>NC_141465.1:58134345-58750232 GCF_009769465.1 Tauraco erythrolophus
TTTTTTTTGCAGTTTCACCAGTCAGTAAAAATGCTTTTACCTAAGTGGCAAAAACCTCTTCACACTTTGACGTGTGTCAGGTTGTGTCACATGTTCCCTTCCGAATTAACAGCAGCGTGCGCCTTCTAGCCCTCTCCCCGCTGGCAGGAGCTGGCAGGTGATACGGTTATAGAGGCTTTGCCATTTAGTGTTAATTATTTCACAGAAAACCGGTATTTCAAACTGTTATAGAACTGAACGGAACGTGCCAAATTAAGATGGTTTTCACGAAACTTTAAATATTGACAGATATGTGTGCGTGTGATTAAATGCCTGAAGTGTTGATGTTATAGAAAATACTTTTTTTTCTAACAGCTTTTATTCTAAATAAGGTAAATATATATACGTGTTCACATATAAATATGTAAATATGCATTTGTATAAACACTAATGGGTATTTTCCAGCCTAACATAACTGAAAATAAGCAGAGCAATGATAAGTAATACCGTATTTGATTTATAGTTGAAGTCACAGATTCGTTGGCTTTGGATCGATACTATCTATGTGTGTTCGTTATTGTGTATTAACGAACACAAAACCCTAAAGATAATGAAACCCACCTTTCCTATTGCCGCGACATCTGATATAAGAGAATGAAATCCTGGCCTTGCTAAGGTCACTGTGGAATTTTGCAGTTAGTTTCGATGGAGTCAGAAAAATATTGGCAGATACGCATGTGAGTTTGAAACAGCAGGATGTTCCTGAAGTTGAGACAATTATTAAAACAGTAAACAAGGGCAAATCAGTTACCGTGAAGTGCCTACAAACCTTGTTTTTATATTTATTTGCTTGCTTGCTTGCTCAGAAGTTTGGTGGTGATTTTACTTCTATTTAGTGTTATGAGGTGCTCCTGCCCCAACTCAAGAATTTTCATCAGCTTGCTCTCTCTTAATGTATGGTAGTGTTTCAAAGGTGGTATCTGAAATATCATCTGTGACTAAGATACGGAGTACAATAGCGTCAGGTAGATATAGATCACCTGTAAGTATTTTTTGCCATAAGATGTGGTGTAATGTCATGAATAGTACCTTTGTTCCAGGCAAAGACAACTTGTTATCGTGTTCCTATTTGAGCAAAAATTGATAATGTCATAGGCTGAAAGTGTGTTATTAGTCCAAAAGCAATTTAATAGTCTATTCAAGCATTGTGTAAAAGGATCTTTCAGAGCTTTGCCTTTTTGTGTGAAAAAGCCTGTGAAGAAGTTACCGCTGCTTCATTGCTTCATCAGCAGAAGTGTAATGAATTTTATGGATTAATTCCTACTGCAAGGCAGCATGCTATATAGCATGTTCCCAGGAACCCCATCACATCTGACTTAAACATGCACAGTGTTTCTGGATAAATCGTTCTTTACTCAATCCCTATTCAGACAAATTCCCTGAAGGTTTATTAAATTTTTTCTGGAAGTAGCACGTAAGTGTAACTGGGCAACGAACGTCCCAGGTTTGCTTGTTTTCTGTTTCCTTCCTCATAAAATGGATTTATAAGAGTCAGTGTCTTTGTGATATGCCCTGAGTGCATCTTATACCATTTCCCTAAAACAGGCTTAAAATGAGCATTGAAGATCATTCCAGCATAGGAGGGTCTCCGCAGAGAGGAAAGGTTAGCCAAGGTCCAAGGATGGCCTGTGCTGTGTCTGTGAGATGTCCTTGTGTCATACCAGTGCTCAGCTGTACTTTTTCCCCTCCAGGTGAGTGGGCAGGAGAGTAACCTTCAGGCTGCTGTCAGGCAGGACACATAGATCTGCCCTACACAGCTCCTGCTTCGTGTAGTGGAGGGCTTGATGTAGGAGCGATTTTCTACTGTCTGTTCTGCACAAGTGGTCAGACACAATGACTTCGTAGTTGTTCCTCATGGCCTTAAAATCTGTGATTATTGGTAATGTGACAAGTACACGGTCTGATTTGTATGTTTATAAACAACTTGGAGGTGGGAATGTGAGGATTAATTGTATGGTTTTATGCCGTGATTATGACACTTGGAACTGGCAGGGCCCTTTAAATGGCAAGTTTTGGGGCAGTGTTAGGGAGTACAGTGTCACTGTAACAAGTGTGTTTAACCTGCAGCATGAGCAGGCTGTAGCTTTTCTTCTTCCTTTGCCAGAATAAGGATCTTGGATTGGTAACATTAATACAAACTCTGGTGGTGTTGTCGTGGAGTTGCAAAGAACAGGAGAGTTTGCCCTTCACCCAAGGAGCAGGCTCAGCGCACACGTCGGGTACGTACCTGCGAGGCACTCGCCTGGCGTGCCTCTTCCCTCCTGCTTGGCACTGCTTCGGGGCTGGAATTGGACATTAAAGCGTACAGAGAAGTTCCACTGCCGTTTCTCAACAGATGACTTTTCCCCCAGTTTTTCTTCGATGCCTGAGCGTTTTCTCCTTTTCCTCCTAAGCGGTGATCCTCTGAACTGTGACTGTTTAGTGCGTAACCCGGTTTGTAGACAAACTGCACAAATTGATTTTCCTGAAGTGGGCTGACAAAATGATGAGTGTATTGGAAAGCAGCACACGCTTGCCTATTTGTTGTTCTACATTAAACTAGGTTTTTCAAGTAAATTCCCTTTAAAATAGCCTTTTTTTTTGTTTTAGCGTGCTGCTTTCAATATGCACAGCTAATACGGTTCATATAGTTGCACAGCAGCAGCTGCTCTTGTTAGAGGCACTCCGATAGCTTTCAAAATTTTACCCAAATGAGAAAACTTGAGCTTCAGCTTGGAGGGGCTTATAACACTGGCTCCTGTTGAGAATTACATCCTTATTTTGAGTGTTTTGATATACTACTTTGGAATACTAAAGATTCTTACTGGCGTTTTCATGAGTCACTATTAAATTAAATCACATGTAAAGGATACCAATAAGGTGACATTCAGAGTTTTTTTGTAGAACGTATTGTGAATGTGGATTATGGTTGAGAAAAAGATGTGGAAAAAAAAATTGATTGTGACTGATTTAAGAAAGAGAAAAGAATGAGAAAAGAAAGAAGGAAGAATGTTACATCAAAATGGAAGAGAGACTCCAGAGTATACAAATTTTTGAAAGTGCAGCTAATGTGGGGTAAAATGCTAAGCTCATACAACAAAAATTGCTACTTTCCTTTACAGAAAGTGTATATACATATATATACACACATATACATGTATGTGGCCATGCATATGTACAATCTATGGGATCGAATTAGAAATCTGCATCTCTAGAACAAGCTGAGAATGTTTACATGGATGATTTTACTCCTTTATCCTTGAAACCTGGCTCTATTATCGCCCAATATGCATTTACTTTAAAACCAGATAGTGTTGCAGATGCTTTCTTGAGGACTTTCTGATCAAACGTGATATTGTACACTGAAATTATAAATGAATCATTCTTATAAAGAAGATGCTAACATTCTAATTCCCTTTGAAAAGAAAAATGAGTTCCAGTTTTATGGGCTAGAAGAAATACATTAATAATGAATAGATGTTACGTCTTGGTTTTCCTCACATACTAAGGGAAAAACCTATTAGGTAATTAACCTAATGTGACCAAGGAATATATGTGAGAAAAGAGCATCTCAGAGAGAAGATAGCAGAATTATAATATTTTGGCTAAAAACAGTAATAGACAACACTTTCTTACAAAAGTACAAATCATTCATGTATTACATCTTTTGCATTTATGTCTTTAAGTGCAAAGGAGGAAAGAAACCCCCTGAAGTTATGAGTGCTAAAACTTACACATGATGAAGCCCGCTACATGATCGTGATGCTTTTGGGGTGTTGCGGTGTTTCATATAAATCCTACCTGAGAGAATGTTTGGGTTTGTGTGGAACAGAGGAGGGAAATGTATGTACCAGAGCCTGAGGAAAGAAAAGCTTTTTGTGTGAATAGCCTCTTCCATATGTATTGCATACTGGGGTAAACTTGGACACATGAAGAAAATTTTATTTGCTATTGAGTATCCATTTCAGTGGTGGGTTGCATGTGCTGTGAACCCTATTAAATGAATACCCAACAAATTGATCATGATACCTACAGCAAAAGTTAAGCAAGGTCTTCGTTAAGTTGTGGTCTTCCTTCACAATATATATGACATAGTTAGCTAACTTGCAGGACATGTTTCTTATATAGCTCTTTCGATTAATGTACTTCTAAACATACTGTCATCACCACCCTTGTGAGATACGTATATATAAATAGGCTTAAAACTCAGTTTACAATCAGTTTCCATTCTAATGACTTGTTTTTATTTTCTGCTATGATACCATTCTGACATGCTTAGTAGGGACTATAACTAAGTGGGAGTTTAAGGAAGTCTTGGTATCAGCGAAGGTACCACAGGAAGACACTGTGAGCACACAGAAAGACATCAGTATGTGTTTCTAGCGATTGACATAGTGTAATTGAAATGTAATGTGAGTTAAGAGCTAAGGAATATGCATTTTTTCACTGACGAAATGGTGGAGGGAGATGGCAAATTACTGCACTATTGACATCTGCCCTCAGGCCACTGCAGCCTGAGTATTCACCTCAGCTTGAGGATTCTGGCACAAGAGAGCATAGGATTTTCAGGAGTCTGGGCAATGCCAGTCTGTGAAGTGAGACCAACTAAAACCTTCTTAATGAATCTTTACAAGGACGTATTCTGTGTAAATTCTTACAAGTCCTGTTAACCCCTGCTAGGGAACAAACATGTGACTTCAGGAAGCAAGTAGCAATAATGACGGTAACAGTTAATGATACCAAGATCTCAACAGAAGTTTTCCTCCAAGGCTCTTAGGGTACTGCCCGGAGTGTTCTAGATCTGCCATCCACATTTTATGTATGGAGAAAGCAAGCTATGGGGGAATCCAGTGTTTTTTTAAAGCCACCTAGCAGTTCAGTGACGACATATAGGATATCTCCAACACTTGCATTTCCTTGGTCTCTCAACCTGTAGAAGGTGACAGAGTGCACTCCTCTCATGTTTGCAGGTGATGCCAAATTGGGTGCACCAGCCAATAGACCCAATGGCAGAGCTGCCATTCAGGGAGGCTGGAAGAATGGGCCAACAGGAACCTCATGAAGCTCAGAAAAGTGAAACGTCAGGTCCTGCACCATGGCGGAAGGGCTTCTGCAACACCACCAGCTGGGGGTGGATGTGCTGTGGAGCAGCTCTGTGGGAGAAGCCCTGGGGTGGTGGTGAGCGGCAGTGAGCTGGATGTGAGTCTGCTGTATGCCCTGGAGGCAAAGACAACCAACAGCTTCTGGGATTATAGGAACAGAAACATAGCCCATAGATTGGGGAAAGGGGATTATTCTCCTCTACACAGCACTGTTAGACCACATCTAGATGCTATGCTTGTTTTTAATGTTCCCAGCACAGGACAGTCATGAACAAACTGGAAGGGGCTCAGCAGAGGGGGCAGTGGGGGCTGGAGCTTTTGTCTTGTGAGGGGCAGCTGGGGAAGCTGAGCTGGATCAGCCCAGAGGAGGGATGGCTTTGGAGCACCTAACAGTACCACTGCCTGCAGTGCCTAGAAGAGGTCACCGGAGAGATGGAGCCGGGCTCTTAACACTGGTGCACTGAGAGAGGATAAGAGGCAATGGTCATAAATTGAAGTAAAGGAGGTTTGGACTGCATGTAAGGAAAACCTTTTTCTCTATAAGTACAGTCAGGCAGGTTGCTGAGAGAAGTTGTGTAATCTCCATCCTTGGATGTTTTCAAGACCCCTTGAGCAATGTGGCCTGCCCTCAGAGCTGGCCCTGCTTTGAGCAGTAGAGTAGACTACAGAACTCCTGAGGTCCCTTCAAACTTGAGTTATCCTAGGATTGTATGATCCTATGAACCACGTACTCTTGAGAGTCTTCTACTGGAATAAGTACTGGCTTGATGGTTGTAATGCACTCTCTCCCTTAACTCTTAAAGTGTGCTAGCCAAGTAAACCAAAAAGACTGAGGCACAGAACTGGGGCTGGGTCAGAGTAGATTTTACACCTACACAACACTTCTGGGTATGGCGTGGTCTGGAGCTGAAGTAGTAGTACCCAGCAGTGCATCACTAGAGCAGAACGACTACTGTGCTGATATGTACGTGGAGAATGAAGCCATCACAGATAATAGTAGCCTGAAGGTTGAAGACAAAAATTGCAGTGTACTTATAGCCTGTTTAATTCTTACACCTCTGTGGGGACTCTAGCACGTTTCTAGGAACTGGAAATTAATTCAGTTACATCTCTCTGACTATAATATAATCATGCTGGGCATACTCTTGTGCAGTACAATATTTTCCATCATCTTATCTAGTTTTTATCTTACTTCATGTTTGTCTTCAGCTGTACAAAGCCTATTATAATAACTGTAATGTCCATAGAGGATGTTGGTACAGTAGGATTTCCAGGTACCGCCTGGCTTGAATGTGAACTGCTTTGAAGACAAAAACAATCCCGTAGGAACTGCACGCTTCAGCATCAAACCTGTCATCTCACACCTGGGCTACTCACAGTTTGTAGTTAGATGGAGAACAGAATACTAACTGGAGAAAAAGACACTTAATGCAAAAGGCCACAGTACTCTTTTTCCCAGGGGGAAAAGACCTTCTTCCCGGTGCTCGGAGGTGTGCTGTGACACCTGCCTGTCGTACTGGGTGGTGGGCAGGCGCTGGGGAGAGCGGGGAAGTTTCACAAGGTGACAGCGGACCCGCTTTGTTCTGATATTTCGATGTACACCCGAGTTGATTCCAAAATTACAAGACTAAGCTATCAATAGTAATTATTTTCAGAGCAAATGCAAAATTGAGAGCTGCAGTGCGTCTGTTGTCAGGGGTTCAGACTTTGATTCTTTCACATTAGTACACAGACTCATTGCCACCGCCCTTATTAAACTCATGGAAAGCCACATTCGTATACATCAGTTGATTTTTTTTACTGGAAGATGTGTCAAATCATGATGAAAAACATTTTGAGCCTAGAAAAAAACTCGTACTGTTACATATTTGAATGCGTAAACTGCTATTTTGGAGATTTCTGAAGTGACTTTAATTTTTTCTGTTGTGCGGGCTTACAAGCCTGGAGAGATTTTAGATTAAGGGTGAAAGAGAAAAGAAAACTTGCTTTTTAGGTGAGTTTATGAAAGCTCTCTTAGTTCTAAAACTAAATTATATATGAAGCAGAAAGATCCTGTATTGTGTATTAAATTCACATGATGATTCCCTTTTTAAAATTTTACAGAGTACTCAGGTGAATTAACTGGATATAGATAGCATATCTGACGTGTTTATTCCAGAACTTCTGTGAACCTACTGCCTTTGGGTATTAGATGTTTGACTCTTCCTGTCCCGGGAACAAGACATTGGCACCAAATTCATTTAACTTGAGTCCATGTGTTGGAGGTGCTGTGGATTCCAAGGATGAACATGTGACAGTATGATGAACTAGTATTACTGCTTTGATCAGCCAAGGGTTTCTTCTCTTACTTCTGACTTTGCTAATAAGGTCAGCTGGAAGGTAGAGCACAATAGAGGAGGTGGGAACAGGCTTGGAAGACACTGTAGCCACTGTTGTGAGTCATTCTCTTTTAATCATGTAGGCAAAATCCTATGGGCGTGTGGGATGATACATAAAGAAAGGCAAAATTTTGCTTGCTGTGGAGGAGCTGTTCATTTCTTACAAACATTCAGCTGACTTACTTCAGTGGAATGGTGCTAATTTCTGTTAGCAAAGGCTTTGGTTCTGAGGATACATACGTGCATTAATAAATGGTTGAAGGTCTTCAGGCTGCAGATAGTAGCAGCCAAGTCAGTGATGTAGCTAGTCTGATGTCCAGCCACCTTTGTCACTCTCTGTCAGCCTGTGTAGCCAAGTACTCTTTTTTTTTAACTGATTTGGCAATGATTGATGTGACACACAAACCTTAAAACTAATGATGTTTATTAATAACGTGTAATGTGTGTTCTGTATAAAATGTAGCTAAATTAAAAGGCAAACTGCTACCCATGGGGAAAAAAAATGTTCATTGTAGATGGTTGAAGTATATAGTTATGTAATGCGTGCCTTTGGTTCAGGAGATTTCATGAAAAAAAGTGGAAGAATCAGCACTCCAAAGAACCTTTGTACATACCAAAACGGAGTTGTTCCTGGATAAGCCTGTGGGTATGCTAGTGCTATTTTTATGAATGTCAGCTACGGAAACTAAACTCATTATACATAGTTTGGTCCTCTAGATGATTAAGAAATCAAGTGGTTCTTGTGATAACTGTAAAAATAACTAAAAGCCTCTTGAGATTGAGCAAGGAGAGGGTTAATGGAAAGACAGCATCCTGAATGGGGTGTGCTGGTGGTAGATGTGTTTCTAGAGCTGAGAAGAGTTTTGCAGGACACCTCAGTAATAGCTGGAACAAGAAATTAATATACAGTATAGCATGGATGGATGGATGGCAGGCAAATCCTTTGGAATCTTGCAAACCCCAGGTAAGAAGTCTGGGAATGCCAGACCTTGCAGTGCATTTTTCACATGAAGACACTTTGAAGACAAAGAGTCTACCCTGACAAGGGCCAGCCAGTGTCCAGCAAGGAGATGAAATGTAGAGCTAGACCGTGACTTCAGGACATGCCGTACTATGGCAGTCACCTTTTGGTGCAGGCTTGAAAACGAGCCGAAATGCAGAATACTAAATTTATAGTGATGTGCCTTAACCACTCGATGTTGTGAGCCAGCGTGGGCATGTGTCAATGTGTTTAATGAATATTTTATTAAATAACATCTTCAGCGGTGTAGCAAGATGTATTTCTTAATTTGCCATTTTTAAGATAGTTATTGGTTGACTTCAGCCTGTGAATAACGTGTCTCTTACATTCCTAATGCCTGCACCGGTATTGTAACTCCATTTCTCTTGGAGCTAGTTTTGCGAGTAGAACAGATGCTTGAACTGTGAAGTTCATTTATTTTTCTCTTATTATTTCAGTTATATAAATGTTGTAAGAATGTAGATGTTACTCTCATAGTCAGCTGGATGTTGTCTACCACTTGATTTCAGTTCTGACACATTATCTTCACACTTATTTCTCCTCATGTACAGCCCAACAGCCACCTACCAAGCTCATCCTCCTCCCATCAGAGCTCTGCTGCTGGAAACCTGTACTGGCTTTCCCTTTCAACCCACAGGTGGCGGTTCTTGTGCCCTGATAGGGGACAGGCTAAAAAATGCCGAATTATCATCTCCTTTGAGTGTAATGAGAGGAGAATAAGCTTTTTCAATGCAGAAAGTGACTACATTTTTCCATCTCTTGCTTTCATAGTAGCAGATGGCACTTGTGGCCCAGAATACGCTGTCCTTTGAATAATGGTCCTTGCTGAGGAAAGCTTGATTTTGTTTTTCCATGTGTAAGAAGTTGACTTTTTTAATTTAAAAGCACAAGCAAATCCTATTCTTTAGCTGCATTTTGCTGTTTTTTTAACCAGTCATAATGGTTCATTTTTTTTAAACCTTCTCTGTGATATCTACCACATTATTGTTTGCACCAAAAGGATTTGTTATCTTGAGTTTAAAGAGATGTTATGCATATGCACATACGTACATATCCATGCACACACATTTATTATCGATGAGCATATAATGATGCTTGGAGTAATTTGTCCGTTTCCGCCGAACAGACCTTGATTTCCTTGTTCTGCTTACTTTTGAGTCACAGTTTATCCCATGGGCTGGGTCAGTGCCCCAGAAATGAAGAGTGAGACCGCTTGGTTTGCAAAAGGAGCTCCTGGAACTCCTGACGATCTGAAGTTTCTATGGCTTTACATTACATTTATGCCAACTTTTAGCAAGACAGGAGTGGGAATGGAAATACACTCCATCACTAATTAAAGGTGCTTCTGAGTTAGATAACTTTATCTCTGGTCAAGACCATGGCCCATCCGTACCTGTCTCCTTTCCTATTCAGCACCTTTGGGTAGGGGATTCTCTATTTCAGGAGCATCCTCAGCTTCAGCTCATGGCAGTCGAGCGCCCTTCTGTTGGTGCTGAAGCATGGTGGGCACCTCATGGTCTTATAACTGATGACTCAGATTTGGAAAGTCTCTTGATTTTCACCTGACCTGGACGTGCTCAGCTCATATTTTATTTGGGCAGTGATACATATATATATCTTTATGTAAATTTTACAACTTAATACAAAATACAAATGGTAAAATCCTTATATCTAGTTTTTTATTAAAAAATCAGTCTAAATGCATATCTCTATGGAAACATAAATCAGGAAATGAGGAACTATTTAAGGAAAGGAGAAAGGAAGAGTTAATTAATTTTAAATTGCTTATTAGGTATGTCACTGAAATATTACATTGCTTTTATTATTTAGTTAAGGACAAAATGAGTAAATAAAACTAAAGAATAAACAATATTTCTTCCTTTAAGAAATCTGCTGTTCTCTGTCTCAGAGTTAACCAAAACATAAAAGTATTTCTATAAACATCTCATGAAAAATAGTAGCATCTGTGGGTTTAGCAGTATTGCAAGGTTTTTCTATTTATATTTGAGGATGGTTTGTGCCTTTTTACGTAGAGCAAGACCTACTGGAAAAGGCCCAGTCAATTTGTAGAGAAAAATATTGATTTTTCTATAAGTTTAAGTGCACCAGTGTGGAAAGGATGGTCTTACCCTTCTAAAGCATTTTTCAAATGTAAACAGTGGTGGGCTTTGACCTGCCTGTGTTTGTGTTTGCTCAGGACCTGGCACCCTGGAGGTAGAATACTGTAGCAGTAGGAATAATATCACTGTAAAAAATAGAAGAAAAACTGTAATAACAGGAATAATATCTAGCCTCTATACTGTAAATAGAAAAACTCGGTAGCACTGTAATGTCCAGGCACTTTAGAGAAAAGGTGGGTGTGTCACGTGCCGGTCATTGACCAGAGCGTGTTTTTTGTCCATATTCTTGGGAACAGAATTAAGACTCAAAACAGAGCCAAGTGCCAAGCAGCTTTATTAGAGAGAGGAAAACACAAAGAAAAAGAGAGAGAGAGAGAAAGAAAAGAAAGGAAGAGTTAGAGGAGAGCTACCACCACGGAGTTGCAGTGTCTTCCGGTGGTGGTGATGGTGGTGGGGAAGTTCTATCTGCAGCTGTGATGTTCCGATGATGTCGATGCTCGAGATGTTCCTTCTCTTCCCTCTTCTTCCCCCCTCAATGTTGGTCGGTTCTGTTCTTTTATTGAAGTTCTTCATTACATATTCATTCTTCTTCTGAGAATCATTTAGCATATTCCAGGAACGGTTTTGCGTAACCTCACCCACCTCCCGGCGGTGGTGCGCATGCCTAATACCGTCACGCGGGGGTCTCCGGGGGTCTTCAGTGGTCTCCAAGCCTCTCTGTTCTTCGGACCCCGAGTCTGGGCGCATGCGTGGGGGTTTGGTTTTTTTTTAGAACCTGTTCAGGAAATCTGTAGGTCGGTTGGTGTTTTTTTATTCAGTTGGTGGTTTTTCTTTCCGGTAATGTTCCGACAGATATCGCGATTGGTGCTTTTTTTGTTACAGCAATGTTGAGACAAACATTCAACATGGTCCCTTACAGGGTGTTAGCCCCACTGCTTTGAAGGAGAGGAAACTGCAGCTGAGGAGGCTGGGGACACTTCCCTGAATTCACCACCAGGACTGTGGAAGAACTAGGCTTATAACCGACTCCGTGCATCCCAGTCCAGTGAGCTACCCTTGAAACTGCTCTGGAATAAGATAATGATGTTGGTGATTACTGTGTTTTGATCTGAGAATGTAGTGGTAATGGGTTACATATCAGTACACTATTATTTTATGTAATTTTCCAAACATGTATAAATAATTCAAACTTCAGGTTGGATGTGGCACATCAAAGGTATCTTGTCACATCCCGTTGTCTTTTTACATCAAAGGAGCATTGCAGACAGTGCTGACATGTTATAGCCATTAAATAAAATGCAGGATTTTGAAGTGAATTACATTTGAGTACCAGGCTTCAGCTTACAATGGGAAAGTAAGGGCTTTGCTAATAAATCTGGTTAGTGCACTGCCATCCCGAGGACAGTCAGAGGAGTATATTAACACTGGAAACCCTTGTCATTTTAAAGAAAGACTAAAGGCTGTTGTTGACAAGATGAAAGAAGGTTGTTGGGTAGAGAGGCCAGGGTTCTCCACTGTGACCATTCCTTTTAAATAACATGTCATTATTTTTAATGACATATTATCCATGTCAACTTACGCAGAAGTGGGAACCGCTTCTCTCAGCAAAAGGGAAAAGCATCTCAGACTCCTATTGAAAACCAAAGCAAACCCAAACTTCAGATTTTGTTTTATTAAAATGTAAAACTAGAGATGTTTGAAGATATCTTTGACCTCCAAGCTCTTTTCTTAAATATGGGAGCAACGGATGGTGTTGCTGAATGTTTAAAGTTGCATGAACGAACACATTTAGAGATGGACGTGGTGCAGATGAAGTCTAGAAACACTTTGAAAGGATTCAGAAGGCAGAACTGCCCAGTAAATTAAGGAAGGACCCAACATAAGCAAAGACTGGCCATGACACATTGGCAAAACCAACACAGTTTGTTATTAGTGAGGCAGGAAAGGAAAACTCTTCTGTGTGAGGATACCTAAACTACTGTTGGTGTTTTTAAACTTGGAGAGTGGTGTTATAGGCAGGAACACCGACTTCCCTGGAGTGCACATGAAGGAGGTGATGCAGATCAAACCAACATGGAGAATCCTATTAGTGAGTGAAAATGCAATACCTCCTGTGACAGGAGATGTGGAAGGTAACATTGGCAATTTTAGGAAGTTTCAGTCAATCAAAGGCTTGCTAGGAGAGAAATGCCATTTTTAGTGAAAGCTTAAGAGATACTCTGTTTAAACTATCTGGATATTATTAATACAACATGATTGCTTTTTTTAGATATTGTAACAATTTATGCAGCAAATAAATGTGGATAAAAGATCTGCAGGGATCATTAGTTTAATCTATTGAAATGTGCAGTGCTCCACTGCCCTCTTTTGCCATGTACCTGGAAGAGCAGCAGCCACAGTAACAGGTGCCATCACGGCAGTGAACACCTTTCTCTTCCAGGGCATGTGCCTTTTGAAGTGGTTTGCAGACCAGTGACAGTACACAAGTGATCCTTTCGGAATCTTCTCTTTCTTGCCACAAAAGGAAAAATACTGCAAACACGACCTCTTCTTTTACATGTCCAAGGACCAAGTATTCATCCTTCACTCTTGCTGTGAGTAGAAAGAGTAGAAAACTCTTCAGGTTTTCTGCTGAATTCTTAAGTGATAATTAGATTTTGATCCCAAGTGGATTTATTCAGAAGGTATTGCTATGCAAAACATCAAATAGGGATCCTGAAGAAATGGAATTAAAAACTACATCAGGGCTTGCCCTCCACATGCATTCTGCTGGGAACCAATTCATCCTGGATAATATTGCCTCTGTCAGCTATTTTGCAAAGGAGAAAATCACCTTCATTGTTTATTATCTGCCTATCTTGCTTATCAGGAAAAAATGTCTTTAGAAAATTCTGTGCTAGCCCTTCAAAATCTTCCTGTTAGTTGACAGGGCACACCTGAATAATTATGTTTATAGTCATCTTTCTGTTTTTCACAGTTGGAAGTGCTCTCTAGCAGCTTGAAAATTATTTTGGTTTCCCTACCATTTTGACACTGAAATTTATGTGGAAAAAGAATGGCCTTGGGCTTATGTTGATGTCTTATTTTCTTGCCAATATATTTTTTTGCTTTTGCACAAGCATCACTGACAGTGAAAATACAGGTCTTAGAACAGTTTTTATCTGTTAGGGTTCCTGCAAAGTTAGTAAAGAATAATAATGCATCATAAACAAATTCATCCATCCTAAAGTAGATTTACCTCCTGGCTAAACTTGGCTGTCTGCATTTTTACAAATAGCACTTTTGGGTTTCGTTTTTGTATGTTATGAGGAAATGAGCCTTTTAAGTAATTGTACAAAAATATAGGTGGAAACATACATAAACATATGACAGACATTTTTTATGCTTATACGTTGCATATATTCTATTACACCATTTTGTTGGAAGTTATTAGACTGCCAATTACAAGATCTAGGTTTATAACATGTAGCCAAGGTTCACTTTTAATGTGAAGAGATAGTAATCTGAGGATGTTTAACTTTTATTTCTGTTCTTGTCAATGACAACTCATTTGTTGCCATTGAAAACATCCACTGAAATTTTTCGATGGCTATTTCCACAAGCTAGCTAATAAGAGCCATTGAGATGTTGATACAGTAGTGTACCCAGTGCTATATTAAAGTCTAAGAGCAGGTGAGTTGGATGGAAGAAATTGAGAAGGAGAGGCAAAAGACCATTGCACAGCTTGAGAAGGCTGTTTCGAGGAGGCAGCAAAGCTGGGGAGATTCAGGGTGGACCATAAGAGCACACAGGAGTGCTAGGACAGGGAAATTCATACTACTCAGCCCCTTTCTCTCCCTGTTCAGATCTACATTTCACCCAGCTCCAGTGAATTTTCAGCGTATATATATCTCAGCACACTTACCTTCCTCCAGCAGACACTAATGAGACTGAAGAAGGAGCCCTGGCTGCAGCCCCGCTGAAGCTGTGGCTCTGGATATGAACAGGCAGCAGCTGTAACACAACTGCCTGACAGATGTGTGAAAGTTATCCCACTCTTGGCAGCTTTGTGATACCAAACGTGTTGAGGTAACAAACATCACGGAATTCACAGCAAACAATGTGATTCCCTTCCCTTCCCTTCCCTTCCCTTCCCTTCCCTTCCCTTCCCTTCCCTTCCCTTCCCTTCCCTTCCCTTCCCTTCCCTTCCCTTCCCTTCCCTTCCCTTCCCTTCCCTTCCCTTCCCTTCCCTTCCCTTCCCTTCCCTTCCCTTCCCTTCCCTTCCCTTCCCTTCTTCCCCAGCTCTTCTTATCTGCAGATGGCAAATCCTAACTGGCACAGTCCTTCTCAAGGTCTGTGAAATTCTTGAGCTCAGTTGCAAAGGTTCCTTTTTTTTCCTTTTCTTGTTTATTTCAGGAAAAAACCTTTGTTCAAGACAAAAGCTCAGGAAGCTAAATTACACTTTCAGGGTACTCGAAAATCTATGTCCTACTTTCAAGCAGTATTTTTTTTTAAGTCTTAATTTTATTTGCTGAAAATAAAAAGATTAAAAAAAAAACCCTGGAGCACCACAACATAGCACCAGCATCAAAAACCTGTAATAGTAGGACTTAACTACCACCCCATGGGATTAATGGAAAGCATCTACAAGAGTGTTTTGGTTTGGATCAAGGGCGTGCTTTTGTAATGAGGCTGCTGGTTGTCGCCACTTCCCCAACTTTGGTTCATATCACAGAGTTCTCCCAGTGAGCGTAAGAGGGCTTCTCTTTGGGCAGCACGGGATGCCGTCCAGAAGCCCTCCTGATGTGCTCCAGCTGTCATTAACTAGTGATACTGGTCACACACAGCTGCCAGAAAAACATGGCTACCTTCTGGAAGTTACAGAATTTCCCAAAAGCTTTAACTGTGAGTGCTTCAGGCTCTCACTAGCTCTGAAATAAATCCAAAATGTTGCTTAGGACTGAATCCACAGAAACTATTTTTTCTGTTTTGTAGGATTTTTGCTGTATGTAGCAATCCTTGATGGTCTCCAGCAACTTCACCTGTAAACTCTGTCTCATTAGGATATTTGAGCAACTTGTGTACCAGCAACTGAAGCCCCTCATCGTGGGTATTTTCTGAGATATCTGATGACTGTTCTTTATCTAGCAACATCTGTACTTGATAAGATTTTTAGCCTTTGACCTATATAGCAGTAGCTGTAAAAATCTAATTTAATAAAAGGTTAATATCAAGAAAATACTAAAATATTAATATTTTGTGTTCTTATAATTTAGGAACTTGTATCATTATAGATAATTCTGCAGTTCTCTTCTTTATGAGGCTGTAACTGTAATCTACAAAGCAGCTTGATACTTGTCATCAACTCAGATTATTCCAAGATTTCACTTCGAATTTTTCCATTATATTCTATTTCAATAATCAAATATTGTATTTTAGTGATCAAAATTTTCACCCAGTATAGACAAGTATTAGAGAGAAGTTTCTTCTGAATTGCTGTTACTACACCAAATGATTATTTTTTTATTACAAATGCACAATGTTTTCTGGGTGCAGCCGTGAATAGATGCAAAGGACAGTAGCTGAGCATGTCCCATGGAACTTCAAAGGCAACTGATGCCAAAAAAAGTCAGGATACTTTAGGCATTTCAGTATATTGGACAGTAAAAGAACAACTATAAACACCAAATTACTGAGAATTCAAATGAGATGTTTATTGGGTCTCACAAAAATAATAAAGAAGTGGAGTAATCTCGTAATAACAGAACTGTGTAACTGTCCTGGTTTTGGCTGTGAAAGAGTTGGTTTTTTCTTTTTTGCAGGCTAGAAGAGCTCTGTGTTTTGGATTTAGTCTGAGTTTCGTTATGAGAAGAACATTGATAGCGCACTGATGTTTATAGTTGGCACTGAGACCTCAAGGACCTTTCAGGTCCCCATGTTCTTGCCAGTGTGCAGGAGCACAACATGCTGGGGGGAGCATGGCCGGGGCAAAGGGTCCATAACAACCCTTATGATTTGAAATTAGGATTGAGGGCCAAATTCGCCAGTGGAGTGTTCCGTATCATGCAACTTCATGCCCAGTATATAGATGAGGGAAGTTAAAATTGTTGCATTCTGTTCCAAGGGCTCTCTTGGACTCTCGGTCTCTTGGAGTTCTCTCTCTCTTTTTGCGCCTCTCACTCATGCAGGATTGTGGTGTCGGGACTTACCTGTTTTGGGATCGCTTGCTGAAACAGGACAGGCGTTTCTCAGCAGGTGGTGAGCAATTATACTGTGCATCACTTGTTTGTATATATTATCAGTATATATATTCATATATTGTTATTTTATCATTATTACTTTTTTTTTTAAAAAATATTAAATTGTACTTATCTCAACCCATGAGTCTCTTTCCCTTTTCCCCTTTAATTCTATTCCTCATTCCCCCAAGAGTAGGGGAGGGTGAGCAAGCTGCTGCATGGCCTTTAGTTGCCAGCTGGGTTAAACCATAACAATAACAATTATATTAGATTATCTAATTGCTTAAAAAAAAAAGAGAAGTAGTAAAAAGACCTGCACATGATCTTTAGGCTTAAATAGCCTACGTGTCAGAATCGTGGTCTAATATTCTACAATGAATTTTGACAAGTTGTAAACAGTTGGGAGATAGCTGAAGACTGTCATCTGCATAGTTAGTTAAAGAGACCATAAAACTGTAAATAGATGAGAGGTACAGAGGAGAAAGGATGCAATTCTTTAAAAAAATTGAAGCAAGGAATTCCACCATTACCATTCAGTAAGTTGCATGTTTAGCTATGGTTAATTACTGATAAAAATGGTAGAAAAGGATGTACTTGAGTATCTGAAGCATGAAAGAGTGATGATCAGCACACATACGCATTTCCAGAGATAAAATCATACCAGATAATGTCACATTTTTCTGAGGAAATAAAAAAAAAAATAAGAGTTAGTAGAGATGTAGTGTGTCTAGGCTGTAATAAAACATTTGATTGTGTGTGTCACAAAGCTCTGTGTTGAAAAAGAGAAGATAGGTTTCGATACAGTGAACACTTGTACCAACATTGACAAACAGCTTACTGGAGGACTGTATAAAAGGTGGCAGGTGTTAGGAATTAGACAGGGACATTTTCAGTAAGATACCTGAAGAGAAATTACAGGATATACTTTATTTAACAACTTATGGTCAGGAACATCCTTGGTCTTGTGTTTCCCTGGTTAGTAGTAGAAGTCCCTTGCTTACAGGGCGGTAATAATAATTGATTGAAAAATCGAGGATACATTTTGCAAATTTCACTTTCCCCATTTGCAAGACAAATTTTGCTGCACAGGGTTTAGTTTAGGTTCATCTCGAGTAACGTTCATGGGACTCTTCCACTAGATCTGTTACATAGGATTCATAAAGGCTGATTTTTAGGAAGGCCACTCTTCCTTGGATATTCTATTTTGAGTGGAGACAGGAGAGGTCTGCATTCAGTATCTAATTTAGTTACTTTAGGTCACCATCTGGAAAGGTCCGTCACTTTCCATTAGCTAAACAGGAGGCTTTGAGATCTTCCTCTTCCAGCTAATCAAAGACACACAAACAAGTCCTAGTCCTGATGAAGTCAGTTCAAACCTTCTTAAATTATATCTGGATGAAGTTTGGGCAGATATGTCACAGTACTGCACCGCTGAGGTAACTAACAGGGCTGAGCTGTAAGACATGGTCTGAATTTAACATCAGAGGAGGGAATTTGCCATTGTTATTTGGAGAAATCTGTAACTACACTGGCTACCTCCATTAGCAACACCGATAAGAAAATTTGAGCTACCTTAAAATGTAAAGGGTATCAACTCCTGAAGTTCAAGCAGAGCAGAAATAAATGTTTCCAGGCCATCAATATCTGAAGCTGGTGTAGTAGACTGAGCACCAGCAGAAGTGAAAACTCTCCTCTGAAAGCATGCAGCAGAGCCGTCAGGAAGCCAGGCTGTTACCACCATCTAGTTCAGTTTCCATCCTTTGGCACCAAGGAAGAATCCAAGGACGAAAGATGCAACGCCTGAGCTGAGACTGTATCACACAGCAGCGGTGCGTTGCCAGCGGTTCCTTGGGGATTAAATGAACTCCGAAGGCCAGCCAAACCAAGTGGCTGGTACCGTCCACCCCGGACTTGTCAACAGCAGCATCTCCCTACAGATCGTAAGTGATAAGAGCACAAAACTGACTTGGGGACAGAGACTTGACAAACCAGAAAGATGTCCAGAGAGCTCCTTGGTTCAAAAGGCTTTAATGTCAACCTCACAAAAGTCACAACGGTAAACACTACTTGCTGATAAGGTCTGGCACTGAAAAAGAAAAAGACCAAGGCCATGGTGCCTGGGCATCCTACTTCACTGTCTGGAGTCTGCAAAAGGCTGCTTCTTGAAGACACTGACAGTACCGTGACGATGTCTGTGTACTTGAGGATCTGGCTGTCATCAGCGTTTCTAGGCCAAGTATATTCCATCAGATTTGTATGTGGAATGATATAAAAACTACAGAAGACTTAACAACATAAATTTAGATATTAAATGTGTAGTCAAACCAATAGGCAAGAAAATAAAAATACACTGAACAAGTCATCTGCCTCCAAAGGCACAAAGAAAGCAAGGGAGATGATTTTTTTCAGACTATTTCCTCTTCAAAGGGCCGAGTTTAGCAACTGAAAAAACACGTTGAATGTCTGGGGGGGGCAGTGGACCATGCGTTGAGTTGCATATGTCAGTGTGTAGTGTGAGCAGAGTGGGAGCTGGCTGTGAGTCTATACACATTCTTCCTTTGTGCCTCTTTATTTCTGAAGTAAAATTACAGAGAACGGATAATTATGCTTTAACTTGGGATAGACTAAGCAAGTCAACAGCTGAGTAAGTTCTGCCTTTCGATCACATACATACAGGGTATCTGGACTTTCTGACCATTTTTTCCATTGAAATAAAGATCTGCTTGTTACTGGTTTCATGTGACTGATAGGACTTGTGATTTCTGATTCTAGTAACTAAGGATTCAGTAATGCTAGAAGTACTATTTCTATTTTATTTAATAATATTTAGGAAAAAGAATTTTCAAATTGGTATTTTTCTGAAAAGGAGAAAAAAAGGTAATTTATTAAATAAATTAGAGAGAAATTTCTGTAAAAGATTGCAATATGAACATAATGGAGGATAAACCAGAACAACATAAACGTATACTCTATTAAAATACTGAGATGTATGTTTTCAAAGAATCCTATAAATAGCAATCAATTTTTGTACTCATATGGTTTGATCTATTTGTTTATTTCACAGATTGTCATATCAATTTTTTTTACAACTTTAGTTAAAAATACATTTTTTTCCTTACTCTCCATTCTCCCGAGAGGAACATCAACGAATGCCAGGTTTTCTTCTGAGATGCATAAAGGTCCCATTGACTTTAGTGAGAGCTTAATATCTACCCTTTGATGAGAGAATTCGGTTGTAAGATGTATCGAATTAAAAAAGTGTCCAAAAAAAGATTCACTTCATAAAGAATCTTTCATGGGAGTTACCAGTGAACCACAGTGATTTTTTCACCCAGTCAGTTCTTTCTTATTTCTGAAGGCCAGCAGTTTCACTGAAAGTGGTTTCACGTTCATTAGAAAGCAACATGCTAATCTGAGTGCTCTTGTTTTACATTAGGTTTTCCTTTTTTATTACAGTGCTAGCTGACATTTTACGTGACATTTGAGAAGCCAGCTAGAAATTTTTCGCTTTCGATCTTCTGTCATGCTCAACGCATGTGAGTGCTTCATGGTTTTCATCAAAAAAATGAGGTGGCGTGTTGCTGTCCCTGTGATGAGAGAGACCCTGGGGCTCCGTGGTGTGTTACTGATGTCGCTGGACCCCTGTGATAACTCTGTTTCCATCTTTTCCGTTTTCTTTGGATTGTCTACAAGTTTCTGAAAGCTGAGATAACCTGACTAGCTTCAGAGCACCGTGAGCAACTTCGGCGTGTATGGATTCCATTGAAGAACTAGATCTAGTAAAAAGAAGAAACTCAAACAAATAAAAATATGATGCAAAAATATAATTAAAATTACTGAAATGACTGGCCTCTGTATTGGTGAAAACACATGGAAAATTTAAAAGGGAAATCGCTGTAAATATCATGACAGTGATGGCAACTGTCCTGATTGCATTTAATTAGAATCTATTGTTTTTTAAAATCCTCAACTTTGACTTTCTAATTACATCTGATTGCATTAGCCTGCCCATACTTTTAGGAAAAGCATGTGTCTAATGATCAAAATTGTAGGATAAAAGTGGCATCTTACTGTACTGAAAGGTTGGCAGACTAGGTAATACATTTTAAAAAAATCCCCAAATACAGATTTTTAAGAATGCTATTGTTTTTTAGGCTAAATATGCTCTTTTGAGCCAGGTACCTGTTAAAATAATCTAAAATAAATTGGGCTCACCCAAGCCTGACGCTGAGATGATGGTTTGGAGTGGGCGCTCCTGCCCAGCCAGGGCCGGTGGCGGGAGGCAGGAGCCGGGAGGGAGATGCTGCCCAGCGAACTCACCACCTTGGCAGAGGGGAGCCCAGCTCTCCCCTGGGCCTCACTGGGCCCCTGGGGTTCATGTGCAAGCCAAGCTTTAACTCACAGCCCTGAGCGCTTGACTCCAGCAGTCCTGGTTTACCGGGATACACCACTGCTAAATTTTATCCCCTGTGCTTTTGTTCTTGCTGCTCCGAGTGCCGTTTGCGAGGAATTTGACAATTGAATGAGGCACTCAGCATTAAAAAGGTTTCTGCACTGGACTCAAGTGCTGACTTGTATGAAAACCCATCTTTAGTTGGCACTTCTTTGAAGTGGCCGAGTGTCCGGATGAGACTCTAAGGGTGCCCGCAGGGAGGGGACCGCTGCAGCACCTGAGCAAAACAAGAGCAGGAGATGTTGCAGCAGCAGTGGTGACCTGCTCAGGAGCACCTTCTGTTTTTCAGGATCACATGGTTGGGAACTTTTGCAATAGGGCGTATACCTGTTACTCTTTAGCACTTGCTCAGGCACAGGCTCTGGGCTGTTGTTCGGCTGGAAATCAGGAATATCACTTCCTACTCAGCAGTTTGGCAACACACTGAAAATCCCGCTACCAGCAATCGGTTTTTCAGTGTGAGCATGTCCCTCCTAACTACATCGGCTCAGATAAGCTTGTTAAGTGATGGAGACTGACATTTGCTCCTGGAGAGAGCTGCCTTTATTTGGGAAAGTTATCAGATATTAGAATGATTCGTCTGCTACTTCAGGCTAGCTGTTCAGTTTTGCTTCAGGTCAAATCAAACAGTTGCTGTTGGCATGAAAAACAGGGAAGTCAGGCAGAGTAAGAGAAAGAACACCTTATAATTAAAATCAGGCTTGCTCTTACACTTTACTTCATTATACTACTGAAGAAAACGACAAGTTTTACTTCCAAATATTTAGACACTCCAAGCAATACTCAGCTGTAGCAACGCAGCTTTAGACTAAGCAAGAGCTAGTACTGCAGTAGGAAGATTAGCTAAGTAGTTTTAAATGCTCTTAATCTTAAATGGCAACATAATCTTGGAAAAAGTCAGTGTAGGCCTCAAAAAAATAGGCATTGGTGTAGTCATGAAGTGGCAGCTGACCTGCAAGTGTAGTGTTGCCTAGCAATCCCTCGCCATCAGGCAAATTGGGAAAGCGGGTTAGAGTGATTTACACCAGGGAAGAGATAAATGCTAATTTTCTCCAGAAGATTCTGGTTTCTGTGGTTATTAGGAAGGATATTAGCTCATAACCCCCTCTTCTTCCTTTTTTCTAACAAGTTGAAGAGCATTTTGAAACAGATCATCAGTTCAAAGAAAAGTCTGTGAGAATGCAAGTACGTGTGCTCCCAGAACGCTAATTTAAGAAACGGTTGATATAACTGATAAATTTGGAGTGAAAGAGTAATAACACAAAGGGAACGTTATTTTAAAGCTTCCGCGAAAGTTTTCGCAGCTGCTTTGATTTCTGGATCAGTTGCCAGAGTCCTCACCTTGTCCCAGTGTCCCTGCAGCTGGGGTGCTGAACCTGCCCAGAGTCCAGCTGCTCTCAGAGACGGTGCCAGCCCACCTGAGCTCACGGCAGGACCCAGGCCCGACTTAACTAGTGCTCTGGATTGAGATGGATGAGACAGAAAAAGCTTGCAGGCTCGCTTGTGCAGGTCCAATGCATCCTGGTGCAAAGGGAGTATTTCGAATTGGGAAACTTGGTGGCAGGGGTTGAGAGTTTGATGGAGATAAGAAGCGTCTTTCTCCTTCCTCCTGTTTTGATGTACAATAACGCTTTTCATGCCTCCATAGCAGCAGATAAGGAAGAGGAAGGCGTTTTGCTTCACCCTGGTTACCTAGCCCAGACAGATCTCTTACTGGATGTGAGCAGTAAAGGGAAAGCTTTGCCTGTCAGACTTTCTGGTTGTACTGTAGAAGACACAGGATGCAATGATGCCTTCTGGTGCACTGTGTGGCTGACAGGACATCTTTCCACTGTATGTGGTAAGAGGTGCTCTCTGTTGCTTTTCCTGGAGATTTTCCCTGTCTCTTACAAATCACAAGAAGGGTAGCTGTGGTTCCATTTCCTCCGTGTCCCCTAAAAACACTGGTAGCCAGGCAGTTACTGTGCTTCCAGAGTGTAGGGGCTACAAGTGTGTCGAGTCTCTTTGTGTAAAAGACATAAATTCCTGATATTCCCTCCTACTTAGGTCTGCACAAAGCATAAACCCAGACCGAGCTCTCACTTCCAAAGATTTCTGTATTGAATTAATGTTGCACTCCAGTAAGTTTACCTTGTAGCACCCCAGAAATACCAGCTGAGAGGTGCAGTATGTTTGCTATGTGTGACAGGTGAGCTGCTCTATACAAAGTTCTTGAGCACTGAAGCATAGTATAGGTTAGAGTGGGAGGAATATCCAGAACTGTAGTATGTATATTGTGTGATGGATTTCCGTGGAAGGTATTACCAAATGTAGTAGGTGCTCTTAGAAAATAAGCACAATAGCTTTTCATTTGCTGCTTATTTTAGCACATGGTCAAGGAGTGAGAAGAATTTAATACCTCTATCGCTTAATCTGGAACTCTGACAGTCCTATAGCTGATGACAAATGTTTTTCCAGGCACATTTCTGAGTTTATTTAAACTGAGAGGTAGCTGTTATCTTTTTGAAATGTCAGAATGCTTGTCAGGAATAAGATACTCCTCTCCCTTAAGTGGCATTAAGTACGTGAGAGCAGGACAGCCAGGGTCGAATACAGACTCTGTGCAATAAACAACTCCCGAGTCATAAATCATCCCTTTATATAAGTATCAAAAAAGTTTTTAGCACATTTTTGTCTTGACCCTTTAACACAGGCAATAGTACTTCTGCTTGCTAGGCAACTGATTTTTGCTCATCTCTTGAGAGGTTAACATGAAATAGCAATGATTTTTTACCACTGCTTCAGAGGACCGCAGAAATAAAAGATATTTAATCAGAGTGCATAGCTTCAGGAAATTACTGACTGCTATTATGAAAATAACTGAAAATACTTCAGAATCCCCCACCGTTACAAATGGGACTGCTTGCTATTGTACCATTTTAGTGATAATTTTGAGAGGAGACAAAGCCTGACAACACATATCATGACAGGGAAATCAGAGCTGCATCCAGAGAGAGCAATTTCAGGCAGGAAGCAGTGGGAGAGTTTCACGGTTCCTTTCAGATAAGAAACGTAAGCAACATACAAACGTGGAAAATAAATTAAAATGCAACGTAAAAACTTTTTGCCTAACTAAGGTAGTGAAGAAAATCCCCCACAAAATGTACCTAAAACTTGCTGCGGACATGTGTTTTCCCACCGTCATCACTGCAGCTTCCTGTGACTTTGACAATGAAAACCAGAACCAAACACTGTTAATGATTTAGTGACACTGAGTGAAGTGACTACGCACGTTTGATAAATATTTGCCTTTTGTCTATTAAGACAGATTTTGCCAAGCTGCCAAAATAGTTCATTTCAGGGGGGAGGGAAGGCTTCTGTTTGGAGCCCCAAGTTACAGGGAGAAAATGAACTTCCTTACATATAAGTAATAACAAAACATTTTAAACCAAAGTTCATACAAAGTCTAATCACATTCCCATCTTCATATAGACTCTGCTTTCGCAGGCTACTGTGCAAGCTTCACGTTCTCGGCTGAACTGCTCAAAACTGCGTCTGTGTATCTGTCTACCTAATGGCAAACGCTCCCTGAAGAACCGTGACGGTCCTGACTGCGTTCACACAAGTGTCCCGTTAGCTTGCACTCCCCGTCGATGCCCTCAGCGCCCCATTCACGGCTGTAACCTGCTTCCTCCCACTCTGAGCTCGAGCGCCGGGCAGGTTGGTTGAGGCTGGAGAAGCCGGCGTCTGGCTCCGGGGGTCCGCGCTCACTCTTCCCTGCCTTCGTCAAGACGGTGGCCATCACGCAAGGTCATTAGCTACTTGCCCTTCCCCGGCCTGCAAAAGGCACCTACAGAGCAAGACGTGCCTTCAAACCGAGGTGAGGAGAGGGACAACGCAGTGCAGAGTGTTCCTGGGTTTGTGGAAAGTGTTTTACTTACGAAAAGGCGTAGCCTTCGCGGGCTGAGAGGCCTTTAGCAGAGAGGAACTATGGAACAGGAAATCTGGGCTCGTTTCGCTGTGCATGTCAGACTGCGGCCAAAACCGGAGTAGCTGTGCTAACATGTGAAAAGTCATCTGCCAAAAAGGCTGCTGCCAAAGAGGCACAACTCGGAGGAGGAATAGCCTCAATACCTTCTTTTTCTTGGTTTTGGTTCCAGGAGATGCCTCTGTCTCATGACTGTAATAATACTCAATCATCATGCTGTAATTAAGGGCTTTTCATGTAATCATCTGTAGAACCGATTACTTTGGGCTATACCCTGCTCACGCTGAGCTTCCTGGCAAAATTCCCACGGACATCAGTAAGAGAAGGATTGCATCTTTCCTCAGAAGTTTACCTCTATTGTTTGACAATATGACTCTTCTCAGACAGTTCACAGCGGAGATTAATTATTTAGACTGTTGATTCTTGGACTATTCAAATGGCACTTTAGAGGTAACATGCTCTTTCTGTGTTTGTTCTGGACATTATTGCTTCCAAAGAGTAAGCAACATGAAAGCAAGGCGTGAACAGGTATAAAAAAGATTTTGTCCAAGAGACTAAAGACGATAGACTCCCAAGGCATGAAAAACAGGAAGGAAGATGAAAGATTTTATATTGCGGATGATACAGCAACATTCACTTGCTTTTTCTTACAGTAAAAAACAACAACCAATTAAGCAATCAAACCCACTAAAACTTCAAAAGATAATACACACACACATTTATTCATTATTTTTAAAAAATGTAGTTAAACCTTTTTAGCCAAGTTTTGCCATCAGCTCTGATGGTACCGGGATGCCCAGGAGATTAGGAGGATCTGAAAAAGCATTAGATGTTTATAGGGATAGCCAGAACAAACACGATGTGAGCTCTACAAGCTCTTGTTTGTAAAGGTTAAGAGCTTGGTTTTCGAAGTATTGAATGTATGTAGTTCATTTTGACTTGAGCTGGAATTCAGGGTGTGCAGCGGTGGTAGAGAGCAGACCTTAATTTCCTGTCACAAGGGCCGTATGTCTCTATATTTGGATACTCTTGCTTTTCATAATTTGCACTGCAGTAGCAATTAAGGGATGCCATTATAGACAACGATCCCATTGTACTGGAAATGACAGTTGTTTGTTACTCCAGAGGCCTTCGACTCTAAAGCCAAGGCAATTACTGGCTTGGAGACAGTTTACTGAAAGGAAAAGTGAAGAGCAGATGCCTGCAGTGCCCGCCTTTCGGCACTGAGCGCGGGTGCCTGGATGTGAGGGCTGCTCTCTTGAAGTCCTCTGTGTGGCCAAGATGCGGGCAGGGTGCTGGCGGTGGCGGCAGAGGTGCCTGAGGGTCGCACATGAGGACACTGCAGCTTTCCCTCTACGGACCACGTAGGTAGGGGCCGGGGAGCCCAGCCTGCTCACGCCGGGGACGGGGTGGCAGAACCACGGCTCTCCCTGTTGAGTAAGAGACACGCCATTGCCAAACATTGTTTCTCTCCTTCTGGTGAAGCTTTTGATGCAGTTCCCTGTCAGAAGGAGAACAAACGGATATTCTGCGCTGCAGCTTGAGTTTTCAATGAACTAGGCATTCGTGAGTGTGTTAAGGAGAGCTGGTCACCTCCTTGTCCGGCTGACGCATCTCCTGTGAGGGCATCACAGAAGGCATCCCGCCCGAGGACCCAGTTTCCAGCCATGGAGAAGGAAGAGGAGTGAAGAGACATGGGTCAGGGAGTGTGGGAGCACTTCTTTACCTCCCACTGTAAGCATCACCTTTATGGGTAGAAAACACAGGTGCATCTATGTTACCCAACGCTGTGCTGCACCATAGGGCTTGTATGTTTCTGTAGCATCTTAACTACATTTCTTAAGGATTGTGCTTCACAAATGCTTTAAAAAAGATCCAATCTTAACTAATAATTGCAGGAATATTCCAAATACCGTGGATTGCACATGGATTTTTATGGCTATACTTCCACCAGCTCAGCAGAAGCAGACTGGAGGAAAAGGAGCTGGTACTCCAGAGTGGGTATTCCAGGGGGTTTTGCTCTGGACCAGGCCTGGTTTGGTGGCATGGTCTGAATACCTGCACACCCTAGGAGTGTCTCGTGGAGGATCTCTTCTGCCATAGCCCAGACGGCTGCAGGGTACAAACCAGGCAGCCTGCTGGCACAGGCGGGAGCTCCACCTCACCAAGAGCGCTCCTTTGCCTGAGCTAAAAGACTCGTGAAGGTGCAGCTGCTACCTGCACTCCCATGTGCATGAATTGTGTTGTCAGAAGGAATGCATCGAAAATCTGGTTTTACGCGTGGCGCTCGAGCTGGCCCATCTCTTCTGCGAGCTGACGCACTGAGCTGTTTTTCAAGAGGCACGACAGTCCGAAGCACAGTGTAAGAGCCAGGGCTATGGTGTTCATCATCCTCACTCTCCCCTTAAATGCACGTCTCTCTTTGTCCATCATTTCATCTGCCTGGATGGATTGTATGAGAATTCAATTTTGCACATTAGTCCAGAGATGTGAAGGTCTCTATATAACTAGGCACTGTAAAAAAAATATCCAAATACAGTAACAAAGCTTCCTTGTCATACTGCTGGAAAGGAAGAAAGGAAAGAAGGAAACGAGAAGGAAAGACAAACCGCTCGATCAGGGTATTGTCAAAGAGAAGAAGTGCTAAGAGGTGTCGAAACTTAACTAATAAAACAAGAGTGGATGAAAAGATTTACTGTCAGCAATTTTTTTTTTTCCAAAATGTAAATGTTTCCACAGTGCTGAAAATCTCACCCCAACATCCTTGTTGAACATCAAAATAGTCTGCTTTGTGAATTAGAAGGTGTTTAATTTTCCTATTCCTTTTATGTTGACTTTGTAATCATATTCAAATACCAAATTAAATATTACAATATGTTCCTATTAGATGCTGCAGATATTGATCTATGTAGGACAGTGTTTTGACAGTATCTATATGTAATACCTAAGAATTGTAATTTTCCAGAATTTTTCTTGAGAGGAATTTGACTTTTTTAAAATTCTGATTCAGCATGAAAACAAATGTTGAAATGTTAGCATTTCCCTGAGTGTGGAAATTCTCACCAGCTGTAATTGTAATTATCCTAAATAATTTTGTTTCTGAAGCCAAACAGAGCAGTGACAGCTAGAATATGCAAGCCTACATATTGTAGTCTATTGATAGTCACAGCTTATGCTTTTCATTTCAGTAGTTTTCCTTCATTTTTATTTTCTTCTTGTGTACATGGCTGATGCAAGACACATTTATTCTAAAATAGCTTTCAGTCATTTAAATCTTTTGCTCCATTGTTTCTAACATCAGACATCTCAGCACTGAGATCTTAGCAAAGTATAAAATGTCTCTGATTTTATAAGATAACATTTGTTTGACCTGTTCCCTTCTTGGTTAGTTTGTGAGAGTACAGAAAAATAGACTATTGGTATTCAAAGAAAAATATGTGTGGAAAGTTTAAGATTTTTCGTTAACTGATCAGGTATGAGCTCAAATCTTTTTTTGTATACGAGATTTTTTTTTCTTCAGTATTGCTTTTCTTTATATTACTGTGTCTAGAGATATTCACATCCCCAGGTGAGAGCTGAGAGGATTTAAGGGGAAGAACATGCCATCTGGAACATTTTTTTTCAGTTTATACATTTACAACTTGATTTATCCGTACCCACCAGCTCCGCAGCTTGGCTCGTAAATAAATCTTAGGCTCGAAGGCAGGGCTGCAGCAATCAGTGATAAAGCAGAACATTCCTGTTCGGAGGAGAGGTCCTCTACAGTATAGACATTTGTTAGCGCTGCTTTTTTTTCATTCTTGGGGAAACCTGTCCCAAAGCAGTCTAGCCACTCCAAGGGCTGAAAAGGCCCACGAGGATTTAGAAGATGGACGATCAGCTCTCAAGTTGCTCAGGGAGACCGCCAGAAAGAAATGAGGCCTTTTCGTTACGATCGATGTAGAAAGTTGCTTTTGTGTTGGAAGGTGGTTTCGGCTGCTGTTTTGTTTTCTGTTTGTCATCTATTGTTACAGACCTGAAAGGGTGCTGGGTATTTCCAGCTCCCCAGCCCCACCTTCTTCAATATTCTCAAATATTCTGCCAAGCTCTGCCCTTTCTTTTCATTTTGCAGTTGGGTGTCGTGTCCCAAGAGAACTGAAGCCTACTGAGATGTGTTTCAACGGACTTGCTGGGCTTTGAGTCTTGCCCGTAGTGAGTCACTAGAGAAAATTCTCAGCCTGAGCATTTTATGTACTTCTGGTAAAGATACTATCAAATTACCTTTTGACAGCGGGTTTGCAGCCTGACCATAGCACCAGGACTTCCTTGGAGATAGTTGGCAGTAAGGGCCATGAGATGGTGCAACCCCTCTCTCTTTCCTTGAGCTGGACTGTACCTGCTGCTGGAGTGTTGTCACCCTGTGACACAGAAAACGACAGATGAAGTTGAAACTTCATTTTAAGCCTTTAACTTCTCATGTCACTTGACTATACCCTCTAAGAAAAGTGATTTATAATGCTGGCTTTGCCCTCCTTGCTCTGCTAGGAGATGAAGCAATGCCTGACACGGGGTGTCCGTTTTCATTGCTGCTATTTTGATTGGAATCGGTGGGTGCTAAAGATGCAGGAGACAGTAACGGTGTCTTTCGGAATATTAAGAGGTGAAGAAATAAACTTGAGGAACTGGCAGATTATCAGGGGGAAATTTCAGAAAAAAAAAATCTTTGTTAGGAAACCAATGTTTGTTTGCAGAGTCCACTAATTAGCCTGTAGGGGTTTTGTCATGTAATTGTCACTGATCTTAATAGATATATTTCTTTCTAGAAGCGTACTAGGGCTTAGTTCTTAGATTTGAATTCTTTCAATGAGTTTCTTCTATAAGCAAATAAAAAAGGACACTGACAAATTGGCAAAGCCAAAAGTTTGCAAATCCAGTATCACAGTATTACTATGGGAGCATTTCTTCTGCTTTCCAGACTGCCAGTGATACTGCCGGAGCTGGCTGGCAGTCGGAAGCGCTTGGTATTCTGGTAGTGACCTTCCTCCCTCCCCAGCCAGCTCCTCAGAAGAGTCCCTGCATGGGGACATGAGAGCACAGGTTCAGGTTTCTCTGTCGAGATGCCAGAGGCAGCAGTCTTACGCTCGAAGTGCAGGTACGAGGCAAAGAAGAAAGATGAATGAAAGCTTTGCAGAGAGTGGATTGAAGCAAGGAAACAATACAATAAATAAATGATTAGGTAGACGAGGTGCCATGTTTTTTTCTCTCTTCAAGCTCTGACTGGGAAGGCTGGTAAATAAAACCAGTCAATCTGTGGAGCGATTCCTAGACAAGAAAACGAGTTAATGCGCAGCAGAGAGCTGAGCTGATGGAAGAAGGCTGTGTGCGCCATCACTACCTGCTCGCTCGTTTTCCCCTGAAACAAATACCATCGATGATAATTTCTGGAGACGCTGGACTGAGGTGATTAAATCCCTTCACACTTCAGATGCATGTGGCTTTTAGTTGGTAATAATTTGGATTAGGATTTGATTCATGGCTACCAGTTATCACAAAATGTATCTTCAGGGTAGTGAAATCTATTCTCTCTTGTAAATGTGGAATAAACTTGAAGTCAGTAGTGTGCCACTGATGCGTAGCAAGCTTAATTGAAGGTAAAATGATTTCTATTTGCAGGCACAATGCTAATACTGAAAGAAGAGCAAAGTTCCCCTTTGTGCAGGAGGCCTGAATGCAGCAAAAAATTACCTCCTGAATACTCAAAACGATGTACTTCTTGGCCCTCCGTAAAGGGGTGAATGAATTTCATTCAACGGACACAAAACAACCAAATAGAAAAACATCCTGTTGGTTGGCTTTTCTGCTGGGTTCATTGTAGTATGTATAAATGGAAACCTGTTGGTCTGGGAGCCAAAAAACACAAGCTGAAATACATGTATTAAGTAGGACCATCATCTAGTGCAAGGATCAGAAGAATGGCTTGAGGTTATTAAGGGAAAATCATTGAAACTATCAGCCTAGTGCAAAGCAAAAAAAGCAAACAAGGTAATAGTTTGCAATAGCCCATAGACAGAATATAAAATAAAATGGTGGTTTTATGTGAGCAAGAAAATAACAGAGAGAATGTCTGATGCCTGGTATATAGAAAATCTTATTTTTCTGGTAAAAAAACTGATTCTGTACACTCAACAGATGTGTTCATTTTCACGTAAGATATAGTTTGCAGCTTGTGTATCAATGTGTACATCGAGTGTTTGCTGTTAAGAAAATTATATTGATTGATTTTTTATCTTTTTAGAAAAACCATTGCAATACATACTATGAGCACAGAGAATGACACAGCAAAACCAAGAGAGAAGTAATCAGCATGGTTTCACCCCCCCCAGCAGGAATAAATCTTTACAACTATAAATCAAACAAGTTATTACAGGGCTTGAACAGCCCTGAAAATTCCAAGTAGCAGCAGCAGGTAATTAAAGAGAAAAGGTTGAGACCGAGCCTTATTATCTAAAATGTTTCAAGAACTCATTGCAGAACCTTTCTTTTCTTTCTTTTTTTTTTTTCCTCTCTCACTCCCTTTCTCAAGTGGCAAACAATAATAATCGGAAAAAGAAAGCGCAGAAAAAATACTACTTGCCAATTGTCCTTAGCAGCGTAGTGAGCTATTTGGTGAAGGGTGATGCGGTCCTGGAGTATGAGATGAGAGAGCAGATGCTACTGAAGGCATTTTGTGGTGTTAGATAAGGTTCTGGCTCGCCTCCATCGGCCGTACTGATCTCGTTGCTCTCGGCACATGAAGAGATTTCACCTTCCAAAGCCAGAACTGGATGGCTGTAACGAGGTGCACCAGTACTGGAGAGAGCCAAGAGAGCCTGGGAGCAGAATTTTAGGAAAACATCGCGCACACTTGTCATCTGTATTTTCACATGATCTCGCAGTGAAAAATAGGGAAGAGAGCAGCACGGTATGACTAGCCAATTCTGTGCAGGCCTTAACAAGAACATATCTTGTCCGTAGTTCACTTAATACTCATACTTTAACCTCTGCCTAGTTTATACTTGCAGTTTCACACTGTAAATACATGAAATACTCTTTATACTGACACTTCTTTCTGTGTATCAGTCTCAGTTACGTTAATAGACACTCCATAGTACACTTGGAACAGGAGGTGTCTAAATAAAAGTTAACAGATTGTGTTGTATCGTGAACTCCTTCTGAAGAGACATAAAAGATCTTTTACAGTAAACAGGAAATGAGTAAGATGAAAAAGCAGCATATAAAATAACAAGTGGTTTAAAGATAGACTGGGAATTTTGCTTTCGTGCTTCATAGTACAGAAAAAAAGGGCTATGCAATGTAATGAGAAGGTGGCAAATTATAAAACCTTAAAATATTTTGTCACGCAATGTGTATGATTAGACTAGGAAACCCAGCACAAGTAGAACAGCCTTAATAAAATTTAAAAATAATTTGAAGAGTAATCTAGATATCAAATATATCTAAAGAGACAGTTAATTGTGGCAGGACAAAAAATGGTTATGAAGTATTCAGAATTTTAGTCTAACAATCATTGCTAAATATCAGTATAATGAGAAAGAAAGTGGAGATTACCATGTAGGAGGTTGTCTGCTCAGGAGATTTTAAGCTTCCCTCTGAGATATCTGGTCCTGGTCATTTTAACAGATATATACATGTCTGTCCTGATCTTCCCTCTCATCCAGTGTGGCTGTTCAGTGTTTGATCCCATCCCAGAACTACACATCACACATTCATCCATATGCATTTCTGAAGCTGAGTAAAATTTTCTTTCATAACATCATGATTTAAATTAGCCTTTTAATTAGAACAGGAACAGTTAAATAGAAAACGAAACCTGTATGCAAAAAAAGCCATTTCTTTGGGCCTGAGTATGGGCAAATTTATGCCCTTCTGTGTAAATAAACTGTGTCTTGATTAAGCAGTCGAGTTCTCTTTCGGTTCGTACTCTCCCTATTTAATCAACAACAGCAAGAGAGATAGAATCAGATCCCTGATTGCTATTGATGACTTATTGTAAACAGCTGGTTGCACGACAATGCAAAACAAGGGCATGATTGATACTGCGACAAACAACAAGGAAAGTCAGCTGCAGAATTTAGTTTTTACCTTGATTCCTCCTTGAGAAGCAACATTTAAACATAACGAATTCGCTGTTAATAATCTCATTGTTAGGAAGCAAAACCCCAATAAAAGACAGGCTGGCCACAAGCGAGATGGGTGCAAGACCCAACATGCAAGTTGCAGGAAACCCCCTTGTTTGGCAATTAGAAACCCAGCCAGTGAAATCATAAGCATAAAGCCACTCATCCTGTACGTAATGTATGGTTTTGGTTACTTGCTTTTCTTTAATCTGGAACAGTACTAAAGGCTCCCGAGTTTACACTTCTGATAGATGAAAACCTGTTTGCTAAGGCTTGCAATGGGAACATGGTTACCAGAAGAATTTGCTCTCCATCTACAATTTTTCTGTAACAAGTGGATGTTATAGCCGATATAACTCTTTTATTCAAAGTAGTAACAATGCTGTGATGTGATTTATATAGAAAAAGTTCCGTACTCTTTTGAGGAAAGAAGAAACAGTGTAAACCAACCCCTTTGAACATTTCCTTGTTAATTTCTGGGTGCAAGAAATGCCATTCCCTTTCCGCACGCTCAATGAAATTTCAAAATGTTACACATAAATGTGTATATACATTTACAATATGTACCTATATTCTGGTTTTTATTACAGGAAGTTGTCTAAACTCACTTTAGTAAACTAGACCTTAGATAAATCTGCTTTGAAGAGAAGTCAGGGGGTAGGAAAACATCTTCTAGCTGGGATTGTGGAATAAAATGATCTGCAATGCTAAAGCAGCTTATCTTAAATTTAACAATTAACAGTCAGGGTGACATGTAGTGGATCAGGGGCTGATGGTGTTTTGCAAGTTTCTAGAAAAAAAAAACCAACCTAGTTTTAAGAAGTAGCTTTAAAGATTGTAACTCTTCACTTGAATTATTGGTTGGTTTGGATTAAGGCCTTTTACTAGATGAAAAGTACTTGTTATAAAACAGGCTTAAATCTTAGTTTTGAAAGCTTCTTATGCATATGAACTACCTATGTCATTTTATAATGTCGTGCTGGTACTTAAAGGCATACTCATAAACAGAAAAAGAACCCCAAGTCCAGAAACTAAAAATACATCTAACACATATACAAGCAATGATAGCCGAGTCCTTTATGTTAGCATTAAATACTGAATGTAAATGGCTGATATTATTGAAACAGCAGCAGCAGAATAGAGAACAATCCAAAACCAAGACTAATCCAGAATCCGAAATGCACTGTTTCTAACCAGCGCTTCTCTTGGGAATCCAAGCGTTATCTATCAGGCTTGAGCAATCTCAGCTCTCAGGGCAGCCGGCAGCCTGAGAAATACCCACTTTGTTACATATTTGTGAGTCTCTAGTGAAAGATTTTGAAAAATGGCTGATCTTTCATTCTGCACTGTCTCAGCAGACTGGGATGTGATGATGATGTTGAATTAAGCTGCTGCCTTAATAGACTCGGAAATTAAACTATCATAAGTAACGTATTATGTATAAATCAGAATAGCTTATTACCTTTGAAAAATATGAAGGCTAGTGTCATATGTATAATCTGATCCAGACATCTTTAGATAATTCTGAAAGTGTATTCTTAATGACTGTCAAGATGAGCCCTTGGCTTTTTCCTGTCTTTAAGTTATTTTTATCAGCAGAATGAATTTTCTTTGATAATTTCTAGTGCATATATTCTAGGGCGTCAAACTAAAATTCTGGGATATTTTATGCTTCCTCACAGACCAGTGTTAGAGGAGAAAGTGTAAGGTCTGAGCCCAGCTGAATCTTCTCTGGAGTTGTTCTGAAGGCAATTCAGCACTGATCACACTATAATTTGCTTTTATACTGACAAAAATGAGATGAAGAATGAAAAATAAAGCACAATGTTTACAGAGACGTGAATCACCCTAAGGACAAGAAATGAGAAACGTTTTTTCAGATGTTTCCTCTCACTTCATCTATGTCACATGTGAATTTGTCCTCAAGAATAGCAGGACCTCTCCATTCTTTTGTTTAACTTTTCCCTTTAAATTTAAAATGTTAAGTCTGATAATTTCTTGGCCTTGCTAGCTTTTTATGCAATTGCTTTGTGCTTAGTAAATTAATATAATGCTATAGAATAGCCAAAATGCAAACCATTACTGCACAAGCCAAACACAAACAAGTTATATAATGCTGCAATCATTCCTTTATTAAAGTAAGTGGAAAATTCAAGGCGTACGTAATCTTTTTGGACAACTGACAGGCAGGTGTGATCAAGAGAATGGGGAATCCAGTGATTGAAGGCAGATAGAGAGACAGGTTTGTCTGGGTGATTAGGAAGTAAAGCGAGATGGAATTGTCAAAAACGGGAGAGAGCGTCAGCTGTCCCAGGACAAGGAGAAGTAGCAGCGCAGAGGCTGCTGGGGGGGTTTAGAGGAACCAGCTGCAGCAGTGATGAGCAACTGTCTGGGAAGTGTTCAAGGCCAGGCTGGATGAGGCTTTGAGCAACCTGGTCTAGTGGAAGGTGTCCCTGCCCATGGCAGGGGGGTTGGAACTAGATGATCTTTAAGGTCCCTTCCAACCCAAACCATTCTATCTATGATTCTATGGGGTCATGCAGGAGCCAAGACCCACTGACGAAGAGGAGTGGAAAGCAGCTGTGCCAGAAAAGTGATAAAAAGAAGTGCAGGTCCCTACGCATCTCTCTTGTTTGTAGTCCACCTCCCCTCACACCTCTGACTGAGGTCAGGGGCATGCAGCTGGCCCCAGCCCCAGCCCTTTCGCAGGAAAGATGGTTTTACTGCATGGGGGGTGTTCGGCTCCACTTGCTTTCGGATATCCTGACACCACACACCAGATCAGCTCACTCAACATCACTGTTACTGAAAATCGTCCATCTTCATCCTTCCTGCTGCATGCGATGATCTGGGTTAGCAGAGAGCTGGACTGTTTTTCAGCAAAGCTAAACCAAAGTCAACCCACCTCTGGCCTTTCTCACAACTCCTGTCATCTGCATGTCTTCCTTGGCTCAGCATTTGTATCGTGTTTTGGCCTGATCTTCTTCCCTCCAGCTTGTTCTACACATCTCTTTACCCATCGTTGCCTTTGCTCTCTCATATGCTGCAGCCTAGAGACAGACAGTCGGGAACACCTCAGCCAGTCTTCAACAACAACAATAAAAATAAGAGATGCTCTTCCCATGCTGAAGTTGCAGAGCTCTTTGGGTAGGACCTGCCCCTGTGGAGCCCGGGAAATCTGTACAGTTAGGTACAGGAGCAGTGTGGATCCCACAGACAACATGTATTAGCTCCGGTCCAAGAAGTCAGTTGGTGAAAACAGGAATACGTGAGGAAAAGTATTTTCACAGTGGTGTAAGGCACACACAGACAGACCGGGGCACAAAACCAGGTCACTTAAAGCTGTATGTAAAGTTCACAACAGATAAGAATTGCCCTCTTTAAGCAGCAGAAGATGCCTCCCCTGACTGTCCAAAACATGAGCTACTGCCCCAACCACACAAGCATTTCTGTGTGGTGCAGTCCTTCACCCCTTGGCCAATTCCGTACTGCTCTGAAGAACCTGACATCCACAGTCCATCTCCCACCTTCCTTGACCTGGCCACCCATCCATCATCAGTGTGAGGGCTCCCTGCTTGTGGTGTGGAGTTGCCTGCTCACCTGTAACAGGTGGGACCTAACGCAGCTGGCATGCCCAAAACCACGGCTCCTGCATATCTGTGGTGTTTGGTCCCACCGTGTACCGAAGCCAGCCAGCTGTGACAGCGGTGAGTGCAGTCTTCAGGGAAGTGCCCGCAGACAGCATGGGTGAGACCAGTGAACTCTGCTACTGAACCTTGAATACTGACATTACTGTTGTCATAGCCCCGTTTGGCTAAGAGGACCAGCAGGGTTATGTCTGCCTGAAAGCTTGTCTGCTGTGTTCTCCCCACAAACCTTGCCTTGCGTGATACTGCTGTATGTGGTACTGAAGTATTCTTGCAAGCAGATGCAACAAAAATACAGGTGATCAACAGATCAACTCATGATACCCAGTTTGTGAGGGGTGATTCTGCTTTTTTATTTCCTTCATGTTAGAATGGTGTTAACCAAGTTTCTGATGAAAGACGTGTTTATCTTACAATAGTGCTAAGAAAGAGATCGTAGACAAATGGAGGACCTGCTGTGATGGAAAACTCTTGCTTGGGACCATAGTCATCTTCTTGGTTGTTTGAACCAACAAAATCCTCTTAGCTATGGGTTGGGCAGTGTTGCACAGGGTGTGCCACAGGTGCTTGCAGACCTCTCTGTACAAACATTGAAATAACCACATGGCAATTATTGACACTAGATATTTTTTAACACTGTCAACAAATCCATTTCTATAGTGAGCATAAGCAATCTTTTTTTTTTTTTTAAATAGCATTATATTATCAGTGTTGGCATATTGCCACTTCACCTCGCTTGTTTGAATCTGTCTGAAATTGCCCCGCTCCTCTTCCATCTTGACTAATAGAAATAACACTGTGCCATTTTGCTGCAACAGCTTTTCCCTTACCCCATCCGAGCCATTCAGGAACTTATTAGCCAGCATTGGACCTGGTACGGAAACCTGAGACCCTGCTGTTATTTTCTTCTGATTTCCCAATGAAAGTCAATCACTTAGTTTTGCTTCTATTTTAGTATGGATTTTTGTTTCTTTTCTTCTGTTTTGTAAATATGCTGGGTCTTATCCCACAATTGCTTAGCATCCCTTGTGGGAAGGATCTTGTCAAAGGGCTTTTGAAACTTCATGTATGTTAATCCATCAGTTTATCTACTTACGGACATTTTCAAATAAAGTCCCAGAACTATGTGAGAACTGATTTCCCACTGCTGAGATAATGCTGGTTAATCCTTGCTTTATCTAGAATTTCCAGATGTTTTGTTATTCTTTCTGCCAATTCACCAAGTCGTCGAGTACAGTTTGTAGGCTGCTAATAATTCCCTACTCAGTTCTAAATAGATTTACTATTTTTAAGTGTTTTATGACAGAAGTTGTTTTTAACAAAAGCTTGTGTATTTTTGTTAGCAGCTCACCTGCTTTATACTTATGTTCCTGCAGAAGTTTTGTATGTAAACACACGTGTTTGGGGATATTATTTTTATTTTTTATTTTTGTTACTGCTTTTTTTCTGCATGTCTTCTGACTCTTTGGTCTCTGAGCCTTAACTAAACTGCATGGGGGATGCTCAGATCTTACCTGATAGAGAGTAGGGGTGTACTGGAGGGGGATGCAAAGTCAGCCCCAACTACTCATGCTCCAGGCTTTCCAGCCCAGCTACACCCTGAAAGTGTGACATACGCTGAATACTCAGATGCACAAATACAATAGTGGCTGCAGGGGCGGTCGCTTTGAAAAAACTCCACAGCAGTAATAAGCACACTGTGCTTCTGGCATAATAGCTGAGTGGTTTGAGCATTTGGTTGAAGAGGGGATGTTGTCCCTATTCCAGGATTCTGTTTGCACTTACTAGTCCATATTTTGTCCTGTTCTTCTCTAGTTTAAAAAACGTAGGCTTTTCAGGGAATATGGACTGGAACTCCTGTCCCCTCGTTCCCATGAACTTCAATCCTAGGCTAAAAAACCTCAGATTTTCTTTACTGTGTTCCTGGGCTTCCCATCCTTATGACTATAGCCACACTGTCAAGGGTCAGGTTTTCCCAATTAGATTATTTTCTTGAAAAGTGAAACATCTGAAGACTGAGAGGGATCAAAAGCTGTCCCCCTTCATGGGAAAATACTGTAGCACTCGTTCTGTTGCACAGGTCGGTCTGACACCCATCTACCATCTACCATCTCCCCCAGCATTACTCAAGAGAAATAAATGTGTCCCGTCAGATGATTCCCCACAGCAGAGCAGCCTGCTCTCAGTCTCCGGGGCTTCCTACTGCAAATCTTGCAGACACCTCTCGCCTTGGCAAAGCTTCTTTCCCCTTCCAGGTAACTGACCCTCCCCAAGCTACTATGGAGGGTTCCTAAGAGCTCACTGCTCTGTATGGTCCTGCTCAAATGCCCAACTTTAGGCAAGATGATGCCTAGTTTGAGGGTACCTAAAATGACTCGTTTTGCATAGGAGGTGAGGAAAGCATATGCAGCCTGTCAAAATTGTCTGCAGGTGCTCAAACCCCCATATGAACTCCAGACGCAGTCCCAACTGAGTGTTTCCCAGCAGTGCCTAATCTTGTGAGCACCTCCCTGCTGAACCTGAAAGCTCCTCGGCTTTTAACTTTATTCACCGACACATGCTAAGGAGATCCTGTTTCGGGAAGATAGGCACTTATCTCATGCCTCAAGTCCCACTGCAATCCAGCTTAGGAAGACAAGCATTTAAATCCCTTTTAGAAGCCTGAAAATTAGCAGCAGCAGTCAGAATTACGTCTGGCTTCTTCCGGCATGGGCCATCAGCTTCGACATATGTACGAAATGCAGAGAGCACGTCTGGAGCTAAGCACAGGAGTGGAAATGTACATTTTACCTTTTGGGAGGGATTGATGTGACACTGTCGACATCTTATGAGACTGCCTCAACTACTATGCCATGCTCAGGCAAAAAGCATCGACCTCTCCTACCAAGATTGAACCACCGCTTGGTGGATACAAAGAGTTGTTGGCTCCATTTCTCACCTCAAGAGGAGGAAAATCAAAGGGAGCAACTTCACAAACTTGGAAAAGACGTGTTGTATGGGAAGTAGTCACGGAACAAACAAGAAAAATAGTGCATAGCCTTATAACCCTCCACCCCATGCCATAAAGTGTCTGAACTGCTAGGCTGACCTTGGGTTTGCTTATTTCTGCTCTGACGTGGCCCCGTGCCTCGTGCATTCCTGGCTGCACAGGCTCTCAGCTGCAACACCTACCATCCACGCTACCTGATGGTTGCTGATTATGCCATTCTGCTGGGAAGTTTGAGCTCAGGGCTTAATTAGAGTCTAGAAACATCACCCACTTCCTTTCTTACAGCTTTATGCATCTTTATGCAAAATGTGGGTGGAAGCACTGTGATCACATACTGCTTCATTAGTGCCAGTCCTGCGGGAAGGACAGATAGGCTGGAGCGTGTGTGGATGGAGCGTTACTAGTGTTTCCGATGACTCTCCAAGAGGATATTAGATCGCTCCTTTTGTTCCTTCCAGGGCTCGGACACCTAAAATTTCATTGAGATAATGACATCTCTGTGAGGTATCTAAAGTAGATGGACAAGATTCCAGCTTGAATACTCGAGGCTTAACAGTCAATGATTGCAAGAAAAACACCCAAAATATCAGTCAGAAGTAAAGATGGTGACTATTGAAAACCAAGGAAAATAAAGTATCAACTAAAATTAAGATGCATCATAAGACGATATTTCAAAAGAATCAAAGAGCCTTCTGTTAGCATTTTAATTTCTCTTCCATTTCATGTCCCATCAGCCTTTAGAAAAAATAATTTACTACATAGTGTTGAAACAAATTTTCCTCATCCTTTCTGTGAGGCCGTGCTGCTGAACCATGGAGGGCTGGAAAGAATTTTAACACCTTGAGAAACAGTGGTGGGACAAATAAGACCATCATATTAATCCATCAGTTGTTCTCTAGTCTAATTCTTTAAATAGCATTGTCTGAAAAAAGACAGAGGAGTATTTACTTCTGTAGCTTGAATATGCAGTGACTGATTTTATTATACTAGAAAACTTGAGAAAACATAGTATATTTATATACAGATCATGTAAATAGACTGTAGGCAGGTTTCACAGTTTAATGTTGCAAAGGGCTTTCATTAATGCTGTAGTTCTGAGAAAAGGATGTAAAACAACATAAAGGAGTCAAGATTTGATTTTTACTGAGATAAGCTGAAAGACTAATTCACCTTTACTGAATGTCAGTGTTTCTTCTTTCATGTCTTTTTATGTGATGCTCGTTCTATCACTCCATGAATGGTTGAGAACAATATACATTACAAATGAATCCTTCACTGATGTGCCTTCATGATGTTTGGTTTATTATTTATGTTTCCATAATTCCATGTGTTAATAAAGAAAATAATTCACCAGAGATATGTAAAATTAAATGGTTGGTTTTGTCTCGGAGCAACTATATACTGTACTTTTACTTTATGCCTATTTCTGACAGAAGACAGAAAGTCAGTTCTGCTGAGCAATCTGATCTGATATTGAAAAAGTATATTGTTAATTGTTTTCTTTTTTTTCTAGAGAGTATGTTTATTATTTTAAAGGGGATGAGGAGATGACATTTGAAATGCACTTTCAGAACTTTGTATGGCTCCCCATCATTCTCAAAGACAAAATGTTACCTAAGGATTTGAAATTGAATATATAGGTCAGTGTCTCCTCTTGTGAAAGGACTCTTCTGATTTTCTGTCTTGTACCGGTATCAAGGCTCATCTGCGTGTATGAGACGCCGCCGGTTCTGTGAATGAAAACCACGACGTCAAGGGTAGGCACTCTATTTCCCGTAGCCGAAACCAGTCACCTACCACAAGAACTGGTAGGCTGGACGTGCTCCTCTCTCCCAAGCAGTCAGCGCCTTAAAAATAAGGCTGAGGATTTAAAACTGACAACACAAAACTTTCGGGATAACCATGTGATACGTTACCCATCGCTGTAAAGAAAGCGTTCACGAGGCCGGTATAAAATTCAGGCGCCTGCTGCAGGACGCCTTTGTACATAAGGCTGCCTTTGGAGAAATCGGTGCCTGCCCCTGCCAGAGCCGCGGTCGCGAGAGGAGGAAGCCCGAGGGGCGCCGGAGGTGACGGGACCGTGCCCAGACCGAGCGATGCCCGCGCGGTTCAGCGGCCGCAGCAGCCCCTCGTCCGCGCCAGAGAGCAGGGAAATCCCGAGGCGGCTCCGCGAGTGGGATTCTGAGGCAAAGCCGCGCGCCTCATCCCGGCCCAGACACTTCTGAGCGTGGCTGGAGCGGACCCGGCAGCAAGAGTCGCTGCTCCCGAATCCCGACGGCCCCACCGGGCGGCCTCTCGGCCCCCGCCGCTCCCGTCGCCGCCGCTCGCTGCCGAGTCAGGCCGCCACGGCGCCCCGCTCCCCCCGCCGCCTCCCGCCCCCTCCCCAGCTCCCCGGGCGCCCCGGCGGGGGCCCAGCCACCGCCTCGTCGCTGCCGGCGGCCGGACCGCTCGCCGCCGCCCCTTCCCTCCCCGCGCCGGCCGCGGCGCGGCCCTTCCCCCGCCGCACATGCCCAGAAGGGCGGGAGCCGCGGCGCGCCCGGGCGCTGCTGTGACAGCGGCGGCGCTTTCCCTTCCGCTGGGTGGGGGCTGCGCCGCGCCGCCCCCCCGGCCCAGCCCGGCCCGGCTGGTGGCGGCGGCGAACTACCGTGGCACGCATAGGCCGCCCGCCCGCCGAGCTCCTTCGCTGCCTCACCCCGAGCCAGCCGCCGCGGGGCGGGAGGCGGCCATGTCGCTATTGTCTGCGCTGGTGCCCTTGCTCCGGGTGTACCGCATCGGCCTCCTCGTCGTGCTGCACCAGCTGCGCCTCCGCCTGCGCTGCCCCCCGGCCGCAGGTGAGCACCGCAGCCGGCGCCGCGGGCGGGCGGGGCGGCTGCGGGCCGGGGGGTGGCTCCGGGCTGGGGGCGGCAGCCCCCGCCTCGAAGAGGGGGAAAGTTTGCCGCGCCTCCCCCCGCCCCACCCGCGCCCTGGGGAGGGCGGGGGCGGCAGCGCCGGTCCCCCGAGGAGTGCGGGGCTGAGACCTCGCGGCCCAGCCGAGGTGGGTGGCCGGCCGGCCCGGCCCGGGCAGGCAGGACAGGACAGGACAAGACGGCCGCGACCTTGGCCGCGGCGGCGGGTCGCCCGGGCCGCGCCGCGTTGCCCGCAGCAGGGCAGGGGCTGAGGCACCGCGGTGGCCCCGGGTCCGGCCGCTGGAGCGCCTTCTCCGTGGACGGGGCCGGGCCCACCACGCCGCCGGAGGGCAGCGGCCGGGGGGCGGAGGGGGGGGTGGCTGTGGCTGGCGGGGCGCCCTCGCCGCCCCCTGCCGCGCCGGGCCCCGCCCTCGCTGCCGCCGGCGGGCCCCGGACCCTACCGCCCCGTCCGGCCCCCGGGCCGCGACCGTCCCGGACGCGGGGCGGGGCGGGGGGCCGGACCCGGGACGGGCGCCTGGCTGCACGCCGGCCTGAGCGCGGCCTCGGGAGGCGGCGTGGGGCTCCGCGGGCCGGGGGTCCCCGCTTCTCCGCTTCCTCTTTTTTTGCTTTTCGACGGTTTCGCCTCAGACCTCGGCTCAGAGCCGCGCGGGCGCAGACTCCCTCAGTCCAGGTAGGTGCTTGGCAGGCGGGTAGCGGCGGGCAGCCGCTCGCTGGCCCGGACGCGGCCCGGCGCTCCTGCCGCCGCCGCCGCCCGCCGTGCCCCCGCCCCGCCGGCCGCGGCCCCCGGCCGCCCCGGGAGGGGAACATAGCCGCGCTCTAAAAACGTCAGTCTGCTGATACCGGCTGTCACTCGCCGCCAGCCATTAAGCTGACAAGTGAGTGACACTTGTCGTTTCCTCCGAGGGACTTCAGGTTAGTTATTTGTTGGAGAAGTTATGTTTTCACACTTTTCCGATCTGGGTCAACAGCATGTTTAATGCTGACTAGAGGAAATTTTTGAGTTTGCCAGAAAACGAAAAGCTGAATTTCCCCCTTTCCTCATGATACACTTGAAGACTTTAAAATACTACGGAGTTTATAAGCCAACAGCAAACTAGGAGTCTGGACGGACGCGTAGGGTATCGTCAGAGCTGAGCGTACGTCTGTGTGCAAGTCAGTCAGTGCCTTTAACTTTCTCTGCTTACCAGCAAGTGAGCCTTTGTGGCTCTGTCCATAGTTTTAACCAGAGGAATGTTAAAAAAAAAAAAAAAATTAAATTGAGGGGGCATATTGTTGTGGTAAGGGGATGAGGAAGTTTGTTTTAGGGAATATCTGAAGCACTGGGGAGGAGATTGGACAAGCACACCGCACTGTGCGAGCATATTTGTGCATTTCATCACACATTGCGTCTTTGGCTAGCATTTCATCTAGATTTTATTCATTCTTGATACTTCTGCTATAGATAGGGATTCTCCTTTCTCAAAAGACAGAGATAAAACTCCCAAACAAACGCGAGAACCCTGGTGACAAAAAGGGCAGATGTGTGTATGATTTTAAGTCATCTGAGCATTTTTCTAGCGTTAGTTTTTCTTGGCAGAGTAAAGCTGGGTATTGTGCCTAGGGTGTGTAACACTTTCCAAATCTTTTTTCGAACCGCAGAGAAACAGCATGACGAAAATGTGACCTGAGTGTTTTGTTGCAGTTTGTTCTCAACTGCTATTAAAAAAAAAAAAAAAAAAAGCATTGAATTTGGACATGCTGGAGGAAGGCGGTGAAGATCCAACCTGGGAAATGTCAGCTGCCTGCGTAGGACCAGGGCAGATTTGACAGATGTGGAAAGTTTTCTTTCAGCCCTGACTCGGGATGGTTTCTTCCAAGGACAAGTAGTTTCCTTCTCAGATAATTGTTTGCGCACAGTTGCCTCTTGGCAGTTACCTGCTGCCTTGCTTCAACTCGCTGTGTCCAGCCATTGCTTAAAGAAGTGAATCAGCTTGTCAACAGGAACTTTTCTACCCAGATTAACCTCGTTTCCATCACTTCAAAATAGCGACTGCAGCGCAACAAAAAGCGAAAGTGTTGGTTAGAACATGCTTAATTAAAGCTTGGATCAGTAAACTGCACTTGCTGTAAGAAAACGCCAAGTAACTTTTCCAGACAGTAATCTAGAAAGGTGCGTATGTTTAAAATTTTTTGTGTCTTTTCAAGAAGATGTCCGTAATCCTCTCTAGAACAGGTGTTTTATTGTCAGGGTGCCTTCCCAGGGGGAGCCTGGAGCGGGGAAGCAGGGCTGGGAACAGCGGGACAGGGCGGCAGAGTCAGCCGTGCCTCCGATCCCGTCTCCTTGGCCTCAGTTTCCCCCGTGTTCATGCGGCAGCGCTTCTGCTTCCACATTTTCCAAGCTTGCTTTCTTGCACTTACCAGAAAGAAGTGTTCAGGATTTCAGTCCAAGTAAACCAAATTAGTTTCATTTTTCTTTTCTTTTTCTTTGTCCTAACTTAGTCAGAGTTACGTGTTTTTGGCGCATGTGCTTTCGCATGGCTTTTAAAAGTGACCGTCACAGCCTGCTAGGGTTCATCTAATTTTTATAAATGGGATTCAAGACAGTTTTTTTGAGAAAGAGAGCAATTTAAGCTCTGAAATCCAGATTCAGTGCAAAAACTTGGTAGTTGTTTTGAGTTGCAAAACAAAAAGATAGTAATATTCGCTGTTGAAGTGAGCTCTCCCCCCCAATACAGAGTAGGGAAGTTGATCTGAAGTTCTGAATTTGAAGCTCAGGGAAGGGAAATACAGAGCTGAGAGGATAAATGGGGTGCAGTCAGTGATTGCTTTGCTAACTAAAATCAGTGTGCAGAAGTAAAGGGAGACTTATGTTTAACTTACGTTAAAACATTTTTCCAAGTACTAATTGCGTAAGTGGTATAAGTGCTGATATGTGAACTGTGTTAGTGTTCAGTGGTCTGAACAATTAATAGCTTCATTAGAAATTACTGCTCGGATATTTTTTTTTTTTTACAGTGCTTAATCTTAATTAATTGGAGGGAAAAAAAAGCGCCCTGCGTGACTAAAGATCTTGATATGAATGGCTTTTTAAAACCAGGAATCTAATCAGTGAATTTTTAAAAGGCAAACTAATATTAATTGTGACACCAAGGTATTAACACTGGAAATATGGTCACTGAAGGTCATCCTGCTGATAGTGAAAATGGTTCCTATAATAACAATAGCAATCTCTTTTGGTATTTTAAAAACTTCTTAAGGAATTTATTTGGCATCTTCCTCCTGTTCTCTTCTACTGTGCATGTTTAATTGAAATTTTGTAGTGAAAGACTAAATACTGAATGTTTTGTAGTTTCGAAGTCTTTGTAGTTAAATTTGATACCTGTGATGTGTAGAAAACGGGCTCTGCAGGAGCTGGTAATGTGACTGAAGTTCAGAAGACCTTAGAGAGGGCTCCTTCTTAAAAGCGATTGAAATTCCATACATATTTTTAATTTGCCCCGATATCTAGTTATTTGATATCATAATTTGTACTGAGTTTCTTTATAATTAATTGTGAAATACTAATTTGGAAACATGCATCTCAATTTTGATTCATGTATTGAGGGTTTTTACTTTATGTGAGGAAAGCATAATGATAGACTGAGCACTTCGTGCTCAAAGCTGTATGAGCTTTAGGTTGTAAAACATCCAGAGAAGCGACCAGGCGGGAAGGATTGACGGCAGGCAAAAATAAAGTTGCGTCTAACAGTTAATCCCTCTCCCCCATGCACACACCTGGGAGATTTATTTAGGTAGTTTCAGAAGTGAGGAAACACTCGTTTTATGGTTGCCCCTGCCACGAATGAGGCAAGGGTTGTGCGACAACGATACCTGCTGTGTAACTGGAGAGGGTGCCATGGCTGTGCCTGCATAAGGGGGCAGAGGTAAGGTTGCAGGGTGGCTGCACACCCCACGTTTCCTGACACCCTTGGTTTCACAATCTGAATGACTCTCCTATGGGTTTTGAATCTGTTTTCTTTGCCACTGGGGAGACTGAGCTCTGCTCGGTGCAAGGGTAGCACCGCTGGCGGCGTTGCTGGCATGTCAGTGTTTTGGCCCAAGCCCTACCCTGGAAAGAGGAATCGTGAGGAGAGTGAGAGAGGTCTGAGAGGTGGGAGGAGGCAGTGCAGCCTGCCCAGGAAGAATGAGAATGACGTGCTAGGGCTTGGAAACTTGGGCCCTTCCTCCTCCTTCTGCTGCAAGGCCAGCAGAGGATCCTGTCTGCAGGCTCTTAAAAGCCTCGGCCCTGGTACTGGCCAGTGGTGTTGGCCAGCTGCGCGGAGGAGGCGAGGGAACCGGCAGCTTCTCCGAAGGTGTACTCTGTTTCAGTGTGGGTGGGAATTCAAGGGAGAAAGGAAGAGGCATGTGTGTAGCCTGAAGGCTGCTGTGTGTTTTCACAAACCAAAGTGGCACTAGTTTTTTTTTTTTTATATCACGGAAAGTTCTCCTAGCTAAAAGTGAGCATTTTCATCACCTGCCCTTGTAACAAGCTGCAGCACTTCTCAAAGGCAATGAGGTGCTTCATTCCCAATAGATTTCATTCTGCAAGGTGCTGGTGTCTTCAGTTTCTCAGAGATGAAGCTGCTCTAGTTTTCACCAAACCTAGGCTATGAACACTGTTTCACTGAAAGAGGAAGAGTTTACCTCTTCGTACAGGAAAATGAGAGGTGTGGGGTTTTTATGTTTTTTTTTTTTTTTTGTAGTGCCAGTTATGCTATATAACACTTGAGCAGAGGCAGGGATGATTAGCAGTTTATATTTGAACTATTATGACAGCTGAAGTGTGGTTTACAGCATTATAATAAAGGCTGTGTTATGCTGGCATATCCTTAACTGTGGCAGTGCTACTCTGTGCCACTATTGCCAAGTGCCAGATCCATCTCAAAACTATGGCAAAGCTCTAACATACATAAGCATGAAGGGTGGGGTGAGTCTGTAACACTCCCTTGCTCTAAAATAACTTGCATTTTATCAGCCTGTGATGAACTTTTTGTGATCTAAGGTGTGTCATACTAATTTTAAACATTAAAGACTCATCAACTCTTTTGTTACAGTGCCTTCCTCCTTGCTTTCAGGAACTGCCACATAACTGCAAAGGAAACTGTAAGATTTAATCAAATACCGGGAGCCTCTGTACTTCCTTAAGACGCCAGGTCATGGATTGAAATGGAGGGATCTAAAAGCAATAATAACGCATACTGAAATGATGTGTCTTGTCAAGGCACAGTCTGGTGCTATGGCAGGGTTACGTCATACATTACCCCACTTTGTCTTTCAAACTCATCAGTTTTTGTGAGATTGCATACCTTGGTGCTGTTGATATGCATATCTTTGGAATTGAGCAGCATTACCATGTTGAATCAATAGTTTACCCTGGCAACTTAGAAAGGCACTGAATGAATCACGGTAGAGGGCGTGCTGGTAGTCAGAACATTGCCCCCCTCGGGGGAAAGAAGTCTACACCTAGAAGTAAAGCTTCAGAATAAATCCAATAAAATGCTTGCCCTGCATCTCTCATTCTGCTTCTAAACCAACAGCTGTGTTTAAATAAATATGTTTAGTCTCGGTAAACCTGTATTTGTTTTTTTCATTCAAGACGTTCAGAAAGTGCTGCAAAATACCAGCCATAGTTTGGAGAGAAAATGTCTTTTCTCAGGAATGTTCAACAACAGCAGAAAGCAGACTGGAGAAGCTTACACACGTATGTTTTTGGGGGATATTCCCTTGCAGAAATAGGAAAAAGTCAGATCGTTTCTTCCTCCCCCAACCAGCCAGTCTTAACCACCCCAGGGATTTCTGGGCTTGGGCGCAGGTGCAGCTCCTGATGAGCAGAGAAGGAGCAGTGCCATTGCTTTCAGGCTCGCTGCAGGGATGCTGCTGATGTTATTCTCCTGCTCTCTTCCCCTGGATTTTTGAGGAGGAGGTTGCATCCGTGTTTAACTGATGGCTTCCTTCTCCTTCCCCATCCTCGCCAGGCCCCTGGCAAAGGGCTTGTTGATGTCACAGTGGCTCAGCTGGCGGTGTGGAAGAAGTGGAGAAGTGTCAGTGTGCTTTTTGGTGTAGTGGAATCAGCTGTGGCGTGTGGCGGCTGCCAGCACGGTGCACAGACACCGTGGGCCTCAAGTGGTACTTGTGTGTGACTGATGGCACAGGAAGCGTTTTCCTGTGCAGATATTGAGGTACAGATTGCCAAGTCTTACCTTATCGCCACAGTCATCTCTGGAGAGTCACCCCCTTCTGACTCCTGTAGCCTTTTGAAGAAAATGCAGCAGAATTATTTTCCAGCTGATGTGGATAATAACATTTATTAGTGCTTCCTTGTCTGCTTTTCCTGTAATTATAATGCACTGTTATTCCAGGAACCATGATTGTGAATTAGCAGTTCAGGAGATGGCTTTGATTTCAGAAAGAAAAGGACAGGAAAGGTGTCAGACACGTATTGTTGATCTGCATGTAGGTTCAAACTCCTTTTCTTTTTATTTCAGTCAGAAAACAGCTTTACATTTCAGAAGAGCAAATTAATGCCATAATATGCATCACAGATTTTTTTATTACGGTGGTGTTTTTTTCTAAGCAAATTCTGGAACAGTTAGATCGAGCTAACAAAACTTTTTTTTTCAAAATAAACAATAAAACCTTTGCTCTTTCAGTCTCAGGTTTCAATTGACGTAGTTGTTAACAGTGAAGTTTAGTACCTCTTAGGCAAGAGGATGTTGGTCTAACCCTAACTATAATTTTAAGAGGCAGGAAAAACGCTATAGCAGGTGACCATTTTGGATGACAGTAATGTATCAGCTCTGTGGTGGTGGTTACACTTTCTCTACCCAGAATTGTGTAATTCCAGAAACAAGATTTACTCAGGTCTTCTAGCTCAGTTTCACAGCAGTATGTGATATCTTAAAACCCTTTTTAATTTTTGACATTCTGATGGGCTTTGTGTAGGTCACACTTCCTGCAAATCTCATCTTTAAATTTGCAAATGTAATTAGTAAGGTAGGTTTCTTGATACGTTCGCAGAAACGCTGATTTCACATAGTTAAGTGTGGTCAAACTTGTGCTTTCTCATTTTATCTTTATCTTACTGCCTTTATCAGGTACTCATTAATGAGTGAAGGATCAAAAGGTGGGACGGTGGCCAAGAAGCAATGGAGAATAAAAGTTTAGAAGGTTCCCCATCAGACCTAAAGTTAGTGGCTCACCCGAGAGCAAAGAGTAAAGTGTGGAAGTACTTTGGGTTTGATACCAATGCGGAAGGATGCATATTACAGTGGAAGAAGATCTACTGCCGTATTTGCATGGCCCAGATCGCCTATTCAGGAAACACGTCCAACCTTTCTTACCACCTTGAGAAAAACCACCCCGACGAATTCTGCGAATTTGTGAAAAGTAACACCGAGCAAATGAGGGAGGCCTTTGCCACTGCGTTTTCAAAAATCAAGCCGGAGTCGTCACAGCAGGTTGTTCAAGATAGCCTCATCTTGAAGACCTACCAGAACTACGAAAACAAAAAACATCAGGAGCTGACATCTGCAGTCATCAGCTTAATTTGCGAGGGCATGTATCCAGCCTCTATCGTTGATGAACCCACCTTCAAGGCCCTCTTGAGAACAGCAGATCCCAGGTATGAACTTCCGAGCCGGAAGTACTTCTGTACAAAAGCTATTCCTGAAAAGTACAGTGCCATTAGAGAAATTGTGTTGAAAGAGCTCACCGAGGTTCTGTGGTGTGGCATATCCACGGACATGTGGAGGAGCGAAAACCAGAACAGGTCGTACGTCACCGTGGCAGTTCACTTCCTCAGCAGCAGTCCTGCCAACTGCCTGGCCGTGAACTCGCGGTGTTTAAAAACGTTCGAAGTACCGGAGGATAATACCGCAGAGACTATTACGCGAGTCCTTTACGAAACGTTCATCGAGTGGGGGATCAATACAAAAGTCTTTGGTGCTACGACAGATTACAGTAAAGACATTGTGAAAGCTTGCTCTCTCCTAGATATTCCCGTACAGATGCCTTGTTTGGGGCACACTTTTAACGCAGGAATACAACAAGCTTTTCAGCTCCCCAAACTCTCCAGCCTTCTCGCCAGGTGCCGAAAACTGGTGGAGTATTTTCAGCAGTCTACGGTGGCGATGTACATGCTGAGCGAGAAGCAGAAGCAGCAGAACATTCTCCACTGTATGCTGGTGAGCGACCGTGTTTCCTGGTGGGGAAGCACGCTCGCTATGCTGCAGCGCCTGAAGGAGCAGCAGTTTGTCATCGCGGCTGTTCTTGTGGAGGACAGCAACAACCACCACCTCATGCTGGAAGCCAGCGAGTGGAATACAATCGAAGGGCTGGTGGAGCTGCTGCAGCCTTTCAAGCAGGTTGCAGAGATGATGTCTGCTTCAAAGTACCCAACGATAAGTATGGTGAAGCCGCTTCTCCACATGCTTCTGAATACTACCCTCAACATCAAAGAGAACGATTTGAAAGAAATCAGCATGGCAAAGGAGGTGATTGCTAAAGAGCTGTCAACCACCTACCAGCACACGCCTGAGATAGACATGTTTCTCAACGTTGCAACTTTCTTGGATCCCCGCTACAAAAAACTGCCTTTTCTTTCAGCCTTTGAGCGGCAGCAGGTTGAAAACAGAGTGGTGGAAGAAGCAAAAAGCCTGCTGGAGAAAGTAAAAGAAAATACTTTTAGGACTGAAGAGAAATTCTTCACTGTTTCAGAAGAGCCCCCTGTGAAAAAAATCATCATCTCCTCTACTCCTCCTCCTACCAGTGTCATCAACAACATGCTGGCGGAGATCTTTTGCCAGACGGGAGGCGTGGAAGACCAGGAAGAATGGCACGCTCAGATCGTTGAGGAGTTGAGCAACTTCAAGTCACAAAAGGTCCTCGGTTTGAACGAAGACCCGCTGAAGTGGTGGTCTGACAGACTAGCGCTGTTTCCAGTTTTACCAAAGGTTCTTCAAAAATACTGGTGTATTTTGGCTACAAGGGTCTTCCCTGAACGCCTTTTCGGTTCCTCTGCTAATGTTGTAAGTGCAAAGAGAAACCGGTTAGCTCCAGCTCACGTGGATGAGCAGATCTTTTTGTACGAAAACAGTCGGAATGGGTCTGAGGCAGAACCAGAGGACGAAGACGAAGGAGAGTGGGGTTTGGAACAGGAACAGATTTTTAATTTAAATGACTCGGTAAATGTAAACAACAATTTCTTTAATATCCGAGACAGTGGGTTTGTTTAACAGGACTGCTGCGGTACGTTTAATAGCAAAGAAAAAAGGTATTTGTCTTAAGTTACCAAAAATACTTCTGTTTTATGCCATGAATGCTGTAAATATTGAACGGTTGTAACAAACTTGATTTAGCTTCCATTGTCTTACGTTTTTCCCACTGTCTTAAAACATGAATGACTTGTGATTAAACAGCACTGAAATGAACGAGGAAATTCTACAAAGACCGTGATTTCTGACTGTGGCCCGGATTTCAGAACGCACTTATCCATGTGCTTCCTTTCCACTTGCTTCAGTGGGAGACAAACACATGCTTATGTGCTTTCTATCCAAAAAAATATTTTTCTGAATTAGGATCCTGAGCAAGATTTTTAAGATATATGCCTCCCATTTGTAAATCCTGTGTGACTCAGGATGTTAGCTTTAAATTTTGGATTTTAAAACGTTATTTTTAGAATCCATAGATCTGAGCAGTGAATATTTTTAGAGTATATCGATGCTATGGAATGAAAAATGATCTTGAGCCTGATTTTCTTTTTCACTACCTCATGTCTTAGGCCTGGTCTATGCTAGAAAAGTTCAGCTGGTATAATTCTGTCAGTTAGGGGACTGATGTATTATTATTTTAACTGATACTGTGCTGGCGTAGGCTGTAGTGTGGATGCACTTATACTGGAGTAAGTTATTTTCCTTTCCAGTGTGGTGTAAATGGTAGAAACACTTCTAAACTGATATTGCCATGTCCACATTAGTCCGGTTTTACTGTTTAACTGCAGCAGCTAAATGGCAAAACCTTTTTTTCTTTTTTTTTTTTTTTTTTTGGTGTACGTCTAGGCAAGCCCTTGTTGTAATCTCTTGTGCTTTTGCAGCGGTAATACGTGTGCAGGGTCGGGGTGGTGTCGCGTGACCTTCGCTTCGTGCCGATGCTACGGCTGATGCCGGGTGGTGCGAAGCAGGGAAGGTGTCAGCCCCTCGGCAGCGACGGAGGGAGAAAGGGAGGGAAGGAGAGGGCAGGGAGACGTGTGTGGGCCGCGGGTCGAACAGTCTGTCTATGTTGTAAAATCCTGAACCTCTTAATTTAAATGGGGACGTTGCCCAGGGTAGCTAGAAAATTTTGTTGGTGAGAAAAGCAAAATAAAAAGCTTTAATGTTATGTAAATATATTTAAAAGAAGGGGACCCCTCCATTTCCCCACAGGTGTTTAGTGAGTCTTTAAGATTGTTTCTTGTTACGTTAGCACTTAAAAACTATTTTTTTTTTCTCCTGTCTTTTTCTGGTTCCGTTTGTAGAGTGGACTTTAGTCTGGTCCAGTCTAATGTTTGAGTGCTGTTTCCGATTAGTTGTCACGTATTGTAATGGCTCCCTTTGTGTTTCTACACCTAAGTGTTTTAAGCCCTTTTGAGAACTTGGCAAACAAGAAACAAAAAAAGAAAACCAACCCAAAACCCCCCATCTCTTATGAAATACTGCAGGTCATAAACAAGATTAGAGTTCACGCTTGGCACGGAGTGGGATGGCAGCCAGCATTTTTCCCTGAGGTGCAGAGGAGGACTCTTGGCATTTCCCAGTTTCAGCCACGGTTTGCTTGGGGTTTTATTTTTGTTACTGGTGTCTTACCCAGCCATCCCGGCTTTAGTCCATGACTGTGTCAAGCACAGCCTTTCTGGAGAGAGGTCTGTTGAAGACTGGCTGTTAGTGTTGTGGAGGAAGAAAGTTGGGTTTTTTCATCACAGTGTTACCCATGGACATATTTGGTTGTAGAAGGGGCCCAGCCAGGAGGAACATAAAATCTGAGAATTGCGATGGAATTGAATCTATTGCCAGACTGCTTGTTTATGTTTTAGTTTAATAGTTTTTGCCAGTTTGGGACCTCTATATTCTTTATAGGTGGCGGGAAGGGGTGGGAAGAAAGACAGAAGTTAGACCAAATAAGCAATGGAGTAAATAGTGAACTGGTTAGCACGTTTAAGCCTGGGAAATTTGAATTTAACAGGTGGTGTGGCCCATGTTTGGCTGTCAGTAAGCCTGGGTTTTCACTTTCCAGCCCCCTGAAAATTAATTTGCACTTGCGCAAAGTACATGTACAGTGCATCTCATTGAATGTTGCTACTCTCCGTCTGCTGAAGAGGTGTTTGTGATTGCCCAAAGTGCAAAACACAGGCTCGGCCTAAACTCCTGTGGGTGTATAGGCTGTCTGTAAGCGTAGCAAAATCAAATTATGGAAGGGAGCGAGATACAGCAGGTCCCTTTTGATGTTACCTGAGCTCCTGTAACACCCCTCTCAGGAAGACCTCTTGGTTTTTAAGTCCTCTGAGTGCCAGCTGGTGTCGGTTGCATCTGCTTGGCACCACCTTCACCTGCTACCACCACCGCTTGTCCTCGAGGAGCTGCGCAAATGCTAGTGCAAGGCACATGGATCCTCTCTTACACGAACGCAATTCAAAGCCGTGCCCTCGCAGCCAAGGCAGAGCCCAGAGCACCGCTCCCCGGATCCATGTTCAGCCTACCCCTCTTGACAGCATCCATTTCCTGTTTCCATCTTCATCCTTGTAGGGCTAAATGTACGCAGTGACACTTACAAGCAGTTTTACAGAGATTGGTGCAATGCACTACTCTCTTCCTTCCAGCTTCTTTTTATTTTTTGGTATCCAAAATAAAACTGTAGTCGGTTCAATTGATATGTCTCAGCGTTCTTTTAAAAAAAGGAGAAGAAAAAGAAAATAAAAAAAACCCACAAAGCCATTGTTAGTCCTACCCATTGTCTGTGAGATTTTTATTTAATGTCCTAAGCCTGGAATATTGTTAAATAAACCAGAAAAATAAGTTAGTTACTAGATTATTTGTCTGATGTGTGTTCATATCTGCAGCACTTTATGACTTTGAACTCTTCCGCAAGAAGGGGAGGTTATATTCTAAGGTTTTGACGCTATGCATTTATTTTCCTTTTGATCCTGTAAGTTATTTTTAAAAAAAATGCTGTACAAATCTTTTGGATTAAAAAAAATATGAAGATGAATAATGTCAGAATTTTAGATGGTTTCTCTTGCTTAAATACGTGTGCTGTTTTTCATTTGACGACATGATTTTCTGTTGTTTAGTTGGGTGGAGAACCAAAGTTGCAGAGCTGTTTTAAATATTGCTACAACGTGAGTTAAACCGTGGTGTTACTGCCAAGGGTGGGCCCAGAACACGTTTCCAAATTACGCTATTAAGTCAGATTTGTGTCCATGTTTCTTGACAGCTAATGCGAATCCGCAGCCTAATGTTTCCTTTTCTCTTCAGTACAGCTCAGACATCTTGTTGGAGGGGCAATAGACGAGCTTCAGCTTTTGAACGCTTTCATGCTGGAAAAGTGAATTTTTAAACAGAGTCTCAAAAGTACATACTTTATGTCAAAAGAAGAAGAATTGCCTTTTGCTACCAGCTAAGTATTTCCAATTCAGGATTAAAATTCAGTGGGCTTGGCAAGGTTTCTTAGGGTTAACAACGTAACTAAAGGGAGTTTTGTGTGATTGACCAGCCTTTGCACGCATCTCTTCTGTCTCTGCCGTCAGGAATTACTGTGAAGATGAAAGAAAAACCCAGAACCAAACTGAAGTTGAAAAGGTGAATTTTTCCAGCAAACTATGTCTGAGATGCCTCGGTTTAAATGAAAGCAATAAAGTTCTGGATTATTTGTGGAAAGGGTGTATTATTTTAAGTTTCTGTCACAGCAGCTTGTTAGATTAATTTGGAGGGTTTTCTTTCGTTACTGTCATGATGGTGCAGTTAGCTTTGCAGGAGCATTTGTACGCAGGCAGGAACATTAAAAGCAAAAGAAACACTGATTGGTAATTTGTAATGTTTTATAGAACTACTGAAAACTTAAAAGTGACGCATAGTTTATGATTTCGCTTTTCGTGTGATAGCTTAAAAAGAAGGGGCTACCTGAGGACATCATTTCTGAAGGAGGGGAAGCGTGTGGATTTGAACACAGAAGTAGTGTATTTTACATATTCCATGACAACTGAATAAAAGAAACTTTATGCTGGAAAAATTGCATTTTAGTCTCTGCACACCATATTCCTTTCAGAGACCTCCATTTTTGAGTGTTCTAGATGATGTCTTTCTGAAGGTCTGGTGATCCCGGTTCTGGTGGTGCAGTGATATCTAGTCTAGGCTGTCGTTTTGGCTAAGCTGAGAAGAGTCTCTTGCTTTAGCTCCTGGTCTGTTACATTTTGTGGCTTTTTTTTTGTTTGTTTTTCCCAGGCCAAGACTATATGGTCTGTCTCACCATATTTCCTCCAAATTACTAGTCTTCTGCTAAATTCAAGATGTGTTTTATTTTTAGGGGATGTAGGGAAATTGCAAAAATTGGTTTGTTTTTTTAATAACGTTATTTGATACTGTAGAGACAACTTAAAAGAAGTGTAATTTTATGTCTGCCTTAAAAGTACATATCTAATGACTTGATATGATTTAAGCTGGAATTTCAGAACATCCCTACGGTTGTGTTATAATGCTGTCATTTTTACATACAAAAGCATTTCCTTCAGGTTGAACAATAGAAATCAATTAAATAGATTTTTACTGCTTCTACAGTCATTTTCAGTGCCCCTGCAGTTGGGTTAAAATGCCACAAGGGAATTGAATTTACTATTAAAAAAAAAACAACAAACAAAACACGTGTCTTTCAGCTTATCTCGTGTTATAAATACTTCTACAGTGGTAAAAATTTGATTTATATCTTTTTAAAAATGAAAAGGCTGTTGCAGAAACCTGTTTCAAATTGGAGTTCCTTAGATTCTGAAATGTTAATATTGTGATTTTTGAGCATTTATATTGACATTTCCACACAGGGTGGTATTGATTTCCCTTGCTGCCAGAAGAAAAGGTCAGTGTTCACAAAAGCGATGCTGCCATCTGCAATGCTTTGAAGTGGTGATCCGATGTATCTTTTTTGGGAGACGTTGAAAAGCCTATTACCTGCTATAGGCATCTGCTTGTTCCCACGTGCTGCAATTAGTACTTATTTCCGGTGCCTTGAATTTGCAGAATCCTACTCCTCTGTCCTATCTCCTCCACCTGCTGGGTGGGAGCAGCAAGGGAGGCGAAGCCCTGCTCACTGGCGTGTTTTTCTTCTCTTACAGAGGAGTTAACTTGTTTAAAATGAGTTTAAACTAGGTCCTTATTCCAGTCCACTAGAGCTACAGCACCCGTGCTGTGCTGCGAACAGGCAGAACCAGCGATTCCTCCCCCTGTGACAACAGGCACTTGAACACGTCGCTCAGGTGGACCAAAATTGCCTACATCAGAGGGAAGATGCTGGGGAATCGGGCTCCACACAGCTGGGAAAATATGTTTGGAATCAAAGGCATAATAAGTGATGGTAGTCCGTACTGCACTTTGGGTAGAAACAGGATGTATGCTGCTCTGGTGGTTTGGGGTTTTTAAGGTAAATGTCTTAGAATGATACTAGTTTGTGCTCTAGGCTGAAGCTGTGCCTAGGAAATTTTGGGATTGTTCAAATACTTCTGTTTTTAATGCTGACATAGAAAAAGAATGTTTTGTGGCATGCAAATGAAGATTTTGGATAGAGGCTAAAGCTACGGTTCCCATTTGGTAGATATTTTGGGGGTAACATTTATAGTGGTTTTATTGTTACAGATACTGTGGACAGAGGTACACATACGTTCAGCTGTCAGAAGCAGTAGGGCAGTCCTGTTTTTAAGGATACTGGAGACGGCGGGATACTTTTGTTTGAAATAAGTAAGAAATGTTGCCTTTATTTTAGTGCTTTTAGGTAGATGACTAAAATGCCTCTGTAACCATTTGTGATGATATAGTAGTTTATCTAGATATAGCTGTAGAGACAGCCTTTGGTTTACTTAGTACACCAAAGGTATGACTGTATTTGTCCGTAGCTTCATGTGCGTGATGTTATGTTCAACAGTGATTTCCTAAGCAAAGCAGAATAAGGTTATTTTTAAAAAGGCAATTTCTTTCACTACATACGCTTTTCTGAATATGTCATTGTCCCCCAATACATACAGTCGGGAATGAGAAATTCATCTTTTATTTCTCCGACAGATGCTGCTTTGCTTTTAAATTCTAGACATTGTATGTCTCTCTGTATCACCCTGTCTTTATAGACGCTGTGATTGAAAGGGCTTCATTCTCTTTTTTTTCTTTTTTAACGTGCTTTTTTTTCATGAGCCATCAGTGAGGTTTACATTGATAGCAATTTAGAGTCAGAACAAGGAAAATGTCAAGTCAGCATCAGGAAGGCTTGTGCCAGAAACATCCCGTCCCATGTCATGAATGCTGTGCTCCAAGGGAAACCTTCATCTTCTCAAACGTGGTTTTCCGATGTGTGTGTGTGAGAAAAATAAAGTGATTTTGCAAACAATGCACAGTTCTGTTTTCTGAGTGATAGTCCAGTTTGCTGTGAGTTTGTGTGCTGGAATGCACTCAGGGGTTTGGCCCCAAATTCGGGATTCTTGAGCACACAGCAGAACTTATGTGAACAGAAGGAATTTAATAACAATTATATGAGCAAAACTCTATTCCTTCATCGATGAGAACAAATAGGAAGTGGGTCCGTCTAGGAAAAATACAGAAATTGTGACAGGAATCTTCAATTCCTGTCTGAAGTCCTGACAGCATTTAGAAATACTAAATGATTAACCTTCCTGTAATCTGACATTTCAGACCCGTGTAAAACAAATGTTTTACATGCTTCTTGGTGTTTCCGTACTGCCAATGGAGAGCTCCGTTAGCTTCGAAACCCTGTGTTCCCAAATGGGCAGGAAGTTTTCAGTAATAAGGTAGCAGAGAAAAGGGAAGAAGCAGCTCTTGCTGTATCCTGTCCTCTAGTACGTGGGAGCCCAGGCTGAAATGGCTGTTTCTGAAGGATATTTTGACGCAACCCCTCTGATGTACCACAGACACACATTCACATGCAATCTGAGAACTTGCCACTGGTCATAAATCGGGCAGGTCCCCAGAGAGCGAGTGCTGTGGTGAGAAAGAGCCAGTCTTGTGGATGAGTGGAGCCTTCTGCATGTGGTATGTATCTTTTCTTGTCTCTAACTTTAAGCCCTGTTTTATTTCCTGTGCACGTAGCGTGTACATTAGTGCTGGTCTCTGCTATGTTGTTTGCTGCGTGGCTCCTGTATTGAAAGCGTAGGAATAGGAGAACCTTATCTGGGTGCTTTCAAGACATGGTGCGAGTAGCCAGGTCACCTGTGCTGTGTGTGGTTTGCTGACTGGTGTGCGTGAGCAGTAGGTTGAGGACGATACTGGGTTTACTGCATAGCATTGTGAATGTGAGACTGGCGCTGCTAGGAGATTTCTGCGTGCCTGGTCAGAGAAACGAGGTGAGAAAAGAGCAACCTGGTGCATGTTGTATCTGAAAGTATGATGCAATCCCCAGGTGAACTTAAAGCGCTAGTGTAAACTGGTTCTTTTGTAGTCTTGCAAACAGACTAACCACCTAGTTCACACGCTGCCCGCTCCACCCCACCTCCCCTTCATTACTTTGGCTGCTGTTCGCGAAGATTTCACCATTCTTTTTGGAGAGATAAGTTCACAGATAATACAAGAAGCTATTTGTCAGTTGTTGAGAGCATTGCATGTGCTTTTTGTGCTGTTTTTGGCAATTCATATTAGTAGCTGATGGACGATAAAATTCTTTTTTTCTCCAGAGATGGGATCCAGGGGTGTCTAAAGTAGGTTGTCGTAGCCAGAGACTGGTAAACTCTTCCTGTGGTGGAGGGGTTTGGCTCGGTCTGCAATGTTGGTCTGTCGGCTGCGCTTCTGGCCTGTCTCTAAGCTCTTTAGGAAAGTTGCTGTGCTCTGCAGAGGGAAAACAGGTGCCTTTGGCGTGTTTTCCCTGTGTTTTTGTGTTGCTGGGGCTGCTTTCTGGTCTGCACGTGCCTGAAGGGAGGGGATGGACCAGGGCTTTTCCCCTGATCCTGCTCCTTCCCTGGTCTGCTTGACCGCTCTGGGAAGAGGATTGTGCAGATGATGACACTGCTGGATGATAAGTTTGCAAACACCAAGACTACAAAATTACTAGATCATTTGATATTTATTTTTAGGCTAAGATTAAAATGATTGTAAGATCTGGCCTAAAAAGGAGCCTTCAGACCCTCTGTGCTAACTCCTTGAGTTAGGTGTCCAAATGTAGATTTAGGGATTTAGTCCTTAAAAGCGATCCATTTTGCATGCTCTGCCTTCAGAACCACTAGAAATGCTGGCATTGTAAGTGTATCGCTTTAAGTATATTTTAAATAATGGTATTTTGAGGTAGACTGCTTTTTTAGATACAAACCACAAGTTTTCATTTTCCATGTATCCGTTTTGTCTTTGGGTGTTCTTCAAATGTTCATATTGATAGGATTATTCTGTCTAAAGTGAATTACTCAAACACTTGAGGTTGTCGGTGTCGGTAGATGTCAGAAGTAAAAGTAGTGTTTTCCCCCATGACTTGTAAGCTGGAAGTCTTAATTATTCTGTTGTTGAGGGAGGCAATTGCAACTGTGTTTTACCAAAACACGGGAGAACATGAAATGTAAGTAATTAAATTTTTTTGAGGTAAAATTCTGAGAGGAAAAATCTTAAGAACCCCCTTTTCTGTCCTGTTAACCTACATAGTAGCAATATGGAACAGGACCCATGGTATACAAGTGAAAGAACAACCTTCTTTTATCTAGTCATTACTCTGCTTGCTAGGATGTTTCATTTAGATAAGTTAGTCTTAACAAGCATAAAATCAGCAGTTTTAGCAGATGTGAATGAGCATTTCTATTGCTTGGTCCTTCCTTGATAAACAGGAACTTTTGCTCCTTGTTAACGAAAAACAAAGGAAAGAAGGCAACCGGGGGTCTAATATTATAGGTGGAAGGTTGAGTGTTTGCTTGGTGCTTGTGCAGCTGAAGCATCGATGGATTTTGGAGCTGGGCGATGGATTGTGTTTGTGCCAATAGGACATTTGGGTCTAAAGAAGGGCAGATGGTACCTCGCAAAGAATCCACGGCCTTTGCTTTCAGGTCAGCACTGTGCCAATAAATGTGACGCTTCACCCCGGGCATTAGTTGGTTGTACAGTTAAGAACTTTGGCAGTCACTCGGTGTCTCTGCTTTTTTGGGGCTGTTTGAAGTAGAATCTGCTTGTTGAGGTGATAGAGCAAACTGTTAGCATTACAGTTGCTGCAACTTGAGAAAATGGGCTGTAATTGTTCCTTTACATCATAAAAAGAGTTATTTAACAAAATTCCAATCAGTCACGCTTCAGTCGAAGGCACCGGGGGTTGTAGAAACGCAGGTGAGGAATGTAAAGCTTTTACTGCCACGGCAGTTAGGTGAGCAGAGGTCTTTGGTCATGGAGGACCTCGTGACGCCGCCCCATGGTGCTGCCTGTCTGGGATGGGCTGCATGACCACAAACCTTACTTGGCTCAGATGGGAGCCCTGAAGCAGCCTCGTAAAGTTTTGCAAGGCCAGAAGGCAGGAAGAAGTAGCCACAGACCCTGTGAGGTTATTTTTAGAGATTTTTTGTGGTAGAGTCGTGTGTAATATGTCAGTTTGCTTAGACCGTGCAGGTACTGTCCCACCACAAACGCCTCACCTGGGGCTCCCTTGCTCATTGCTGGATTGATGTTGAAGTTATGTGGGCAGTGACGTGTAACTCTTGATTCAGCTCAGTTTTGGTAAAGCTTTTGGTGCATTGAACAAATAGAGTCTTAGGAAATATTTTGATATCTGTGTCGCTATGATTATGTGGTTTTGCCTTGCCTTGCAGACAGGGCAACATTCAAGATCTGGGCAGTTGTGGAGTAGAAATGTCATAATTATATATACACACACGCAGCCCTCTCTTGGTGTTTTCAGAAACTGTAGCCTGCCAGTTTCAAGTTTCCCATCCTTGCAGTTTCTAAATTGCAAATGTCAGTACAGACACAGTGATTTTGGGTTTGTGGCTTTATCATAGTGTATAAATTATTGCATTACTGCTGCAGATATGGTGGAATATAGCAAGGTTTAAAGGGGGTTATCACCAGCAAGGAAAACAAAATATTTGACAGCTTCTATTCCTAAAGCAAATAACAAAAAAAGCAGTGATGTTTTGCTTCATGTCAGGATTGCTTTTAAGAAAAAAGAAAGTGCTGTAGTTTTGTAATAAAATTATGACATTTGCTTTCCTTCCACTATATTTTTGTTCAGCTTGATGCTTCACGGAAAATTCATTGGTCAAGAAAACTACATCCCCACCCTACCCAAAACACACTCAGAATTGTGTAAGAGCACTTGGCTTTAATATGCTTCTGCTTTTTGTAGTGCGACTGTTTTCTGCCAGAGTACGCTTCCTGAGACACGGACATTTTGCCATCTGAGGGAATATCTAACCACGGTTGCTAACATTGCTCAATGTTTTAAACTAGCCTGGAGGAAAAAAAAAAAAAAGAAGAAAATTGAACCTGAAAATTGCACTGAGCTTGTTTCTGAAGGAGGACCTTGAGGGAACAGTTAACAGTTAAAACCTTTTTTTTTTTTTTTTTTCCTTGTTAACATATTGGTAACATGATGATACAACTAAACATCCTCCAACTCTGTGAGGAAACATTGATCTCCTAATCTCCTATAAACTCTGCACTGACTAACCCACTGTGACATTATCTTCACCGACACGAGAAAACGAAGTCACGCCAGATGAAAGTAAAGCCCAGTCGCCTCCCAAGCTCTCGTCTCACTCTGGCGTTTCGCACACGCACAAACCAGGGATTGAAGTTAATGGGCCTTATGAGCGTTCAATGAATTTGGGATTAAGTTTTTAATGTGCTAAGTGGCGGGCAGGGTTCGATTGCCACCTCTGGCTGTCCGGAGGTGCCCGGGTGTGCCGGAGTGGGAAGCGGGTGATGCTCTGTGGTAGCAATTTGCACCGAAACAACTGATACTACGGCCCGTGTGCCAAGTGCTTTACAAAGGCAACCCAGAAGATGCTCTCTGACCTAAGCAGGTTATTTTTAAAACAGAAACAGATAACTTTTGTAGAACAGTATTTTAACAAACGTGTCAACCTGTCCTGGCTAAGGAAATTACAGATGAGTTGACATCAGACTTTGTTCTTTAAAAAGAGTTCCCTGGTACCATTGCCAATGACTTGTAAAGGATACAACAGTCTACGTACTATGCAGAACAAAAGTGACTTTCTAAATAAAATATTATTGGCACTACACTTTCTGCAAACCAGGATTGACACAGAGCTTGTAATTTTTTTCCTGAGTGTATCTCAGTGAACAGAGTGCCTGCAGAGCAGTAAGTGCTGGCTTTTTGGCAATTGGGTATTACCTGGAAAACTGGAAATGAAACATTTGTGCTATGAAATGCTTCTTACACCGGATATACGAGGGCTTCTTGGACATATTTTTCCAAAATAACATCTTGTTAATGAATAAAGTCATCCAGTGTGAATACAGATACCATCTAATCTGCTTGTTGGAGTGCTTTCGTGCTAATTAATGCCACCACCTATATGCCAGTCTTACTTGTGCATTCAGAACTGGAGTTGCCGCATTGCACGGCGTATGATTTTAACATTAAATAGTCTCCTGAAAATTAGTAGGAAAAAGGTCAAGAAATACAAAATCCATGTTCTCTCAGTGATGCTGTACTTCCTAATTATATGGTGCAGATATTTAAAGAGCAACTAACTCGAGTCAGAAGCAAGTTTCAAGAGCTGCAGACGCTGCCATCGGTAGTGCCGGCAGGCTCTAGCAGAGTTCTTTGCACTTGTTGGTAGGCATGTAACGTTATTCCTCCTGTATTTTCTCATGGGTTCGTTTTTGCAGTTGATCTTTTAAAGTCTCTATGTGTAATCATCCAGCACTGCAGGGAGGAAAGGGATATTTGAAGGTAGGGGGAAGAGAGCGTAAAACAGCATAACAGGTGGGCAACGTTGTTGCCTGAATTTCAGCTTGAGCATGGCCATTAGGATTATACTACAGTGGCATATGGTCTTACTTGTTTATGCACTTATTTAATGACTTTTGTTGGGATTTTTGCTATTAAGTAGCATATCTTCTATCCATCTCTTCCCCTTCCATTTTTAAAGTGATTAAAAAATATTTTTTCCCTTAATATTTACTCATTAAAACCAGTCATGGAATATTCTAGTGAGGCACAGATGAAAACCATGATTTTTTTTTCCCAGTCTTCCAATCCAATTTTCAAAGTATTCTTTTATTTCCTTAAAAGAAAAGGGTATACATACTCACATATGTATACAGAAAATGATTGTAATTCAGCGATGAGGTCCAGTTTATTCAGTTCAGATTCTTCCAAGCTGCTACTCTTCTATAAAGAACAAAGTCATTGTGACCATTGCGGTCCAGCTGAGAGCCAGTACGTGGTTTTGCTGAGGGCTGCAGCGACGGGGACCGAGGCCGGGAGCTGTGGGAGCCACCATGGTGGCTCAGTGGGCAGTGTCTCTGCGGGCATCATCTGTTGCTTGCAAATGCATCGGGGTCTGTTGTCAAAATGGGTTTGCAGCATGCTCCTCTGGCTTGGCCGGTGGTGGTTTGGAGGGGGAGATGCCGAGACCTCTGCTTCCTGATGGTCCCTGGAAACCTGGGGACCATCAGGAAACCAAAAAGGTCTGGGGAAATGCAAGGCTGGCAAAATGCCCGTGCTCCCTGGAGAAACGTCACCACTGTCACAGGAGTGTAGGTGATGGGATCCTGGTGAGTTGTTCTCAGTGCCCCTCTTCATATTGACATCACTCCTGTCTGCCTCTGCTATGACTGTACCTACTGCTTTTTTACCTGAATACTTGTCTTTCACGGGTTAAACTGGCACAGGGCTGGCTTTGCCAGCATGGGACAGATGCTGGTGTATTGCTGTTCTAGGCAAAGCGCTCCCTTATAGAAGTACCACATACCTTGGCAGAGCAATGCTTGCAGAAGAACAGCTTCTTCAGTAAGATGATGTCTTTCTGTGTCTCCAGGCCAAACAGGGAATGCCAGTAACCATGTCTGGAGTAGAGTGTGGGCTTTTGCCGGTGCAGCAGTGCAGGACACAAGCTGCACCAGGGCGCAGACGTGTTAGCCACGTGCTGTAGCGTACCTCGGGAGGGAGGTGGTACTGTGGCCAAAATGAAGATGGTCTAACCCTCAGTGCTGCTGGGTTTTCTCTATGGAAAGTCTCAAAGCTTCACATGCAATAAATAAAATAAATATTGATATGAGGACTCTAGTAGCTGCTGGTACAGCTTGCAGAGATGAGAGGGGCTCGCTTTGCTCTCCCTGCAAAGAGCTGCACAGGGGGCTGGCAGAGATGTAAGGCTGGAATCTAGAACAGCAGCTGCATTTTAGGGTCACGTCTTTCAAATCACCAAGAAGTCAGTGCACAGCATAAGGTGTGTGTTTGAAGCGCGGGCCTTGCGTGTACATGGAAAAAGCCCTAGAGAGAGAAATATTGGAAACAGCAGAGAGCTGCTGAACAAGCCAGTGCAAGCTCTGAGCCTTTATTCCTCAAGCTCTTTCCCCTCCCCTCCCTGATATGTTTAAATTGCTAAATTCCTTTATGCTTTTCAAAAAAAAAAAAGCTTCATTCAAATTATTTTAATTATTTAGCATCAAACAGAAGTTAAACATAGGTGTAACTTTTTGCTGTTCAGTGTTTGTTTGTTTGTTCAGAACTGTTTGTTCCTCAGTCCTGAGGAAAAGGACTTGGGAGTGCTGGTGGATGAGGAGCTCAACATGAGCCGGCAATGTGCGCTGGCAGCCCAGAAAGCCAATCGTATCCTGGGCTGTATCAAAAGGAGTGTGGCCAGCAGGTCGAGGGAAGTGATTCTGCCCCTCTACTCAACTCTCGTGAGACCCCACCTGGAATACTGTGTTCAGCTCTGGAGTCCCCAACACAGGAAGGACATGGAGCTACTGGAACGAGTCCAGAGGAGGGCCACAAAGATGATCAGAGGGCTGGAACACCTCTGCTATGAAGACAGGCTGAGAGAGTTGGGGCTGTTCAGCCTGGAGAAGAGAAGGCTCCGGGGTGATCTTATTGCAGCCTTCCAGTACCTAAAGGGGGCCTACAGGAAAGCTGGAGAGGGACATTTTACAAGGGCGTGTAGTGATAGGACAAGGGGCAATGGATTTAAACTGAAAGAGGGCAGATTTAGGTTAGATATAAGGAAAGAAATTCTTTACATAGAGGGTGGTGAGGTACTGGAACAGGTTGCCCAGAGAAGTTGTGGATGCCCTATCCCTGGAGGTGTTCAAGGCCAGGTTGGATGAGGCTTTGGGCAACCGGTTGTAGTGGAGGATTTCCCTGCCCATAGCAGGGGGATTGGAACTAGATGATCTTTAAGGTCCCTTCCAACCCTAACCATTCTATGATTCTATGATTCAGTGTGAGGTGTAATACGAGAACTGTAGATAGGTAACTGCCATCCATCAGCTTGGCAAGGTCCGTCCTTTGAAAGCTGGCTCCAGGTTTGTCAGCTGCCCTGAAAGTTGATTATCAGCTGGGTGTGACGAAAATGGGACAATAAGACCTGACATAATGAATATAGCGTCTTTTCCTCAAAAAAGAAAAAGGAATCATGCCTTGCCAGAATATTTCCCACCAAACAGGCTATTGCTGGGCCATGCGATTTGAGCTAGATGTGCTGGTCAGAGGCAACAGAAAGCAGAGGTGAAGCCTGTCTGGGCTAGCACTGATGCCTGAAAAGTGCTGGTGTTTCTGTCTGACATCCTTAGAAGGACTGACAGGGTGTGCTGTGATGTATTGGCCTGTCTGAACTGCTGGTGAGATCAGATAGTTGGGGAGTGAGGTCATAGCCTGGCCATGCAGACGGGCCAGTGTGGTCCCTGCAGCCTTTGCCTCCCTTCTGGGAAGCCCGATGGTTGGGAGGTGTTGGTCAACAAAGAAGACACATGTTTCTATATGAATTGAACTTTTCCCTTAAAGATTTGGAAAGCTATTTATAGGAGGTAATTAAATGTAGGAATAAAAATAGGGCATTTGTGTCATACTCCTGGAGCATTATCAATAATGGGACTCGTTTCGTGAGCAGTTGCGTTTCTTCAGAGGAGCGTGTGATACTCTCTAATTGAAATATTAATAGCAGATAATGACACTGTGGAATGATGGCCTCTTAGATGGAGACACACTTCGAGAGCTTTTAATCTGTGTGGTAACTCTGCATATTAAAAATCTTTGACAATTTTGATGAGAGCAATTATAGAGCATGCACAGTCTCTGCTCTTTAAAGTTAACTAATTCCCTGATCCTGTGAATCTACATTAGATTAACGGTCTATAAAACTTCATTCAAAAATAAATTTTTCACTGAGGAAAAAAAACGTCTAATTTAAAAAAAAAAATCTTTCAAAACAATTAGCTGTCTCTTTTGCAAAGCAGCTACCTTCCTTATGAAACTTTGCTGCGTATTTTATGAGGAACAAGAAGGATGAAAATCGAAAGAAAATGTGAGTATGAGATCTCTTCAGCACATGTTAAGAAAGAAGGGTCTGAAAAGAAATCAGTCTTCTGCTAGAACAGGACTGTTGTGAGGGAACTAGGAAATTATATATAGTACAGTCGAGACCTTTCTGTGCTCGCACTTTCATACTCCATTTGAAATCCCTGACCTGCTCCTGTTATCAAAGAAGAAAAAACGAATAAAATTCCATCTTTGGAAAACAAATGTTGTAGCTGTCTTGAAGACAAAACGTGTGCGTGCCCTTTGTACTTTCTTGTTCCAAGTTAGAATTGATTTTTAAGCAGTTTTGTGTACAGAAAACAGCTCCCACAAAGCTGTCGTCCATCACGAATTTGTGCTTCTGGAGGTTGGGTGGTGGCCCTGGGAGGTGGCATGTGGCAGCAGAGTGTTGAGCAGCTTGGAGCCCCAGGTAGCCTCTGTCGACACGCTCTTGTCCCACGCAAGCAAGGTGAACCTTACTTTCCTTCGGGCCACTGCTTTGGGCGCGTGCCCTGAGTGATGATCCGTGGGCAACCTTTGCTGCTGTCCAGGCTATTCACAAGGCACCAGCTAGCCGAAGCAATGAATGTATTAGCCAGGGGCTGGTTTGAGCGATGTGGAAGTAGGGCAGAGAGGGAGAGGAAGGGATGTGGAGGATATTTTCTCTCTTTTTATTAAGCCAGTAGCACCTGAGGGTTATCTCCCGTTCATGTCAGTGCTATAATGGCTTCTGATCATTAGTCGCTTCTGAAGTTTTTAATAAGATGGAAATGTACTTTTTAACATTTTGTATTTTAATTAATTGCAGGTATCTCAGGGTAGCTTTAAGTACCAATTGGTTTATGTGCTGTGCTTCCTGTTAACTAGATTTTTCCCAATAATCTCTAATCACCTTGTACCTCTGTTCCTGATTCTAATTACTGGAGCTTTGTATATGATAACAGGCACTTCAGTTCACAAGTGATTGCACAGTTTTCTGAAGTGAAGTACTCCAGAAACTTTCAATTACCTTTTAAGTTCTGTACACCAACTCGTGATTTCAGCTTACTTATTTACGTTTGATGGAAATACTGTCACGCTGAAGCCACGGGAAGCAAAGGTGACTGTTAAAGTGGCAGCAGAGCATTTTGTCGGCTGGAAAAGACAGATCTGAATGTGACCTTCAGCTGGATGCTCTTAAGTTTGATTGGGATATGGAAATTACGTACTCTGTCTCTGGGAAGAGAGGAGATGCAGTTTAAACTACTCTTATTGATCTTGCCAATTTTTTTTATTTTTTTCTCACCAGATTCTAATATAGTAAGGGAATATTTAGAGAATCAGCTTTTCCAATATATTGGTTTACCAGCTATATCTCTCTATCTGCGCTCTGAGCAAGAAGTGATGGAATGATTAATTCAGTCTTTTAATAGCATGTGATCAGAGTAAGAGGTGTTGGAATTTACAAGCAGTAGAAGTAGAAACTGTGAAGACAATATTGGGGGTTGTGATACAATATCCTGTACTGTCTAGGAATACGATAATGCTGTCAATACTGTCTCGAAATTAAAAATAAAATATTCAGTCTTTTGAAAAGTATAGATCATAATGCAAAGTATAAATTGTTTTCTGTTGGCTTTTTAATTCCTGTGGTGAGATGCTAAAAAGCAGGTAGCAGTATTTCGCTTTTGGTTTGGATTTCCTGTTTGACCATAAGTAAGGAGATCACTCTTTGCTTCAGTTTCTGCGTATGAAATTGCTGATGAATATCCAAGTTTCTGCATTTTCTGAGCTTTAGGTACTGTAAACATCCTCCAGACTTGAAGGTTTATGACAGAACCCTTCCTCCATGCAAGGCATGGGGGCTTGCCTGCTTGGGTTGACTTATATGTTATTTGGAATTATATCAAGAGTAGCAGCTGGGTGGTTGTTTTTTTTTTCTGAGGTCTCTTTGTTGTGAAAGAACCAGCCCAACATTTTCAGCCTTCTAAAATGAGGTTTCTGCATTGCAACCAGCTGTAACATCTAGTCAGTTCATAATGGAGTAACAGACACGTCACTCTTTGCTGATTCTTTTTTCCTTTAGCATTTCAAACTCACTGTCATCACCCTGGTTTTTAGGTCAATACTAAAACCTAAACACTATTTTTTCACAGTTAGATGTGAAATTTTAAAACCTTAGGAATTCTGTGCCATATTTCATGCAGATAACTGTTTGTCTATTTTTTTGAGATAGCTGGGACGTGGTCTTTCCGAGAGAAAACATTTCTTGACATTACTTACATTTAATTTTATTTTCTATTTATGGCTTCTTACAAATTGATCACTGGATTTCTGAGCATGGTATGGAGAAATATTACATTTATTGGGGACTTCTGCAGGAGGGAAAAGTGTATTTAAATGGCAAATGTTTGGTGAAACTGAAACTTTCCGCTGTGAGATTGGGAGTTACACTGGGAAGGCGTTTGTGTGCTAGCGGTATGACTGAGAGCAAGGACTTGAAATGGTTTCTTACATCCCAAGAGATGTAAACCATTCTGAGATGGAGCTCCATCTACTTGTTAGCTGTTCGTAAAAGCTTAGAGCCTGGACAATCTTTGGTTCCTGATACAGAATGAAAAAAAATTTCTAATGTCTCTAACTTTTGTGGGATGGGAAAATTCATTCTGCAGGTACTAGACTATGCAGAGCTATTTCCATTACCCCTATTTAAATCTCCTGGAATGAGCTCCTCTTTTTCATCTCTTATTTCACAACAGGAAAAAAATATAATTACAAGATGACATGACTTGAAGAGCATTGGGAAGTTTTACATAAAATGACATTGCCTGAGGTATTGCGCAGTTACATTTGCCCAGAGGGAGGGAGTATGTGAGTAAGTATCAGTAAATCTGTGCAAAAGATAACCGGATCCTTTTTCTTGATTTAAAGATACACCTGTACATAACTTCCCTATCCTTAGTGTGACTAGAGTGAAAGAGAAGAAAGCCTAAGAGTTAAGATTTAATAGGTAAATATATAAAAGGAATGAAAGATAAGCAGGGCAGCGAATACATGGCAAATGGAAATATGTCCTCTTCTATTCTTGTGATAGTATTTTCCCATGTAAGAAATGATGTGAGTAAATGGATCCTTTAAATACATGCATATGTAGGGATGGGTACTTTCTTCTCAGAGCTAGCATTGAGTTTCTTCCCCTAGTATTTTTAACAAATCCATTAGTCTTTCACATGCACGGTGTGGCTGTCCAGTATACTGTAAGGAATTGTTGGGATTTCATCACATTATTGCAACAAGCGTCCTGCCCTTATTTCACAAAACTCCGCTTTGGATTTTTTTTTAAAAGTGCCTTTTATGAGCGAAGCTGGGGCTGCTCACCTGTCGATCGCCTCGGCTGAGCCGAATTAGTGCTGTGCCCTCAGCCGCCACTTCTCCCAGAGCAGATGGTGTCCCGCGCGCCTCTCGTATCCAGCTGTGTGGCAGCAAAGCCCTCCCGTCCCAGACGAGGTGGCCTTTCGTGGCCTCACCCAAGTCCCTAGCTGGCATCTGTCCGCAAGACAAAATGACTGCGTAGCAGAGCAAAATGTGCCGTGCGTGGTGTAACGCCAGTGGGTAGTCCGGTGCCAAATACCCTTGCACAAGTTTGTCAATATGTACTATCAGCCTTTATCTGAAATGTCCTTGTTCCTTGAGACTAGAGTTTCTCTGGCAAAAAACTGGCTCAAGCCAGGAATAGCAAGGATGTTTTAAGATATGGACTAGTGTGCGATGGCAGAAGTTGCTCGATGCCTGTTTGGAACTTGCAGAGTCATAATTTCACTAATACAATTTGTATGTGTAGATCTAAGGCAACTTTTCCATCTCTCCTTCTTTCTTTTTCTTTCTTTTTCTTTCTTTCTTTCTTTCTTTCTTTCTTTCTTTCTTTCTTTCTTTCTTTCTTTCTTTCTTTCTTTCTTTCTTTCTTTCTTTCTTTCTTTCTTTCTTTCTTTCTTTCTTTCTTTTCTTTCTTTCTTTCTTTCTTTCTTTCTTTCTTTCTTTCTTCTTTTCTTTCTTTTTTTCTTTTCTTTCTTTTCTTTCTTTTCTTTCTTTTCTTTCTTTTCTTTCTTTTCTTTCTTTCTCTCACTCCCCTCCTTCTCCATCCCCTCCCAGGGATCAAATGCTCTCCTATTCCTACATATTCGGTTTGGAACTTGACTCCCAGAGCGGATTGTGGGCAAACCTGGATTCCTGATGAATTTTTAGCAGATTTTAATAGCGCACTGTGGTATTTCCCAACTGTCTGATTTGTATAATAGTGTGTTCAATCTATCTATTTGGCACTCGTAAAAATTAGATTCAAATCTCTTATCTTTAGATGAGTTTTGGCTAAAGGAACAAAGTGCCTGAGAATGGCAAACGTGGCCAGAAGTGAGATTTAGGACTCGGGAACTGTACCCTCCCTTCTACTTTTGCTTTCTCTTACCTTAGGGCAGCTCCATATTTGTTGGGATCAAATTTCCTAATATCTCTCTGTCAAAATCAGCCTGAACTTGTAATGTAAAAAGCTCAGATATCTGCTTCATCAAGCCGTTTTTCAATGCAGCCTTGTTTCCCATTGTCTTAGAGAAAGCCAACTCAGAAATGGCAAGAAAACTTCCCAGATTAACCATCGTCTTTAGTTTTCTCCATTCTCAGCCTCTTCCTTCTTGGAGGGGCAACATTCAGCTTTTTTTGGTGCGGTCAATGAGCCTGATGCAGAAGGTCTGCATAAGGTTTATTGCAGGAAGAGGTTCTTCACAGTCAGAGTGAAGACAGCATAAATCAGTTCGTAAAATTACCATCTGCATTGTTTTTGAAAACTGCAATTATCTTTTTCTTTGTGCAGCCCTTCTGCTAAGCCTAGCAACATCACAAAGTCCAGGATCAACATTACTGAGGATCCTATTTGACAAATAAACCAAAAGCATGCAGGCTCCAGTCGAAAGATGTGTGAAAATGCAGCTTCCCTTGGCTCTCGTAACCAGGCAAGCATTCTTAACTTGCAGACACTCCAGTCATAATCTGTGGAAAACTGGGCACTGAAAATACATGTGCAAGTGCAGTGGGAATATTTTTTGGATGACTTTGGCAATAGCCATAGCTCACTTTTCTACCAGTCTGTGGTTACAGTGCCTTGACTTACATCATCTTCCCCCACCAAGCCACTATTGATTTGCATCCGTAAGTAGCAGGAGGCCAAGCTGTCTGTGCAGGTCTCCTCGCTGGACCTTTTTTTGCCTTATGAACAGTACCACCATGCAGGGCTTTATAATTCAGGTGTATTAAATTGCTCAAGAGATGTGTCTCTTTCAGCTAAATACTTGGAAGTAGGGAGGAAGGTGAAGAGAGGGGAAGGGGAGTTGATGCACTCGAAAATGACCTCTTCTTGACTAAAAAAACTTTCCTGTGTCTTTGAGAGTCTTAACACTCCCTTCTTCTTCCCCTTCCACACCCTGCCTTCCACACATACTTCTCCCTTTATCTGCATTTATCCTGTCTTTCCAAGAATCACTAGAAGAAATGCAGATAGATATATCACACAAATGAAAGTTATAGTGCAGCTTTCCGCCCCCCTGCCCATTGTTGCTAGAGAGATCTCTTACCACAGGACTTGGATTTTTGAGTGCCAAGAACTGTTGCTCTGAAAAGCTGCCTTATTTAGGGTATTGTTATTTTTCTTCAGAAAAAAAAATATTTTTTTGGTACTGTAATGCTGGCATCATAACTTTCTTCTTACTGCTGCGCCAGTTTATCTTGCATCTTGTCTAATACGTGGATTTCTTTTACTATAGTTAGGTCTTGCTGTGGATACTGGTGTTCCAGCCTTATGATATTGAACTCTAATAATACTTGTTGCTATCTAATACCTCCCAAGTCTCCCTGATGTATTCATGAGATGAAAAGTAAGAGGGAGGAGGAGCTATTCTGCTTATTAATTTTTCATAGTACATCTTTCCCATGTGTTAAATGAGCTATCTGGGGACGAGTCCTGGAATCGATTTAGGGAACTTGTATCTCTGGCTTCTCTGAAGGTCTTGTCATCTTTCCCACAAATGTTATTACTTCAATCCTATAAGCAAACTGGCATGCTTGTCAAAAAGCTAAAAAAAATGTTATAAATTTACAGCAGATTAATTTTGGGTTTTTTTTTTTTTTAGTTGTTTTCATTGACAATTTAAAAAAAAAAAAATCATTAGTCTGGCTCAGCAGATGTTTGCTGCTAACTCTGAAGAGCTATCACTTGTTCCTGTGTTGACGAGGTTGGGAAGGGACGAGGATACACATTAGCTCCTTAGCGGGGTGAGCACGCTGCATTTCTAGCTGGCATAGCTGCCGACTTCCCTCCTTTTGCTACACTTTGGCCGTTTGTCTGGGTTTGCTGGATATCTGATGCCTTGGCTTGAGTTACAGCATTGGTTGGGTTCCCAGGTGTCCAGGCAGCCCAGGCAAGTGGCTGTCACTGGTCCAGTGGCCGCCCACACTGCGTGTGTGTGGCAACTCAGCTGTGTCATGGAAATGCCTGCTTCACAGGGCATGGGCTGCATGTGTGTTCCTGTATTGGATGTCCCAGTCTGAAATATAGAGGATGGAGGTTCTATGAATTTCCAGCATTGGTAAGTGCGAGTTATCGTTTGTTGGTTCATTGGCATGCAGCGTTTTGGGATCTGTGTGTGCCTTGTGCAATGGTTAAACAAGAAACTTGGTCTTACGGATGCCAGAGGTTTTGCTGTGGTTCTGTGAACGGTTGTTAACCATCCGTTTTCCCTATTGGTGGCTGCATGGGAGGCTTCTTAAATTAGGTCTTCCCCTGGCTGCTGAAATTCTTACAGCCATCTGGCTGCTGCTGTTCCATTAATAGCACCTTGAGATACTATGCATTTGTAGGGTAAGGGACAAATTTCCATGGTTTGGTTTCTCCTGCTGTTCTGGTTCTTCAACACCTTTCCCTTCCCATGAGTAACTCCAGGGCCAGCCTGTCTCCGGTAGCTCTGTTTCCTCGTGATTCCCGACTTTTGCTTCTTCTGCAGAAGTAAAGTAAGCCAAAAGCTAGGAGGCTTGTCATCTAGCTGGTGCAAAATTCCAGTTGTGCTTGGAAACAGATGCTCTCCCTGGGCAAACAAATCACCCTTACACCATACATCCCTTGATTTGAGGTACATTGAAGCCATTGGTCACGTGCCAGTGGATCTGCATGTGCGCGTGATAGTCGTTCATCATCAGAAGGTCTGTTGGCCTCAACTGCTGAAACCAGCAGGATACCTTTTCACAGAAGGACTAGTCAGGCTGGTTGCCACCTACCTGGTTTCCAAGCTTAAAAGCCTCCAATCTTGATTGCATATTGATATTTCTTAGGAAAGTGATAGGCAGCAGCAGAGGCAGAAAAGATTTTCGTGTGCAAATTTGGGAAGACCATTTGCATTTGAAAGATCATCTGCACAGGCTTAGGACAGGCAACTTTTCTGCCGCTGAAAGCTGGTGTCATACAAGGAAAAAACAATTTAAAAAAAATTATCTGGTTTATTCCTCAGAACTTGAGTACCTGAAATTGTCTTCTGTTAGGATAGTCCTGAAATGAGTTTTTGAGTCTGGATCCCATTTATTCAGTTTCTACCAAAACAGATGTTTACAGAGATGTTACTGTTAAGGCTCACACAAAAGGCTACTGCTGAAAGCTGTGTGGATTCCCCAGCGGTCTACTGATTGCCTCTCAGAGTAGCAAATTAATTATTTTTCTACATCTGCTTTGAAAGGGATCTTAATGGCTATAATCTCAGGACTGCCACAGTGTAAATCAGGGAAGAAGAGTCAGCGTATTTTGGGATAGGAGAAACTACTCAATAATTCGGTGGTAGGCTGAGCTGTATGAATTCTTTAGCCAACTAAAAAAACTCTATTGTGCCTTGTCCTGTGGCGTTAGATGAGGACTAACGATTGCCCTCTTTTTCTCACTTGCTGTTGCTACACAGGAACAGCTGCAAATTTGGCTCTTGTTATTCTGTCATCAACCTAAATATTCATTGTGGCTTCCTTTCTTTTTTCCTTTTTTTTTTTCCCCATCTGTGGCTCTGCCTGTTACCTCAGGCATAATATTTGCATGTAAATTATTCAGTTATAGGAGGAAGGAAATAAAATAACTGTTAGGCTTTGTCTGCAGGGGTCTCCAGCAGAAATGCTACCAATGTCCGTCCCTGCGCTGAGTGCCTGGTTCAGGAGGTGCAGGCAGGTCCTAGCGTGGTGCCTCTTGAGTGGCCCCTCTGACCAGCTCTTGTGATGCTTTCAGTGGTGCTCGTCTTTCATGCCTGATAAGGACTGGAGACTGATTCAGACAATCTAAATTCTGCCTTTGGCCTTCAACGTCTTAAAAAGAGGATTTAATGAAGAGATTAGTATAAAGATGTTATATTTTAATGTCCACATGAATCATAATGTTCCACAGTTCAGATGCTGGATTAATAGGGTAGGAGATGGAACTTTGTAAAAATTTGATGCAATTTGCTTCTAATAAACTTTTAATACTTTTTTTCTTTGGTGTTTTTTTTTTTTTTTTTAGCTTCAAGCAGGCTGTGTTGTAAAGATTACAGAATACCAAAGCAAGCAGCTCCTAAGGGGAATTCTTCTGAGATTTGCATTGTCTGTGTTCACATAGTACATTTCTGCAAAGAAGAAAGTTTAATGTCTCTGTTTTGATTTGGCTACTTCAGTTACCTCCATCCCTATCCCAGAGCTGAGCTTTTGCTGGCAGGAACTGGTCATTGATATGGAAGTGATCACTGATATGGGTCTGCAGTCTGTTTTATTTCTCTATGGTCTTGGCAGTTGCAGAGGCATCTTGACAGCCCTCTTTAAAAGTCCCTTGAAAATTAGTATTTTTAAAAATGACAGAATTGCCTTTGATTCTTCATAGTATTGACTGTATGTGAGGATGTCACTGTACATGGAAGTTATTTCAGATTACGGAGAGGTATATTTAAAAGGATAATAATTATTTTAAAATAGCTTCCTGTCTGGACATATTTATTGCAGAATACATCTGCCTTATTTTTCTACTTTAGCTTAATCCACTTGCAAAGTAGACAGGCTTATTTCTTCCAAATAGGTTAGGATGCAGGCAGAACCTGCAGCCTTGGAGAAGCCTCTCTCAGACTTTGGTGCGATAAAGCAGCACCTAGGGACCACAGGCTGGTTTCTTCCAACACAAAGGGAAATTAACAGCTAGTGCTTGGTCAGGGGATTTCATTAGCACCAGGGCTGTACCGTTCTCATGTCCCACGGTGAGATCACTGGCATTACGCCTCGTAATTGAGATCAGTATCTACCTACTTAGTAGGAGCAGAGGCAGAGAACGAGCTAGGGTGTGTTAAACGAGGTGCAAGAAGTGCCAGAGGGAATCCCCCCAGCATGGCAAAGCCGGTGGGTCTCCACTGCCTCCTGCCCGTGGGGCTCCCAGCCTTCCACCACGCTCGGCTCAACCTCTCACACAAAATAAACCAGTATCTGCAGGAAAACCAGGCTCAGCCCAGGTCTGCTTTGAAAGTCTGATGTTGGGTTTCATCACGGAAGAGGTGTTTTCACACTGAAATATGGGTGTTTGCAAACTCTCCCTAACAGTGGGCTTCTAGTGGGAACAGGGCACCAATAAACTGCCCTTCACTGTAGTTGCCACTGGCTTACACACACAACCTAGATTTGATCTTGGGCACTTTTTGTTGATGTAAGAACTAGCAGTGTCTTGTTTTCATGGAGATTCATTTTACATTAAGGTATCTGTCTTAATGGAAAAGGTACACCTTTTCTGCAGATTAAAGTTAATTTAGAATTAATAAAAATCAAAATAAAGAATTAATTGAGGGGTTTATTTTGTTGTGGGGGTTTTGTTTGTTTGTTTTTGTCTTCCCCCCTCAAAGATGTGTTTCCCATTTTGGCTGAGGTGAGCCGATGTACTGAGATGTGACATGCAGCATTGTGCCTGTTCAAAACCATGCTCCGTGGAAGCTGTGTATTGTACCTGTTGTAAATAAAATGGATACTTGCCATTTATCCATGTGTCTGCAGCCCTCATTTCTCCCTCCCTGGACACTTTCTTGTGTCCTTGAAGCTAGCTGCTGCAAACAGTCTGGTTTTAAAGCTCTCTGTAATGTAAGATCTCACTGAATGCACCTCTACAGTGGACTCTGTCCATCTGTCATGCTCTTTATTGCAGGTTGGTAATGTACCTGATTTGAGTGGCCATTGGGACAAAAAATTGTGCTTTTCTTTGCAACCCTCATGGACAGGATAGGACCGAACATTTTCTTTCATTATCCTCTGCTAAGCACCATTTCATCACAGTGATACCTGTTATCACTTTGCTCTTCTGACTTCCCATTTTTCCTTTATGTTTCTGCCCCTTCTCCAGTCCTGATTTCTCTTTCTCCTTTTCTTTCATTCATTTTCTTCTAAGTGAATTAAGTTTGCGCTAAAATGTCACTTCTTATTCGATAGGTATATACAGTGGTGCAGTAATGGAAATGAGTGACAACACCTGTATGCAACACGTGAAATTCAAATGTCAGGTTAGCAATGTGGTGAGAGGGGAGGAGACATGGGGAGGCAGAAGAGGAGGAGAAGGTACTCAGGTCCAAAGGAAAGCAATTTCTCTTGAAGAAATTTTTGTTGATTTTGGAGTATGGTTTTTCACCTATAGAGAAATAAACAAAAATGGAAATGACTGAATTTTTCTTTTTTCTTTGGATTCTGTACCCAAATGCACAGGTGAAACAGGATGAAAGATAAACAGGGAGGGAGAGCTGTGGGGAGGAAGCAAACCTCGCATTGGTGGAACTCGCTCTATCACTTTTCAGCAGAATTTTCAATGTAGTTTATGATTGGATTAACTAAACTTTAAAAGAAAATTACTGAATGGGCTTCAGCTCACGTTTTGCCTTCTAGATACCCTTTTCTTTGCAAGTACACATGCCGTTGCCACACGCAAAATTCACATATGTAACTATCATGGCCAGAAGTGGCCTTTTCTGCTTTAACACCAAGGCAATGCTAGTGCTCCCTGTATGGATTTAAAGTTGTTCGGTCTCTCGGGAGGGACCTCGGAATGGCTCTTGCAGCATGGACTCCACTGAACGAAAGGATATTTGCTTTGCAAGAGTTTATTTTTCGGAATCTTGAACTTTTTGAGCTAACAAAAGCTCAAAAAGCCATTTGTTTCAGATTGGTCTACCATCTTGCAAAGGGTATTACCCTGTTCCTCGTTAAGAGACCTGTCTCCTCTCAGCATGCCTTTGGTATAAGGCAATGTGTGCGTGTTTTCATGTGGCCTAAAATGTCAGACAGTGGGCACATACTGGTCCCCCTTTTTATGGGCACAAATCATTCAGGCAGTGATTTTTCACTCCATGGCTGAAAGGACTTGAGATTATATGTCCTTGCCAAATTTCAAGCATATCCAGTCACGCTGAGGCACAAGGGCTGTTCACATAGAGGTGACAATGACTTGTTTCACACTAAGAACATTTATTTTTCTTCCTCTAAAATATTTATTTCCTGTCTGCATTTTCGAAAACTAAAAAATTTTTTTTTTCTTTTTTTTTTTTTCTGCTTCACTGACAGAGAACAAACCAAACATAATCAAAAAAGGCCAAGTCTGGTAAAGTAATAAGCAATTAAAAAGTGCCACCCAGAGTGGACAATTTACCCGTGTATTTAGTGTCAGGTCTAGCTTTAATTTCTAGGCTTAACTATTAAAGAAAGTGTGGGCATTTTACTTAAGAGTTTGTTACGAGAAATATTTTTGGTGGAAATTGCAGTACTTAAAACTAAATTGGCACCCTTTAGGCAGGCTCTCGGTGAAGTTTTATTTAGTTCAAGTCGTATATTTTAGGACACCTATATGCATGGATATCACTGTAATAGTAATTAACTTTCGAACACTTCCGAACAATTCTCACTCTGCATGGATGAGAAGAATCACATTGTTACCTGAAGAGAACCGAAGTTCATGTTGAATTGTGCTGGAAAGAACCATGTGTTTCAGAAAAGGTGAAACCTGAATCCTTTTGAAGTTGCTGGGAAAAAGCAGCTTGTATCAGCACTAGTTCTGTGCTTCATAACCATGTAAAATATAAGCTTGTGTCGTACAACAAAGCAATCCTCTGAAAAGCTAGGAATCAGAATAGAAAGTCTTTAGATAGATGAAGGTCGGCATCTTTTTAACATTTGTTATCTGTAACGCTGCCTACGGACACGGCACTGTGGCGAAGTGAAATATTCAGCGCCGTCTTCCCTGGACAAATACGTAGCAGCTTCTTTTGAAAAGCAAACAGAAATTTACCTCGGTCACCTGAAGGCCGCCCGGTGCTTCGCACGAAAGCTTTGCCGCCTCATCAAAAACCCGTGTTTGGCGTTGGACCTAACGCATGCCTCCCCCGCGCAGTTCTTCCTCCCCTGTGGCGGGAGCGCTCCCCCCATCCCGGAGGAGTGGGGGCGGGGGGGTGGCGGCCGCAGGAGGCATGGCCATAGGATTAAGCAGCCCCCAGCAGAGGGGATTCGGGAAGTGTGCCCACCGCTGAGCCGTGCGTGGCCCTGGCTTAAGGAGTGATGCTTGGGGCGGAGGCTGCGGGTGGTGGGGACGGCGGCTTCTGTGGGAGAGGCTGGGGTGGGTGGGAAAAGCGGGTAGGGGTTTTTATGCAGAACGTTTCCCCCTCCTTCCTTTGGGGCCCAGGACTTTGTGGTTGTCAACAGGCAGAGCGCTCAGTGCTGCAGGTAAGTCAGGCCAGCCGGCTCCTGCCCTTCGGATGTGTCCTCTTTGACGGAGCTCTTTGCCATTTCCCCCGTGTTACTGGTAGAGGTCTGTCCTTCGTCCTTCAGAAAGTTTGCAGGACATCACGCTGCTGACTTTTTACAAGGGCACAAAGTGATAGGACAAGGGGCAATGGCTTGAAACTGAAAGAGGGGAGATTTAGATGAGATATGAGGAGGAAATTCTTCACTCTGAGGGTGGTGCATTGGAACAGGGTGCCCAGAGAAGCTGTGGCTGCTCCATCACTGGAAGTGTTCAAGGCCAGGCTGGATGAGGCTTTGAGTGACGTGATCTAGTGGAAGGTGTCCCTGCCCATGGCATGGGGGTTGGAACTAGATGATGTTTATGGTCCCTTCCAACCCAAACTGTTCTATGAATCTGTGATTGATTTTTTTTTCCCCTGTACACCTGGAGTAAACCAGCCCTGAGCTGACTTTTAACAGCTGTCACTTTGCTCTGTAACAAAGTTAAGGTGAAAATTTTAATGAGTGGATTACTACAGGATTACAAAGTGCGTGCAAATAGACATGAGAAGCTTTCTGAACTGGGTGTTTGTCTTTCATGTCGTCAACTTCAGTCTAGTGCAGTAAATAACGGCAGATGCTCTATAGTTTTTATTTCCATACAGAGTTTGCTTCTGAGATTGTTTACTGGTCTGGCTTAAGTAGGCTGTTAAGAGTACACCTCTTCAAAAAACACCTTAACTTCTTAATCGTGTTACTATTGTGAACTAACCTTGCATTATTTCTTTTTCTTCATATAGTTTTCCCTACACAAAATGGAAAGGTTGCTATAGTGACTGGAGGTGCTAAAGGAATTGGTTACCAAACTGTGAAGCATTTGGCAAGACTTGGCATGCATGTTATAATAGGTAATGTAATAATTTTCTTAATATATTTTTTGTTTCAGGAAGTATTTTTTTTCTTTTAAGGAGTATTTTCTTTCCAGTACGAGAAAATATATGGCAGGGGAAGGAAGGGGAGGGGAGAAGCCAGGATTTTGCTAGTATTTAGCATTTAGTATGCTAGTATTTAGTATAAATACTATATATATATATAAAAAAGATTTATTTAATATGCTTATAAATATTTAGAAAATATTATAAAACTTTAAAATTAATTAAAATATTATAAATATTTAGTATGAATAAAGATTTGATTTGTGTTGTGCTTTGCAAGATTTTAATGAAAAGTAGCTGAGATATTTTGTTTATGCAAAACTTGGAAGACCTGGACTACTTTATGTAAGAAGTAAACAATAAGCAATGAGCAATAATAACAATAATAACAATTACAAAAATACTTTATTATATTGGTACTGAGGATGAGCTATGCTTCAACTTTAAGGTGCACATGTTCATTAAGGGGAAAACTAATTCCTTGAAGGAATATTCCAGTGTGTAGTGGGGGGATGATGCACATTTGAAGGGCAGAAGAAGCCCTTATAATTGCAGCCATGTAAAAATTGCACATTTACTTCTTAGTTTGTCACTGTAGGTGGCCTTTGTAAACAAGACAAGAAAATAAATACCATGAGAGTTTCATTCGTATCAGTCTGAGACAGGCTGGACAACTCACGTTCTGGAGATGCCTATTTCTCTCCACTGATAATAAAGAGTTTATAAGGTGACTATGTTAGATTGAGATGTCTTTTAGACATCTGAATTTAGAAGAGGTGAATTTCTGTAGGAACTCAAAAAATGTCCAGAGTGCAGAATTTCTTCTCTCTACTACAGACAAAGGAGTGAGACAAATTAGTGAGACTTTTTTCCTATTTCCTAAAGCTTTCTGTACTACATATATATACACTAATTTCTCTATTAAATCAGTATGTATCATTGTGAATACTTATGTTTAAGATGCTGCATTTTGCTCCTTTCATCTTTCTTTCACTAGATTTTTACCTAAAACACTGTAACTTTTACATCATAAGGTCACTGAAGGTTGATATTTCATAATACAGTAGCAAGCTGGTGATGCCATTTTATTTAGCTTTTATACAGAATGTGCTCTCTCTAAGGTTTCATTTACATAACTTTAAAAAAAAAAAACAAACAGTGCACTAAACAATAAACAATAGCATAGTAGCCATGTATTTTTGATCTAGTGCAGTCAGTAACACTAATAGAGTTGCCCTACAATCATACAGGTGTAACACGGAACACCACTTATTCATACATGTTTTAATAGATGTGTCAAAACCAAGCATCTGCAAAATGCAAGCAGATGCTAGAAGTAGCTAATATAGCTCATGATGTCAGCATTAATATTTCACTAAAGAAGTCACTTTTCATGTTTAAGGTGGGCTGCAAAAATGCACTCAGTGGGAAAACAAAAAGGCCAATTTTCTTCTCTTTGCATACGGTCATGGAAGCATAGAAAATTCCTCCTTTTTTTGAAGACTTACTTTACAGATTTAATATTCAGGATATTTCATTTAAAAAAAAATCAATATGAGATTTAATTATGAAATCTTTGAATAAGCTGATTTTTTTCAAGTTACAATCAGCCCCTCATAGATGTCATTCACTCATACTCACACTTGTACTCTTAGAAGCATCAAAATGGGTGTGGCTTGTGGTCCAGTGAGCATCACGAGTGTGCAATGTGGGAAAAGCTATGCCAGCTTCTGAGTCCTTATCCTGTCTGAGTGGTTCTTCTTTATCGGAAATGACGAGCTAGTTTGTGGACAGATCTTTTAGGAGTCATCAGCTTTTAGTACATTTTTCCTTGTCTGGAGTATATAGACTATGTCTATAGCCTGTTTTCTGGGTGGGCTAACAGGAGAAGTAGTGGTATGGGTGATAGCCCCCAACATGGACATTGTCCTCCTGGTGGCAGAGGGCATGGTTATCTGCTGGCAAGTCCTCTGTGCTGTTGCCTTGACTTAACCAACACACGAACGGTGTCCTGGAAACATATCCTTTATCTTCAGTAAGGGGCATTCTTTTAACGCTTTGCTCTGCTCTTTCTTCTAGTGCTTACAGACACACACATTTCCATTCACTCTTCAATTGCACCACCCTTAATATTTGCATTACGAATCTCTACAAATGTAAATTAATGAAATTAATTATAGGAAGCATTCGATGAGTAAGATTTTCAAATGATTGAATTCTTTCAGGCAAACTCTGACCTAAACACTGAGACCGGTGAGTCACAGCCATCTTCTTTGCCTGTAAAATTCTTCAGAGCCAAGAAGCCCTGTCAGTAGAATGGATAGTCTCAGGCTTTGTTCCAGCTGCAAGATTAAAACAGTCTCAAAAGCACATTAAATGCAATGACCTTCCATCCTTGCTGCTAACTGTTGGCCCCAAGCGTCCAGAGTACGCTTAAAATACCTGCTGGCACATTGGCGTGCGTTAGCACATTCAGCTTCAGGCTGCGCAAGCAAAGGTTTAAGCCTCAAATAAGACAGCAACTGTGCTCAAGCTTTTTACTCTAGAAATGTTTTCATCCTGTGTTTGTTTGTAGACGTGAACTTATATGAAAAAAAGTGTGAAGGTTAAGTGAATTTGGGCTTGCAAGGGAGGCTCGTGTAGCTCACAGTCAATCTTGCCCATTCGCTGAATGCTTCTTTCCCATTACAAGGACTAAGTCATGAGAATATTTAGGAATAAAGAGTGATACCCCTGCAGTGGGCAAGTGAGTCAAACCTGAATGTCTGATGTGAAGGTGTTTCACCATTTGTGATGGATGTGATTTTGACTCCATTTGACATTTTAGAGGAGTAAATATTTGAAGTAACTTAAATCTACCAATGGAATGAGGAAGACAAATGAGCAGAAAGCATGTTACCTTGTGGAACATGAATAGGCCCCGTATGAAAAGGCAGTGTGCTCACTCAGAGCATTTTCAGCAAGCAGTTGCACAGTGCTTTTGCAGCTTCTTCCTTTCCAGTCCCTGCACTGGTGCACAAGACTCCCTTCTCCCACCAATGGTCTCCTTCTGCGGATGTTGCTCGCCCTGCCCTCAGCCTCTTGCTGGGAAAAAGCTTGACATGAACGCTGAAATGATGAAAGTCATTTTCTACGGGCTCGTTTGACAGATTTCATTGAGATTTTTTGTCAGGCTGCGATAGCATTACTCACAGTGAGCAGGGTCTTAACTTTGGGAAAGTCTTAGGACAGACAGCTGGGACCCCTGTTAGGGAAGGCTGCGGCCAATGGTGAGTCTTCAGAGTCAAGCCACTCTGGGAGCTCCTGCTCTCTCCTATGCAATTTAGTACTTGATAAATAAGCTTGCAATTTTGTTTTCAGAGAGAGAAGTTAAATGGCACATCGGTTTTGGTACCTACTGACCAGTGACTGCTATAGAAGATGGTGTTTTGTGTACACTTACGAATAAATACGCTCTTAACAATAAGGACGTTGAAAATCAAGACATCCCAGTCATTTTTATTTCCTCTCAGTCATAAAACCCAGTAGGTTTAGCTCTGGTTCACAGTGTTGGCCATAGTTTTGTTCTCAGTACATTAATAAAAGAAGGCTGTAAAAAAATGTGTGATCATATCTAACAGAGAAGCTTTGATAATACTGTCTGATAATGGTGAATGAAAATTAAAAGATTTTCAGCTTGACAATATTACACATATGCTGCTTGATATAAAACCTCAGGTTCAGGACAGTGTAGTCAATCTTTAGAGTCTGAGTATATCAGAGTCACGATTTTCTAAGACAGGCTCACATTCTGAAGGAAACAGTCTCATTATATTTTTATATATATATTTATATATATTCAAGTGACTTATTTGAGCCATGCAATTTTGACATAAGTAAATGCAGTTCTGTCACCAGGCTTATCACTTCTGTAAGCCCTGCAGGAGACCTAGTAAGAGATATTTCTGTCATCTCATTCACATTTGTTTCAAATTTTGGAGCTGGACTCTGCACTATAAACCAGACAATTCTCATATTGTATGATGCTACAAAGTGACTTCAGAAGAATAATTAAACCCTATCAATATGGTGCAGTTGTTCATTTTCAAAGACAGTTTCATTTAATTTCAATTACTGAAAATATACATGGGATATTTTAATAGTCTCTTCTCATTATACCTAGATGTATGAGATGCTTGAGTTATAATTTTTTTCTGGAAAAGTATTTGTCTTCCTAATTTTAGCAAAGTTTTGTTAGGCCTGAATGAGTTGTAGAATTAGTCAGGAAGTGTCAAAATGTTACTAGCCTTTCAAAAATGGATGATAGCTTCCTTTTTCTGGTATGAACACTAAGAAAATGCATTCAGATTGCCTTATAATTTTCATTCACTTTATTTTTAAAAATATCAGTACACTGTAATCAGGGTTATGAAAAACTCTACTTACGGCACTGTTATTTATACAATATGCGTGTGCACACAGCCACACACAGCCTTCCAAATTCATAAGAATTTTGTTGTTCGCTTTAGTCCTTAATTTCTGTTAGAAGACTGTCACTGTCCTTACTTTAAAAAGACTTTTCCTGTTTAGAAAATATATTTGTTTATGTTTATTCATTTTGAACATTTCACCTGCAAAATTTATAAGTTTTTTTTTACAATCAACAGTGGTTTAAGACTACTTATTTATGAACAAACTCAATACAGCATTCCTTCGGACATTTGAAACTATTATTGAAATAGTAACAAACATCTGAAAAGACACAGCACAAGAAATCTCTTTTGGGCAGTAATCTCAAGTAGAAATGTAACTCAATCAAATGTGCAGGTGTATTGCATAGTAAAATACTTTGATTAACTAAGCTCAACCGTCATGTTTGTTTACGTTTCTAGAAATTTTAAAGCAAAATTCTTAAGGCTGTTAAGAACACAACACAGCCTAAAAGATAAGTACAAATGCCATTACATTTGTACAATAACATTCCACGTTACGACAGAACATAAACATGAATGTTTATTTTCTTAGTAGAGAGGTGTTACCACTGCAGTTCAACAGGGATATGTGTTAGAACCTGTACTTTCAACATATAATTTTAGAGGAGGAGCAAATAGCAAAGTAACAAGTCTTTCAAATTATATTAAATTATTCAGGATAATAAAGACCAGGGACGTGTGTGAAGAATTGCAGGAAGACCATGGGAAGCTGAGTGTTAAAAGACACATGCAATTTGATGTACATCAATATGTACTGATGGACATGAGGAAAAATCTTAACTCCAGAAAAAGAAATGATAGGTTCTTTGTTGACCATCATCACTTTGGAGGAAGATCTTGGACTTGAAATAGGTTGTTCTGTGAAAACTCAATGCTCAATAGCTTGCAAAAGCCAAACCAAATACTAGAAATTGTTAGAACAAACAAAACGGACAACATCAGTTGATTCAACTGTATGAATCCTTTGTATGCCAGCACCTTAAATGCTGTGTTGAGTTCTGGTCTGCCTATTTCAAAATGGATAGCAAAGATAATTAAAGGATTTAGAGGAAAACAAGCTTATCATGGGTATGGAGAAGCATCCTTATGAGGAACAACCAAACGGGCTTGGAGTCTTCAATGTGAAAATGTGTTCTGTACAGGCACACTGTTCACTGTCTCTTCTAAAAGAAGTATGTAAAATGACCAGCTAAAACGATATTGTGCTTAAGAATAGTATGGAGATTATTACAAACTCAGTATAAATACAGTACCACTCATCAGAAAAGAAATTAAACCAGTCTAAAACAAGCCTCTGTGATTAAAAAATAAATCCCTCAATAGCATAAAAGTATTTCTGGACTAGTATCTTCAGCACAGGACCTTAAGTTGTTCTTAGTATAGGAGAAGTATAAGGTGGGCAAATATGAGTGTTGGGCAGTTATAGGAAGGATGTCGTGCATAGTCCAGTGAGTGTAATTTTTATATTGAAGAAAATGCCAGGCATTATGTCAGGCATTTATTAACAGAGTTAAATATGTAATGATAAATTTTGGAAGAGTTAGTGCAGTTTTTCTAGACATTTGTTTGATTTATTCATTAAGGATTTTTTAAATGCTTTGAGGAATTCAGCAACTGTGTAAATTGATTTAATCTGAATTTTCAAAAGCTTTTGGCAAGGTTCATGCCAAAAGATTTTAAAGTGGCTAGCTTGTCTTGAGGGAAGAGAAAGAGCTCTTGTAGATTAGTAAGTGATTAGGAGACAGAAAACAATATTTAGGAATTATTTGTCAGCTTTGAGGTGGAGCAAAGGGACTCCCGATCCCACAGGCATATGTTCAGTACATTTATAAAAGATAGATACAGAAAAAAGTGAGATGATGCATGTTGTGGAAATGTGTTTAGCATAGTTGAATTAATTTGACTATTGATAATTAAGGGATTTGAGCTTCTAACACAGAAGGAGAGGCTGAGAGAGCTGAAACTGTTCAGCCTGTAGAGGAGAAGGCTCAAGGAGATCTTTTCCATGTGTATAAATACTTTATGGGAACAGGAAAGAAGATGGAGCCAGGGTCTGCTAAGTTGTGCCCATGACTGGACAAGAGGCAATGGACACAAACCAAAACACAGCATAAGAAAACACTTTTTTACATTGAGGGTGGTCAAACAGTGGCACAGGCTGCCCAGAGAGGTTGTGGAGTCTCCATCGTTGGAGATAGAATCATAGAATCATAGAACGGTTTCGGTTGGAAGGGACCTCAAAGATCATCTAGTTTCAACCCCCCTGCCATGGGCAGGGACACCTTCCACTAGGTCACGTCACTCAAAGCCTCATCCAACCTGGCCTTGAACACTTCCAGCGATGGGGCAGCCGCAGCTTCTCTGGGCAACCTGTTCCAGTGCCTCACCACCCTCAGAGTGAAGAATTTCTTCCTTATATCTAATCGAAATCTGCCCTCTTTCAGTTTAAAGCCATTACCCCTTGTCTTGTCACTATATACCCTTGTAAAAACTCCCTCTCCAGGTTTCTTGTAGGCCCCCTTCAGGTACTGGAAGGCTGCTATAAGATCACCCCGGAGCCTTCTCTTCTCCAGGCTGAACAGCCCCAACTCTCTCAGCCTGTCTTCAGAGGAGGGATGCTCCAGTCCTCGGATCATCTTCGTGGCCCTTCTCTGGACTCTCTGCAGCAGCTCCTTATCCTTCTTGTGTTGAGGACTCCAGAGTCCATGCAGTATTCCAGGTGGGGTCTCATGAGAGCAGAGTAGAGGGGCAGAATCAAAACCTGACTGGACGTGGTCCTGGGCAACCAGCTGTAGCAGGGAGTGGGACTGGATGGTCTCCAGAAGTGCCTTGTGAAATCTAAACTACTGTGAAGAATGATCTCATAATATGGAATGACTGGGTTATGAAGGGATGGATAAATACAGAGTGTCAGTAAATGCAAATACTGCATATGAGGAAAACCAACCACACCTATATATTTATAAGAATCTAAATTAACTACTACCACTCAAAAAAAAAAAGTGATTTACTGTTGCGAGTTCTCTGCATAACATCTTCGATATTTATTGCCAGTCATAAAGGCAAATAAAATCTTATTACTTAGCAGGAAAGAAGATGAAAACAGGACAGGGAATGTCCCTCTTCATTTGTAGAAATCATTGGTTCATCCGGTTGTGAATACTCAAAAGGATTCTGGTAGAACTGGAAAAAACGAGAGAGAGATGGTGAGGAGGATGGGGTGGCTCTCTGCAAGGTGGGGCTAATAAACAAAAGTTCTTCCACTTGCAAACAGGTGACTGAGGTGTGATATCATACAATTATGAATGGCATAGAGAAAGTGCGTAAGAAGTGCTTATTCTGTTTTATTGTACACAAAGTACAGAACATCCATCAAAATAAAAAACAAACTACTGAAGTACAACCTTTTCAATGTAATTAAGTGTGTCATTAAATCACAGAGCCTGTTGTCCCAGAACCCTTTGACAGTGAAGCACTTCAATGAATTGAAAGTGCAATTAGATGAAGTAGTGGAGGATAGGTTCATTGAGAGGCTAGGTGTGACCTTTGATTCAGGAGATCTCTGAAACTTCTTACTACCGGGAGGGTGTATTGAAAAATACCACTCCTAGACTTCATGTTATCACTTACACCTTCTCCTTAAGCACCTGCTACAGGTTATTGTTAGAAACTGGGCGCTTGTCTAGATGTATCTTTATTTTGATAAACAGAGTAATTCTTAACTTCTCGTTGGAACAGCTGGGTTGTTGAAACCTAAGGCAAGAATGATGATTTCTTTTCTTTTTGCAAGCTGACATCCTCCTCCTTACTCAGTTTTGCTTTGTTTCTCAAAGGAACATGGAACAATTTTTTTACCTTTCATCCTTTCATGTTAAAAAGGCATGTATTAAATTGTGACTGCTGTATGATGAACTGGATGACAAAGGATGTGTGGTATTGCTAGACATAAGGAAGTTTTGTATTGCTTTCTCAATGTTTGTTTTTTTTTTTTAATAGCAGATCATATCCTTACACCTAGCTTTGTTCAATAACAAATTCATAACTTGGAAGTTTTATGGGCGAGACCCAAGATCTATATTCAAGATTATTTTTTGTTTTATTGAAGACGTTATAGATTCCTTTAAGAAACGCTCATATTGTACTAGGTTCAGATTTTTTATTCTTAGAGTTTTTGGGGGGCAGTCATTCCTCTCTCTTAGGCGTATGCTGCTTGTTGTGCAGTGCTATGCACGCTCACAAAACCATAATCTTCATAACACCAGCTGATGAGACTTTGTTTTTTTCTTGAGGCTTTGGGTGCCCTTGCAAGCCCTGTCTTCAGGCTCTAGTGAATTCAGTTCCCCTTCAATCATAATGAGGATTATGCTACTCAGAGGCGGCACCTTAATTCAAATTTCCAGTTGGAATCTTTTTTATATTCTGTTGCACAGACACCTAGCCATCACCCTCTGCAACTCCTTAATCAGATAGTATACATTTATACAGGATTTATTATCATACCACCAAGCTTCTCTTGGTAATGCACATATGCATTAGAATTTATGGGCACCACTTCTAAACTTGGGTTACTTGATACTTAAACTTACCAGGGGCGAGTGGGGAGGGCCATGGGGCAGGCTGTGAACCATGGAAAGTTGTTCATCATTTCAGGGATTAACTGATACGTAATTACAGCTAAGTAAGTCCAGGGATGAGCGTTCATCTCAGGTAGACAGATTCCTCTGGCACCGGTGAATGAGGGGGTCACACTTGCCAGAGGCTGGGGTGTGCGGGGCGGGCTGGGCAGCGATGTGCCAGCATGGCTGCCCTGCCTCTGGGCAGCTTGCCCCTGCCTGCCCTCCCGGGGTTTGCCCCTGCCTCCCCTCCTGGGGTTTCCCACAGCGGGGTGTATCGCAGGCTGAGGGGTGCCTTGGTACACAGGGTGGCTTTTGGGCTCCAGGCTGGAGGGGTCGAGTGTTTCTCTGGACCACTGTGTCCAGGATGGTTCACGTCTTCTCAGCATTCATCTCAAGAAGTTTTTATTTGTGTTTCATTTTTGTGTTATCTTGCTGAAAGTTGGGAAATTCTTCCCCTGATGACTTTGGTGAACGAGGGCTTTTGGCTTTTCAAATTTAGGAGTTTATTCTCTCCAGGAAACCTTCAGATTTACAGGCTGTATCGTTGTTTGTAGACTATTTTAAATTTCTTTGTAACGCCCAGCAATACGTTTCCTTGAAACATCAAGATTGCAAATTCCTGTTTTTGCGAAACATCAATTGGAAAAGATCTTGCTTTTTAATCAGGATCAATTTTGTCCATAAATTATGAGCATGAGGAGCAATTATTCTTTTGGAGAGATTTTCACATTCAAAGAAATTAAAAACATTGTATAAAGAACACATGTAGATATATCAGGGCCCCTTAACTAGTGATAGTGTAAATGTTTCCCAGCCGTGCTGAGTTTCTATGGGCTGTGTTTTTGCCATCCTTATTCAGGCTGAGCAATCCTCTGTGATAATTCTATCGAAATCCCTGAAATAACTTTCAGATCTAGGATCTACTTGGGATTAAGATAACAGAGCCTGACCTTTAGGGTAAGATCCAAAGACTATTGCTGCTGATAAGAATTTTTCTGTGTGCTTCTGTGGTGGCTGTAGATCAACATGCTTTGACTTGTGGCATTTGTGTAGATGAATGTTGAAGAGGAGAGTAAATTTTTTTGACTAAAAGTTGTACTTAAATCTATTTTCCATCTTTTTTTTTTCAACATTAGTTTCAGTATTTTACTAAGAATTAGTATTTTTCCTTCCATTAAAATGACATCTTCTATTATACAGGTGCATCCATTCAAACTTGAGTTGATTTTTATGTTATTAGTTTTATTTTCAGAATTGGTTGTAGTCAGCATTATGGAATCAGTCTCACCTGAATCTTTCGCTATTCTATGGGGACTCAGCAGAACAAAAACATAAGACAGGGCACTGAACAGCTTGCATAAACAGTTCTTGAGACAGCTATATCTATTTTGAGTTCCCAATAGACACTTCAAATTAGCATGAAAAGCAAGATTATTATGGTTTTGTGTACTTTGATGATCTAAGCTCTCAAGACATTGAATCTCTTTTTCTCAAAGCCCTCACTGAGGGCTTTTTTCACTTCCCCTCACTGCATATAAAACATGGTCTGTCTTCCCTTTCTTATCCTTCTCTCCAAACCCCTTGAATCCAGAGTAGGCTGATCTTATGCTACAGATGCTATAGCGCTTAAAATGGATAAATTCTGGCATGGATAAATTCTGACATGTCGAAACTATGAAAATTATGGCAAAAAAGTCTGGCCAGAGGATTCTCCTGTGTATCACAAAGTTTTTAAAACAATTACTAGAAATACGCTACTGAGTATCTAAACCAGGTGATCGTGGTTAGAATTTGACCTTCCTATAGTAAACTGTCCCCCTCAGTTCAGAGTGTTGTACTCCTGTTCAGTATGCTTGAAGGTTGTGCCCGTTAGTGACCCATCTTCATCAAGAAGATACAAATTATTTTTTATTTTTCCCAATTTAAAGCTGATTGTGTTAGCTTGATGACTTAAAGAGTATTTTTTTAATTTTAAAAATTTTGAATAATTAATGTACCACGTTAATGGTGGTTGTTCTTTGTCATGCTGACCACTGGCTTGGCTTAGAGGATCCCAGAAAGATGTGCTAGAAGAGAAGCAGTACAGCAGTGCAAAGTCCCTTTCCTCTTCCACCCATCCTCAGCGAGGGGATGCTGATCTCCTTAAGCCAACTCAGAAGTATAGGTTACTCTCCCAGTTTTACGGTATGTTTCTGATCCATGTGTCTTTGAACTTTTTGTAAGGATTTTGGGCATTTGCTCAGTGTCTTTATTCTTTCTTACAGGATTTTCTTTGAAAGAAGTATTTCAAAAGCCTCTATTACAGTAGCAGTTGTCACTGAGGCTATTTCAATTTTGCGATACTCCAGCCTCCAGAATCTGTTTTTCAAACTCTCTGTTGAATCAGACTGGAAACAGACATTTGAAGTGACTGTTTAGCAAAATAATTAGTTTTTCCCAGTGGTCTAGAGTGAAAAATATGCAAACATGAATAAAATGAGCTCATTTGGAAGGCACTGAGCTTTAATAAATAACCATTTATATAACAGCAAAGTAAAGCAAATTAAAATTTGTTGTGAACACAAGCTTTTTTAAAAGAACAAATTAAGTGAACACACTGAGAGTTAAATCAAGACACTGGAGGCTTTAATATGCCTGTTCTCTGCATGAGGAGTGCTGAATGAAAGAGGAATCAAATAAGACCTTCATAGAATTGGCACCAAAATATTTTTGTTTCTAGCCTAACTCTATTCAGCATAATAACACACTGAGTTTGAAGTCTTACTTAAGTGCATCACTTGAGGTGAAACAGTGAGGAAAACTGATCCCTTGCCCATAACCCCTGTGCACAGATTTCCCCAGAAATGGCAGTTTCACTGGAGGGTTTGTTTGTTGACACTGCATCGATATCTGGAAATTAGCATCAAGCTGAATGTTTCTCTTCTGTACAACCCTGGATGTTTTTAAGGGGGAAAAAAAAAAAACAGCAAGAAGAAAATACTGCAAATGTCTGCTTTTGTTTCTGTTTTTGTTTTTGTTTTTGTTTTTGTTTTTGTTTTTGTTTTTAATTCTTCCAATATCAATCCTGAGTTAATGGAATTTATAGAGAACAGTTATAGACCAATATGACTCTAGGTTTTATTACTTTATTTGTATTACTTTTATTACTTTATCTCCAATATCTGGAATGTTAAATGTCTTTATTTGGGCTACATTTATGTAAATATTGATCTTCTTGCATCTCATGAAAACACAGATTGTTGCAAATCCTGTTTTTTTACTGTAGAAGCGCAGCAAAAACTCTATCCTCGAAACAATGCCTAGCTCCTTGAAGTGTTCGGGTTGTCCCGAAGATCTCAGCTCAATGCTCTGAGCCTTCAGCTATTGCAACCAATGTATAACACATGATCTATCTGTCTCGAAGGGGTTAGTCCTACTTTTGGAACATGCTCTCTGTGAGATCAGATTAATCTACTTTAATAGCACTATAAATCATGTTTTAACATCCTAAAGTAAATATGAGCATGTACCAACTAGTGTGAGGAGGAGGTTGAGCTAGATGACCTCCAGAGGTCCCTTCAAACCTCAACTTATTCTGTGACACTGTGATTCTTTCTTTATCTTTGATAGAGCGAATTCACTGTTACTAAAAAAAAGTAAGAAAAAAAAGTGGAAAACCTAAAAGTTCTGCTGTATAGCTATCAAGTGAATGAGAGGACGGGACAGTTGTAGAGGGGCACAAGATAAAGCCTGTATAGAAACTAGGGCTGAAGTTTATATAATCAGGAAAAGAAGAAGGCAACTTCATGAAGTTCATAAGAGAGATCAGTATTTATATCCAATTTAGATAATAAAAAATGGATATTTTGATGTGTCATGCTATGGAAAAAGTTTGTGGATGGATAAATGGAATGTTAAACTTCATTTAAACAAAACTAACTTGTACTGCCAAGTGCAGTGTTTTTCTTGTGCTTGGTTTTTTTTCCCTTTGATAGAAGTTTTTATAAATAAATTGCCAAACAGATATCAGACAGTTATTAACTGTCCACCTAAGCTGAAAGGCACAAAAGGCTTTTATTTGATGCTTAATCACATCTTATGTTAGCGCTAGTAAAACTTTTCCTGAGCATTTGGTTCGGAGTAGTGGGATCTTTCCTCCAACTGTGGAAGTCTTTGTTTTGGAAAAAGAGCGAGGGCAGGTCTGATCTAACCTATAGTGAAGCTTTTGTAGAATCTGAATGTGATATGATTCACTTGGCTCACAGATTCGCATCTCAGTTCTGCTGGTCCAGCCAGCAGATGGTCCTATCTTGTATGAATAAATGAGGTAAACAGGCAGAACTCGTGTGAACAGCACCGTGTTTGTACAGCCCTCTTTGACAACCTCTGCTGCCTGACAGTAACAAATCACGCCTTTTCACCTGAAACTTCATACTGGTTTTCCGCTGTGGTTAGCCCTTCATAGTGGCATGCTATATTCACTGTCCTGAAGTTGATGGCATTGCTAATTTTCCCTTTTCTCTGTTGTAACAGCTGGAAACAGTGAGACTGAGGGCCAAGAAGCGGTGAGAAAAATACAAGAAGAAACTTTGCCTGGAAAAGGTACCATACTATATCCATTCCTTTAAGGAACTCTTTATTCCTCTCTTTTTGCTGGCATCTTCTTTTGTATGAGGTTCTTTTGTCTATTGTTTAACTTCTTTTTAGGTTAGGGAAACTAATTCTTAAAGTAAATCTGGCACAGGGGTAAAACGAGTAGGGTATTTTTTAAAAAGTTTTCAGTTTTGTTTGGCTTCATTACTATGTGTCATTGCAAAAGGGCTGCCTGCAAGTTACAGTCTGCCTGCGTGTGGATATGGGCACAATTATTTAATAGCTGGGCAGAAAATCAGAATCCTAGTCATTTCTGCTAATGGGAGGATGACAGCAGGTAAGAGTGGGTGTATTCTTTTTCATTGCTGGTCATGTCTCCTGTCATGTGTATAATCCCATAAAAAAAAGTGGGATTTTTTAGGGGGGTAAGAGGTTTCTAAAAGAACAAGACTGCCCAATTGGGTTATTTGACACATGGCGAGAATTTATAATCCTTCACAAAATAAAATTATTTAGTTAAAAATAGATGGACCTTTCATATCAAGCCAGAATTCCTGTGTTTTTGCTGTTCTTCTGTTTTTTTCTTGTAATCTGATGAGTGATCATGTTGCAGGAGGCGTAAGGAGCGCATAGCTTTGTAGCTAGGAGAAAAGGTACATTGCACACTATCTGCTATGAGATTATAATTTGCAATTTATGATGGAGGTTGGTGCATCTAATATTTCCATCTCTTGGATTCACTGGGTGTAGCTCCGAGTAGTGTATGATGATTCACCGCTGCCACTTTGATGTATCATTTCTTGGCAAAATAATAGGGCAGTGCTGCTACTCCACCCTATTGAGGATCTTCATGGCTTCTTCTGAGATCTGATTCTGTTTTTGTGCCTCTAATAATTACTGTTATGATGATCAAAATACGTTAATTATTGTGTTAAAAACCCCTTTCATTAAGATTTATCTTTTGACTTAAATAAATGTGCACCCATCATAGCCTCAGGATACATGTATGCTAGTTAAAAGCATCATAAATTAAGGCACAGTCAGAAGGATCATGAAAGGAAAAAGGTAATTATGACATCGTTTAAGTATTTTACTGGAATTTTCTGTACAGAGACCAAAACCATTTGGAATTAATTGCATCACATGACCTGCATGAAGCTGAATAAACCAGAGTCTGTCTTATTTTCTTACATCTGTGTGATCACAGGCTTTTCTAACACCTTGGTCTTTCTTGATTTTTCTGAACGAAGTAAGCTCTAACCTTCAGTTATGAACTTTGTCAAGATATATCTGGCAGTTTGAGGAAGCGGAAAGTGTATCTGAAGTTGACTGAAGTTGTTCCTCATTGTGATTATAATGACTGAGGCTTTAGTAATCTCAGGTCCTGGTAGATTCGACCTAAAAGTGGAAGAGTATTGCCTTTTCAGAATTTCTCCCTAATTGAGGGATATTTGTATTTACAAGTGCATTATCTTGTACAAAGGACTTGTGCAAGTCTGAGCAGCAATCCTGTGTGACCTCTTAGCAATGAATTTGCACTTTGCTTTGTAATGGGATGTGTGTGCAGATACTGTGACCAGGACTGGGTGGTGCAAACATACCACCTTTTCAAAAGCTACAGTTCAATATCTGTGTAGTCACTGTATAAAACCATTATCAGTTATCTTGACCTTTTTCCTCCTTTTTTTTTTTTTTGAGTGTTTTTCATGGCCCATGTGAAAAAACTGCTTACAAAAACTGTTGCCATGTGGAATATTGGACACTTGAAGGAGAACTACTCAAAACAGTATTTCTGGGCAGCCAGCGTGTTCAAGGATTGGGACAATAGAGCTGTCTTTTTGCTATGGACAAACTATATGAGTGGGTGCCATCAGTTTGCTATGTAGATCTCAGATCTCTAATAACAAGGAAAATCTCCTTGCTTGTTAGCAGGTTAGATAGAAAAAGGGAGCAAGAGACCTTGTCCTGTCCTTGTTGCCTGACTGAGCCATACATAGCACGAACATCCCCAGAGACAGCTCTGGGAAAAAGCCAGGCTTGTTGAATGCATGTAATTACGGTGGTTTTAAGGCAATATCATCCTTCTACGTCTTGGCCCACTTTCTGTCTGCGGCTCTGTCTGCTATCTAAGGGCAAGTAGTTTTACTCGACATCTACACTTACTTCAGGGACAAGAGTGATTCAAGACATGTACATAAGTGATTCCTATGAAGCAGCTGATAAGCAATAATGTGTTAACAGTTTCAGAGGAGGATAAAGGATAATAATAAAAAGGCTATGTACACAGGTGATGCTTTTTTACAGCAGCATTGCAAGACATGAAGAAAGGACTGACAAAATTTCTGAATACAAGGAGGCAGGAAGCCTGGTTTGCCTTGCTGGAGGCATTTAAACTAGAGCCAATGCCAAAAGATGCTGGCATATTGGAGAGGAAAGCAGTTGCAGCCGTTCTCCGACAAGGCAACGATGCTAAAGGACACAGAAAATCTAAGCGATGTATCACATCACCTCTTCCTACCACCCATCTTCCCCCATGGTGCTACACCAGAAATCTCCTTGGTTCCTCTCCCTGCTGACTCCAGACTGTTCAGATGTCTTCCTCAGTTTCAGATCTCGGTGGTGTTACTTATTGCTAAGTGTAAAGAGTGAGGAAGCTCTTTATGGGGACAGGCAGCTGAGTGGAGGCGAATATGGTGCAGGTCCTTGGGGCATGATAGACCCAATTGACTTGACCATCAGCACCTCTCCATGATAAAGCAATAAAAGCCCTCAGATATCCAGAACAGACCAGAAGAAGTGCTGCATTGTCATTAAAATTATCACATGGGCACTATTTCCAAAAGACCAAGGGCAACAGATTGCTGCGCTCTGAATCATAAAGCTGGGAGAAGCCAGAATGATGTGGGCATTTATCTTGCTTCTATTTGTTAAATTGGGATCTTGTGTTGTTAATAGTAGCAATTATATGGCTGGGAAAATTGTTGATGGCTAGGGATTGCCACAGAGATATTCTAATTGTGTAAGTCTCTGTAATTTACGCATAGGGTGTGTCTGTTAGTGGGTTCGTTAGTTAGATCAGGAGAGCGCTGCTTTTCAGACAACGCTCAACTGTTGCTCCCTTGCTGAGCACGGGTTTACATCAGGAAGGGCACCGCAGGGCCTGACCTGGATTCTCTTTGGATAGAACTAGCCTGGGAGGTGAGCTGCAGCGGTAACAGAGCGTTAGTGCACAGGAGCAAACTTAGACCTTATCTGAACTAAGAGTCTTAGCAACCTGTAGAAGTGCCTATGTCAGGTCCCCAGCACAAAATGAGCTTTAGAGATTGACTTCTATTGATCCAAACTGCTTGTTAATGTAGCCATAACTGTAGTTACCAGTCCTGAACAAACTACATGGAGCTATGAAACTGGGAAGTTTCTGTGATAAACTCAACTCTCAATGATACTAGAAAAAATCTTTCTGTATACATAACAGAGCGTATCTCCTGACTCAGTTACCCTCAGTTTACATCTCTGCACATGAAAGCTGGTTTTAGCCTGATGATTACAAACATACAAATGTTGGAAACTAATATATAAACATGAATGAAAGCTTCATTCATTCCAGCTTAGGTTCATGAATGCCAATAGAATCAGCAATTAGCAAAAGTTTATGCATAAATATCACTTAGCGCAGTACCAAGGAAAGGCTCTCACAACTGCAGTGTAGGAGCTGGAATTGCAACTAGACTCAAAGGAGAGAAAAATTAAAAGTTAGTGAGAAAACGGGGTGTAAAAGTCCTATTAAGCACAGACCTCTTCAAAAGGAGAAGCCTGTTTTCAGTCTCACCCAGCATTTTTGTGGCAATTCAAATAAAACCACAATTATAAAACTTCGCACCAAATCCACAGCATTCATGAGGCTTCCATTTGAAGCCAGGCGAGAAAGGAAGCAGAGACTTTCTCTCTTGTAGTCAGAGGAATGCAAGAGGTTAGCACGGTGGCAACCAAATCATGTCATTTGCAGTCCGACCCACATCAAGACAGCGTGGGCCAAGCAGTAGGAAGAACAGTAGCATCTTAAAAACACTACAGTTCACCTGCATTCAACAAACCTGGCCTTTTCCGAGCTTTCTCTCGGGATATTTGTGGTATACGCGTGGCTCAGCCAGGGAATAATGAGATGATGATGCTCCTTTTTGCAGTATAACCTGCTAACAAGCAAGGAGATGGTCCTTGTTATTAGAGATCTGAGATCGAAGAGTTTACCCAAAAGAAGAAAGGGTAATTTAGCCAACAGGTAGCAAGCGTAATCACAGAATAACTCATAGGTGGTTACTCCATTGACGTTTGCTGTATGTTAGGCACTAATTTTAACAAAACAGTCCACATTTTTCCACTCTATACCAAACTGTTTTTTGTTGGCTTTGCCTGCAGCCTAGATAAAGCCAGCTGCTGAGAGTTGCCAAATTCCCAAACTTTTAGATTTCTTTTTGCCCAACAGTCAATGGTGGTATTCCCAGCACATGGGCCAGAGTTGTGTAAGCCAGTTCAGCAAAGATCGGTGCTTTGTTAAAACATGCAAAAATCATAGAATCACAGAATCATAGAATGGTTTGGGTTGGAAGGGACCTTAAAGATCATCTAGTTCCAATCCCCCTGCCATGGGCAGAGAAATCCTCCGCTACACCAGGTTGCCCAAAGCCTCATCCAACCTGGCCTTGAACACTTACAGGGATGGAGCATCCACAACTTCTCTGGGCAACCTGTTAATGTCACCCAGGACTTTTTCTTTAGCCTGGTATGTCAGAGATATTGTTCTAGAAGTGATCATCCAACTAGTCAAAAATAGTAGAAAATATTTGTGGTTGAGATGTATTTTCTGTAAGAGTGCATACGCATGTGTGAGTTTATGCTTGTCTGTGTCAGATTTGCTTTTCATAGTTTAGTTTTGAGGTGTAAAAGCGTAACATCCTGAGCTTGTGGCAAGACCTGGTGTGGCCACTTTGTCCCTTCTACCACATCCTGCCATTGGCATATACTTTCTCTACCACTACTGATGCTGAAAGACCTGTATGATTGGTTTAAAGAGTTTCCTAGCAATAACACTGCAATTTCCACCTGTGCGGTTTCTTTTTTCATGCTGGTGCATTATCTCCAGTGCTTAGCTTTGGCAGGTCAAGGACTGCCCTCTGTTAGAGTTGTACAACTGAACACCAGGCTCGTGAAGACATATTGAAAGAAGGGTGGTGATATGAGCAAGTAGTAAAGAAGTCTCAATCTGACAATGTGCCACTTTGCAGGACCCTGTGTGGAACTGTGGAGCTCTTCTGCTTTGTCACTTGATGATGAGTATAAGAACCTTGGCTAAATAGTAACATTTATTTTCCTTCCGTAGCCTCATCTATGGTTATATCAAATATATTCAAGCCATATGAAAATATTTAAATCTTGAAAAATATTGGATGTGTTAAACTTCATTTAAGTCTGTAAAGACTGAATTCTCCACTTGCTCAAGGGGCAGAAGATCCCTTTCTAGAAAGTAATTCTGGGGCTAATACAGTTTCTCTTTGCTCATAGCCCTTATGTCCCATACCCAGTAAAGTTGGTGACTCTGCTCCATATTAATCAGGGAAGATTTTAATCCACAGAAAGGCATGTCCAGAGCCTTCTGATAAAATCATTTAGGTGAATAGTTTGCAAATCAATTGTCCTGCTTTTCTGTTTGTTTTACATAAAACTTTGATGCAAAACCATGGTTAAATTCATTAAGCATGCTTGCTCATGTCTTTTTTGTTCTCCTTTTGACTTTCAGTGTAGCATGTTGCAAGATTTTTCCCCTCAGTGCTTACAGACATTTAAAACAATAGAGAATCCCCTATTTTTTTTGTGCTTCTTAAGACACCTTAGAAATTGAGTTGTGTTAACAAGGTGGCAATTCAGACAGTAAGAGCAATGCTTATATGGTTCACAGAACTAAAGATGAGCTGCAGATCTGGATCGTGAGATGGAGATAAAGTGTTTCACATATAAAATGTATTCATAACACAGGCACAAGCTCTGCTTGTTAGTTTCCTAAATTCCAATTTCCATTGGAAATGTGAAACATATTTCATTAACAGGCTCTCCCACTAGGAAACATGATTTTCTCTTATTTAAAGTATTTTTAATGAAACTTAGAGACAAAGAAGTGCACAGGTGTAGCAGTAAGCAGAATAACAGTCTTTTCAAATGTCTTGCAACCATTTTCTGACTGTAAATCACCAAAGCTTTGTGCGACTAATGGGACCAGAGCTCTGAGGTGAGGATTTTTCTGATTGTGCTGCCCTACTGAAAGCAAACAAAAGAAAGGGAACGTCAAAATGAAATTGTCTCTGCAAGGCCTAAAAAAGCTCCATTTCGTGCTTTTACAGGATTTTGATCCTCTTTTATGTACCTGTAGAGCCATGATGTCAAGCAGTGGCCAGATAGAGGTGCTCCTGGGTTTGACACCTCCCATAGTATGCCATTATTTTTTTCTGGCTCCAGCAGTAGTTGCAGGCAGGTTGCATGAGTTATTTCCAGACCTTGTCTGTTCTCAAGAAAATTGCCAGAGAATGCTGAAAGACAAAGCCAAGAAAAAGGCAATTTGTTTTCTCTCTGGAATGCTTTCATATCTCTCTTCCAAGATCTGATTTATATAGTCCTAGCTTCTGTGGGTTACATGTAGGGCTTTAGAAGTTAATTTCCTTATAACAAGTACAATATTTTCTGTGTAAATGCCATCACTTCTGCTCTAGGGATCCAGCTGCTAGGAGCACGGAGAGCTTGCAGCCTGAAGTAAACATGGGAAAAGCAGAGCCTATATTTAAAGCACATATGAGCCGTGCATGTAACCTTCCATGTGTGAGCTGCACATGAACCAACAGGCTGGTGTCTACCTGAGCATGCTGGCGGTGCCAGTCTTTCCTTGTCAGCTCCATCCTTGCAGCAGTATGGCAAGGCTCCAGAAGGAGCCTCTGCACCTCTGAAGGGCCAGCACTAGTGTGTCCATGCTTAGCTTGTGTTTCAAAGGCCATTTTTCAACAGCAAAGAATCAAAGCTCTGAATAGATGTCCCTGTTCTTAAATGAGTTATGAGCCAGGCTCTTCCCAGTGGTGCCCAGTGACAGGACCAGAGGCAATGGGCACGAACTGAAATGCAAGAAATCCCATTTAAAAATAGGAAAACTCCTTTTCTTTTTACCAGAAGGGCTATTGGATATTGGCACAGGTTGCACAGAGAGTTTGTAGAGTCTCCATCCTGGGAGATATTCAGAAGCCACCTGGACACGGTCCTGGGCAACTGACTCCAGGTGGTCCTGCTTGAGCAGGGGCCAGGACTGGACAATCTCCAGAGCTGCCGTCCAGCCTCAACCACCCTGTAACTCTATGAGTCTATTAAATTTTAGCAGCCAAAACCACATGAAACCCTGTCTGCTTTGTTTGTCCAGCCCTGACTACAAATACTGTAACATACACAGATTCCTGGACCACAGGGTCTTCAAGGAATTGTATCAGTGTTCATACAGTGCCTATAATAAGATTCTTGGGCACAGATAATGATAAGAACAGCAATAATTTGACCGTAATGCAGTCTTAAGAAATGGATATTTGAGAAGAACTTCAGAACAGTGTAAAAAAACCCCCATCTGTGCAGGTGAAAAAAAATGTCCTGTGGAAACAGAAGGAAGGAGTGTAGGAACAGTGATGCTGAAAGCAATAATCTGTGTGAAAAGGCCAGGAAACATTGCCCATGACTCTGGAGAAGTTGTCTTTGTTATTTTTTTCTATGCAGGGCATAGACTAATATGTTTTATTTTAAGACCTAAATTTTAAAATCTAAGTTTCAAATAAAATATGCTCAAGATTACATGACGCATGACATCTCTGCCACATTTTCGCAATCTGAATAGAAATTAGCATGCTCATGTGTACTTTGAACCAGCCCTTCTCAGCCTATTTAAAGGCTTGCAGGAAACGTGTAATGCCAGAGCATTTTTTATAGTCTATTCTGGTACTTGGTGCTAGAAAATCTTACTTGTAAGAAGAAAAAGAAATACTTCTAAGGAGACTGATAAACTCTGGAATTAAGCAAAACATCTAGCATGAGAATCATTAGATGTCTAATAATCATGTCTGGATTTGGATTTTTCCTCTTACATCAAGGCACTATTCTGGATGAGGTGATGTGAACTGTTACCAGCACCTGATTAGTTTCCTCAAGCAAATGGTCAACTGTGTTTTAGTCCTTATTTAGTCTTAACATTATGTCTGCCACTATCTTCTCTTACCAAGTTTATTGTTGACTTCAGGCTGCTTGGAAGGAGTAGCTCTTCACAATGGCTGTGACTTGAGGAGACAGAATAAATCAAATCATCTTTCCAACATTTAGTTTGACCTAGTTGAAAAATAATCCTTGCCAGTGTTTTACCTCCCAAGCATGGAAAATGTGTGGGCCTGTGGTGGGAGAGAGATGCCCATGGCTCTGGGCAAGATTTGCTCTTGCTCTGTGTTTTCTCTCGTTCTACTCCAGTCTCACTTATGCTCACACACATGCACGTTTTTTTTAATAATTTACAGCTACTAAACTTCCTGGAACGTGGATCTCATTTAAGTGGTATGGTGTCTGTACTTCTTTCTCTTTAGGAATTTGATGACATATCATGGGGAAAAAAAAAAAAAAAGTTATATATGTATTGGAGGGGAGGAAAGATAAAAAATAGTATACGGAAAAAAGCAATTTCTCCTATTCAAAAATTTGTCATGGCAGTTGGAGGCTTCTGAACTGGAGGTTTGTGAAAAGTTAATTTTCCAACCTAAAATCTTGCAGGCTTTCTACATTTGGTAATCAGTCCGTGCAAAAATCCCATGGCCCTAATCAAAACAGTTTTCCATGAAGACAGAATATTTCCTGGAGATGTGTCTGTTTTGGTGGGTGTGAAAAGAGAGAGAGAAACATTTTTGCACTCATATCTGCAAAACAAAGCAGTGACAGTGCCCCTGCCTGTAGAAGGGATTAACCGAAAATGTGGTAGCTTGTGTGCAAGTCTATCCAGATGAAAGACTTTTCAGCCCAACTTGTTCTGGATTTCTTATGTCCCAGACTACTGTACTATCAAAGACAATCTTTGTTTTATAATCTAGACCTTAAAATCTTCTTGAATTCATGCTGCTTATCAATGCTTTGTGTTTATTTGCAAATGCATACTATAAAGGAATTTATTTTAAAAGAGAATTTTGCAAAGATTTTTTTAAAAAAAAGATTTTGTTTAAAACAAGATTTTGTTTAAAAATTGCCACAAAATGGAAATTTCTTATGGAAAACACTTCTTGAGTGTCAGTCTGAGCCTACTTTCCCTCAATCTCTTTTGGTTTTGGTTTTTTGCTTTGGAATGATAAAAAATTAATTGTTCAGTCCCAGGCTAACTGAAGTCTTCAAATGGAATTTCCTTCAAGACTTTGTTTCTGAATGCAGAAGACAAAGCACATCTCCAGTGCTGTAAAGGCCTTATGCTTTGAAACCACAGGCGGTAGCTAATTGACAGAAATGTCAAAAAATGTGCTTATTTGGTGTAGAAGTGGTGCATGTCTTACAAGGCTGATGTAGTGAGCAGTCCTCCTGAGAATCTTACTCAGACTCTTCCTCCAGTTATGATGGTCTCAAATGTCTGACTGAAGACTGCTATCTTAGAAGATATATGAAATGATTTTTTAGTCTGGGATCATAATCCTGTAGTTACCTTGACAACTACCGGTGATATATAACTACATTGTTTTTACCTCTCCAGATGCCATTTCAGCCGGTCCTACAGACAGAATATAGATTTTCCTTTTTTTTTTTTTTTTTTTTATTTGCTTGAATCATATCTCTGGAAATCTACTCTTCAGAAATCAGCATCCTTTCTGTATGTCCTTCTGGCAGGATAAAATAGTATATTTGCGTTTCCTTGTAAAAGAGAATGATTTGTGGCAGTGTTCACATATTATCCAATTAACTACCAAACAATGACTTTTTGTATAAATCCGAAATTCAAATCCATGCGTTCATGTTAACCAACCTGGGCGTATGTAGAGATACAGTCTGAATAAACCTTGAGTCTCAAGTAATGAAAATGACATCACCGAGGGTATAATTCTGCTGGTCTCCTCCTCCAGAGGCACGGGCAAGCAGAGCATATGGTGTGCACTGCATGGTGCCGGAGGAAGAGCATCGGAGAACAGCAATTTGCAGCTGCTGTGTGGGGCAGAGCAGAGCTGCGCGGACTTTTTCTTCACCTCAGCGCAGTCAAAAGCAGAGAATTTAGGCCCACGTTTGCGTTCATGGGTGGGAATTCGGGCCCCAGGGTGCATCAGGGACCCAGTAGCTCTGCCAGCTCCCGCTGGCTGTTCTGGCAGCGTGTGCATGTGGAGCCGGGCAGGACAAGGTGACCACAGCAGCTCTGGGGAGGCAGCTGGAGCTGAGCGGAGTGGTCCCTCATCCTCCCTGAGCTCTCAGGACCAGCTGCGGTCTCCTCGTCATTTTTCTGTTTAGATGAAGAACTCACCAGGTGATGTAAATTGCTGACGCCAAAGTTAACTTCACGAGGGTAGTCCAGAAATATTGTTCTTAGGCTGTGTGGAAATCTAGCCCCTGTATCCTTAGTCTCTTAAATGTAATTTTACCTTCTTTCCTGAAGATATTTTGAAAGAAAGCCAAGCTTTTGTGCTTCACAAGTGTCTGCAAGGGGATTATTTTCAGAAGCTGGATGCAAAAGGGCTAGTCTCTGCCTTCAGCTAGAAGAGTGCTGCCCACCAGCCCCAGCTTTAGGGATTTGTAAGACAGCAGAATGAGGCCAGGACAGGGAATTTAATTAATTTCCTTCAGCCCAAGGTAGGAAGTACGTGCCATGGGGAGTTTGGGTCCAGCACAGCATGGCGGTGTGCGGGGACAGTTGCGTGAGGAGTGGGTTGGAGCTGGAAGGAAGGAGAGCGATTGTGGGTCTGTCCCTGCCTGCTGTCTGTCCTGTGCAGCCCAGCGGGGGATGGACCTGAGTGGTGGTCGCCCTGCTACCTGGCTTCACCAAAAGCTGCCAATGCAAACGCCCACAGAGACCTTTTAAAACACACCGTCTTCTGGTAGTCACAGAGGGTAAAAATTAGCACTGTTTTTTCCTTCAGTTTCTCTTTAGCACCAGGTGAGACTATATGTAACTGATGATATAAGGAGAATTCGGTCTCAGAGGGAATTTACACTACCAGCAGTAAATTATTCTTTGGATTGAAAAATAGACTTTTTATTGATCCTTTTTACTTTTAAAACAATATGACAATTTCCTCGTTTTGTAGATTTATTTCAGATAATAATTTTTCTATATTGCTTACTCTTTCAGTTAAATAAAAATCACCATCCTACTGCAATGGATGCTATAAAAAGGAACATATATGCATTCAAAGAGCAGCTGAATTGGACAGGTAAAATGGGAGAAAATGGTGAAAAAAAAGGAAAACAAATAGAGGACAGGATGATAGGAGAAAAAATCACAACATAAATACCACATTCCATATTCCATTTTCAATTTGAATGACTGATTTTTTTTTAAATTTAGTTTAAAATTTAATCTAGAATAGACAGTTAAGACACTGACCTGTAAGTTAATAAGCCGAACAAAGCTAAGAGATACTAAAGAGCAAGAGGAATGGGAGACTAAGCAGAAAAGCAATGCAAGGAGTAGAAAAGGATGAAGACGCATATGAAGACAGAAAGAAGAACCTGGCAAGAGGTTACAGCCACATAAGTTTGAAAGAGCATAAGATTATATCCAGAAAATACAACACTCAGGAGCTGGCTGGTTGTTTACCATATATGCTAAGCAGATTTTGAGCAGATGAGTCCCTGAGGAAAGAGCTGCAGTCACTTCATATTTCAGGATTTCGTTGCTGGGAGTTGCATTCATTGCACTAACACGGTAGAGAAACTCTGAGAGTCACATTCCAGTTGACAGTGGCGCAGCATTCACAGCCATGCCTGCTCACACGGCATGAGCTGGGCTAGCACAGTGCACGCGAGGCCGATGCTCTGCTTTCAGTCTCATTTGTATCCTTCAGGCAGTATGTAAGAGGGTATTGGCTTTGTTCTAGCCCTCAGCTTACCTACTTCCCCCTACCTTTCCATCAGGGAAAATTGCATATTTTCCTTTCCATTCTGTGTACTTAACTTTCTAATCATCTCCGAAAGTCTTCCAAAGCATTCAGCATTCCTGGCATAATTTTATTTCCATCTCTGTCTCTCCCTCTTCTCCCTTTCTCTTCTCCTCTCCCCCTTTCCCTCTCTTCCTTACTCTCTCTCTCCTTTTCGATCCCTGTCTGTCTGTCTCCCTCTTTTTATTTTTTTTAAGGAATGGGAAGTATAGCTTTGTAACACACATCTTGCTGTTCTGTTTAAGATGGTATTCGTGTTCTCGTAGGAGTTGTTTTACGTTCTCTGGTTTGCATTCTGCAAGCAAGCAGTAAGAATCAATGGGAACAGTGTGTACTTTTATCGTGCCTTTTTGTTTTCAATTTTAAAAATGATCCCAGGTTAATGGTGCTTGCATAGTCAGAAAAATTGGACTTTTTTTAAAGGAACAGTGTGATTCGGTGTTCTGCACATTTCATCCAATATGCCAAGTTTTATTTAGTTTCTCTTTAGCTGGCTTCTGAGCTGGAGACATAAACTTACTGCCCAATCAAGAAAAACAAGCTCCTTCGTTGATTTTATATAGGATTGGAAGAGTACACATGGATGATCTGGATTGCATGATATTGTTTCTCTGGCAACTATTCTGTTAGATTAGTTTCAAAGCTGTCAAATCAGAAAACACAAAGTAAGAGTGACATGTTATGTCCAGTGGGTGTTTGTGTCCTAGGAAGAGGTATCATGCTAGCCTTGGGAAAAGCCTAAAAAGATAACTTCCATTATTATTCAACTGAAAACCAGAAAGAGAATGACTGAATCATTAAGCTAATTTTCTCTGAATGGGGTGAAATAACTCCTGATGGGTTTTTCTCATCCTGCTCTTATTGTCCTGATGTCTCCCTGGCTTCTCTATTCCCACTGAACCATTCCACTGTCCTTTCCTCAAACCTTTCTTCTCGAGTCCCAGTTGTATGTGTCCTAATTGTATATGTCCCAATTTTTAATGACTTCCTTTTTTTTTATATCTCAGAACTGCAAATTCTGAGTTTACTGCCAAAGGCAAGGCAGAAATCGGTGTCAGTAAGTAGACAGCAAATTAGGGGTACACACTTGAACCTCAAGTTATCCATCTGTGTCTTTTCATCCCTGCCCCCAACCAGTTCCCAGGCCACATGGATCTCTGTTGCCTTTGATATGAGAGCTCTGTGCTCATCCCTTGCCTTCCATCTGGACCAGCACTGATCCACTCGGGCATCGTCTCCTTCGCTAGGTCAGCAAGGAGAGAGCCCTTGCAAGAAGGCAGCAGTGGGGAGGCCAGCTTGGCTGGAGGGCCTTGTGTTTTGAAGCCCCCAAGCCCTGTACATGCTGGCTGTGCTCAGAGGAGCAGCACTCTGCACGAATTGCTGTGTGAGAGTGTGCACCTGCATGCCGCCAGCTGCCGAGGGAATGCTGATGGTACAGCAGCGCCTGCTCCAAGTGCAGCCGGATGGTGACATTAACAGCTGATGGTAAAGGCCATCAGCTTAGGCAGAGGGGTCTCTTAGCTCTCAGAAAGGCTGAAGCATCTTAAAAGACCAGAGGACTGGCAAGAGAGGACACAAACCTTCTTCAAGAGAGAGAGACTCCCAAAGGCCGTTGTGGCTCCATGCCATAGCAAGGAGACATAGAGATTCTCCCTGCTACCCAGGGACCGGAAGTTCACACCACTTGTATTTTGTAAAATCAGAAGTCAAAAGGGCATTACAGATCACCACCACTGAAATTTTGAAGCTCTGTTCATTCTTCCTCCGTCTCTTCTGTGGCAGGTGCTGGTGTGTGCATTTGAAGTGAATCACAGAATCATAGGATGGTTTAGGTTGGAAGGGACCTTCAAAGATCACCTAGTTCCAACCTCCTTGCCATCAGCAGGGACACCTTCCACTACACCAGGTTCCTCAAAGCCTCATCCAACCTGGTCTTGAACACTTCCAGATATGGGGCAGCCACAACTTCTCTGGACAACCTGTTCCAGCACCTCACCACCCTCATGGTGAAGAATTTCTTCTTTAGATCTAATTGAAATCTACTCTCTTTCAGTTTAAATTCATTGCCCATTGTCCTGTCATGTCACTACACGCCCTTGTAAAAAGTCCCTCTTTCCAGCTTTCCTGTAGGCCTCTTTCAGGTACTGAAAGGCTGCTACAAGGTCTTCTGTTCTCCAGGTTGAACAACCCCAACTCTCTCAGCCTGTCTTCATAGAGAGGTGCTCCAGCCCTTGTATCAATTTCGTTGCCCTCCTCTGGACCTGCTCCAACAGCTCCATGTCCTTCTTGTGTTAGGGACTCCAGAACTGAATGCAGTATTCCAGGTGGGGTCTCCCGAGAGCAGAGTAGAGGGGCAGAATCACCTCCCTCGACCTGCTGGCCACACTTCTTTTGATGCAGCCCAGGACACAGTTGGCTTTCTGGGCTGCCAGCGCACATTTCCGGCTCATGTTGAGTTTCTCATCCATCAGCACTCCCAAGTCCTTCTCCTCTGTGATGCTCTCGATCTGTTCTCCACCCAGCCTGTACTTGTACTTGGGATTGCCCTGACAGATGTGGAGGACCTTGCACTTGGCCTTGCTGAAATTCTTGAAGTGCTTCTGTCAGCATATATTGATGCAGTTCTCAAGCATTATTAAAATCTGGGAAGTTCTTTTGGTGGTTTTATGTTCGTGCTGAACATGAACAGCAAACAGGTAGAAACCTGTGAAACCACACTGGAGCTTTAGGAAGACAGAATGAAAAAAATTCCTCAGTGTTTCAGTTCCTTTTTTTTCTCAGTTGACCTGTATTCCTCCCTGCTAGGGACCAAGCAAGTCAAAAACACCTCCGTAAAAAGTGAGCATTAAAGGAAGATAAATATAATAATATGGCCAGAGCAGAACTTGGTATTTACGCAGGACTAAGAAGAAGAGTCAAAGATTCTGCACCTTGTTTGTATGATTACATTCAATAAACATGAATCAAAAAGCTACTTGTTTATTGTATCTAAATATTTCTAATCCTTTGTTTGGGAGTATTATAGCCCTCTAAATAATGGAATTTGGGGCTGTAGTTCTATCTCCTCTTGATAACAATGGTAAAATTTCCGTTGACTTGAACGCAGTCGGGGATTCAACCTTATAATTTCAAACAGTACAGTATATTTCTGTTTCTTTCAGTGCACTGCCTTAATTAGAGGCTTGCCCTAGATTTATTGGTGAAGTGACAATTCCAACAAATCACCTGGACAATTACTTGGAGTGGCCCAGGAAGGTGAGCATTTTGATCCCAGTTGGCCATCGATCTGTGCTGGGAGGCATTGAGTCTCATGGCCCTTCAAATCTGAATCACGATACTTGTGCACGCAGGTGCTGTTCCCATCTGTGTACACACTTACTACTAAAAACCCCACAAACTAAATTTCTTCATTTCTTCGGTCAATAAGAACTGTAATTCAGCTGCACATTTTAAAATGCATACCTTGTAATATTTTTGTTTTCAGTGAATTTACAGTTAATTGCAAGGATTTTTCAAAGGCTTCTAAACCTGTATTTAGCCTGTATAGTGCTGAATAATGGTGTGATTTCTGTATATGCTAGAGTTCATATATGATAATCAGTCTGACTGCTTAGAAAACATTTCGTAGCACAGATCTCTAATTTGCAGCGAGAGCAGCCTGTAAAGGTTGGCCATTAGCTGAATTCAGTTACCTTTCCTCTACACATTGCCTGACAAAGAGCTGAAATCTCTGTATCTGGCATTCCTGGTGCAATGAGTATGAAACAGGCTTTTCTGTATTAAGGATGAACTCAAGCCAGCAAAAATAGTCCCTATAACTGCTGTTATCACAGAATCACAGAAAATCACAGAATGTTAGGGATTGGAAGGGACCTCAAAGGATCATCTAGTCCAATCTCCCTGCCAGAGCAGGACCACCTAGATCAGATCACACAAGAACGCGTCCAAGCGGGTTTTGAATATCTCCAGCGAAGGAGACTCCACAACCTCTCTGGGCAGCCTGTTCCAGTGTTCTGTTACCCTTACTGTGAAGAAGTTCTTCCTCATGTTTAAGCGGAACCTCCTGTGTTCCAGCTTATATCCATTTCCCCTTGTCTTATCATTGGATGCCACCAAGAAGAGCCTGGCTCCGTCCTCATGGCAGTCACCCTTTACATATTTATAAACATTAATAAGGTCCCCCCTCAGTCTCCTCTTCTCCAAGCTAAAGAGACCCAGCTCCCTCAGCCTTTCCTGATAAGGGAGATGCTCCCCTCCCTTAGTCATCTTTGTGGCCCTGTGCTGGACTCTCTCAAGCAGTTCCTTGTTCTTCTTGAACTGAGGGGCCCAGAACTGGACACAATATTCCAGATGCGGCCTCACTAGGGCAGAGTAGAGGGGGAGGAGAACCTCTCTCAACCTACTAACCACACTGCTTCTAATACATCCCAGGATGCCATTGGCCTTGGCCAGAAGGTCACATTGCTGGCTCATGGTCATCCTGCTTATCTTTTATGCATGGTAGTTACAACAAGTTGTCAAAGATCTAGTTCCTTTGTACTATACCCCCACACACACCCAGTTGCAGGCAGTTTGCAGTCCTTCTTTTAATGAGCTTCTCATTCTGAAGAGGCCACACTCATCCAGAACGTTGTTTATTTTAATCCACTCTCCTGCAACACCTTGTGCTTATCTGCAATCATTCCTCTGTTAAGTGTTGCCTAATTGCGTGCTTTTGCTTGGTCTTTCGGGAAATTCCTAATGATCCTCCCAAGCATTGGTTAAGCTAAATGTTTCGTGTTGTCAGCAACTTTCACCACCTGTCTATTCAGCCTGTTTTACAGAAAATTCATAACACCTGGCACCTACCACTTGTTTGGGTACAAAGCAAATGAACCACTGGGTTTCTCTTGAGAGCTCTCAGAACTGGCAGCAGGCAGAGGCAATGACTCTGCTCCTGACGAACAGGGTCATTAGTCAGCCCTTAGGCTCAGGTGCACAGGAAGGGGTTGTCCTCAGGGCCCAAGCAAACCTGACGCTGACAACCTGGGCTGTTTTGGGGTGGTTTTTTTGTTTGTTTGTTTTATTTTTTGTTTTTGTAGTGGTGTGTTTGCGGAACATTAAATGCTCAAATAAAACAAACAAGCATGATTTGGGAATGGCCAGTGCCTTTGCCTCAAATCGACCGTGTCTTATAATAACAGCTGTACTGAACTTTGGGGAGCTGAAGAATGAAGCTTGTAGGTTGCAAGCCCAAGATGCTGAAGGCACCAAGAAGGCAGCACACTAGGACGCAAGCTGCTGCTGTGCAGCATCTTTGAACAGAGAGTATTTTATTCAGGAGCCCTCCTGTGTATTACCTACCTCAGTGTGTGGGTGTCAAGTCTTCTGAGAAGATGGAAGAGCAAGTGGTTAGACACAGAGCAGTGGGAATGATGTGTTGACTGATCAGAAACCCTGTCTGGAAAGTGACACTAATTTTAAGTGAATGCAGTAAGGAAAATATAGGCAAAAGATAGAAAAATAAGGATTTTTTTTTTTTCCTTGATTTGCCAGCAAGAACATCTGAAAGACTTGTAAGGGCATTTGTGAATATTGTGAAATGTGTCTTTAACCTAGATATATTGAACTGGAAGGGATGCAGATACTAGCATGAACGTACAATGCTAGATAAATGCGAGATTTTAAAGTTACTTTTTCATGTGAAACATGATTTTTACCTCACAAGGGAGAGTTTCAAAAAACAGATCCAAGCCTTGAGAAGCAGTAATGGTGGAAGAGCTAGCAACAGCTGAAGGGTGACTGGGGTGCCAACTGCAGCTGGAGTGCTGCTGGCTATATTGGACACATTAACTGTATAAACATGGATCCTTCACTTTTTTTTAGTATGATAAATAAACAGTATTTTGTATTGAATCTCCATATTCAGTCTCAAGAGTGATTTAAATTGTTGATTAAAAGGTCACTTCAGTGTCCTGATGTATTTTGTGAAAGTCTCAGAAAGCAGAGGAGACAGGTGGATAAGATACAGGAATAGTTTCTAAAGATGAGTAAAGGTTGGACTTTTTAATCACAGTCAGTTCAGCCTCTGAATTCATGAGTGCGCTTTGTGCTTCAGACTTTTTTTTTTTAAATGTACTATTTATTGTTACAGTGAAGATCTAAAAGCTTCGTTTCACCAAGTGACTCAGGAAGAATTATAAATCAAGATTCATTTGGGCTAGAAATTAATCTTTTCTTACGTAAGCTGAAAGTAAAGATTCATAAAGTGAATAATATTTTGTTTCTTCAGTAACATGTCAATAACAGCTTGTCTTTGGGAATTTCAGCCTTTCCAAATTCAATTTCAGCTGTCTTATGTATTTACTTACCTGTTTTAATTAAGAATTGGCAGGAATAAAAGCGAAAAAATGACTTGCTTCTGAGCTGATATGATCTTAATTGAGCTCTCACATTGTCATTGATCACTTATTTTTGTGAATCATATCAAGGCACACATAAGGAATATGTAATACTCCCCTGTGGCAATATCTAGCAGAAGGAGCTGAGAGAGCCCAGGTGTTTTAACACAGTGGTTTGAAAAAGCTCCAAAAATAGTGTGCGGTTTTAGAATCCTTGGAGGAGGCAAGGGACAGCTTTCCAAACACCTGGACTCCTTGATCCACCTGTAGGATAAGCTCTCCTGCTGAAGACGTTGCAGCATATTAATCATCTTGCCATGGTTGAACAGTGCCCACTTCTTCGTGGTGTAGCTTCAAAACAATGGTGCAATGTTTCTACACAGACCCCGTGCCCAGAAAACACATTCTTCCCTGCCTTGTTTCCATCAGATTTGCAGAAAGGCTTTGAAGGGCAAGGGTCTGGAGGAAATGGGAAATAAGATGCTTCAACGTGCTTTAACATGTTTTAGAGCTTCTGTGTCCGTATGTATACTCCCTCCAGTGCCGCACACAGAGGGAAAAGTGTGGATGCTTACCTAAGTAATGGTCTGATTTTTAACTACAACGTAGTTTCTAAGTAGAGCCTTTTAAATGTTAAAATATATAATGATAGAAGTGGGAATTTAGCTGCATTTTTGCTGCTTTCTCACTCATCAATATCCAATGAGTAGGGATAAACGGTGACAGGATATTGAGCAATGAAGAGATAAGTGACATAAGAGACCAGCGGGTGCAGCTGTGTAGGAGTGAAAAAGTGAGCACCAACAAAGAGTGGGGAAAAAATACAGTTGTGTCAGTGAAATAGTTTCATGATAAACTAATGATTTGAGCTGTTTCTTTCAACTCTCAGGTACGCTATAAGCAAACTGATAGATTTTAGGGATATTTAAGTAAAAAAAAAATTCATCCAAAGTACTGAAAAAGTTGAACTCAAAGAGATGTAAGATAAAGTGGTCAGCAGACTTTTCAGCAGACCTTTATGGGAAGACAAAAGAAGCTCGAAAGCTATGTCCGATGCAACTTAGGAAGAATCTATATCATGCATTGTTAAGTGGTTAATTTGCTAGCACTATTAAAAATTTACCTGCTGTTACCTGAAGGCCTGACTTCAGCTTTTTGAAATGTCTAACTTCCATTTTTGAATCATGTTCTTTTATCTCCCTGATGAAAGAACTTTGGACCTATTTAGAAATACTTAGTCTGCATTAGATTCAGGTAAGGTCCCTGTTGTGTAGTACTTGCCCTTGTCATGACTTTGAGTCCTTTTGAGGATGAGAAACAAAATCTGTCCCAAGTTTTTTTTGAGAGCTATATACAAACTAATTGACCTAGGAGGTGCTTCTGACTGGTAGCATCCTCACCCCGTACCGAGTTGAGACAGAGGCACACATCAATGCTGACCATCGCCTTTGTTTTTGCAGGGAGGAAATCTGGATACTCTGGAAGGCTAAGTTCTGCAAAATTCTGGATTATTAGGGAAATCTACAGCATGCTATCCCCAAATTACTTGAATTGGAAGGAGTCATCAAGTCCAACCCATTAGGAACATGGGTGTTTTTTAAATTATTCCATAGGAAAACAGCATAGGATAAAATACTCCTAATATATGTTGCATGAAGTATTATTGACATCCTTGATTTTCTGAAATTTTAAGTTAGTGCTCAAGAGGGGAAAAAACATATTTCAGTGTTATGAGTGTTGGAAATTTCCAGAGCTAGCAAGGTGGTTCTAGAGGGAGATCTGTAGTCTAAAAGTTTGTACAAGGCATCTCATCCACCTTTCTGCATCAAAACCTCAGTCTCGTCTGGTGTAAAGACTATAAACAAGATCTTCCAGATAGAACTTTTAGGTGTTTTTGTTCCCAAGATGTCAGGAGACAGATAACATGTATCTCCTCCCCAGGCTCTACTGCATTCACTTAGCGACAAATTCTTTCGTGAGGAAGGGACTCCAGCCTACTTCATGCAATTTTTATTCCTTGAAAGAAGCGAGGCCTTTCGTTACTCAGCATAATATCTGAGTATTTATGAGAAATAGTCATTCCGGATAGTGAATGCTGGGCACGCTGTGGTTCAGTCTATCTAACCTCATCTACACTATTGCTTAAACTCAGTGACTGAGAAAGCCTTTGTGGACTGTGTTGAGTAACCTGTGGTCTTCTCACTTGCTGAAATGTCTCTGAGGCACAGCTTGGACAGTTAGCATCTCTAAACCACTGGTGGCTGGGAGCTCATGGGAAATGCTGTGGGAAGCAGCAATAACTGATGGGCCAGACGCGCCCTCCTCCTGCTCAGTTTGGGTGATGACCTACCGTGCTGGAAGCAGGTCCTCTGTGTCACTGGGTCTGGCATGCATTTTCTGCAGCTCACTGTTAGACAAGACTCACCAGACCTGGCCCTGGAGAAGTGGAGCATCCTTTGGCAGGCCACAAAGAAATAAGGAGACTGGCAATTGGTGCTGCCAGCAAGGAGGCGGTTAGGGGCTTTAAATTGAGCTCTTCTGCTCCTGCCTGGTGCTCCCTGGTACCACGTGACTCACTTGGCCAACCTCAGCCATTTCAGAGTTGGTTGGGTCCTCCAAGCAATTCACCCAAATGCCTTCACTAGTGACAGGAGAGAGACTGACACATCTGAAAGGCAGTTTGCTCCACCTCAGGCACCTACTGTAAGGAGGGCAGCATAAATGCCTAGTTGGAGCTGGGCAGCTAACATCTAGGCAGCTGTAGTTAACTGAGATCACCTCGCTTCTTTCTGTTCCTTTCCTGCCATGCATCATTTATTCCTTTACAGGGAAGACAAGTGTTTGTTGGAATTAGTGAAACAACAGTTTAAAGGCTCCCAGGAAGATACATATTGAAGCATTTCAACTGCTGCAAAACAATTTGTGTCTGTTTGTAGTAAAAGAACATGTATATTCTTTTTTTTTTTTTTTTTACATGAGATAAGGTTGAGAGTAATTTAACAAATAATACACCTACCACTTCAAGACAAACTCAAAAGATATGTATGTTATGGTAGCTGGCTGCAGTCCAGCAAAGCCATTAGCCATGGGTAACTCTAACAAAAAGAAAACTGCTTAGCTCCACTGCCTTATGCTTTTTAAAGCATTGATCCTGTGTGTTGATCCATTTAGCCCATTGGGCTGGAATATTTGAGCACCCACAAGGGAAAGGCCACCATCTGGTTCAAGGTTATGTTTATCAGCTCCCCGTGACATCCCAAAACCAGCCAGGCAGACTTTTTCCCATCCCTAAACCCGTTTCCTATCCTACGTTTTCTGTGTCTTACATGCCAACCCTCATCCAGTCCTTTATCCTCTGGGCCTGGGTGAAATTTGTAGGGACTCAGACATGTCAGCTAGGATTCAAACCCAACCTAAACATAGCCATTATTCACAAGAAGAGAGAAAGTGGGTTTCTCTGGTGGTAACACTGTTGGGTCCTCCAGAGCACCAGCATTTTTCATCACAGGCACAGAAGGGCAGGCTTAACGTTTGTAATGTTCAGATTTTTTTCTTTTTTTCAGTTTCTTTTTTACTTTGGGGGTGGGGGGAACTTGGATCATAGAAAGAAACAGTAAAAGGCATGAAATCAGTTGTGCTATTTATGGAGTAAATGGTTTAGATGAGGACCCATCAGAATTTTTCTATAGCTTTGCCAGTTTTAAATCTCTGTAACAGGAACACATCAGTGGATTCTGGGATTTTTTTGTCCTGAATGTACTGAAATTATGCAGTTCGTTTTCTACTGTGCTGTATTCCTGGTGAACACTTTTAGTTCCCCATGGGACTTCTGAAACGAGCCAGTGGAGCACCTTTTCTATTCTTTGTGTTGTTGGTTGGTAATGTACCAGGGTGTGTGATCTAGGAGTTAAGACCTGAATTGAAGCTCTGAAGTTTTAGGTTTGATGGTTGTCTCAAGGCCGGGTGTGACCAACTGATTTTTTCGCCTTTTCAGTTCCTCTGCATGTGTACTGTTGTTTAAGTTACAGGCACAGTAAAATCTTTGGGCTCTCAAACTGCCTTGTAGCTGTGCCAGATAGTAGCTATGCATCAGTGAGATACTTTTCTCTATAGGGCTTTGGAGAAGTGCTTATAGGTAAACTGGAGAGGAAAGGCAAAAGTTTTGAGAGTTACTTCTGTGGTCTATCTGTTATCTATGAATATGCCTGATCACGCCTTATGTATCAATACAGCGTGTGTTTGCTCCGTGCAGTGGGATTTTCCTTACTGCCTCAGGAGGAAGCTCTGGCCTCTGTGAAAGACTGCTGGGGTCATGGCCGTGGCTCCAGTGTCAAAGCTGCATTCGGAAACACACTTCTAGCACATGTTAATGTCTATATAAGTTAGATGCAGCTGTCCATTCTGGAACTTCCAGAAATGTAATTTCCAGGCCAGTGCAACACCGTAAGTTGTCTGATGCCAAGTGCAAAGGCCAAGTCTTCGTTGCCTGAAGTGTAAGTTTTGCCTGTCCTAGAGAGATTCTCACAATGCTGCGTGTGTCTGTACTCGCTGCTGAGGTCCCTATGAGCAGACGTGCCTTGTCTTTCTTGCTCCCTGTTTCATGCAGATGCTCCAAGCTCACAGCAGTGCCATCTGCCCCTGCCATGAGCAGAGGACCCTTTGCAGAAATGTTCCTTCCCATGCGAAGGTCACAGTCTGCCACCACCATGAACACTGCCTTCATCTGTGTACAGTTCAGCTGAAGCCATCTTTCACCCAGACAGAAAAATAAATCGCTCACAGCAGGAAGCGCTCTTCAGCATGATCCACATTGCCTCAGTCAAGCCCCTTGGGACTATTTGTGCAGTGAGGTACTCTTCACTGTGAACAGGAGTGACAAAATGTGGCCCAAAGTTAGTTCTCCAAAATTGTAAATATAGAAACTGCCACAGAAACATATGCAGGGGCATGGAAGTCTTGTTTCCACCCGTGATCTTTCCCAGCGAGCTCTCTCTCTCGAAGAGTGACTGTGGCAGTTCAAAGCTTCACTGGCATTGTGGGTTGACAAGGGGAAACATTGCTGATCCAGCTCAGAGAAGCAGTCAGTTTGCTTCTATAAAATTACATTTAATAAAGCTTTTGGGAGTTTGTGTCAGGCATATCTGAATCACTCATATTTCAAATGCTCTCAGTCATGAGAGGGAAAGGAGGTCATATGAGGATGATAAGCTATCAAGACATATAGAGTAACCTTTGATGAAGCATGCAAGCCATGGAAAGGGGACCTGTCAGCAGCTCTGTGCAGTAATCTGGAAGTACTGATTGCCAGTTTTATTGTATTTCATAGAGATTTGCAAGACACCGAAACCTAGAAAACATGAGTTTGCATTACTACATATAGATGCCAAACACTCGGTCCTTAGTGTGGTAGGAGGATCCAGGCTTTTGTGCAAGGAGCATTTCCTTGGCAGGCTGGTTTCCTCGTCCCCAGCTCCGCTAATAGCACGCTGCATATTATCAGGCAAGTCACTTCCCTGCTTGCACTTCTGTCTATGCCCAGTAAACACTGGTGAGCAGGCAGGGGAAATCAGGCTGAGGTTTTCTGCAAGTGGAAAATTGGATTCCCTTGGCATAATGCTTGAGATCACTGACTCAGCCCTAAAAAACAGGCACTTTTCATCCCCATGGCATGAATTAGCTATGGTAATCTTTGCAAGTGGAGCAGTAAGTAACAAAACTGCTGGTCAGATATGGGCATACGGTGCTGCTTTTAGCAATATTAATGTGTTTCTCTAATAGTTTTATTGTGTTACACTCATTTGCCAGGCCTTATTTCACCTTTCATTTGTGCACTGTGTCCGTGCAGCGCACAGAGACTCCATCTTCATTTTTGCCTGCAACAAAATTTCTTTAGAAATACATATAGTGTTGGGGAAGAGAGAGATTGTCTTTGTTGTCATTGTTAACCTCACATAACTCTTCAATTTTTTCCCCTTCTTTTTTTTCTTTTTTTTCCCCGTTGGTTTTTTTTTTTTTTTTTTTTTTTTGCTTTTCAATGCCAGTTACAGATCCCAGATGTCAAACAGCAGCAGCAGCTGGCTGCATGGCAGATCCCTTAGGCTGCAGCTGGGTGAGCACTCCTGGACTTATTCTAGCTGTGTCATATAGATGATCTGCAGATTATTTCTCTGAACTGTCATGCTCTTCAAATGCCTCTAGCTTCTTTCTTTCCTTAGAATCATAGAATCATAGAATGGTTAGGGCTGGAAGGGACCTTCAAAGGTCATCTAGTCCAACCCCCCTGCAAGGAACAGGGATATCTCCAACTAGATCAGGTTGCTCAGGGCCTTGTCCAACCTGGCCTTGAACGTCTCCAGGGATGGAGCATCCACCACCTCTCTGGGCAACCTGTTCCAGTGTTCTACCACTCTCATAGTAAAAAATTTTTTCCTAATATCCAACCTGAACCTACCTCCCTCTATTTTAAAACCATTACCCCTTGTCCTATCATAACTGGCCCTCCTGAACAGCCTCTCCCCATCTTTCCTGTAGGCCCCCTTGAGGTACTGGAAGACCGCTATAAGGTCACCCCGGAGCCTCCTCTTCTCCAGGCTGAACAGCCCCAACTCTTTCAGCCTGTCCTCATAGGAAAGGTGCTCCAGCCCTCTTATCATCTTCGTGGCCCTCCTCTGGACCCTCTCCAACTGGTCCATGTCCTTCTTATGTTGGGGACTCCAGAACTGGACGCAGTACTCCAAGTGAGGTCTCACGAGGGTTCTGGTAATACAGGGAGCCTGAAAATTCAGCCTTGGAGAAATCTCTCATGTAATGTGTACAAGGAATGTGAATCAAGATGGCCTATGTGTGCATTATCCCTTTTATATAACTAAATGATTCAATTAATAAATAATACTAAATATTCCCAATACAGTATTAGATTAGGGATGGCTCTGTCCTTGAATACCTTGTATCTATGACAATAGCACTCTTTCATGAAGATGAAAAAAGAAACGTTAATTCAGGAAGTCTGGTCTCTCTTTTAAATTACATACTCGTGCTCAAATGGGACTTTTCATAAAGTCAATGTGAGTATACTGATTGAATGTGAATGACAGAACAGAGCTTCAGATTTCAACAAAAGAATAAGAGAGACAAGCTCAAATAAAAGTAAATTTTTAGTAGAAGAGTGCATACACAATATACTCTATTATCTACAAAGGAGAGTTGTACTGTGTTATTAGTTGTGCTATACATTACATTTAACCAAATCCTTTTAGTGATGTGTTGTAGCACTGCCAGAATTACCACTGACATTAATGAATTCATAACAAAAGTATGGTTTTGCCTTTAACTACAATATATGTTTTGTAAAAGCAGTATAATTTGAAAGTAAAGTATAATTTAGGTATTTTGATTAAACTTTCATATCCTTACTCAGGATCAATAACACCTTGATAGGTGAATGATTTCATCAGATTATTGGGGCATATGCTTTAAGCTTCAAGGTAATATTTCAAAATATCATTTACTAATAATTCACATCTCCAGTACTGTCAAAGATATTAACCAACTTGAAATCGTTTGTTCCGGAGACAGAATTGCTCACCAACTCAGCCTCTTTCTTTCCCTTTTGGGCAACATCAAGAAAATAGTTTTCACCAAGTGAGGCAAATACACTTTCTCTGTCACTCCTGTGCTCTGCTTTATATCACTATTGTTTTCTCAAGCTATTACCTGCTGCTAAAATGGAGGTGATTGTTGTAGGTATTTGAGTCCTGTTTCTATTGCACCTTTGAAGAATTATTGATTGGGCTTGCAGACTCAGTGCTGAATCCAGCTCAGAGCTACAGGAAAATGCAGAAATGCTGTGTAAAAGTAACTGTAAACCCACAGAATTTTCAGTGCCGATAAAGGCAGCTCCACTGTCATTTATTTTAAATCTAAAGCAGCGTACGTGTTTCTGCTTTATAGTCACTTAATTATGTCTTGTGTATCATCTGTGAGTGGGGCAGTCGTGAAGCCTTCACTTCTGTGGCTTCCTCTAGCTGCTTCTGCATAACTCTTAGTTCATCTTGCCACTTCCTATTCCCAACTTTCAGCTTCCTGGAGACCCTTCATCTTTCCAGCTCTCCAAAGGATGGTGCAAGGCAGATGTCAATATATGTCATTCTCACTGAAGTTACTAAGGCTTCTCTCCGTAGCACAAAGATATTTTTATTCTCCCTTCCTAAAGGAAATGCTATGTATTGATCAATATTGACGCTTCCTCTTGATGAAGACCTGTTTTGGTACTTCCTGATAGAAGACTAGTCTGAGTGAATTCTTGATTTCTCTGTCCTTGCTAGTCCAGAACAGGAACCTTTTGTTTTTCTTTTGTCTTCTCAGCAGCAATTCTTTCCCTGTTACAATTCTGAAGGAGTCACTCGGTGCAATTGTTCAGCTCCTTTAATCTCGTTTTTTGTTTTGTTGGTAAAGTTCCTGCTGGTCTTTTGTTGTGCTTCCACTTAGTCTAATTCCTCATTCTCAGTCTCACATGACTGACGAGATAGAGTGGCAAAACATCTTGACTGCTCTGAAACAGACTATTGGAAACCTGGAGAAACATTATCTCCTAAATGTTTCTCTGTGCTCTGTTTCATGTCTTTCAGCAGGAGACTTTGTTCCAAAAGCTCTTCCAAATTATCTTTTTTTCTGTCTTCTTTTTGGACTTTTAAAATCAGTTTCTTTCTGATTTGGGTGTATTCCAGAGGTGCAGTTATATCTGAAAAATGTACAGATAATCCAGAAGCTTCATTGAGCACTTCATGATACCTAAGAGAGTCAGAAGGATCCCACTTAGAAATTGGCTAATACAGGAAACTTTTCTTGGGTATTTTTTCCCTTGTTTTTTCTACCTACATTAGATATCAAGCATTTCATCTCCAAATCTTGTGCTTTCATTTGCAGCTTGTCTAAATTGCTGACCATCACCGTCATCTTTTTTTCCCAGACTTCTGATCATATTTGCCTCTACTTTAAGCTTTTACAATATAAATTCTTCTGTTAATTCACTTCAAAGAGCTTTTCTTCCATCTGCCTGCTTGATCCTCTCCTCCTATCTAACTCTCTCTCTCTCTCAAGCCCTAGTTTCCTACATCATGTTCTGTTACCTAGCATTAGTCTAGGTCAATATGCACAACTTCCCCTGTAATTTCAACGGTCTTGATCATTAGCCTTCCTTTTTTCATTTTGTTCCTCTAAAGCCTCCCGCTGAAGTAAATGTACTTTTAATTGTTGTCTTCAGCGCAAAGACTATCAAGTTCCACCTGTATCACTGCAGGACTGTTAATTATGTGATACTGAGCTAGTTTGTGCTTGGCTTTGTAAATACTTCTGATCATGCAGGGTACTTCTCACCTGAGCTTACTCATGGAAACTTAGTACCAAGAGGGTAGATCACCTGATGGCAATGAAAATATATAATGTAGAACTTCTTTTTTTTTCCCCATCATAAAACATCATTGTAGTGCCATGAAATGTTAGTGAGAGCTCAAATTGCATGTTATGAAAGAAATTCCAGTATGCCAGAGATTCAGGATTTGTGGTTCAGATATGATACATTAACTGTACCATATTAAAATAATCCTTCTGAAAGAACCCCCTATCAGTACAGATGGAGAAGAAATGTGGAGGAGATACATCCTGGGGAACATGTAAGACAAACTGTGATATTCCAACTTTCGTGTTTTCATGGGAAGAAAGATGGTGTTTTGCATGAAATGTCTGGAAGCATATAAGTGTGTTCTTCTGCCAGAGAACCTGTGTTTCTTTAATCGTGCTAATATTGAACCTCTGTTTCTTTAATGGTGATTATATCGTACAAAATCATAAAGGAAATTGCATAGAATTTCCTGTCTGAAGAGGAAATGGAAATCACAATAGGAAAAAACAAAGCTAGCCAAGATGAAACATGTCAGTAAGAGATGGCATTGAGCCTACTGATACAGGCTAAAGGAAAACATATATCAAGGAAAACATATATCAAGTAAAACCACGGTACTTCTATTCAAGTGATAACAACTGTGTTCAGACATTGTATTAAAATGCTTGAATTGGAGGCTGCTGTGGTGCTGTGGTGTGACACGTCTCTGTTTCAATAAGATAGACTGAACTTCAGTTTGTGTCTTAGATAATACATAGCACCTCTGCAGCTTGTTGCAGAATTCAGTCCATGTGCACCTGAAAAGTTCTCTTTTCATGGCCTATGGATGTATTATATGTAGTAGATCATGATGAACTACTGCTCTTACCACAAAACCACAAGTATCTGAAGCCCAAGAGAGTATCTCTTGACTGATGAGGGGAAAAGAAAATAAAGAAAGTATTAAAATATTTCTGTGCATGACAGAACCAGTCATTCATGTGGCAGATACCACATTATTTATTCAATGCATATTTTGATTGCCTGCTGGGGTTCAGGACTCCTGTGAGTGATATTACCTGGGCAACAACTGACTGCTCCATCATAATTCTCCATTAGGATAAAGCCACAAAGCAAGGAAAAGCCCGGAGTTAATTTGAATAAAAGATAAAGAAAGGCATGTACTGTGAGCTGCATTCCATGACAGACTCTTAATGTTGTGGAAAAATGCTAATTTAATCTGTTCGGAAATGTTGGTGAGCTTTCTAATGTCATTCAATACCACTTTATATTAGCATTTTCTCCATTTGAATTCTCTTCATACATAACTATATATTTTCAGGTTGTTTGGTCAAAGAGGTGACACAACCAAAGAGGGAATATGAATGACTGCAAGATGTACTGTGCACAGTAAATGATGATGTCAGATAGCTATTTTTTTAAAGATGATAAACAGGAAAACCTCTAGGCAAACTCGATTTTCTATTTGAAATTCTGAGTTGATTCTGTATGAAGCCACAGTATTTTATAGTAATTGTTTTCCTTTTCCTATATTTTCCTTTTGAATTTTTCAGTAAATGATGAATCTAATTACCAATTCCATATTTAATCATTTTCATAGAGATCAAAATCCCTTGGAATATGAAGCACTCCTTAGCGTGTATTTTGTAATTAGCTGTAAAAATTTACATAATGAATTAAGTAGTTCATTTATGAATGTGGTGTCTGTGTATATAAGCCACGGACTCATGCCCAGTGCCCATGATAAGAAATTCTCAGCTAATCAATTCCTGTTCTGTAGCCTTTGAGCCTTCCAGTTAGCTGTAGCCAATCATCTCAACAAATTTACCACAGCTAAGAGATTGCTAAGTGCTACAAATTAAAATGGTAGCATTTTTACACTTCTGTTGCATGTGCAGTCCATAGTCACTACTACTGGAGCAAAAATACAAGGAAAACCAGACCAACTATGTCTTTTCAGAGACATAATGCAGAAGAATACCCCCACTACATTCTTAGCCAAGTCTAGTGTTATCTAATTTCTCTCTTGGGAAGTGTTGCCTCCAAATCTATGCATCTGAGTAATTTTATTTTTTGAAACCTTTCTAGTATTAAGTGGTGTTGACTACTCACAGACCATAGTCTGACAATGGTTGTTTGCTACAGCTGACAAGTCAGTGGAAAAAGCCTGTAGCATCTGAGATGATGACACAGTTTGAGGATGACACAATTGTTGACCAACTTATATTGACAACTTCTTCAAATTGTACTGGAGTGGGAAGAAAACACATGAAGGGAAGAGTTGTCATTATAGGAAATGATCGTGGTAGTTTCCGTTGACTAATGATATTACTCTAAATATTCCTTCATACTCAGTGTTTGTTTACATCTTAGGAGCTTCTGAAGTACTTGGTGATTTTCTAGATGCTGCAGTAGGGGAAGTGAAAGAAGCCATCCTGTCATTTGAAAAGCCCGGCTGAACATGAAGTCACTGTAGCCACGACTCCTGCTGTCTTACAAAGAGAAATGTGTCCACTGGGGAGTCATCAGATAACCACGACAGCTCTACTAGATAGCAAAGTAGGACTAAAAGTAGTGGGAAGAGGAGCAAAAAGCCCACAGTGAACACATTTGGTAGTGGATTTGCTTCTCTGAGCACTGAGACAGCCTGAAACTGGGGCTATGCCCTGCCCTGCCCTGCCTAAATAGCACAACCAAGGCCTTATTTCTCTCATTTAGAAGATGGGTGTTCTTCATTAAGGCATGTTTGCTCATCTTAATAAGCTGTGTGAATCTATTAAGTAAGGAGGCTCGACTTGAATTGATTTGCTTTGTTTAAACATGCTCTAGCTTTTGCTCATGTATATAGCTCATAAAAAAGAAACCTGTTTGAGTTTAGCCCAGTATCCCATGGTGATTACTTAGATGTGCTGTCATAGCCAAGAGCTTTGAGTCTAGGATTTTGTTGGCAGCAGTGCAGCTGCAGTAATTACAATGATATGGAAAACTGAACCACAATTTGAAAACCAAAAGGACTATTGCAACTCTTGCAGTTCAGAGATTGCTAAGTAATGTCCATTCAATATATGTAGGTAAAATTCATGATGCTTTATTATTTTAAGTAGTTAATGTGGATCAAATCTATTTCAGAAGTCATTCTCTAGTTTAAGCATGCAGCTAGTAGGTTTATTTGGCTCTTTTGTGTAACCAACCACTTAAGAGTCAAGTAGAAGTTTTAGTGAAATTAATTCTGGCTACTTCGTACTTACAAAAACCTTTGAAGATATTTCTTGCCATATATTTGTTAGTTTTTATTCATACGGGTTGAGGAACGACATCCTTTTGTCTCATAAGCAACTTCTCTTGTGAAAAGTATTTCAACAACTTTTTGGACCTGTCAGCAGTATTTTTTTCTTGATCAGAACCTGCAAAGGCAAATTTATGGCTTGGATTTTCAATAGCTCCTGCCAGACCGAGGCACTGAATCCCCTTGAACCCCATGTGCTGTGAATTCTGATCCTTCACATCTACTAAAGCTGTCGCATGTAATAATAACAAATAGCAATGTGAATTTGGCATGCACAGCTATGGCCTTGATTCAGTCAGTGGGGATAATAAACAGTTATTGACCCAGCTGTGGCTGGAACACAGAGTGTTGTATTCAGCACCTTCTCGGAGGCTGAATTCAGATTTCTTAGTTGGGATTTCTTTCAATGTAAAGCAGTTAATTTGCTTAATTCAGGTGTTTTTATTTGTAAGATATTGTTTACTCACTTTTTAAATAGTTCTTCTTTTTCTTCTGGTGACAACTAGAGATTGAAAATACCAGCCTTTCACTTGAAAGTCTGCCTGTGAGTGTACCAAACTTGATTCCATTTCTGCAATTTATACTCCTGTCTTACTATAAATACTCGTTTAGTACTTGGTTTGGACAATGTTGACTTTGAGAGAATGATTGTAGTGCAGGAGAAATGGATATAATTTGAAAGCTGGATCCTTTCGTAGTTGTTTGTAATGTATGAATGAAAGAAAATTGATGTGCTGTCGTGAAGTGATCTGTAATCTCATGAAGAAGCAGCTGAAAAGCAAAATGAAATCTGAGAATGCATCTTTTCTGAGAAAACACATGGGTTGTATGACTGGTAGGTTTTTCCTCAACACACAACTGTGTATCTGATGTAATCGAAGAATCAAAAAAAAAATGACATTGCTGAATAATTTCAGGTAATTAGCTTAAACAGAGACAGATTTATGGAGGTGCATGCTATTTTGAGCAACCAGTAATTGTATTAGCTACACCTCACAGACGAACTTTGTCTTCTGTTTAACAGCAGGTTCGCCATCCTGTCTAACCAGGTTGTTTGGTAACCTTGAAGAGATGATTTTCTGCTTTTGAGAGAATGTTTGAAAGCTGTGGATATGATTTTTATGTATTTGGGCAATCAATCAATTTTATTGCTTGGCTGCCTTCCCAGCTTCTGGTTGCTTTTACTACTTAATTTTGCGTCAAACAAGCAAATAAATGTTCTAATCGTATATAAAGAGAACTGTTTTGATTGTCATGTTTTGAATTCTTAACAACAGCTTAAAGTATTACAGCTATATCCTATCAGCATATTGTGGCAAGTCTTGTGAATTAATTTCAGTAATGAGCATGAGGAAAATGCCACTAAAACCCTGCAGTAGAGCTCTGACATTTTTCATAACTATTTCCTTGTAGTTTTCATCTAACGAGAACCCGTTTTCTAGGAAAACGAGTTTCTCACTCTGTTTCGTAACAGCGCAGCGTTTCCAGAAAGCATTGGTTCGAATTACGCTACAGCCTCCCTTGGTATTTCACAGTTTAGGTCTCTTAAGGGCAAAGGAGGCTGTCGACATGTTTGATACCTGCTAACACAAGGAGCAAAGGCTCCTTCGCAGCAGAAGCCAGGTGCTTGCCTGTGCCCAAGTATGGCAACCAATCATTATTACCCAGCTGGACTGAGTTGAGATAATGAACTAATTACTAATGAACTCAAGGTACCGACCCTGCCTACAAGAGGCAGGCCATTTCCTCCTGGCTGTGGAAGATGCAACAGTGTCCTTGGTGCTGCAGCCCAGGCTGGTGAGCAACAACTAGTGACCCTGACGTGATACATCCATGAGACCCTGGGAAGCCCTGACTCCCTCGCCGGAGCCGAGAACCTGAGCCAAAAGAGCAGGAGCCCGAGCAAGAGTCCTTCGGAGAAGAAGGTAAAGCCGCAAGCCCCGATGTGGTATTTGCGGGAGGGAAGCGTGCTGGAGTTGGATGAATGGACTGGGTCTCTGCTCACCTTAAGGCCTTTATGAAAACAAAAAATGGTAAAACAAAAAGAGGGAATTATGGCAACCAATCATTATTACCCAGCTGGACTGAGTTGAGATAATGAACTAATTACTAATCAACTCAAGGTACCAACCCTGCCTACAAGAGGCAGGCCATTTCCTCCTGGCTGCGGAAGATGCAACAGCGTCCTTGGTGCTGCAGCCCAGGCTGGTGAGCAACACCCAAGAAGAAAACATTCAGTAAATAGCTCCTTAACCTCTCTAGGCCAGGTGTGGAAGGAGGAGGTATCATCTGGGCGCTCCAAACTGAAATTTGCTCCGGCTCTCTGAGACACCTCCCTGCAGCAGCTAACGCTGGTTTGTTTGCCATTGGAATCCCCATCACCTCCTCACCTTTTCAGCTGGTTCATATCTTCTCCGTGCTTGATCCCATGCCAAGGTACATTACTTGGAAAAACTCAGTAAAAATCTGGTCAGCTGCTCCTGAGCTGCATGAACAGTGTTGATGCAAAGTGCTGGCTAGAAAATGGACACTCCTGATGCTTCATTGGAAGTGGTTGGCTTCGCGGGGAGAGGGGGGTGGCTCCATTTTGCAAAGTTACAGTTTGGGCTGGAAAATGAAAAAAAACATAAATCTCACCTCCCCCAATTACATACCTGTTAAATTGCTTGCTTTGCATTAGAATAATTTCACTGTTAACCTTAATAAATTGGGATAGCCCATAGGCTGCACGAAAGTAAGTAGGCAAGTTAAGGACTTGCCTTAACTCTTTTTCTACATACTCCCATTAATTATATGCATCAATCCCTGTTTTCCTAAAAAAACCCCAACTCTAAACCAAAATTGGATCAAAAAAATAGGACCCTAAGATTAAGAAAATCAAGAATGCATACTTTGTGCTGTCCTGTGCAAAATCAAAAAACTGAGCAGCACATTTAAACCCTTAACTGTGAGTACACATACCTTTTTAAAGACATTCCAAAAATCAGATTTTATGCAACAGAATATATACGTGTGTATGTACGTGTGTGTATACACACACACGTAAGGTATTGGAAAAACTGGGGAAAGTGTTAAGGGTGGATCAAGGAAACGACTGAACAACTGGAGAAAGTGCCTTAGAGGGAAACTTAGGTGTTACCCAAGTATTTGCCAAGTGTATTTGCTTATGCACAGCTCTATATCAAATTCCAGACCAGAACTGGCTTGCATCCTGCCAGTTTACACCTCAGGCAAAAAATCTGTGTTCAGTTACTGTTTGACCCTGTAGATTTTTCATGGAATAGCACAGTCCGTTGTCATAAATATTAAGAGAAAAAATGCCGCAGGTACTAAAACTAAAGGGCTGTTAGCAGCACTGGGGGGAAAAAAGGCATAACGAAAGCAATTAAGAACATGTTAGGGAGAGCTGAAAACTGACTAGTTGTAATACAGTATTTCTAATGGTTGTAAAGGTGATTGTATGATGTGTGGTCTCCTGTGAAGACTGGAAGTGGATTTGAAAACTCGAGGGGGTATTATTATCTGACTTATGTCCCTCAGTTAAAGGCAGACAAGGTCAAATGAGAAATCAGCTTTAATAACAGGGGTGATAAAACATAAAATAAAATAACTAGAATAAAAATTTCCAGAAGAGATGGATTTTTCATCTTATCCGGGCTTAGATCAAAATAGGCTACCTTTCTGAAAGAAGGGTTTCTAGTTCTGAAATGTAAGTTAATGAGGTCACTGAGTCTCAGAGAAAACTGTTGTGATGTGAATAAGAAAAAATACAGACCAAGATAGTTAGATGGGTCAGTGGGTTCTTAGGAAAAGAACAAAAAACTGGGATAGATGAGCAGGTAAATCGGTTGCATTTTTCAGCATCATAGTAGAAGTAGAATGAGAGATGCAAAGCATGCAGTCTCTTGTGGGTAATGTTCATTATATCTGGCTAGCTACTTCTCTTCAGGATACAAGTAATACTGACGAATGTAAAACTGGGCAACTTGTTTACTTATTTAGTACTCATAAATTCCACATAACTGCTAGAAAATATCATCATAGAAAAAAATGGGAAAGAGAAATACAGTTATTGTTCTTGTCAGGCTTATTTGTTCTAATCATATAGGCAAATATTCGTGGAAAATATTCATATTCCTGTATTTCTGATGCAGTCAGTGAGAGAAGGTCACTCTCCAGAGTTCTCTCTGAAAGGGCCCACTGTCTTCTTCTGACCACCAGGAAACTGAAGTGCCTTCGCGAAGCACTGAATTTGGATGTGTAGAGTTTGGGCTACGGACTTCTCTTTAGAGATCAAAGGGGTTTCTTTTTTTTTTTTTTTTTTTCAGATTTCCATGTTATTTTTTTCTTATCCTACCCATATCTAGAGTAAAATACTTTTTCTTTTCAGTAGGAAGAGAGTCATGCCAATACTGCATGTGTTGGGAAAGTCCTCCAAATAAGCGGGAGACAGAAAGAATGGCCAAATGCTAATACTCCACTGCCTTTCTACCTATTAATATGCCAAGTAATTCATGCGTTTATACAACTGTAAGAAGGACCAAAAGCATTTTGTTTTGTTGTTTTTATCATGAAACTTCCAATGGTAAACATGTTACATACTGTGTTCAGACCATTGCACACAAGACTTGCAGTTAATGTATAAATAACTCTAATTTTCAAGCAACTTCTGCTTGTTTTCTGTATCTCTTTCATTAAAATGCTTTCTGACATGACAGAATTTCATTAAGAGAAAAATAGAAAACAAAAAAACTTACACAACCTACTTGCTATACATCCATTTGGGTGAGGGTGGTGAGGCACTGGAACAGGTTGCCCAGAGACATTGTGGATGTCCCATCCCTGGAAGTGTTCAAGGCCAGGCTGGATAGCATTCTATGATTTTAAAATGCGTGATATCTTTAAATAGAATCATAGGATGGTTTGTATTGGAAGGGATCTTAAAGACCATCTAGTTCCAACCCCCCTGCCATGGACGGAGTCACCTTCCACTAGACCAGGTTGCTCAAAGCCTCATCCAGCCTGGCCTTGAACACTTCCAGGGATGGGGCAGCCACAACGTCTCTGGGCAACCTGTACCAGTGTTTCACCACCCTCATTGTAAAAAGTTTCTTCCTCATATCTAATCTAAATCTGCCCTCTTTCAGTTTAAAGCCATTGCCCCTTGTCCTATCACTACATGCCCTTGTAAAAAGTCCCTCTCCAGCTTTCCTGTAGGCCCCCTTTAGGTACAGAAAGGCTGCTAGAAGGTCTCTTCAGAGCATTCTCTTCTCCAGGCTGAACAGCCCCAACTCTCTCAGCCTGTCTTCAGAGGTGAGGTGCTCCAGCCCTCGGATCATCTTTGTGGCCCTCCTCTGGACTGTTTCCAGCAGCTCCATGTCCTTCTTGTGTTGGGGACCCCAGAGCTGGATGCAGTACTCCAGGTGGGGTCTCACGAGAGCAGAATCACCTCCCTTGACCTGCTGGCCAGGTTTCTGTTTTTTAACATGTGGTGAGATCAGCAACCTTTACCTCACAATACTGCCCTTTCTTCTGCTCTCCCATTTTGCTTCCTATATTCCCCCAAACATCTAGCCAAGATGAACGGGTCGTGTGTTAAAAAGTCACTGTGATATTTGATGCTGACTTTTTTTATATGCCCTGTACGGAGAACACAGAGCGTTTTTCGAATGTGAAATTTTCTAAGCCTGTCATATTTGATTTTTCCTTGGATTGGTATGATGAGACTTAAAAGAATTTTAATGGCAGATTTTCCAGCATGACTTAGTTGAACGTCTTGATATTAAATTTTTATCATGTCAAATGAAGCTCTGTGTGGTGCAATGAAATTCAGCAGAAGTATGGTGTGTTAATAAGCTGCAAACTTTTAATACTGAGATGCTTTTTTGTCTGTCTGTCTGGTATCAAAAGGCATCCCTGAGCCATAACATAAAATAAGTTTTCAGCTGTAAACTCAAAGTTCATCGGTTAAAAATAAAAAGGACGAAAAGGAGGACATCAATGGATTCAGTGTTATTAGGATGACTAAAGGTGACAAAGATAAGCCACTGCTGTAGTGGTTTAGACTTTCATATATCTGTGAAAAAGATAAATGATCCTAAGATGTATTTGGTGGGGTATACCCAAAGGAAATTAGGAAATATCAGTACCAACTTATGTTGAATTCCATCTAAAATACAGGATACTGTCCTGCTCTACGTGTTCAAAAAAGTAAACAAACTGAAAGAGAGAAGGCTTTCTGAGGTAAACAGTCTGCTTTAACAAAAAAAGACTAAATCAACTTGATTGGTTTTGCCCAAAAATCATTAAATGTGAGAGAGCATACTCTTGCTGCTTGTGGATATGTCAATGGAGCAAATAATAAAAATAAATTTGCAGTAAAAGATGATTTACAAAAACAATAGGGTATAAACTAGCCATGAATAGGTTTAGGTTAGAAGTTAGTTTCCACCAGCTGGAGAAGTGAGGTTATGGATCAGGCTTCCCATAATTACTGGAGAAAAGATCTGTTTCCAAAGTAGAAGCTGGTAAGTTTATGAAGGGATGTGACATAGTGCCTGTGGATATATCCATGATTTGTGAAGGTCTACTCACTCCCTGCTTCCTAACTTTAACTGCAAATAGATTGTTTGTACATAACCTTATGCAGTAAAATAAAAATCAGAGTCTTATGGCTTTTTTGCCCTCTCTTCCACAAACCCAGACAAACCCATAAGGATTAGATAGCATCTTTTATTGTTTATTATTGCAGTCATTTCTATAGCTTAACCAAGACTGGGGCTTCCTTGTGCAAAAAGAAGGCCATTAAGGAACTTGCAATAAATAATTTACCACTAATTAGTCAGTCAACCATTAAATTAATTTAGAAAATGGCCATTGTATTTTCACTCTTAAGAGTTCTTAATTATTTGTCACAGATAAATTTTTTGCATTTCAATGGAGAAAGAATTGATTACAAATGTATGTAATTATTTTGCTGTATTTTACCCTTCTTGATAAACTCTGGCAATTTTGCTCACCAAACTTTGAAACCTTGGGTTCAAGCAGCTCTCAAACACTCAAATAGCAGTGAATGCTTCCATAGAATCATAGAATGGTTTGAGTTGGAAAAGACCTTAAAGATCATCTAGTTCCAACCTCCCTGCCATGGGCAGGGACACCTTCCCCTAGACCAGGTCGCTCAAAGCCCCATCCAACCCTTCCCCAGCTAATGCTACGTTTTCATAGATTCATAGATTTCTAGGTTGGAAAAGACCTTAGAGATCATCGAGTCCAACCATCCCTAATCCCCATTAAACCATATCCTCAAGTAGATCATCCACCCTATTCTTAAACACATCCAGGGATGGGGACTCAACCACCTCCCTGGCCAGCCTATTCCAGTGGCTGACAACCCTTTCAGAGAAGAAATACTTCCTAACATCCAACCTGAACCTCCCCTGACTAAGCTTATACCCATTTCCTCTTGTTCTATCACCCAACACTAATGTAAAGAGCCCTTCCCCCACCTCCCCACCATCTTTTCTCAAGTATTTATAGGCTGTAATCAGGTCTCCCCTCAGCCTCCTCTTCTCCAGCCTAAATAGCCCCAACTCCCTCAGCCGCTCCTCATAAGTTTTATTTTCCAGCCCCTTGACCAGTTTAGTCGCCCTTCTTTGGACTCGCTCCAGGAGCTCAATATCTCTCTTAAAGCGAGGGGCCCAAAACTGAACACAATGTTCCAGGTGCGCCCTCACCAGTGCCGAGTACAGGGGCAGGATCACTTCCCTGCTCCTGCTGGTCACACTATTCTTGATACATGCCAGTATCCCATTGGTCTTTTTGGCCACCTGGGCACACTGCTGGCTCATATCAAGCCGGTAGTCAACCAACACCCCCAGGTCCTTCTCCGCCAGGCAGCTCTCCAGCCACTCTTCCCCAAGCCTATAGCGATGCTTGGGGTTTTTATACCCCAAGTGAAGGACTCTGCACTTGGCCTTATTAAAGCTCATGCCATTGGCCTCAGCCCAACGATCCAGTCTGTTCAAATCCCTCTGAAGGGCCTCCCTACCCTCAAGCAGATGGACACAGCCTCCCAGCTTGGTGTTGTCCGCAAATTTACTGAGGGTACATTCAATCCCCTCATCCAGGTCATTGATAAAGATGTTAAACAGAACTGGACCCAGCACTGAGCCCTGGGGAACCCCACTGGTGACCGGCCTCCAGCCGGATTTAGCCCCATTTACCACCACTCTTTGGGCCTGGCCATCTAGCCAGTTTTTAACCCAAAGGAGGGTGTGCCTATCCAGGCCAGCAGTTATCAGTTTCTCAATCAGAACACTATGAGAGACTGTATCAAAGGCTTTACTGAGGTCAAGGAAAACTATATCCACAGCCCTTCCCTCGTCAACCAGGCGGGTCACCCTGTCATAGAAGGTGATCAGGTTTGATTGGCAAGACCTGCCTTTCATAAACCCATGTTGACTGGGCCTGATCACCCGGTTAACCTGTATGTGCTCATTAATAGCACTCAAGATAACCTGTTCCATGACTTTGCCCGTCACCGAGGTCAAACTGACAGGCCTGTAGTTCCCCGGATCCTCCTTCCGCCCTTTTTTGTAAATGGGGGTAACATCCGCCAGCCTCCAGTCCAGCGGAACTTCCCCAGTGAGCCAAGACTGCCCAAAGATAATGGACAGGGGTTTGGCAATGACATCCGCCAGCTCTCTCAGGACTCTCGGGTGGATATCATCAGGCCCCATAGACTTGTGGGCATCCAGTCGAAGGAGCAGATCCTTGACCTGTTCCTCTTGGATCACAGGAGCTTCGATTTGCTCTCCCTCCCTGCACTCAGACACCGAAGGCCAGCTCACCTGGGAACTACTGACCTTATTATTAAAGACTGAGGCAAAGAAGGCATTAAGGACCTCAGCCTTGTCCTCATCCCTAGTGACTAACGTACCCCCTGAGTCCAGTAGGGGCTGGAGGTGATCTTTAGCCCTCCTTTTGTTATTAATATATTTATAGAAAGACTTTTTGTTGTCCCTTACGGAGCAGGCTAGTCTAAGTTCCAATTGGGCTTTTGCCCCCCTGATTATCTCCCTACATGTCCTAACTTCCTCCCTGTATTGACTCCTGGATGCCTGCCCATTCTTCCAAGACTTATAGACATCCCTTTTTCTTTTGAGATGTTCCCAAATCTCCTTTGTCATCCAAGCTGGTTTTCTACCCCAGCGGCTCGACTTCCGGCACACAGGGACAGCTCGCTCCTGTGCCTCCAGAATTTCCTTTTTGAATAGTAACCCTATTAGTATCCCTCCTGCACCCCCTTACCCTTGAGAGCTGTCTCCCATTGGACTTTGTTAACCAGACTTCTAAACAGCCCAAAGTCAGCTCTCCCAAAGTCCAGCTTGGCCGTTTTAGTGTTCCCCATCCTAACTTCCCCTAGAATTGAGAATTCTATTATCTCGTGGTCACTATGCCCCAGGCGTCCTCCAACCTTCACATCTCCCACAAGACCTTCTCTGTTCACAAACAGCAGGTCTAGGGGAGCACCTTCTCTAGTCGGTTCACTGACCAGTTGCGATAGGAAGTTGTCCTCCACACTCTGCAGGAACCGCCTATACTGTTTCCTGACTGCCATGTTATACTTCCATCAGACATCAGGTAGGTTAAATTCACCCATAAGGACAAGGGCTAGTGAGCGCGAGACTTCCCCCAGTTGTTTAAAGAATAGCTCATCAGTCTCACTGTCCTGATAGGGTGGCCTGTAGCAGATTCCTACTACAATATCCGCCTTCATAGGCCCCCCTTTGATTTTCACCCACAGACATTCAACCAAGTCATCCCCAACATTTAACTCTAAACAGTTTAGACCTTTAGATTTTAATGGATCGAGGACAGAGGCTGCTGGAATAAATATGATAAGTGGCCAGGAAATAGCTCATAGTTTACAGAGATGCCTTTTGCATGGTCTGATGATTTTTTAATGCTTTTTCAAAATTCGTAATGGTTTTCCCCACTACATCCTTTCCAGGTAGACTGAGTAATCTGATATGAACTCTGAATCAGAAATGTTTCAGTTCTGTGCTTTGTTGTGAATCTGATAGTCTTACCATTTGTTATCATCACAGACCAAGTATTCGTATCTGTCAGGCTGTCCCCATACACATTGGTATGCCATCCACATTGCCTTGCAGAAACGCAGAGCTGTGAGCAGATAACTGAAAGGCGAAGCATTTGCCACACTAATATGTTGTTATTTGCCTACTTTGATGTTCTTGCACACGATAGCACATCCTTTTGCTTCAAAGGGATCCCACTAAACTGTAAATGGAGTAAGGGCCTATGGGAATCTCACTATTTGTAGGAAAAATCACACTTTTTTCTATGACTCTTCTAATCATCTGATGTTTTAAATATATATCCCATGTTGCATGATAATCTTTCCTGACTCACCTGCATACTCAGGTCAGGGATTTCATGACTAGTGGCTTTTCTAGAATTGTCTTTTATAAGGCTCTGCAGTCCATGATTTATTTTGCAAGTGTTTGAAAGGAGCGAGATCTGCTCAAAATGTGAAAGTGATAAGTTTTGGTCACTTGGACAATATTAGAACTTTTTGTGCTGTTTCTAGAAGTTGAGTGATGTTGAGAAAAGTACATTTTTTAAACCGTTTTCGTATTGATTTATATCCTAAGAAAATTAAGTTGGAATATCTATGTATGATCCAGTGTACTTTTAAGGTTCCAGTAAAGCAGGTGTGGTATTTGACCTGCATTTGGTTTTGGAGCTATGTTGGTAGAACTTTGTATTAAGCCATCGGATTTTCATTTCAGATGAAAGTTTTGTTCCTCCATCTTGCTCATGTTTTTGCAAAGCACTTCAGCTTTCGAGATTTTTACCCATGGTGTGTTATAGAATTAATACTGCTTGTATTTATTTTCCTTTTTTTTTTTTTTAACAAAGAGTATCTCTCAACATTCTTGGATTCTGAGTCTGACTGTTATTAATAGGTGGCTTTATCACAAGCTGACCACAGTATAACAGAAAGAGTATTCAGATAACCTCTGAGAGAGCACAAACATGTTCTTTAGATCGTGTAAGTACCAGCTGTAAGTTTCTCTCGTGTCAGTCATCAGATTTGTCACTTCCCTACTAATAACTTGGTCTTATTTCCCCACTTGTAGTTAAAACAAAATCTTATAGTTTAAAGTGACAGATTTGATGCTTCTGCCAGGAACTAATGTATGACACACATTCTTTTTGAGAGTCGTATCCCACTGTTTTGTAAGTACCAGATGCATTCTCTTCCCCCTCCTTTCATTGAAAAGCTGGAGAAGACAGAATTCGGTTGGAAGTAGGTACGTGTAATTTATGGCCTCCCTTACCATAAGCAAAACCAGATTTCGAAGAGAGACTGAATACAAGAATACAACTGGAAGGAAAAAGAGAAGTGACACAGATTGGGAAAGATATTGCCCTGAATTCCTGCTTCAGACTAAGTTGTCCTGCCAGATATTATCCAAAATGCACCACGACCCTACTCCCAGGAAAAAAAGGGGCAGCATAAACTGTCCCTTCCTAAATGTGGATTCAGCTCAGACACAAAATGTAGTAGTCAGGAAGCCAAGGGCCAAGAAGAACACGAAACCACTCATTGTGGGCTAACTAACCCAGTCAATCTAGAGGATCGTGGGAGGACTCCCTGCTCCAAGAATGGAGTACAGATGTCTTTTCCTTAACTTCATGAATGAAACATCACCTGTAACTTATGAAATGTCATGAGCCATCACTTACTTACCTTGATTGCACACTTTTGGCCTTTTATTGGTTCCTGCTCCTCCATTTGAAGTAAAAAAAATACTGGCTGGATATTGTAGCCACAGTTGCCAGTGATAAAGTAGGTGTCAGCATTGGTAGTTTTGAAAAAAATAATTTAATTTTTTAAAAATTTTTGCTGATGTACTGGTTGAATACACAGGTTTTTTAAGCAAGTTTTGTAAACAGTCCTACATTAAAGTAGTATAAGATCATAGCTGTGAGTCACAGCTTATGCAGAGACAATGTAACTTCTGCTTATGCTAAGAAAATATATCTTAAAAGAGCAATAATCAAAACCAGGTTGATTAGAGCTGAAGAATGTAGTAATTTGGGACAATGCAAGTCAAGCATCTTAAAATGTTTTTTTTTCTGTTAGAAATTTAAATCTCCTGAGAAGCATTGCCAAGTTGTAACAAGTCGTTTATTCTGCAAAAACAAAATTATGTGGAAAGTGAATATTACCCTCTAGCAAAATTACATTCCAGGTTGCCCAAATGTCTTAAATTGTTCTCTGTTCTCTCTGGCTCGGGCTTCTCTTTCTTCCTCATTGACTTAGCTGAGGCAAGGGCAAAGAAGCGTTTTCAGAGAACGAGAATGCAGTTGTTTCCAGAATAGGGTCAGGAAATGTTTGTGATTGATTTACCTTTTTCTCATGACTTTAATAACAGTTTAATAGAGAATGAGTGTTAGTGGGCCTGAAGTCTTTCTGCTTCACCTCATTCTCTTTGGGAAGGTAATTTTAAAACAGAAATGAAGGCCGAACACTGTGGGAAGTCATCCATGCAGACGGTTTGCATGTGTATTATAGATAGCTGTGCCTATCAAAAAGGAGCAAATTACAACTTTCTCACCGTGAAGACCAGAAACTTTGAAGATATGTTATTAGACAGATACTGAACCGTTTGGGTAGAGACAGATTGTCGTGGTTTTTTTTTTTGGACTGAGGGTCGAGACAAGAACCGAAAGGGAGCACCCACCAAACATGGTCTCGGGCAAAACATGACTCAGGCTTTCTTCATAAAAACAAAACAATTTATTAACAGTTACTTAACAGGAGACAAGGGAACGAAACCGGTTACTTGAGAGGAGAAAAGAGAAAACAAGGCCCGATCTTAAAACAACACCTCCCCACCCCCTATTTTCCTTTCGTTCCTGGCTCTGCCTTCCCCCCAGCGGCGCAGGGAGACAGGGAATGGGGGAGTACAGGTCAGTTCATCTATGTTGTTCACTGCCGCTCCTTTCTTAAAGGAGGAGGAGTCTTTACACCATTTTTCCCTTGCTTCGGTGGATCCCCTACTCACAAAGAAAAAGTCCCCAAACTTTTCCAAAGTAAGTCCTGCCCGCAGGATTGCAATCCTTCCCCATGGATCGCACCAGTTCGGGCTTTACCAGTCTCGGCCTCTTAGGGAGCTGCTGCCACTCGCGTCGGCGTGGGTCGTCCCACGGTCTCCAGATGCCTCCATGACCTCGTCGTGCATTCCATGCCCCATTATCAACAGTACCTGGTCGCGCATCCCCTGCTCCATGACCTCTCCTGGGCTCAGGCATCTCCTTCCCGACGTGGGTTTCTCCACGGGCCACGAGTGGGTCGCTGCTCCGCCGAGTACACCCTGGCTGCAGGGGGGCCGCCTGCCATCTCACACCGATTTGCAAGGGAAGCCTCAGCTCCAGTACACCTCCTCCTGCTCCATCTTTGCTGACCCGGTCGTTGTGGTTGTCTTCTCTTAGATATTAATCCTCTCTGGGGGAGCTCGGCCCGGCGGGCACCCCGGGAGTGGGGCGCTTACCGAGTCCCCCATGCGGCTCCCCGGCGCCATCTTGAGCACATGGCGCCGGCCCGGGCCCGAGCGGCCGCTCGGCCGGGAGCCGGGAGCGAGGGCAGCGCCCTCCTGCTCTCTCCTCGCTCCTGAGCAAAAAAGCCCCTTCCCGCCCCTTTGTCTCAACTTAAATAGGGCCATTCGCAGAGGCGCCGATTTGGCTCAACCCCCCGGGGAGGGGATGGGACTCAGATCTGGTGGCACAGGGAGCAAATCCCCTCCCCTGCCACCAGAACACCCCCCCCCCACATCAAACTATCACACAGATGAAACTCTGCCTGGATAATGTCAGGTGAATCTCTGCTTAGGAAATACCAATAAACTTGCAGTTTATAAATCTAAATATTTATCCAAGGAGGCATAGTAAGGAGCAAAGAAATTCTCCAGTGATGTCAAGAACAACTCTCCACCCCCTTGTTTACCATCCAAGATAACCCCAGTTGTCTTCCTTTCTCATCAGAGGACAGGAAGATGCAACCACGGCCACACAGATTTTCCACATCTCAAGACAACTAGCCCCGTGGAGAAGTAGCATCCTTGTTTCTCGCCAGCTTCCCTCAGCTAGTAGCTCATCAAGCTGTGCCACAGCTCACTGAGAAATTATAGGTTTGACCTGGGAATGAATAGCTGTAGTGTCAGGCCCTGTGCCACACACGAGGTCAGAAAGGTGGGCTATACTGATGCTGATCTGTGCAACACCCAGCGTGGGGCGAGGCTCCCTCTGTTTGCTTGGGGCCCTATGCTGCAAGTGTTGGTGGGCATAATTCAGCTATTTCAATGTTTTCTTTCCAGCTTGCTGTCTGTAAACTACATCCTTGTCAAGCTTTTTAGAAAGATTTTGGGGTAATTTCTGCCTAAAATATAATCATCCCTCTTTAATTCAGGTCAAGACTTGTATCGTTTCCAGGCTTGCTGGAGAAGGGATGATGCCTCCCAGTTCTTACACACAGCAGCACCTTGTGCCGCTGCGCTGTGCCTGCAGCCTACAGAGAGCTGCTGCTGGCAGCTGGAAAGGGATATATTTCCCAAGAAAGCGCAAATTGATGGTTTGCTGCAAGCACAAACCTCCTGAAAGAAGATTTCTTCTGGGGAGCATGGAGATTGGGAAGAGAGGATAAAGATGAGGGAAGTGAAGCGAGTGTGTATGAAGGATGACTGGATGGGGATTAGTTCCTTCTTTGATGATTTTGGAGACTGGGCAAAGGAAAATCCTTAGTTTTCTGCATCCATTTAAAGCTGTCAGGACAAGCAATATGCAAAAGTCAAGCACTGGGTGGATGGGTCCCCTGGGAGAGTACCCTAATGTTTCTGAGAGGCTTATATTTGAATTCAGAGGGTATTTCTAGTCTGTACATCATTTGTGTATTAAAGCTGTTTCAGAGCCCAAGTGGCATCCAGACATTTGCCTCTTCACATCCACTAGCTACCACCACCGTTACAGTGCAGATGGCGGTATGTCTGCCTTGGGGGTATGACTTATAATAGGGACTGAATGTTTGCAGTTGCCAGAAATCGAATTACCAACAGCCAAGGGTCTGAAAAAGTGGAAAAATTAAATAGAGATAAATCACAGAGCACTGATGGCTGCCATCCAAGTAGCCTGAAAGAACCAAACAACAAAGCAGCGAAGCTGCTATGTCAAATATATAATTTACCCTTAAATTAGCCTTCTACCTGCCCATTAAAAATATGTTGTTCCAGAGCTTTATACACAGCTAAGCAAGTTTACATCATCCCCAGAAATAGTGGTTGAGGAGATCTGTGTTACTTTTGTGAAGTAACCGGAGGAAGCACACAGCCCCCATGCCCAGGTGGGAATCCAGGACTGGGTGGTCGCTCCAAGTCTCCCTGTGTCCCTGCTCCCTGCTTTCCTGCAGGCAGAACTGACGCACTTTCCTGGATGGATGCTGGGGCAGCGGCGCTGCCCTTTCCAAGGCAAGGGAGTGGAGACGGGAAGGGGACCCACCACCCTACCCAGCACCGGGGTGGGTTGCGCAACGCGCGTCGTGGCGTCAGAGGCTGCATTCAGCCCGAGTTGAGCTGAGCCCTAAACATAGACGTAAGGAGACACTACGGTGGGTGAGAATCTGCTAAAAACAGGCAGTGTGGTTTTTATATGTTGCGGCATGCTGCACCAAAATTTTGCATCAGAGCCTTTTGATCTTGCAGCGCTGCTAATCTGGGGCTCTGCAGCAATTCAAAATGTATTCGAAAGGTAGCATTCAGATCCAGACCTGCTGTTTAAAGGTAGTCTGCTAGAATAGCATGCTTGATTGCATAAAAGTTACTATCTGATTTCTTTCCCAATATGTGGAGGGTTATCTTCCCAAAAAGAGGTTAGTTAGGCATTGAGCAGAAATCAAAAACCTTTTAAGTCCTTAGATCCAGTATCCTGCCAGTTGCAGTTCTCTGCTCCCCTTCTTTGTAGCATCAGGATCACATCTATTACTGTATTAGAAATTGTAATCTATGGTGAGAAGAATTCCTAGCTTCTTCATTAACCAAACACCAATAGTGCATCAGAAAGAGTCATGCAGGAAGAATCATTTCATGCATTATTAATTCCCTGCAGAGGATGCAAAATTTAAGAGAGGTTTGTCTTTCTGAGTTTATTTTTCTTACGTAGAAGAATGGAAAAAAAATCTCGTTTACCTATATTTGAGTTATACTTGGCTATAAGCAGACTAGCGAGAATCTGTTCTTTCCCTCCCCCCTCTTAAAGACTTGTCCCTGAAGGGTGTGCACCAAAGGAAAAAAAAATTACTGTGACTGTTGCCTCACAAAAGACAGACCCTTCTACTTACTGCTGGTTTCCTCCCCACTAACTAGAGAGCAGCTGCATACAGAAATAGATTCACACTTTTGTTTTGCTTTTACCTTAGCTCTACATCTCTGTCGACCAATCCAGGCAGCTCAGCTGCTGTCACTGTAGCACAACTAATGCATTGCTCCATACCTTGCACTCCTTTTGAGGGTGAGAAATTCAGACCTGGAAAAGTATCTCACCATCCCTTTTTAAAAATGAGTTTAGCTGATGAAAGTATCTCTGGGAAGTCTGAAGACTAAATAAGAATGCAAACACTTACCTGCACAGGTAGTCCTTTCTCTAGAGATAAGGTGTAAAGGGCCGTGCCAAAGACCGTCATGCTCAAGCTGCATTTTTGAACAGGAGAAAGACTTAAGTATCCATTTTTTGTTCACCTGTTACCTTCCCCAAGCTGCACCTTTAGAAAAAATATTTAGTTTTGTTTTTCCTGAAAAAGGGGGTTTATGCAGTTAAAAGTATTTGTTTCTTTCCTAAATAGTCCCCAAATGAGAGTGTACCCTTTCCAGCTGGACATAGCCTTCCCAGGGATATTTCTTCTGATGAAAGGAAGAATTTCAACAAACCATCTAATGAAATTGGTTATCATTGGTTATCTCATGAGTTGAGACTAGACAATACACAGGATGCACATTCCTAAGAGTAAGAATTACTCAGATGTCCGAAAGTCAGTCTGCCTTAAAGAAGAGTGAAAATACTAGAAGCACTGAATACTGAGACAGGGGAGAAGAACCCTGTGGCTCCTTGCTCAGCGTCTCTGGCTTACATTGCCTGAAATTCCAGGTCACCATTAGCAGGGAACTGCTATGGAAGATAAGTGCTTGAAAGCCCCTTGCTAAACAGGGACACTACATTAGAGCGATCATGTTGAAAGTTCTGGAGGACCAACAAGGGAGGTGAGATGAGAAGAATAGCAAAGTAAGAAAACAGGGTGGGGAGGTCTAAAGTTTGCTAAAGATGAATTTATATCAAAAGAATAAAAAAGCCTGTCTTATATGAATACATCCCTGAAAATAATAAGAAAAACCTATTCATACAGAAGTAAAAAGAGAAAAGAGGTGGAGTCCAGCACACAGGGCAGCCTCTGAAGCAGCAATCAACAGACTGGTTCTATTCTTGGCATTTTATTCTTCTGCACTTCTTTCTCCTATCACCTTGCTAGCTAGTAAGATCTCTTCAGCAGATGAGTAGCTGCGAGAGCTGTGTGATTTATAGAGCAGCAGCAAAAGCTCCAGTTCTCACCTGGGATGCATAACTATACTGTCGTTCTTTTAGAAACGATTATGTCTTGCAGTTTGCTTAAGTTTGGTGTCAGTTACGTGCGTGTAGGTACATAGCGACACCAAACCCAATTGCCACAATTGTCTTCACCTTCTTCCGCTCTCAGGATGTGTTCGTCAATTAGAGCGTGCAATGATATCTCAATATTTGTGCTGAGAAGTCGCAGTTATTCCAGCGGCATTCACAATATGAGAAGAATTTAAACACTCCCTGCAAGACTCCTTATCTTTTTCCAGCGTGAAGTTTCTTTGTGTTACCCAGCTATCTGTGAGCCTTTGGCAAGATCCTCCTGGAAATTCTCAATCTCTTTTTTTTTTCCTAATCTTGAGTACAGTGAAAAACAGTGAGTCATCTGCACGCGTGCCCAGTTCTCTGATTTTTCTCTCATTCTCTGTTCATTATTAGTTGAAACTGAATGCTGGGATTCAAATCACCTAATTTTTGAGGTTTATAATGCAGAGGTTTAAATCTGAGTCAGTGTCCCCAAGCTCTTTTTGCAGTCTGTGGAGAGGAATAAACAGTTGTAGGACATGATTCATCTCATCTTAAACTAGATTTGTGAAACAGGTCAGATGAATCATAGATTAGAAGCCCTCTACAGACCTAAGCTTGCTTAAGCATGAAAGAGAAACAGCCTAGTGTCAGATCTGGAGAAAAGGAAAAAGTAAGCCTATGCATCCTGATTCTTGGAGGAGTGGGAAAGGATGATGACATTGCTACCCAAGGTCGTTTATGTTCCCTTACCATAACCTTGATAACATGCCAGCTATAGTTTAGCATGAGCCAGGACAAGCAGTTACAGCAGCAGACCTGCGTAGAAGGAAGAGAGAGTGGCAGGGATGTGAGGGGAGACCAGCCACCCCACTGGGTGATCAGAAACCAGGTTAGCTGTGACTAAGCTGACCCTAAAGCTGCACGGCTGGTGGGAGGGGCAGCCCTCACCTCTCGTGTCTCCTCCACCCCAGCTGCCTGCTCCTGCTGCCTCCCCTCTGTCAGCTCTGCTGCCAGAAAGGAGGGGTGACTCGCTGATCCATGTGAAGACTATCTCCAAAAAAGATAAAAAGGAGAAGAAAAGGTTGATTGAAGGCCAGATCTGAGAGCTGCTCAAGCTCGATGCACGGGTGCTAGGACTGACATGAGGGAAAATGCATAAAACTTCTGGGGAAAAGGAAGGTAGTGCTTGCAGAAGTATGTCTTATGGATAGTTCTCATGTCTAGAACAAAAGATGTTGTATTTTAGACTACTCCAAGTGATTCTTGCTGGAGCTTGGAAATATTGTTCCCTTCTTCTTTGTTTTATTTCCTTTGGCTCTGCAAGGTTTTTGTCCTTGAAGTGCTACAAAGCAGAGACAGTACCAGCCTCTCTGTGTTACCTCAGAGGGCGTGGAGCAGAATATTTGCTGAGGTGTTTTTGTGACAATACCAAAGCTTATTACAAACATACTTCTTCACACTGGAGGTTTTTATTTTGGTGGTTTTGAAATGGTAAGCAGCTATACTCAGAAAATGCATGCTCTTTTCAGGAAACGTGGCAAATCAGAGACTTGTTTTGCCATCACATAATGATTCTCTGGTGTTAAAGTCTGGCCATGAATTGGAAGTTGATTTCATGTATGAAATATCTTGATAGTGTACTGACAAACAGGTCCTACTGGAAGGGATTTTTTTTTTCAGATCTCCAAGTATATATTTGATGTTGGCTTATGAAGAAAAGTTGCTGCATGGCAGACTAGGACATGCTGGTTGCACTCTGAGTTTTGACTAAAACCTTTGGTACTTGCTGTAAAATAGCACAGAAGGTCTTAATCTATTTTTAAAAATCAATAACAGCAGGTAAAATTTAAAAGACTAAAGGTTACAAGCAGTTCACATCTCTTGACAATTACATCCACAAGAGAAGTCAAACCCGCACCAATGACGACCACGTGGCCCAGCTCAGTTCTGGGCCACTGTGGGAACTGGGGCATCATCAGCACTAAGCTATTTCAGTCCAAAAGCAGGCTAATTGGATTTGGAGGTTCAGCGCTGTAGCAACTAAAACAAAGTCTGTTCTACATATATTATGGCTCTAAGAGTGCCTGTAATTAAGGTAGCCCTGTTTTAGTAAACTCTTGACTTTCTGAACAGCCTCTTCTTCACTGAAGCTTGTGTTTCTCTCTCCAAAATGAATACATTGGGAACACAAGGGCTTCTTTTTTTATTTTGTAAGGTAAAGAAAGTAGACTTTCACATTAAAGAATAAATAAATAAGAGAGGCTGAGGGAAGCAAGATTTAGGGGTGTAAAGATATGAGCAAAGTAGTTAACTGGAAACTAAACTGAATTTGGTAGGGATTGGCTAGCTTGGAGAAAGTGTTTTGAATAAATAAATTGCACTTGCTTCTGAACAGTAAGCTGTTCATATAGAAAAGAAACTCTGCAAGTCAAGAGGGCAACAGCTCAAGATGAGTGCTGGTGCATGTTTTAGTCAGGGTACATGTTTAATAAAATATTCTGAAGGAGAAGGCTGCCAGCAAAAGATCGCTGTGCCTTTTTTTGTCCTCACTGATACTCTTTCATATGCATGTAACTGTCCTTGATCGTCAAATTAGACAAGTGATTCAATATCTTAACTTTTAAGCTACGCAACCCAAGATCTGGGACCTGATGAGGTGCATCCGTGGGTCCTGAGGGAACTGGCAGATGAAGTTGCTAAGCTACTATCCATCATATTTGAGAAGTCGTGGCAATCTGGTGAAGTTCCCAATGACTGGAAAAGGGGAAACATAGCCCCCATCTTTAAAAAGGGAAAAAAAGAAGACCCGGGGAACTACAGGCCAATCAGTCCCACCTCTGTGCCCGGCAAGATCATGGAGCAGATCCTCCTGGCGACTATGCTAAGGCACATAGAAAATAAGGAGGTGATTGGTGACAGCCAATATGGCTTCACTAAGGGCAAATCCTGCCTGACTAATTTGGTGGCCTTCTATGATGAGGCTACAGCATTGATGGATAGGGGAAGAGCAACTGACATCATCTACCTGGACTTATCCAAAGCATTTGACATTGTCCCACATGACATCCTTGTCTCTAAACTGGAAAGACGTGGTTTTGATGGATGGACCACTTGGTGGATAAGGAATTGGCTGGATGGTTGCACTCAAAGAGTTGTGGTCAACGGTTCAATGTCCAAGCGGAGGCCAGTGATGAGTGGTGCTCCTCAGGAGTCAGTACTGGGACCAGTGCTGTTTAATATTTTTGTTGGAGACATGGACAGTGGGATCGGGTGCACCCTCAGCAAGTATGCAGATGACACCAAGTTGTGTGGTGTTGTGGACATGCTGAAGGGAAGGGATGCCATCCAGAGGGACCTTGACAGTCTGGAGAGGTGGGCCTGTGGGAACCTCATGAAGTTCAACAAGGCCAAGTGCAGGGTCCTGCACGTGGGTCGGGGCAATCCCAAGCACAAGTACAGGCTGGGCAGAGAATGGATTGAGAGCAGCCCTGAGGAAAAGGACTTGGGAGTGCTGATGGATGAGAAGCTCAACATGAGCTGACAATGTGCACTTGTAGCCGAGAACGCGAATCGTATCCTGGGCTGTATCAAAAGAAGCATGGCCAGCAGGTCGAGGGAGGTGATTCTGCCCCTCTACTCTTCTCTTGTGAGACCCTGAGACCCCACCTAGAATACTGCATTCAACTCTGGATTCCCCAACACAAGAAGGACACAGAGCTGCTGGAACAAGTCCAGAGGAGGGCCACAAAGATGATCCGAGGGCTGGAGCACCTCTCCTATGAAGACAGACTGAGAGAGTTGGGGCTGTTCAGCCTGGAGAAGAGAAGGCTCCAGGGTCATCTTATTGCAGCCTTCCAGTACCTAAAGGGGGCCTACAGGAAAGCTGGAGAGGGGCTTTTTACAAGGGCCTGTGGTGATAGGACAAAAGGCAATGGCTTTAAATTGAAAGAGGGTAGATTTAGATTGGCTATAAGGAAGAAATTTTTCACTCAGAGTGCGGTGAGACACTGGAACAGGTCGCCCAGGGAAGTTGTAGATGCGCCATCCCTGGAAGTGTTCAAGGCCAGGTTGGATGAGGCTTTGGACAACCTGGTGTAGTGGAGGGTTTCCCTGCCCATGGCAGGGGGGTTGGAACTAGATGATCTTTGAGGTCCCTTCCAACTCTAACCATTCTATGATTCTATGATTCTAAGATGCATTGGGGATGTGCAAGTCCAGAGCTGAGAAACTGAAAACAAGGATAGCTCCATATACTTTGCAGCACTATACCAGTTTAAATCAGTTGAGGACTCAGCATCTTTTCTAGGAAGACTCATGCTTCTAGCTTTCTTTGAAGTACATTTTCATTTTGTCATTGTGTAAAAACCTTGCTGACTTTTATCTTCTTTAACAGCTTGACTCTGTTAACTTCCAAAAAGCTCTTTACTTGAGTTTCATTGCTGGTGGAGAGTGTCAATATGAGGACACTGTAATGTGTGTATTACATATGTGCCATATATTTTGAGGTTTTAAATGAGATATAAGTCACAGTGTAGAGATAAGCCACTTAAAGGAGTAAATGTCACCCAAGAAGAAAAAGAAACATATCTGCAATTCACAGAATATAGCAATGAAATTTAATATAAAAATCTGTTCACCAGGGAGCAAAAGGAAAAGGCATCTGAAAGGGTAAATAATAGGAATGAGGATATTCTAAACCATCTTCTATTCTGTCTGTAAATGCTAAATCTTCAGATGCTCACTGTGAGCTCTTCTGTCCCCATGAGGCAGAGGGATTTTACCTGGGTCCGTCCTTTTGGTTCTGTTACCTGTGGAAGGAAGAAAACATAACTTAGCTGTAAATGGGATCAAGGCTGCCTTCCTCAATCCTCAGAAAGAGATATGAGAAGCATTTCCACTGCTACTTTTTTTTTTTTCCCCAAAAATATCAGCGCCATTGTGAAACTGGTGTGGCCCTGTCATTTTCCTGCCATTTCTCCACGGAGCCCTAAATGGGCGTATGAAGTTGCCAAAATCATGCTTCCTTTCAACCCATGTGAAGGCGCACCGGTAGATACTAGACATGATGACAGAAGGGGTTCCTAAAACAGTTATTCAGTAGGGTAAAAACAAAGTCTTCCCATAGCAACAAGAGAGGACATGAAAGGACTTTGTCTCTCTGCAGTCAGAGACCTGGGTGATGCGCACCTGAACTCATGAGGAGGAAGAGGGAGGTGGCATCTAATTTCCAGCAAGCGTATGAGGAGATTTTGTATGTGTCTATTATTGTATTTGCGATTCTGAAAACATAAAGCCTCCTCAGTCAATAATCTGGAGGACATTTTACCCACGGGAAGCTGAGATAACCGTTCTCACCCTGGTAACTGGCTATGGATCCCACTGCTCTCGTCCTGCTGCCACTACTTCCTAAGGTTACTCTTCTGACAAGTTCATGGGAGCTTATTTCTTTTCAAGCCCTGTGCCTGCTGAACGAAAAATATCAAATATTATATAGCAAAGCACTACTTGCATGTTTGGAAAACCCAGAGTGTGCTATGTCTGTAGGAATTGTGCTAATATGGGAGCGTATTTAAATAATGTCCTACCTGGTGGTGCAATTTGCAGAGTCACGCAGGGGCGTGTCTGTGGCTTTACATGGACTGCCTCCTTTTTGTACTGCTGTTATGTCCCGGTGCTCTGGCGACACTGTTCTTACCCTGGAATTTTGCTTATTTTGATTAACCAGTACTCAAGAGCTACTGGAGTGTTTGTTGAATTTAATGAGTTAAAGGATCAGTGGATTAGATGACACATTTCTCTTGTACAAGTAGAAAGTAACTAAGTTGGATTGCTCAGTTTCCAAGAGCAAATTTCTTTTTCATTTTACTCTTCCACCTCTGAGAGAGAAAGCATCCCTCAGAAAGCTGAAGTATTTTTTCCCCATTTCTCTTAGTACAATAGGTTAAGGCTATGTCATTAAGAAATGGCACCATGAAACACCTTTTTTACAATAGCTGTTTGAGCAGACAATGTCCAAACCAACCTGAGGAAAAAAAAAAAAGGCATGAATTACTAATATTTGTCCAATGTGAATTTCTGTTTATGTTGTGAACAGTGATGCAGAGCTCTTTTTTCACTTAGTAGGCTGGAGGACACATAGAGGCTGCTCACAAAGGCTAACTTTAGGCACAGGAAGCTAATCTCTTTAGACTGCCTTTAAAGCTAGTGGCACTAGAATGGATGACTCAGAGAAGGAGCAGCTGAATTTAGGTGCTCTCCCTTGCCTGCTGGAAGGCCGTAGACCAACCAGTCTAACTGAAGTTATGAGTGTATCTTTTAATGACTGTACCCAAACCGTATGTCTTATAAATATGCTCACTATTTTGATCCATGGCAGCGCGTTCACACGCTTTGCCAGATGGATATGTTCCATCTGCCTTTTTCTTCAATGGCATACCACAAGCATCAGCTTGAACAGTAAATCTGTGCTAGAGTGAGCCATGGTTTATTATTTCTATTAACGGTCTACGAAAGTTCAGTGATCTGAAAAAATGCCACAAAATTATTCAGGCTAAGAAACGACAGAGGAGAAGACCGAGGGGGAACTTGTAAGATGCACAACAGGCCACAGTCAACATTTTGGTCCCTAGTCACATATGTAGAATAGTTTGAAGCATTAGAAGCCAAAGTTCTGCAAATTGTCACCATAACCACAGCTGGAATTAAGGGTCAACCAGTGCCATAGGTATGATTACATGTACTAGAATTTTCTGTGCATTAATCAATTTAATATTTAATTCCTGTGAATCTTGGCTGCTAATGCAGAACGGAGGAGATTCTGGAGTGCGTGTGGTGTAGAAGCCAGAGAGGTCATCAAGTGCACAAGGGCAGGAGCACGGCATAAATAGGACACGCTGTGCTTGCTGCATTTATGATGACTGTCTCTCATTGTACAGCTCTATATACAATTGGCTGGTACACACCTTATTTACCTGTGGGTTTTTATTTGTTTTTGTTTTCCTAGAGGTCCTTTTAAAGTAAGCATCTTGTAGTCCTGAATAGCATGCAATGTCCTGTCATCATGCACATCTGAGAAAGACTTGCATCCCAGCCTTCATGTTAGTCCCGGACAATGTAGGAAAATTCTGTTAACAGGAGTCATGTTCTGTTGACGAGGGCTTGTGTTCTTCCACACATACCCAGTTCATAAACTGATAAACCTCAGGTTTATGTTAGCTGCCTAGAAGTCCTTTTGCATTTTCCACTCACAGTGTTATTGTGTAACAGCCACAGTTTTGAGCTCAGCTGGTCAAAATTTCCAGAAGTTCATTCCCCTCCCTTGACAGCCCTATTTTGATTGACGACTTTTGTTTTGGCTGGAAGACGTGTAAGCAGATGAGCAGAGATTGCTGAGAAAGACGAGCTGATTCTGGGATACGTTACTTTGGTGAGAGGACCACAGGAGAAGAGAGATACCAAGCTTGTCTCTGAAGACCGGACCAGCCAAAGCCACTGTTTATTGGTGTCAGCAAGGACAGTGCAGGGACAAAAGGGAAGGAGGCTCCGGTCAGTACTGCTTTATGTCTTCTCCTCCTCACGGTTCATGCTTTTTCTCTCCTGGGATTTGTTCCACTTCATTTCTACCTGCCATCTTACTGACAGAGCTTCTCTAGCTCTGCAAGGCAGCATCTATCAGATGGTAGATATTTGCCTCATTAAGAGCACTTTCTGATAAACATCATCTCTGTTGCACTGTCCAGGTGCTCAGAAGCATACTGAGTTCTTTCACAAGCAGAATGACATTTCTCCTTGCGGCTGTGCACATGTCAAAGTATAACTCTGTGAGGCGGAACAGCAGATGATAGGCCAAAGTCATCAGTGACCCCTGTGGAGATACAGCAGCCAGAGAACAAGGGAGCTGTGTAGAGCTTTTGCAACATGTTTTTGAGCATGAATATGTGACTACTGAGCAATATTTTTTATTATCTTGTCTAGGAATCATTCTTTGTGCCTTGCTGGAGAAGTTGCTGTTCCTGCTGGTATCTTCAGATACTGGATAGATGGGTGGCAAATGGGAACAGGCCAAGCAATCCTTTCTGTAGCCCTCTTTCCACCATGAACTACGAGTTCTCAGCTCCCTGCCCTTCTAGACAGAGTTGCAGTTTTCCCTAGGATGGATCCCCTGCTTGTGTTTCTGGCACAAAAAGATAAAGTAAAAGCATGATGGAAAACTGCTATGACATAAGTAATAAAAGAAAGTTGACTCTGACTTATGATTTCTGCTGAAGTGGAGCTGTAGCTGTCCATAATAATTTCAAGATGATGAGTTAGAGTTGAATGCAGAAAAGTGGTAGTTGGTAGGTGGCCTCCATCTCATCCGATCTAAATCAAACCTGAGTGACGTAGTCTTTGCAGGAGCCTCAACATTGCATTTTCCTGTGTTGAGCTGATCAGTGAATGTCTCAGAAGTTACACACCCTGATCATTCACTGTAGCATCTATCCATTCTTTCTGCTTCTGAATTTTCTTTCCATAGTCAACCAGAATTCCTGTTTCTTGCTTTTGCTGCCTCTGTGATACAGACACAGAAAAAATGTGCAATCAGAGTCAACTGGACTGGGGTGGAAAGCGAAGCAAGGTTACTATAGGTGTATAAAAAGAGGGGTGCTAATAGCGTGAAGAAGCAAACAACATAAATGGGAAGTTGATCCTGAGGGGGAAACTTTAGGGAGTGCAAGCACTTAGGGGCCGTGTCAGGCTCTCCTAATGCTGAGCCTGACACGGGGGCTCACGGTGTCAGAAAGCTCTCCAAAAGCCACCAGTGCCTGTCCTTCAGGTCCTCTGACTGCAGTTGCCATGGCTGAGTGAGCAGAGGGTACGCAGCACAGGCACAGGCACTGACTGTGCAGGTACTCAGAGGTGTCATGTGCGCTCAGCCAGCGTGGCTTTGTGCTGTTCGAATGGCCTTCTTGAGGAAAAGCCAGAAAAACATCATGCCGACCTCTCTGTTGCTGAAAAGATGCTGCACCAGGCAGATACATGTTTGAAAGAAAGCAATTAGGCAAAGCAGCAATTGTAGCACCATCATATACATACCTATTCATATGTGGATAATGGCATGAGTAACTCTAGCTGTCTTTGGGGAAATTATGCTCCTTTTATATTTCATTAACTAATAACTTTCTGACAACTGACTCATCAAATTGCAATAACATAATAGTAAAATATTTTCAAAGTGAATATTTTAGCCAGTGTCTGACAATTATGTACTCACTTGCTTTCATTGGAAAGATTATTTAGATAAGAACAAGGGACACATTCACTAGAAGAAAGAAATATGAGCATGTCTGTCATTCTAGAAGTACCTGAAAGCAAGAAGTAATATAGGAGAAGGAGAGACAAAATGGGATAGAGTTAGAGTATTTCAGTAGTGTTAGCTGCAGATACTCTGTATGTAGATTCTACTCCCCATTTTTGTTCTTTATAGCCTACAGAAAGTCAAAGGAACCAGTTCATTTTGAAAACCTATTACATTATTAAACTCAAAAGCAGAATGGCCACTATTGTCAATTATTAGGTACTTGAATAATTTGAAGTCTAGTGGCAGACAAAGCAAAAAGATAAGAAGAAACTTACCTAAATATTATTTTTGGCATATTTCAGTTTACTTGCTGTTATTATGCGTCTTTATTCTTTTTGCTCATACCTACCCTATACAGAAAACCTTTTGCCATCACTGTTTCTGACAAGATGTTCAAAAATTTTAGTACTCGGACCACAGGACAAAGAAGAAACTGGGTTTCTGTTCACAGCCCTGTTGCTAAGTCCACACACGACTTAGAGCCATGTTTTGGCACTCTTCCCCAAATGGAATGGCACGTCAGTTGGCGCGGAGTTCGCGCCAATGAGACCGCCTCCCTGGAAAAGAGCTGCGACGCACAAATAAGCAGGAACAAGGACTCTGGCCCTTAATGTTTCTGCCCCTTGAGCAAAAATAAAAGTTTAGGGGTTGATTTGTTTGTTTACTTTCCTTTCCAAAGAATGTTCTGATCTTTTGATGGGAAGTGCTTTACAAATACTGAATGATGACATGCTTCCCAAGTAAACAAGTAAATAAGCTTAGTAATGATAGCTTTGCCCCAGTATGCCATTACTCTGGTACAGTCATAACAAAGGATAGCATTTGTTCTGCAAAACTACAAAATTAAGAGAGAGGAGATCACAGAGACATAGCAAAAAGTTAATTCCCAGGAAGGATGAGATCGTACCAGTCAGGCTGAAAAGCACTCGTCTTGGCACACTGGTTATCTAACCACCGTTGTTGTTGGCAATGCAGAAAAGGACAATTTTGAAGTCAGATGAGGGGAGAGATTAAAATTTAGCTTAGTGAATATTCTGAGGGGCCTGCTTTCCTTGCTTGTATAGTGTCATTAGCAAAATCCAGGAGAGTCAATGACGTTGCCACAGTCCATACGGGTGGTGAAGTGGTTCGACCTTGGACTATGCCACAAAGTACTGCAGCTAATGAAAGTCCGATGCCTTCTGTACCAAGATTAATATTTTGTATTAAAAGGGAATCCTCCATTGGCAGTATGCGTGGCTGCCTCCTAAGAAGCTGATCATGCTTTCCCTAATCTCTGTCCTTGATGAGCTGCCTGGAGAAGTAGAGCAACAGCAGAGTCAGCATAAAGCTTTGCCTAGGTCTTTGCACCATTTGTTGTTGCACTAGTTCCTAATAAGTTAGTACAACTGGGTTCTGTGCATCTGAGCAATTACAGTGACGTTCACGTGGTTTTATGTAGCTGCTAGGCCACAAGAGGAATGACATGAACAACTCTCTTCTTTTACAGGAGTTAATAACTTTTACGTTTCCTTACCACTTCCAGATGCAGGACATCAGTGAAATTAAACAAATTGAAGACCTCCTAAAGGTCTATAAGGAGCTTAAGAAATTGTCCAGTGTTATTCATGGGTCAGTGTCATTGAAATGATATGACTTTACAGCCTTTTCGAAAAAATGTGTTTACACTATCTTAAAACTGGACTCTAAGGTTTCTTTTTTTTTTTTTTTCATGGAAAAGGCCACTGAGTAATTTATATAAATTCACTAAGACAACTTCAGAGGACTAATACTGTCTAGGTTCAAAATATATAAAGATTATTAAAGCCCTGTATTGTGTAAAACTGGAGGGAACTGAAGGGACTATTCTCCTGTAAAGGATTTTAATAAGAGCCATGATTGTCTTTTGTTGTTTAGCTTACTGTTGTGCCTGCAGGCCTTCCTAAACTCCTATTGTACAGACACACTATAAAGAAGCATTATAGCTCACAGCCTCAGTTGTGACAGGATGAAACAGTTTAGTGAACATCACTAATGGACCGGGGAAAAAACTAACAGGAAAGATTTCTTATTGCAGCCTGTGTTGGAGCCTGTTTGGCCAATAGTTTAATGTTCTTGTCAGAAAGACTTTCTTTAGTGTGTATGAAGAACTGTATATCTTTAATTATCCTTTCTTTTAAAGGCTGTTTCTTTCATAGGAAGAGGTAGGGGAAGCCATATGCAAGGAAGGGGGTGGCTGTTCCTTCCCATGGAGCGCAGGGGAACAGCCCTCAGGCCGTGAGGTGGGAGGGTGGAGAGGATAGGGCAAAACACAGCGAGGACCTGGAGCCCCAGTCCTCCACTGTAGTGGCCAAAACCATCCTGGGGACCAGGCATCTCTGCAGAGGTTGCCACAGCTCAGGAAATCTGGGAGTCTGTTGAATCATAGAATCATATAATACCAAGTTGGAAGGGACCTCAAGGATCGTCTGGTCCAACCTTTCTTGACAAAAGCATGGTCTAGGCAAGGTGGCCTAGCACTCTTGTCCAGCTGAATCTTCAAAGGTCCAATGTTGGGGAATGTTGTTGAAATCAAACCAGACAGGAAGCACTCACCCACCCTGCAAAGGCAGAGTGAGCAAGGAGAGCATGCTTTTTACAGCCTTCACCTTCCTTTCTGCTGGACTTAGTCACTGAAGGTGGCTCAGTACTGTCTGACTTTTTAAAGTAGAAACACCTTTTGGTCTTTCTTGGAAAACTCACTTTATTGAAGAGGTTCAGGCGAATCCACCTCAGAGCCGTATTGTGCTGGGTCTGGATGGGCTGGAGCTGACAACATCTAGCTGACTTTGAGTCCTACCATGATATGTAGCAAACCAGAAGAGAGAATAACATCAGCTAGAAATTCACATTTTCTTGCTTAAAACATAGCTAATGCTGAAATGAACAAAAAGCCTGGCATGCAATATGTATACTTTATAAAGCCCTTTGCAGAGTTTCTAAATAATTTGGATTGTTTGTGTGTGGATAACTACTGCTGTCCACCGCTTGTTTTCACTCCTAACCCTGTTCGTGGCTGTCATGCAAGGTGAGGCAACTGGTGAAGCAGTGCTGAGAGTGTCAGGAGGTAAAAGCTGAACTGCAACAGGAGGAGAATTTTCAGATCCGATGGGTTTAAAGTTATTGGGGGATTTAAGTAATCTTTCTTATTTTAATTAATTAATTTTGTAGTGTTCTACTGAAGGTCAATGGCTGACTAATGCTTTGGACAAAGGATGCTTTTGTTAGAGACATATTTTCTCGTGAATAAAAACATACCAGCGTTAAATATAGTTTGAGACACTGACACCCTGCCCCTTGCCCAACATCGTTGGCATAGGCAGACTGCTGACTCCCTGCCACCCTGCCCCTTGACCAACATCAGTGGTGTAGGCAGGATGCCACCCGCAGTATCCATGTGAGATATGATCCTCTCAAATCATGCTGCCATTGCTGGAGCCAAGGGGCAGCACGGCTCTCACTCGTATTCAGAAGGCATTTGCACAATTGACTGTTGCTGTCAGGTGACCTGGACACCAACTGTCCCTGGATGTCCATCAGAGCCACAGCATCACTTACGATGCCATGTTTGCCATCAGTCATCGGGTGGGTTCCTGTATGGGCACGCTGTTGCTCATCTTGCCTACTGCCTCAATAAAACTTTGGTCTATAACATGTTGTTATAAATCCATCCCTGTTCAGACCACAGACACTCAACAGATAATCTGGAAAAAAACATAGGGCAGCATATTTGCCATCAGAAACACAGGGAAACATTGTGGTGCCTAATATGGCTTCTCTTCTCCCCATTTGATTTCCAGCTGCTGTGTTCTGATAACAGCACAGAAGAGCTTCCTAAAAGGTAGCAACAGAAAAAATAATAGGACTGGGATACATTTGCTGTGTTTGATACCCTTCTTCACCTTCTGGCAGCAGCATTCCTCATATTTGCTCTGCGAAGAATCAATGGTTTAAAAATAGAAATGAAGGAAGGAAAGAGAAAGAAGAAACTTTAGACCAGCTTCGCCCATAGTTTTCAAAAGCTTGGTTTATTTTTAGAATCTTTGCTTACCTGGTGACATTATCACAGGAGCCCTTGTTGATGTCTTTAAGCGTGTTTTTATATCATTGTAACTAACTTAACTCTGTTTTTGTTCATCTCCTCTTCTCCTCCAGTGGAGTTTTTATACTGTGATTTGGCTTCCATGAAGTCTATACGGCAATTTGTGCAGCGGTTTAGAGCAAAGAATTGTCCACTCCATGTCCTGGTGAATAATGGTGAGTTCTGTTTTTTTCTTCATGTATCTGCAAGGGAAAATGTGACAAATGAGGCGCTCGTGTATCACTTCACATTTCAAATTGATTATGTGAACCATACGGCAGGTTACAATATGCATTAACAGGGATGTTTTCTAGGTGTTAAATGGAATTTTTTTGGAGAGATTGTCAGCTGAGCAGACTGAACACTTCAGTGCCACCCCGGCTTGTGATGTTATTGCAAGTCCTGTTCCTTTGCTGTGTTTTTTAGCTCTCCAGCACTGAAAATCATGCTACTGCACAAGAATCTGAGCATCCTTAATACAAAAAAAAAAAGGAAATCTGTACTTTATGTGTATAGGCTTTCTCCCCCCTTATGTTTTCCCTGTATGAACACATGTGTTTACTGTGGCTTTCTGGTGAGCTGAGTTGAGGGGTTAATCTATCAAATATAATCTAGCAAATTATCCAGTGACCTCAGAGCAGTCACTGCTTAGATCAAGGCGCTGCTGGAAAGTTGTCCATAAAGCTGTATCCTCAGTGGTCAGAGAACAAATTAAAAGGACAACATTTATCTTGCATTCGTACAATTAGCAAATGAATCTCATTACTTTTAGGGATTTTAACTTTTGTGATTCACCTGCTTGCCATCTAATTATGTTTTATAGCCACAGTATTTTTGGAAACCAGCCCATACAATAATTTTCCTCCAAAAACCCTACATGCTCTGCATGCACTTTCCTGACGGGGAATTTTCACCTGTCTATTTAACTAGGAGAAAAAGCCACCAGCAACAATTTAGGCTTCTTTTAGAAGTTTTCTGCTGTTATATGCTGCTGGTCTTGCTTTCCCAATTATTTGCATGTATTTTTATTACGACATCTCAAAGAACGTTTCTTGTTTTCCTCTGAGCCCTTCAGTCCTATGAGGACAAACGTGCTGTAAATAAATGGATTTGTTATGTTCACTGATGCCTTAAAGAGCTCTCAGTAGCAAACAAATATTGCAATAAAAATCCAAGAGTATTTTTTTTCCTGATTGATATGAAACATTAACAAAATGTTCTGTTAAATGTTAGTTTTTATTTGATTAGTCAAAAAAGCCTACCATCATTGTTTTAATTGTGCAATAATTAAAGGTAGTGGATATTTAATCTTGTTTACAAAATCTTTCCAGTTTCGCATGCCTGCTTTTAAAGATGTAGAGTACAATCTGTTACACAGACAGGAACACCACTATTTGCAAAACCAGCATTTTGTGGAAAAAAAAGATTTTGAGATCTATGCTTCCATCAGACATCCTCTGCCCTCCATGGGTTATCTGCATGAGCAAAGCCAGGACTGTGCAGTGAGGGCTTGGGAACATCTTGGGGAAGAAATACAATAGAATAGAATGGTTTGAGTTGGAAGGGACCTTAAAGATCATCTAGTTCCAACACCCCTGCCATAGGCAGGGATACCTTCCACTAGACCAGGTCGCTTAAAGCCTCATCCAGCCTGGCCTTGAACACTTCCAGGGATGGGGCATCCACAACTTCTCTGGGCAACCTGTTCCAGTGCCTCACCACCCTTAATGTAAAAAATTTCTTCCTTATATCTAATCAAAATCTACCCTCTTTCAGTTTAAAGCCATTGCCCCTTGCCCTATCACTGCATGACCTTGTAAAAAGTCCCTCTCCAGCTTTCTTGTAGACTCCCTTTAGGTACTGGAAGGTTGCTATAAGATCTCCCCAGAGCCTTCAGTTCTCCAGGCTGAATAACCTCAAATCTTGCAGCCTATCTTCATAGGAGAAGTGCTCCAGTCCTCGGATCATTTTCATGGCCTCCTCTGGACCCACTCCAACAGCTCCATGTATTTATGTTGGAGACCCCAGAGCTGAATGCAGTATTCCGGGTGGGGTCTCACGAGAGCACAGTAGAGGGGCAGAATCACCTCCCTCGACGTGCTGGCCACACTTGTTTTCATGCAGCCCGGGATACGGTTGGCTTTCTGGGCTGCCAGCGCACGTTGCCAGCTCATGTTGAGCTTCTCATCAACCAGCTCCCTCCCTTCTCCTCAGGGCTGGTCTCAATCCATTCTCCACCCAGCTTGTATTTGTGCTTGGGATTGCCCTAACCCATGTGCAGGACCTTGTACTTGGTTCTTGTTGGACGTTATGAGGTTTGCACAGGCCCACCTCTTCAGCCTGTCAAGGTCCCTCTGGATGGCATCCCTTCCCTCCAGCATGTCCACAACACCACACAACTTGGTATCATCTGCAAACTTGCTGAGGGTGCACTCAATCCCACTGTCCATGTTGCCAGCACAGATGTTAAATAGCACTGGACCCAGTACTGACCCCTGAGGAACACCACTCATCACTGGCCTCCACTTGGACGTCGAGCCATTGACTGCAACACTTCAGTTGTGTGACCATCCAGCCAATTCCTTATCCACCGAATGGTCCATTCATCAAATCCATGTCTCTCCAATTTAGAGACAAGGATGTCATGTGGGACAATGTCAAATGCTTTGGATAAGTCCAGGTAGATGATGTCAGTTGCTCTTCCCTTATCCACCAATGGTGTAACCCCATCGTAGAAGGCCACCAAATTTTTCAGGCACGATTTGCCCTTAGTGAAACCATGTTGGCTGTCACCAACCACCTCCTTTTTTTTCATGTGCCTTAGCATAGCCGCCAGGAGGATCTGCTCCATGATCTTGCTAGTCACAGAGGTGAGACTGACTGGCTGGTAGTTCCCCAGGTCTTCCTTTTCTCCCTTTTTAAAGATGGGGGCTATGTTTCCCCTTTTCTAGTTGGTGGAAACTTCACTGGACTGCCACAACTTCTCAAGTAGGATGGATGGTGGCTTAGCAACTTCATCTGCCAGTTCCCTCAGGACTCGCGGATGCACCTTATCAGGTCCCATGGACTTGTGCACCTCCAGGTTCCTTAGATGGTCTTGGACCTGATCTTCTACAGTGGGTGGTTCTTCATTCTCCCAGTCCCTACCTTTGCCTTCTGTGACTTGATCAGTGCGGCTAGAGCTCATGCCAGTGAAGACTGAGGCAAAAGAGTAATTGAGTACCTCAGCCTTCTTCACATCTCAGGTAACCAGGTCTCCCATTTCCTTCCTGAGAGGGCCTACATTTTCCCTAGTCCTCCTTTTATAACTGACACACATATAGAAGCTTTTCTTGTTGATGGGTCTGAAATAACAGCACAGCTAGGAGGCCCTCTTGAATAAAGGATTTATTTTTGCCCTAGCTGCTGCTGAAGCGGGATGGATGAAAATTACTGTTAAATATGTCTTCTTAATCAAAAACAGTTATATGAATAATATGCCTAATATGATATGAGACCAAGGAACATAGGCCCAAAGCTTCTTTTAAGAAAGAAGCTTAGCACTAATATTTGCCTGAATCAGTCTGTATTTTGTGACCTGAAAGAAGGGCATTTGGTTTCACTCATGCTTGGTTACCAAATACAGTTGGCAAGAGAAATCTGTTGTTTGAGAAAATCCTATTAGAAACTACAATGAAATGAATGGTCCAACTCTGCTTTTTGCTGAATCTTTAACAAAATAACAGAAGCGATCACGTCCAAAGCTGCTGTAAAGACTCCTATATTATTAGGTTAGTCTCCAACCATCACCTGGCAAGCCACCAGCCTCCACTTCTAAAAGGTCTTTCCTAGGTTTGGGTTTTTTTCAGTCCTTTTTGTTGTCTCTTGTAAATAATCTGTAGCATTTAGTTTGGTTACTAGTTTCATAGGGAAAGCCCAAGAGATTTCTTGGTACACAAGAGGAAAATAAACATCCCTAATGGAGGAGAAATGGCCTGGTGCAAAAGCCTTTGAACAGCTTCCCTTGACTTTCCATTAGTGTTGAGCATATCCAAGACAAATGCTGAGGTTCAGGCTAACTGGTAGGCTTCTCCTTTTCCCTTTCCCTTCTTTCCTTTTTTTTTTGTAATTTCTTTCACTGTAATGCAATGCACTAGGGAGGAAGGTTCAGTTCATCATGGACTGCAGGGCTGGAGGCACTACTCACTCAAAAGCCTCGTCACAGTAGCCAACTCCACTGCCTTCACCACATGATCCCTTGGACATAAGCTTGGGTTCTTGGAGGAGGACAGTGCTTATGGTATATCTGATGAGAATGAGTTGTTGAGCATGTTTTCAGTGAGTATTTACACTTTCTGTCAGAAAACTCTCTTGTCAATAGGAAGACATTTTGCATGACCATTAGATGTCTTGCATGGACGTCTCATAACAACATGGTCGATTTTCTTATATCTCAGTATATGCATCTAGAATAGTAGTTTCTTAGTATCACCTAGTACTTTCTTATTTTTCCCAGATCCTGAAGCTCTAGTGTTCTTGATATGAAGAGGTATTTTTATTTTTTAACATACGGAGAAGAGCTTATGGGCCAAGCATCTACACAATACATTTGTAGGCAGTCATGTCTTTTAAGAGTCTGACCCAAAGTCTGTTGGGGTTAATGGAAAGTCTGTTAGGTTTTGAAAATAAGACTTTGTGTGGATCCCATGACTTCTGAATTAGACCATCAGCAACCTAATAAGAATTTTCCTCTCTATCTTCATAGGACTAAGCATTTTGTTATTAAGGACTGTACCCTTTTATTACATTTCATGTAAAAATGCCAAGAACTGTTATGTTGCATTTTTTTTGCACACTATACTAGTATTATTTAATTGCTTTAAATCAAAGCCCCCAACATAAGAAGGACATGGACCAGTTGGAGAGGGTCCAGAGGAGGGCCACGAAGATGATAAGAGGGCTGGAGCACCTTTCCTATGAGGACAGGCTGAAAGAGTTGGGGCTGTTCAGCCTGGAGAAGAGGAGGCTCCGGGGTGACCTTATAGCGGTCTTCCAGTACCTCAAGGGGGCCTACAAGAAAGATGGGGAGAGGCTGTTCAGGAGGGCCAGCTGTGATAGGACAAGGGGTAATGGTTTTAAAATAGAGGGAGGTAGATTCAGGTTGGATATTAGGAAAAAATTTTTTACCATGAGAGTTGTAGAACACTGGAACAGGTTGCCCAGAGAGGTGGTGGATGCTCCATCCCTGGAGACGTTCAAGGCCCGGTTGGATGAGGCCCTGAGCAACCTGATCTAGTTGGAGATATCCCTGTTCCTTGCAGGGGGGTTGGACTAGATGACCTTTGAAGGTCCCTTCCAGCCCTAACAATTCTATGATTCTATGATTCTATGAAAGTCTTTAAAATTGTTTGATATAAACATGTCTATATATTAGTGATCTTTCCACATCTTATGTCCATGAATATGTATCCTGCATGTATGTGAACCTGTTGTGGGCTTGTGTGAACCTGTCAAAAAGCCAAACATTTCAAGATGAATTGAGGAAAGTTCTAACATTATACAGTAATGCAAACTCTGAAATTAACATTGAAATATTATTGAAGATAGATGATTTGGCATGAATTACTGTGCTAGGTAAATAATCAATACTGCATGTCTGACCTAAGATCATTATGAAATTCAGCAGTTTTCCAGGTCACTGGTGATTGTTTTTAAAAAGTATCTCCATCACTTACTCGCCATCTCTTGCCTAGCTCAAGAATCTAGTTGGAAACAAAATTAATACTAAAATCCTGAGTTTGAAAGTGTTGTCCTAGAGCTAGACACCCAGGTCCCACAACAATTTCAGTAATGTTTAGGTATGTAACTAATTCAGGCACTTTAAGAAGACTTACGTGAACATCTAAGGCGTTCAAAAGGAGATCAGTGTGCTAGAGTCACCTCCTCTCTTTTTGTTATAGCTGATTTTAGCATATACATTTAACTTTCTAATTTCTAATTTAAAAGGAAAAATGTGGTTGAATGCACACATTATTTCAGCTGACAAATAAAGGCCTGTTGTTCCATTTCTATGCTTTCTGCATTGGTAATGTGCATGCTCAGCTCTTGGTTTTTAAAATAAACAAAACATATTAAAGCTGCAAATAGAGTATTACATAAACATTTTTTTTAAAAAAAATATAAAGTTCTAGTGCTAAAAAGAGAAAAATGCTATGACAAAGAAAAAAAAATCATTTTCTGTGGGGAAAAAAGAGGAAAGCTGAATAGCTGAATTATAAGCCACAGAAAGAGGAGTACAGTACAAGCAGTTTAGAAAACTGAATCTGACAGAAGGTCAGAAGAATATGTCTTCTAGTCTGCTAATTAGCAATTGGGTGCCAACTTCTTTTTTAGCAAATTAAAGCATGTACACCAGTGTGATTATTTAATACATTCATTAAAATGGTATTGCTGTTAAGATATTATCTTCCTGTGGGTGCAAAAGGGACAGATAGTAAAACACTTCATAGAATTCCACAATCAGTAGTCACTTTTTCATGCCAGAGAGGTTTTTTTCTAACTTGAAGTCAGTTGTTTTCTTTGTGTGCTAGAGATGTTTCTCAGCACCTTGTAGTTAATTTTTTTACTTATACATTGTTTACAATATAGTGATCTTAAAACCAAGAGAGCTAACACCAAAATCACAATATCTTTAGTGATAACAGAATACCTATGGATATCAAATATGCACAGTCTAACTCATTAGCAATGAAATACCAACTGCTTTCTGTGTTGCAGTTCATTGAATGGTTTGTGATTTTGGCTACAGATTAGGAAAGGAGAGGGAGAAAAAGACGAGGACATTTAGTGTATTTCTTGGCATGCACACAAACACAAAAAAAGAACATGGAGATTTCAGGGTATTATTATCCTATTGTAGACAGATTACAGTTAATATATTTCACGTTGAAGCCTATCTAAGCCAATTTAAAATCAGACCTACTGGCTAATTCAGAAGTTCATATTTCATAATTCCTGCACCATCTGAGAAATCTCTGTCTCTTGATAGAATGAGTAAGTTTCTATAAGCTTCTCTCTGTAGCTCCTAGGGCACAATAAAAGCTGTATCAGTAGGTAAGTATCTGAAATATATATATTTTTTTTCTGTGTTACCTACACACAGTTGAGCCATGTGCAGTCTGGCCATAATCCTTTGCAGGGAGTCATTTGAGAATTTCATGGATGCTGTCATGATTGATCACATATTAAATTATTCTTGTGTTTGAGTATTTGCAGGATCAAATCTTCAGACGAAGTGTGAGACTTGAGGGGTGGGAATAAATGGATATATCAAATACAAACAATTTTATAGGTACCTACCTATTCACATTTATTATTGATTAGTTAGGTTTAACAATAGTTACTTACATTACCACAGTGGGATCTACGAAAAGATCCTGTCCCACTGGATTAGATAAGAGCCAGCTCCCCTCTCTGTAGCAGCTGCAGGCTACGCAGACTGTGAAATGAAGAGAAACCCTAGAGAAGTGGAAATTCACTGGAAAAGGCCTTGAGGGCAAGTTAGTGAGGAGGGTTGCTGTTGACGACAGTGGAACTTGGATTTCATCAAAAATAAAGTTTCTCCTCCAGCAGCACAAGAAGGCTGTAGTGAACTCAGGACCTGACAGCTCATGAATCTCATTCCAGTATCTTGATTACAGCATCATGTTTCATCTTTATCCTTCCTCGAAGATAAATTAGAGCAATACGTAAGCAAAGCTGAGATGGAAAAGGTGCAGAGGGACAGGAAGAAAGAGAGAGGAGGACAAGCAGAAGGGCAAGTGGCCCTTTACCTATGTGTAATGGATAATAGATACTAGACATCAAGGGAGAGCTGGGCCTTTGGGAGATGTTTAGAGCTGGGAAAAGTGATTTGAGGTGGTGGGGGGATTGGCGTAAAATGGATATTCCATGAATGATGGGCAAAACCAGAAGATTCATAAGGACACTACCATGCAGCATTAATGTGTTCTAAAATAAGAAGGTACTCTCAGAGACGTATTTTTTGAATAAGCTCAATGCACAACACATGCCATTTACTCAGATTTTTCAAAAGAGGTCATCTTTATAATAGGGGTGACGGGAAGATATGGGAATGCTGACTGATCACATGCTGATTTTTACAGGTATTACATGGCTTGGGTACTGGAAGTAACCTGTCTGGGCACATGTGTCAGAACTCCATGATACTGCTGATGGTGTCCAACCCAGCTTCTTCAGAGCAGCCAAGGGTTGTGCAACGCCAACATTTATGTAGTGCACAGGTTTTTAGCAGGAGTCATCAGCTAGAGCTTTTATGATACCTGAACAGCATTGTTGTCTGCCAGAATGTATATGTATCCTATATAAAGATATCAGATTTCTTATGAAGGGTTTATTTTTTATTAGAAGAACTAATAAGTTGAAAGAGTAACTCTAGGCTACTTCTGACTTTCAAACCGTAAGGATTTCATTCATTAAAATCCTGACTTTTATATGATGGTATCTTTGTCTTTCTAATTATTTCCAAAGCTTTTTCTGTTTCTGTGATATCAAACACTTTGTGAAAAAGGAGATATCTCAGGCTCTACATGCTGCAGGTTCTTGACCCATTTGCTTTTATGTACTGAATGTGAATGTTTTATCAGTGGAAGACAGATACAAAATTCAGCTATTGATGGATTAGGAAACCCAACCGGTTCTACTTAAGTATGTGGAACATTTGCCACTGGCTTTTCTGAGAGGCAGGAAGGAACCATGTTTTATTCTTACCTAATCCTTTTGTAGCTTTTAGGCAAAAATGTTTTTATACAAATTGCAAAAAGATAACTTCCTATTGAATTAGAAAGCTGTGACTGACTTTCCTATTTTCTGATTGTGAGTGGGACAACTCACCATTGTGCCAACCAAACACTTCCTGAGCATATTTTTAGGAAACAAAGTTGGTGTTTTGTTTTGTTGTGGTTTTTTTTTTTTCCAGCAAGACCCAATTATGAATGCTCTGATTTATCTTAGTGTGAAAATAAAACCTTAGTTGTGGATCATATTTTCTTTTTTGAACTGCTGTATTTTCCAACAAGCTATCTTGTGCGTTGTGTGTTCCCTATGTAGCAGCATGACATTGAATCAGAAAGTGAATTTGTTCTTAAGGAAGTATTGCAGCATGTTCAGTTTTGTGCTGAACCTTTCAAGATTGGGTTGTTGTTCTCATAGTCCTTGAATGCAGATTGTCTGCATTTTTTCTTTTTATTCTTTAACCTACTGATTAACTAAGAGCTTGTCTTCAGTGGAAAGATTCATTGCTTTATCTTCTTTGGCACAGCTAATACCGTCCACTTCTCCCTTGTGAGCATTATAGGTGGGTCTGGGAGCACTAGCAGTAGACATTACTCAATTTTCAGTTCTTTACTAGTTAGCCAAACTTTTAATGTTTGAGCTAAGAGTTTCCATGCCAAGCATTTGCCTAAGGCTAATTTATTTTTATTTAATTTTTTGTAATGCCAGATAAAAGAGTTCATCTGTTTCCAAGAACAATAAGAAAAACACCTTGGGGTGTTGGGGTTTTTTTAATGTCAAAAATGATGGCAAATTTCTTTAGAAAGGCTCTGTTGTTATCACAGTTTGGAATGGGGGCTTGAATGCAGGTGAGATGCTGCCTTTGTGTCAGAGGCAGATGCACCTTTTGCCACCCATGGAATATTCCCATGCTGGGTTGAGTCAGAATCCTGTTAAGCACTGCAGTTTGAAAACCATCTTTTACGTTTTAATCACTAAAGATTTTGCCTGAACCAAGCGTGTCTTGAGTTGAGACTGAGCAGATCTTTCTGCTGGAATCACAACTCAGAGCCATGGTGGGAAGTACTACATGCAGGCAAAGGCACTGGCACTGTGGCTGGGCAGCAGTGTCCCCTTTGCTCTGAGCTGGGGTAGAAATAGGCACTGTGGCTCGCTTCAGGCTCCTCCTGGTCTCTCCACTGTCCAGACTGGGGGTCTGGGTCCTCCATGATCTCCATGACAAGCTTCTGTCCCATGAAGTGCAGACTATGGGATGTGGAGAGATGGATGGGAGGTGATGAGTGTCTTGGTTGTACCTTGATACACAGTTAGAACATGACTGTGGAGCTGAGATGTGATTTCAGCAGTCTCAGGACCTAAATGTCTTGCTCAACATGGCCAGTAAGCTGGTGTATCAGTTGACCTCAGCTGGCTAGTGACCACATCTCTGTGGAAGTGCCGGCTCTTGCATTTTTATGCACAATGACTGTAGCGTGAAAGAGGAAAAATCCCAGTTTGAATGCAGATTAGACAAGACCGTAACTTCTAAGAGAGGCAGATTTATACAAGAAGCCTTGGAGTGGAGAACTGAAATAAAAGAGGCAGCTGGGGCTGAGAGATTATGAGGGAGAGACAGCAGAAGATGGAGCACAAAGCTGATACATGGTAACAGGACTGTCAGGTGGGAACCATTAGGATGGGGGAAAACTTGATGGCAATACATTTGAGTTTGCTGATTGAGAGACTTTTTAACCATTAAACCATGAATGTTGCATATATTCTTGTTCAGTATCAGGAAATTTATAGGAGAGCAAGTACGAGGGGAGGGATCTGGTGTGGGTAGTGAGGACGAAGAGAGGCATTAGGCATGTTTGAACTATAAGAAGTCGTCTGGGTCAGAGCTTGCAAGTGCTTAGATGTCACATTATTCACGAGGACTGAGTCCTTATCTTGAGGACTAGAGTCTCTGTTGTGCACAAACTGACTGAAACTTTTCTTGCAGTGAGGGAATTCTTGACTGATGTCTTTTTTTGTGAGTTTACTGACATTTAATAGAGGTGAGAATTATCCCCCCCAGTGGGGACCTGATTGGAACCTCTCTTCTGTTTGACCACCGACATCGACCTAACTTGTAGAAATAAACTCTCATCTACCCTTGTGTCACACCTGGTTGATATTGAAGAGGGGATGGGGACACTGTCAGGAGCCTCAGAGCGATGGATCATGGCCCTGTAAAGAAACCAGCCTCAGGAGTGAGGGAAGGGCAAGCGAGGCGTGTGACTGGCAGGTGCCTGCCAGATGCAGAGTGAGATCTCATGAGATTCAGACGCGAAGGAGTTAGAGTGGCTGGCTAAGAAAATTAGGGAGAACGATCTTACCATTTGCAGGGAAGCAGAGAGGCAGATGGAGCTGATGGGCACACCTGGGGCTGAGCCTCTCCCCTCCTTCCCACTCACATGCCGTTCCTTGATAAGATCAGTGTTAGGTCGCCAGATTTTGGGCGTAGAGGAGGGAGGGAAGTGCAGCCCAGAGGTTTGGCTGGGAAGCGGCACACCGTTCTTGACTTGGTCCTGGTTCTCGTCCTGGTGCTGCCCTACTCTCAGCAGCTGTTAATCAAACCTATTTCATGATGTCCAGTCCCCTCTGGGGAAGATCCATACATGGGACACTGTCCCGCCACTAGTGTCAGACAGGCTGGTAGCAGACGTCCTTGCATCTCCCTGAGGGTCAAATGCATTGGTGTGGACTCTATGTGTCATCTAAGTGTCATTGTTACACCATGGGATCAAATTCCTTGCTTTGTGTCAGTTTCCTCACAGTTTGCTTTAGAAAACTCTGCATATACATATATACAGGGCTCCAGAAGGTAGTAGGAAGTGCAAGAATGCAAGCTACCTCCACCAGTCCCTCTGGGAAGACAGGAAATAGGACCGTAGCATTGGAGAGCTGTACCAAGCTTCATTTGTATTTTTGTGGTTTTCTTCTTAACTGTTTGGATTTTTGCCTTTTCAGCTTTCATATACGGTTAATCTGGCTTCTGTGTGTGGTCCTGTCTAGACTGAGAACACTTTTCTGGGATACCAGTATGTGTGCAGGATACCAGCGCTGTGTTACGGAGGTAGTTTAGCGAGCAGTGTTCCGCAGCAGTGCTGTAGATTCACCTCTACGTCTCCCAGATGGGGCATACCACTAAAAAGCAGTTATGTGAGTACACCATGTGCTTTTGGGGGCAATTCTACGAAGACATTGCACCTTGTTGATCACTAGCTGGGAGAGGTCCACAGGATGGGCAAATTCTGAAATAGTGTAGCCCAACTGAACAAGGTGGAATGAGCAATCTAGTATAGGCAGCCTACCCAGAGGATGCTGCTGTAGTTATTGAGATGCTCGGTCCACTGTAGCTGTCCCTATTCAGGAGAGAAGTGGGCTATACTATTCTATAGCTAGGTAGATGCACCCATAGATCTTTTGGTGTATGGGTGTGCAAAGCAGAGTGGTTTAGATGCTCTGTTAAGCGAGGTGGGTAGCCTCGTGTGGCTGCACTCATGGGATGGAAAGTGCTGCTAAATGAATCAGCTACACCAGTACAAAGCCTGTGTGGAGAAAAGGCTTTGCACTTTCTCTTGGAGTTACTGTCTCTATTAATTTTTCCTCTTGGGAACTTTTGGTACAGTATGTATCTCTTCCTTGTAAAATAGCAAGAGTTGGGTGAAGGTGATTATACAGGTTCACCTCCTGCTGTGAAGGTGTTACATGCAAGTGTATGTGGCTGACCTCTTACATTGTCTGCCCAGCCTTTGTGTTGCTAGGAATAAAAGGACTTGCATGTGAGGGCACTGCCTCCAGACCCACTTCTGTGAGCCTTACTGAGAAGGAAGACATTTTGTTCTGCCTCCAAGTAGCTCATTGTAAATAAATCTAGATGAGTGAAATACTTGTATTTTTAAAACTCTTAAAATATATTTTATAATGGAGCTGAAGGATATCTTTGCAGTGGGAGGTAGAGGAATTACAGCAACTTTTACCATCATCTGCAGTACAGGCAGGCATGGTACAAATTGTCCTATATAATCCAATAAAAATACGGTATGCCTGGCCTGTAATATTTACAACTGTCCTAAACTTTTTGGTTGTGCTCTGTGCAGTACCGGATCCATTATGCTCTTAAAATCGTGTCAGACTAATTAATTGATGGATCTCAAACTGAAAGTTTCATTAGAAACTTTTATAGAAAATGATGATAAATAACTGATTACAAAGACAGTTCTACTGAGGTATATTCTTTCTTTGAGCGAAAAATATCCTCCATTCTCTATTGCCTAATCATAAAAATAAAAAAGGATAGTTTATTTTCATTATATCTAATTAAAATGAGTGTAATTTGAACATATTACAATAAATGCAGAACTGCAGCGCATTGGAATGTATTACTATATCTTTAAGAAGAATTCAGCATGGTTATGGGCAAAATTATTTTCCTTATTCTAATTTATTTCTACTCTTGCAAAATCACACACTGATGTGTCATTTAGGCAGTTTTCTGCATGCATACTGTCAGTCCATTGCCTGAATATTTCAGTAACAGCTGATCAATTACAAAGGAAAAGCTAATGTTTAGCTTACTTATTAGTTCATTTTCTAATACTATGCTGATATCAGTGACATTTTTTAAAATAAAACTTCTGGAAAGAATCCAGCTAAATCAGAGGGAAAAGAGTGCAAGAAAGCTGCATCAGAACTGAGGTATTTGACATTAATGATCCGTGTGCTGCCACTTCAAATTTCATATGCACTCCAAAAAAACTGAGGAGATGATTGACTTTTGAAAAGTAAAATAAGAAAGATACTGGGTTGCATGGATGCCATACAAGAAGAATAAGCAAAATCATTCTTAGTTTACAATGAAGAGGTAGAGTAAAAAAAACCAAACAACACACCTAAACCTTTTTAAATGTTTCAAATAGTATTGGATTAATTGAAAGAATTAAAAACAGAAGCAGCTTTCATTCTTTTAGTTACCATTTTGGGCCCTTGAGTAAAGCTGATGATGTTTCTGGACAAAAGAAAATCAATAGTGTGCCACTTTTAGTATCTACTGAATGTTAGGTAGTTAATAATTTAAAAAAGAGAGCTTACTACTACACCTACAAGGTTTTCCCTTTTGTCAGGGAAGCAGCCAGGTTCAGTTGCCTGTTGGGTATTCCTTTGCATCCTTGCTCTCAGGGAATTAAAATGGCTTCTCCTCAAATAAGGGAAACTGCCCTGAAATTGCAGGGCAAGATTTTTTGATAGCCTTGATATGAACCACCTCAAAGATGAGAGCCTTTAAAAAAAAGATATCTTTCAAAGGTGTTTTAGATTAATACTATTTGACCAACTCTTGAAGATAAAAAGGGGATTGTAGTAAGAACAAATGCAGGCAGTGGTGGTTGTGCCTGCTCAAGGACTTGACCACAATTTCTGTTCAGAGGAAGCTCCTGAAGAATGAGCGAAATAGTTTTTGGGAACCTGTACCTTAACAGTTGTGCATTACATGAGTGAAAATCTTTTCCATCTCCCGACCTGAACTCAGATGTGTTTTTTGTTTCCAGGACATGCAGCACAGATGGTGGAAACTAATTGGGGTGGAGGGCAGAGCCTCTATGTGCTCTTGAAATCCCACGCCTCTGCGGAGGTCGAGGGGGCAGTTGCTGTAGCACAGGCGTCCTCGGGGCTGATGTGGGCAGTGACAGCCTCCCTGGGTTTGCCTCCTGGTCGTGGTGCAAAGCAAAGGCCATAGCAGCTGTCTACTGCGCTTCTCTTCCCTCTGGACAAATTCTTCCATCCCTCCATCTGACTCGGGCAGCAGAAGTGTGGAGGTGCCTATAGCTAGCCCTGCAGTAGCCCCGGCAGATGCAGAAGCAGTGTTTGGGGTTCACATCAACTTTGCTGTGCCAGGGCTGTTTGATGTTAGCCCCCTTTTCTTGGGCTTGCATTTTACCAGTGTTGCTGCAAATAGACTTCTGGCAAACCGCTTCCTCCCTCCTTTTCCAAGTGTCAGAGTTTTGGAGGGCAGGATGGGCCTCAGAGAGATGCAAATCATTTCCCTGTGCCATCCCAGGTGCTTAGAGATGTGGTGCGTTCCCATCTGCCCTCCAAGAGCTCGTACTAAGTCTCGTCTGCTAAAACTTGCACTATAGCAGGCTGTGACTTGGTCTGGGAGCTTAGGGTTTGTTGCCCTTCCCACCCTTTCTTTCTTCCCAGAAAACAAGAAAAAGTCACAGCAAGACTTGTTGGACGTTTCTGTCTGTCCATGACCTTCATGCCAGTGCTCAATCCTAGCCACTGTCCCAGATGTTATCTGCTGTATATGCACGTTACGGAGGAAATGGAAATCTGTTTCCATCTATGTGAACAGTTGCACCATGCGTCAGAGTAAGTGCTGCTGAGGAAGGACAATGGGACACCCGACCAGACACTCTCTAATTTGTGTCTTTCCATTATTAAAGTTGAGATTTGAGATGCAGAGAAACCACTCCCGGCAGCTGAGTTTTGCTGCCATTCTGAGGGATCTGGGAAAGTGGCTGTAATGACAGAGAAATGCCAATCAGAGCTTTTGTAGATCCCCATCGTGTAATTTGTGTTGTGTTTCTTTCATTGTACCATCAGCCAGCATCACTCATGTTCAGTCTTAAGTTCTCCTTGCGCCGCATCTCCAGTGGTCTTCCTCTCCCTTCCTCACCTTCACTTTCTTTTCCATCATCTCCTGTGTTTTACATTCTTTGTTTACATCCTTTCACCATTGCTCTTTTCCCACCTCCCTCATGCTTTTTGTCCCCTACCTGTATAAAACCACAGTCTCTACAAATGGTAGAGACTAGCATTGAGATGGCTGATCTCCACTCCTACAAAATGTCCATGTTTTACTCTGGCTGTGCTCTTGTACAGGGCCAGCCAGTTATTCATCATGTGGGCCTATTAAGAAGTAGGCAGCCCGTAGGTGAATCGCTGTGGGTGTTGGCCCTGCTAAAAAGATCCTGGAAATGTCTCCTCTTCAGCCTGAGTGAGAGTAACAAAGCAGGACTGTCGGGTGGTGGGACTCCCCCAAAGGAGTGGTGCAGATGCACAGCATGCCCAATTTAAAATGATAATTTAATATACCAACATCGGTCTGACGTCAAAAAATGGAATGTTAAAGGCTTTTTAATGGGCATACGAAGTAGCACGAGGATGAAGCCAACGCTCTTTCATGTCCGTGGGTAGAGGTGGCCTTTCTGCTGTATCATATTCATGTGTTTTAGAGAGGAGACAAATGGCCTGCAACATTATTTTCCATGAGCCATGTCCATCTACATTTAAATTACAAAGGTCAGGTCCACTTGCATGATAATTAAATTTTAATAAAATAAGAATCATTTATAACGTTCAAGTCTACATTATAATTGAGCGGGATAGCTATCCCTCACGTAGCTTCAGTACATGGTGTAGTTTATGCATGAGCTCAGGATTCTCTGCAAGATGCTGAAATCAACATTGCATGTTAGGGATGTGGATACTTATTTTAGGCACTGAGTTTGAAAATTGTGGTTTCTAGAACTATATGCAAAAATATTGCCAAAATAAGCATTCAGAAACTCATTTCAATATGCAGCTGCTTGTAAGCAGTAATTAAGACATATTGGGTAAATTTACTACATCTTTTCTCAGCCACACCAGTGAGATAGAAGTTGCAGATTTCAGACAAAGACTCAACAGATCTTTAAACTCCAGCCAGGACTCAGCAGAAAACTGCCTGGGAGAGCAGGTCTGCTGCTTAGCCTGGTCTTGTCTCCACTGGCCACAGCTCTTTGATGGAGGGAATGTTTTCGGGATTGCCCAGCTCCCACCTATTGTAGATTGATTAATATTGTTGTGGATCCGCAGCATTGAATTCTGGCATGGTAGCAATAGGTTAACTCAACTTTTAGTGTCTTCAAAACACTTTTCACAAATGAACTCATTTATCCTCGCAATTGTGCAAGGAGGGAGGGAGAGAGAGTCAGTCTATCTGTTTTCTGAATAAAGAAAGTGGGAGTTTTGACTTTTTTCTCAGCAGGAATCAATCAGTGCTGGCTTTACACTTCACATGCCATCACCGATCACTCATTGCTCTAAATGCTGTGTTTACACTCTGTAGCAGGAGATCCTTCTGGCTTGCTGCTTCTCTGAAATCAATCAATGGGTTTTACCTCTACTTTCTCCTTCAGCTGGGGTGATGCTGGTCCCTGAAAGGAAGACGGAGGATGGATTTGAGGAGCACTTCGGCTTGAACTACTTGGGACACTTCCTGTTGACTAACCTCCTCTTGGATACGCTGAAGCAATCAGGAACGCACAGTCAAAACGCTAGGATCATCACTGTCTCATCAGCCACCCATTATGTAGGCGAATTGCACCTGAACGACTTACAAAGCAGGTACCATCCATTTTTGGTGTTCACTGATCTGTAGTAAGAGTGTGCAGAGTAAACTCCAAGAGAATTGTTACTGAGTACTGAATGTGGAGGGAGGGTGTTACCTTGATTATTTTTTTTTTTTTTAATGAACGATGATTCTCCAGCAGTTGCTAAATGTCTGTAAGGCTTGAACAAAACTTGCAGACTTCAGTCAAAGACACAAATAATTTATAAACTTGTAAACTTAGTCTTTTATTCTGAACCTTGGAAGCCTTGCTTTCCTTTCTGATGCATCTACTGTGGTGAAAGTTGTGCAGAGCCTGGACCCATCACTGCCTGATCGGGGAGACTCTCAGTAACTGGGATGTTTTAAAATGGCTTGGGTGAATGCTAATAGGCTTCATCATCAAGTGAATGCATATGTAGAGGCCCTGATCTTGCTCTCAGATGGGTGCAGACAGATGCCTGTGGCTGCCAGCTCCCTCCTGCTGAGCATAGGGCTGCTGACTTGGCTCTGGGGGGGCAGCTAGCCCCACCTGCCTGGCTGCCTCACAGCTTCTCCTGGCCCACGTGCTGCCTGATGTGCCTTCTTCCCTGGCAGCATTGCCCGCTGGCCTGCAGCTTCTGCCACACTGTCCTCCCGTCTCTCTGCCACTGCCCGCACCGCTCCTGACCCTCTGGTCCCCCACCTCCGCCTCTCTCACAGCCCTTCTTCAGCTTCCATGCCTGCCTTCTGTCCCCAGGCTGTGTCATCCCTCCCGTTCCCATGGGGCTGGCCCTCTCACGCATCAGTCCAGTGATTCACTGCAAACGCTGGAGCCTCGGCTCTTGTCTGCGTCACCGAGACCTTAGTAAGATCCAAGTGCACGGCTGTCTTAGGTTTTTAACTCAGTAAGATTGGTTAAAATGCATGGCTGTATTCTGTCCAACTACTTTCGTTTAGGAAGACTGTGGGTGAATGTCTATGGGATGTTTCTAACATTAGGAAGACATCAAATGATGCAGTAAATGTTTCTGGTGTTATACAGGAACCATGTAGTGTTGTTTAGTTAATTGAGGAGTGGACAGGATAACCGAGATATGTTTCAAAATTTCCCCATGCAGTCACGTGCACAAATTGTGTGCTTACTAACAGGCTCAAACAGCGCCTGTCTTCTGATGGGCTCCAGAGCGTCTCTGCCTGCACGGAGCCAGTCTGAGTTCTGCATCATCCCTTTGGCAGAGACTTCAGCATCTGTTCAGAGGCACCTGGCCCAAGGTTTCATGTTGGAATAAAGACTGAATTTAGAGGGCTGGGCTGTTTCCACTGCAGACATTTTACATGTGAATGCTGCATTAAGCATGTCAAACTTTCTCTTTGACTTCTCATTACATACTACGGCATCAGTTTTATTGCAAAGCATTGTTTAAAGTCTGCAGGGTAGTTGCAGTTTCATCTCTTGCTTGTAAAACAACCACAGGAAATTACCCTTGCTCTTCACTTGATGTATGTATTCATTGTTTCTGATGGGCATGTGCTGGATGGCACCACGCAAGGGGGCTAAGGGGAGTGTAATTAGTATTTCTTTGGGCTAAAGTGCCGAATGCAAAATTAAATGTGGCTGTTCCGTGTCTCTAGGTAACGGTAGTTTCCTTGATTATAGCAAAGCCTTGTACCATGCCTCCTTAATTTAGGGTCATTCTTGCTTGTGATTCATCGTTATTAACTCATATTTTAAAGGAAAGAGAAATGTTTCAGTTAAGAAAGTTATAGTTGAGCATGAACATGTCCAATCTGATGTAGAAAATAATAATATATTGGTGAGATTTACCTGCAGCTTTTGCGCCAAACCCTGCCCTTTACATTTCAACTTTATTGATGTAAGAAGAGACATAAAGGACAACAAACTGTGGCTGATTTTGCCTGCTCTTTCCCTCATGGATGCTCTGAATTGCTCAGGGATATCAGCTGTGCCTGCTTTCCCAGCACACAGACACACTGGTGGGACCCAGAGGGGGCTCTGGATTCAGCTCCAAACCTCTTCTTGGTTCAGGTTGATGAAAGCATTCCTGTTTTGATTTTTTTTTTTCAGTCTAACTGCTGATAAGCCTCTACTTGAGTGAATAGTTAGTGATTGCATAAACAGTGCTGCCCAAAACAGTGAGATCACCTGTGTGTTCGAGTGTGTGCCTACAGTGCAAGCGGGTGGTTTAGCAGCCCTGGAGGGCTGTTGCAGGGTACCGTACACAGGCGTTGCCCACACCACGGGGCCTCGGAGACGCCTTGTGATTCAGAGCAGCTTTTGCGAGCTTAAATGGATGCGGTAAAACACCCATGGTAAGCACTGTGATACGATAGCGTTCCACGAATTGCCACAGTTTCCCAGTGATGACATCCCTCATTTTTGCCGCTTGTGTGAATGGGAAATCTTTCTAAACATTTCATACTGGCTTTTTCCTTATTTTGAGTTGCACTAGTTGGCTATAATTCATTTCATGACTTGGGTGCATGTTCCCAGATTGACTGGTAGTCCTAACCTCACAGGAAGGCAGAAAAACAATTTGGAGTCATTTATGACTATGCTAAGGCACATGAAAAATAAGGAGGTGATTGGTGACAGCCAATATGGCTTCACTAAGGGCAAATCATGCCTGACTAATTTGGTGGCCTTCTATGATGAAGTTACAGCATTGATGGATAGGGGAAGAGCAACTGACATCATCTACCTGGACTTGTCCAAAGCATTTGATACTGTCCCACACAACATCCTTGTCTCTAAACTGGAAAGACATGGTTTTGATGGATGGAACACTCAGTGGATAAGGAATTGGCTGGACGGTTGCACTCAAAGAGTTGTGGTCAACGGTTCAATGTCCAAGTAGAGGACGGTGATGAGTGGTGTTCCTCAGGGGTCAGTACTGGGGCCAGTGCTGTTTAACATCTTTGTCGACAACATGAACAGTGGGATTGAGTGCACCCTCAGCAAGTTTGCAGATGACACCAAGTTGTGTGGTGTTGTGGACACGCTGGAGGGAAGGGATGCCATCCAGGGGGACCTTGACAAGCTGGAGAGGTGGGCCTGTGAGAACCTCATGAAGTTCAACAAGGCCAAGTGCAGGGTCCTGCACGTCGGTTGGGGCAATCCCATGCACAAGTACAGACTAGGTGGAGAATGGAGCAAGAGCAGCCCTGAGGAAAAGGACTTGGGAGTGCTGATGGATGAGAAGCTCAACATGAGCTGGCAATGTGCACTTGTAGCCGAGAAAGTAAATCGTATCCTGGGCTGTATCAAAAGAAGTGTGGCCAGCAGATCGAGGGAAGTGATTCTGCCTGTCTACTCAGCTCTCGTGAGACCCCACCTAGAATACTGTGTTCAGCTCTGGAGTCCCCAACACAAGAAGGACATAGAGCTACTGGAGCGAGTCCAGAGGAGGGCCACGAAGATGATCCGAGGGCTGGAGCACCTCTGCTATGAAGACAGGCTGAGAGAGTTGGGGCTGTTCAGCCTGGAGAAGAGAAGGCTCCGGGGTGATCTTATAGCAGCTTTCCAGTACCTAAAGGGGGCCTACAGGAAAGCTGGAGAGGGGCTTTTTACAAGGGCGTGTAGTGATAGGACAAGGGGTAATGGATTTCAACTGAAAGAGGGCAGATTTCGATTAGACATAAGGAAGAAATTTTTTACCTTGAGGGTGGTGAGACACTGGAGCAGATTTCCCAGAGAAGTTGTGGATACCCCATCCCTGGAAGTGTTCAAGGCCAGGTTGGATGAGGCTTTGGGCAACCTGGTGTAGTGGAGGATTTCTCTGCCCGTGGCAGGGGTGTTGGAACTAGATGATCTTTAAGGTCCTTTCCAACCCTAACCATTCTATGATTCTATGATTCTATGATTCACAGTGGAGAAAGGGGCTCGTATTCTATGCTAGAAAAATTACCAGTGGCAGCAAACTGAATTGTTCGCCATGCTCTTGTCTCGTTATTCCTAGCTTTTGGTTGGGCTAGTGTCCAAACTGGAGGTGAGTGATGGTGGCAAAGGAGGGATCTATACATCAAACATGGCAGCAAAGGAAAGGCAGAAGACTGTCTTGACATAAAGGAGACAGTAAACTGAGGTTCCATTCTCTACCACAGATTTTCCTGTGGGATCCTTCTCTGACTGGAGTGACTCTGGGTTGACAGTCACAGTTGTGGCCATTGCTTCCCATTGCTTATACTTGTTGCTCAGAGATCTGCTCTGAAGCCAGACGTCATCCATATCACAGTGACCACAGTGTAACAGCATAACAAATAATTGTTGGAAGGTCTGTCCCACGAACTGTATTAAATGCAGGTTGTGCTACTGTCTTCCACGTTTCCTCTTTGGTTTGTTTTCTGCCATCTTACCAATCTGATTTATCTCATGTTTCTCTTTTCCGTTCGTTTTTGGCAGGAGGGTTAATTTATTTTTTTTATTGATTTTCCTTGCATTTTACATTTTTTTTCTTCCTTTGTTATCTCTCTTTTCATGTCTACCTACTTGATTTCTATGTTCATAGTTTCTTCTTCACCTGTATCTTTTGAGCTTTTTTGTCTCCATGTCCTTTTCCCTCCATCTCATATTTTTTCTCTTTTTTTTTTGAGAGAGAGAGGGAGGGTTTTTATTTCTGCCCATCATTTCATTTCCTCCTCTCCATTTATCTTCCTCTTATCTGCTTCCCCTATCCCCAGTTCTGTTTCTTCCCTATGAATGTCGTTTCTCCCCCTTCCTCCCCATCCTTTTCACACACACGAGTGCCAGACACAGCATGGGTACATCAAGGCAGGACAGAGCTTGTTCCAGACTGGCAGGGCATAGCTTGTTTCATGTGTGTTATTGAAAATGCAAACGCACAAGAGCAATGACTGTTCTCCCAGTTCTTTTGCTGAAGGATATATGAAGAACATCAAACACCTTTGTGGTCTTTTAGATCCAGACCATTTTCAACAGCAATCACATGAGTCGACAAGGGGATCCCTAAGGCAAATCATTCTCCTTCATCCCTACTTTGAATATGACTGTTTTCAAGGAGGTGAAAGTTTAACAGAAACGCTATCTATCTGCAAGCTTTTCAACACTGGTGGTTTCAGCAACTACATGGTGAGGGTAGTACACTGTGCACTCTAACAGCATAGACGGGATGTCCTTTTTTCCTCTTTTGCTTACCTTAAATAATACTTTCTAAAGTGAGAGGAGAAAAAAATATAGTCATGAGAGAATACGACTGTCTGGTTTTAGCAAAAGCTTGAAGAACACTGCTGTCCTCTTGGGTTGGGATGGGCTTGAGCAGTGCACTGGAGTTCATGGTGCTCTTACAAGGCTGGGATAGAGAGCACTCCTTCAAGTACTCTGCCTACCAAAGTAAGAAGGAATTTTAGGAGAATAAAGAAAAAAATACCTTATTCCCTTTCCCAGGCCGTGGGTCACACCTGAGTATGCTCCCTTTCCCAGGGGTTAGCATCTTTGTGTGTTCTGTCTAGCTTTTTCTCCATGACTAACTATTCCTTTCATCATCCTCTCTTTTTGCATGCCAAATGGGCCCTGTAATGCTGTGAATCACAGATCTATGAACTCCCCAGCCACAGTAACACAGCGCCCTTTCTGGTTCACATCTCCTATATATTCAGGAATAGTTAGTCACACTTTTTCTGCTCTCTTTCCTCTGCTCTCCAACTGCAGAAGGAGCTGATGTTTTTTGTAACTCTCCAAGCTTGTACAGTCCTCAGATAATATTCTTTTTCTGTGTAGCCATAGCGCATTAATCATGTCAGAGACAATAGAGATTGAATGAAAGGAATTGCAAAAATCACCACTGCCATATGTGCATTCTGGCTGGCGTAAAATAGGGTAAACCGCTCTGCCCAGGACCTGGGAGGATGCTGGGGAGACAAGGCGGCTCCAGTTATTCTCTGTTAGCCAGTTCATAAGGGCTGTAACAGGAGGTGTCATGTACTGATGGGAAAATTTGTCTGCAAAGTCGCTGGAGACCTCCTTTTCTTGGATGAGTGTTGTCCTTCACTTCTTGCGTGTGTGTGTGGTGTTTGTTGGTAAATGAAGTTGTATTAATTTTGGGTAGAAAGTTGAGGATTTTGTCGTATCAGCATTGCTGAGATTTTGAAAATATTGTCCATGAATAGCAATGAAAAGTTTCATAGATTTCATAGATTTTCAAGGTTGGAAAAGACCTTAGAGATCATCCAGTCCAACCGTCCCTAATCTCCCATTAAACCATATCCTCAAGTAGATCATCCACCCTATTCTTAAACACAGCCAGGGATGGGGACTCAACCACCTCCCTGGGCAGCCTATTCCAGTGGCTGACAACCCTTTCAGAGAAGAAATACTTCCTAACATCCAACCTGAATCTCCCCTGACTAAGCTTATACCCATTTCCTCTTGTCCTATCACCCATCACTAATGTAAAGAGCCCTTCCCCCACCTTCCCACCATCCCTTCTCAAGTATTTGTAGGCCGTAATCAGGTCTCCCCTCAGCCTCCTCTTCTCCAGGCTAAACAGCCCCAACTCCCTTAGCTGCTCCCCATAAGTTTTATTTTCCAGCCCTTTGACCAGTTTAGTCGCCCTTCTCTGGACTCGCTCCAGGAGCTCAATATCTCTCTTAAAGCGAGGGGCCCAAAACTGGACACAATATTCCAGGTGCGGCCTCACCAGTGCCGAGTACAGGGGCAGGATCACTTCCCTGCTCCTGCTGGTCACACTATTCTTGATACACGCCAGTATCCCATTGGCCTTTTTGGCCACCTGGGCACACTGCTGGCTCATATCAAGCCGGTAGTCAACCAAGACCCCCAGGTCCTTCTCCGCCAGGCAGCTCTCCAGCCACTCTTCCCCGAGCCTATAGCAATGCTTGGGGTTTTTATACCCCAAGTGAAAGACTCTGCACTTGGCCTTATTAAAGCTCATGCCTTTGGCCTCAGCCCAACGATCCAGAAGTTAAACAGTCAAATTACTTTTGGAAAATATGAATCCATTTTTCAGACCAAACCCATTGATTTCAGTGATTTCAGAATATTTTATTTCTAATCTATTTGTAATTACCTTTATGAGTACATTGTCATTCGTATTTTGAAGTATAATGTTGATCAAACTGAAACTTTAGTTTCTCAGAAGTCATCTTGTTGAAGTGAGGTATCTCCATCAGTTTTAAGTTACGTGGTTTTTAGCTAGATGTTTGTTTAAAAAAGACTTTTTCCCTAAGAAAGGTTTGATGAGTCAACATTTTTTTCAATGAAAAGTGCTTTTTTCAAAAAAAAATTCCCAGTTCCTTCAGTGCCTCATCGCAACTGATCTGTCACTTGTAGTTTCTTAATCCTCTCTGACTGGAAGAACTTACAGGATGTGCAATACCTTCAGTTCAAGCAAAACCAAACACGAAGCTGGTGTAGCATAGCTGTAGCATAGTACTATTGTTTTATTTCCAAATTTTTCAATAATAAAGGAAAATTCATAAGAAGAACAGATTTTAAATATTACCCTTTTATTTGTTAATCCATTTTGGTCAGTACAGAGGTCTTTCACAGTTACATACAAAGAGCTATGTCACTGGACTGCAGCTTAATAAAATGCTGTGAAAACTACAGAAATCGTAATCATAAAAGATTCTTCTAGACAATAAGATAGATACATGCTATAGATTTTATTTTACTCAAGGAATTTATGGTTTTGTTTGAGTTGTATTGTTTAAGCAGTTTCCCCATAATTACTTTTATTGCATATTCTGGTTCTATTTTCAAGATAAATCATGTTCCCTTGACAGGACCAAATACCAACTATTGACACTGGTGTATTCAGTCAAACGTGCCCTTCTTGCAGCAGGCTTCCAAGTTTTCGTGTCTATAGTTAGATGATAAGTCTTTAATGCAGCTAGGTAAGGGTATTTCAGTCCTTCTTTGCAAAATGCTTTCTGTATAAACACAGAAGGATTTGCTACTTTGCAGAATGATGCCTTACTTTGGTGGCAATTAGCATTAATTGCAAAAATTGACTTGCTGTTCTAGAAAATGAGTGTACTGGTAAAGGCAGAGATCTCAAATCCTATAAATTAATTTAAAAAAATAATGGGCTATTATATCAGCAGACCAATTAATCAACCCAAAAGACAGAGTTTTAGTTCATATGCAGCATGTGTTTTGTCTGTGTTGCAGGCCACAGGTGATCCTGTTCTGTTCCTGCAACCAATAATGAAGAAATATTTAAATCAGGATGCCAACTTTGGAAAGTTTTAATTTTACATTTATCAGTGTATTTTTGTTCTGTCAAATCAAAATACTTTCAGGGTTCACTGGTTTCTGAAGAACAGTAACACAGTGTAACACTACTATCACACGGGTAATGCCAAATTTTAATGTATTCAGGGAAATTAAATGTAGCGACTTTGTGTGTCACAATGTTAAATTCTTTCTTGTTTAAAAGGGATTAATGGTCTTAACAAAGGATTATTAATAATGTTTAATGATTTAGTAGGACACTGTTTCTGAATTAGTTTGAAATTGCAAGATGTTGGGAGGTATGTGATATATGTGTGTTTCTGATGGTCAGGCTCTCCCTGTGTGGTGGGTTGGGTGGGTGAAGTCAGCTCTCTTTGGCAAACAGGACAGTGAATCTCACAGATGTGCTGTTTTCCGAAAGAGCAGGATGGTTCAGTGGTAATTTGAAAGTTTGTGTACTGTGCTCCTGTGACAGAGAAGGCAAAAGGGACCTGCAGAGAATGCGGAGTGGAGATAGCTTGTCACCTTTGAGAGGAGAAGGTTAGTTTAACATCTCCCTTTGAGCAAAAACTCTCAATAAGGCTGAGTGAACCTTAAAAGCTTTGGAATTCAGGTCCTGGGTGATCATTCAAATGATTTTAGCATTCATCTCAATTGCTCTAACTACTAGCATCTTCACAGTACCTTTTCAGTGTTGTAGTCCTTCAAGCTGTCTAGTGTAGCTGGGGAGAGCTGGCACATGTGTCTGTAAATCCCTGGAATAATGTGTGAAGGGAAATGCTCAAAATGATCAGCTTGCCTTCCACAAATCCCCTCTGGGTTCAGTCCTGCGCAGCCATACATCCCTGATCTTGCCGTGTGCATTAAGGATTACAAGCTGTAGTGGAGAGAGTCAAAGGCAGACTTCTGCCTCTGTGATTACAAGTGATAACTCTTAACCTTTTCTGTGCTGTCCACCCTAAACCTCTTCTTTCAGTGAAGAGGAACTTCATCTGTTCAGAAGTAGACCAAGCATTTGAATGCTTAAACCTGTGAAGAAAAATTGGTCTTTTGATAAAATAGAGTTCTCCATAAAAAAATGTAGGGTTTATGAAAAATATACTTTCTAAATAAAATGTCACTGTAAAAGTAAAATACTTTTGCCTTAGGAAGTTTTAATGCTGCCAGAATGTCTTGTCATAGCTGTAGCTTTGTTGATCCATTTCTTCTGTTATTGATATGTGTCAGGTGCTGTGGTTCCCCTGCATTTCTTGTCATGGGAGGTGGAGACTGGCTGTGCACTGCACCATCTCAGCTTCCCAAGAAAGATGGAGACAAGATGCACTGTAGCTCACAGAAGCTTTCTGAGAAGTACTGAGCTTTTAACAGTGATACTAGCTGTAATACCGCGCTGCAGAAATGCCCAAATTGAAATACTCTGATTTTTGCATGGCATCTTTTGGTTCTCAGCTCAAAGCGAGGGGGGAGATGTTCAGTATCTGAATTGCCACCAAGAATCAATCAGTCTGCCAAAGCAGCAGTATCTTTAAATTCCTTTTTTCAGTGAGGACTGGGGCAGGGCAGCTCTGTGACTGTGTGTTGGTTTTGCAGGGTTTGGACATGAAACTTCTCGTCATTTCCTGGAAAGCCACATCTGCCTGACTTCACTTGCTTCTGATGTGTTTGTGAGTGGAAGAGATCTCTAGCGCTCTGGCCCCAGGCCATGCCGTGCCCCTTCTTAGGAAATGTTTGATTTTCCATTACAGGTCTCTGTTTACAGTGTACCGGGGTGACACCGTATTGGGAAATTTACAAAACAAAAATGAAAACCTACTCTAAGGCTAAATGGTAGCGAAAGTGATAGCTGTCGTTGTGCCTTGTAGTACTTTGAAATAACCACTTTGTAATGCTGGCTATGGACCGCTTTGAGACACTGTCTGTTATTCATTTCTTACAGGTTTTTTTGTTTACTGAAGTTGGCTTGTTTGTCTTCCTTAAGTAATACCCTTCCTCTTTGCAGGCCCCTTTCATATACTTATGTAAATCCCACATCTTTTGTGACAGCGGCCGAGGGCCACTGGTGATGTACAGTCTCACATGAATGAAAGCCTTTCCTGCCATGTCTGGGCTATCAGTCATTTCATGGGTGCAGGAAACTTCCACGTTTTAATCTCTTCTGTACCTTTTGGCATTTCAGTTATATTTCTTCTTTAACCTAGAAAGATCTTCCAACAGAGAAGACGACTTCTCATGACTGTTTTTAACAAAGAGTTATCTTCATGAGGTTGTTCCTTATTTCACGTACTGGGAGTTAATCAGTTTTATCTCTCAGCTTGAAGCTGTGATGCTCATATCTTCACTACATAAGAAAACTTTGAAAAAGCTGAAGTTGTTAGATTTTTTCAAAAAAACTTGCCTGATTTTCAAGATTATGTTGTTGTGCCAGACTTGATAGTCTTGTGTTGCTACTGTGGACAGAGCGATGGCACAGGATTTTCTGCACAGTGTTTGTAGACATCTCAGAGTAAAAAGGATTTTGCAATCTGCGTGCATATTCAAGCTGTATTTTCCCAGTAAGACAGAGCAGTCCTTCAATGTGTTGAACGTTTGCACTTTGTTGTGGGTTAGGCTGCTCCAGCAACTGAAACCCACACACAGCCGGACACTCACCCTCCCCCACCCCCAGGAATGAGGGAGAGAATTAAAGGAGAAACGGGAAATCCGTGGGTTGAGATAAGAACAATTTATTACAGATGATTTAATACAGTGTAGGTGCTCACCACCGCCTCCTATGCGAAGCCCGTCTTGTCCCGAAGCTGCAATCCCGGACGAACGCGAGGCCCCGAAATAGAGAGGGGCACAGAGAGAGAGAGAGAGTACTCCGAGAGTGGGAGTACTGGGAGAGAGAGAAAAAGAAAGAAAAACAATAGAGCAACAGCGCAGCAAGCGCAAAAGAGCAAAAGCGGCAAAAGAGCCCAAGTGCAAAAGCCCTTCTTCCCAGCTGTCCCTCACCTTTATACTGGGCATGATGCTGCATGATATGGAATACTAATTGGCCAGTTTGGCCCTCAATCTTAAGTTCCACCACAAGTCACAAGGGGAATTGTGTCCCCCTTGTCCTGGCTATGCTCCCCCCTTATCCCGCTGTGCTTCTGCACTCCGGCACACTGAAAAGTCCTTGGAGTCTCACGTCCAACCACAAACATCAACTTGCTATCAGCATTCTTCTCAGAGCGAGCCTCTGAGTAAAACCAAAACACAGAGCTCTTCTAGCTGCTAAAAAGAAGAGCTAACTGTCCCAGCTGAAACCAGGACACACTTGCAGAACATATCTGACTCCTCCTCAACCCCAAAGCGGTGCAGTGGGTTCAGCCCACCACAAAATGAAACCTTACATTACCTTCACGTATAGACCAAGAAATTTCATACAGTCTACTGGAAATCTGCTAGCCACATGTGGTGCACTGCACTGGATTCAAAATGGCAGCACTTTATTGCGCATGAGCAGACCCTACAGTTCCCTTTCAGTCTCAGAATGAAAAGCCCAGAATCTGCAGCTGGTCTGCAAAAGTCTGCACCAGTTTTAAGATCGTTTTGTCAAAACAGAAATAAGACTTGGTGTTGACCAAGTTATTACAGTACCATTTTACGGCTCTATGTGTGTTCTGGTGGAAGGGAAGAAATCCTAAGACCCATTGCTTCCTTCAGCTGCAAAGCTCTATCTCAAGAGATTTAGGAAGCTTTCCATAAGTGGGTGGTGAGTGCCTCGGAGTGCTTCTTGTTATAATCCAAGAGATAGTCTTGGAAGATGTGTGATAATCTTCAATAAACTGAGATCCAGTTTATCCAAGAGATAATATGAAAATATATGTGGCCATGATGTTTCCCCATCACTCAAAAGGATCACGAGGACACAGAATGTAGGTCTTGGAGCCTTGATCTATTTCTTGGCCACAGCAAAACCTTGCTTGCTTCTATTTATTTATTCATTCATTGGTTTGATAGAGATTTTTAATTGAATGAAGGGATACCATTATACTCAAATACCACTTCAAATATTAGCAAGTACTTAACATTGCATCATATGAAACAACTGTAGAAAAATGATGCTTCAGAAGAGGCAATTTATATCATTCCTTATAAAGAGATATATTTCCTGGAATGCTGGCATTACAGTAATTACAACTTGAACTTAGCATCAATATTTAAAATCATCAGAAACATTTGAAATTAATGCCAATTATACACAAACAAAAAAAAAATTGACTTTTTTTTTAAGATACTGATTCTGATGAGACTTTGACAAGGCCAGCCTTTGGGCCTGTGTTTCATACATTTGAGAACTGTGCTGAGCACATGGCAATGGAGCTGCCCACAGCGAGGGAGTCAGTAAAGCATGAGGGTTCTTGACACCTCACCTCCTGCCATTAGGAGGAGGGATCAGCCAAATGAAAAATGATGCATTGATTCCATCTGGATGACAGTAATGCCCAGGATAATAAGCCCCTGCTTATTTTGCCTTTCATAAATGTTTTTATAATAAAGACATTCCAGGTTCCTTTGCTAAATGTAGTCCTCCAAAGACAGTAAGTTAATTTTTGTTCCCTCTGCATTTCCTACAAGCTATAACAAGGGACTAGTCACTGGAAGTTATGTATTTATACAATGAAGTGCTGGAAGTTGGGAAGCATTGCTTAAAAAAAAAAAAACACAACCCAGCTTCCAGCTTATGGCTCCTACTGAACAGTGGATTAAGCACAAGGCAGGAGTCACTGACTTGTGGAGAAGTCATCTACTGCTAGTGAGACCATCGCCAACATTTTAGAGAGACAGAGCATCTCCCAGCTCTGAGCTTCTGTCCTGCTTACCCTCTAATTTTAAGAAGAAAAATGCTCTTTTACCACTGTTAAAAGATTTCAGAGGAAGCCCTCTTTTGGTCAGAGCTGTGTGTGAGCAGCACGTGGCACCAAGGTGCTCAGTGCAGGGAGAGGGAGAAGCTCTAGATGTGACCAGTCTTTGTTTGTGGGCCGGAACAGGAGGGCAGGTGGGCTGCTCTGAAAGTGCCACCTGCCTCTGGCTGCTTAAGTAACCCTGGTGCGACCAACTAGGATGTGGAGGGTTTGCTTTTCAGCTTGCATAGAATCACTGATGTCATTTACCAGTCTTGTAGCCTTCCTTTCTGACATGTCCATCACAGGGTCATGAGGGCACTTCAAGAGTCCCAAATGCCTGAGCCCTTATTCAACCAAATTACAGCTACCAGCGTGTTCGAGTTCAAATACATGGGGGTATGCTAAGGCCACCTTGACTGTTATATAGGTTGTTTTTTTTTTTGTTATGTTTTTTTTAAGGCTACATATCAAGTATATGAAAGAAGTGTAGTTGAAGAAGTGTAGTTATTCAGTGAAAACCCAAAGAACCCAGGCTTGTGTATGAAATGGGTGACTATACGGTAGCCTATAGTACTAGCTGGTAACAGGACAGCTGCTGTAAAAAGCTGTAACAAAATCTGAGTAAGTAGATACATTAACACTTTAGAGTTTAGTTTGGTTTTACTAATGCATATGCTTACTTCTATCAGCTGCCAATTTTCAGTGTTAATACTGAAATTCTAATTTCCCCAACTCTGTCTTTTCTCCATCTGTGTATTTTCTAATTTGTTGGGTTTTTTGTGTTTATTTTTTTATATTGAGGGAAAATCACAATTGATGAGACTTAGCAAATGTGTTCACAGGATAAATATATGTAGTACTGTCAGGAAGTCTACTTAAATCTAATAAGCAATATTTAGGACTCAGGCTTTGGTTTATCATAGAAAGAGAGAAAGAAACTGCTTATGATAACCAGAAAAGATATACCTCTATTCTGCAATGTATTTCTATAGCTGCTTCAAAATAAACTGCAAAATATATCAAAAGTCTTGAAAAATCTTGTGCTATGTTCCCTGGAGGAAGAAAATTTAAGACCATGAAAGCTTCCTGAGTGTTTAATAATAGTCTTTTATGTTCTTGACTAAGCAATGGTGATGATGTATTGCAAGATTAATACATAAATCATTAGGAATCTTCAGTCATTTTAATACAGCAAGTCTGTGTTTTGCTTAATTCACTGATTCATCCTAAGGCATATATTGAAATTTCGTGTGGCCTTTCATTAAAAGCCCCAGCATGTCACCCATGTTTTGCATCACTTGTTTTTTAATGGAGCACGCAGCAGTTGGGTTGTTCTGCAGTTTGATCTTGGCACGCTCTGCCCTCCAGGCAAATTAACGCACTGGAAATTGGGGAGCGTGGCAGTGGGTGAGGGGAGGATGACATGCGCGAGACAAGTGCGGTGCGAAAGAGGCCCATGTCAGGAGAACTTCACTGCTGGCTCCAGCCGGCTTGGACGGAGCTGTGTCTCTGAAGCAAGACGTGGTGGGGAAGGGGAAGGGTGCTGTCACTGCACCCTTCTTTCAGCTGGTCTGTATCCGCTTCCTCCACACGTGTGCATAACGCAGAAGTGACTGTTAGTGAAAGAGAAGAAGCTGAGAGCAGTGCCAGAGCTGGTGCATGGGAGATGTGGAGGAAGTGGTCTGTGCTGAGCAGCAATTTTGTTTTCCCTGATACTCAGCGGCTGAGTACCCTGAGCCGGCTTAATGCTCTTCGCTGAGCGTGGTATTGCTGGATGTGAATGGGAGACCTCCCCTGATCACAGACTGACTGAAGACAGGCAGAAAAGAAACCAGAGTTAGACCGGCTGCCGAGGGAAGGGCTACATGGATCCAATTTTCAAACTTGGATGGCAGCTGAGTCCATATTTAAACCCCTAATTAGCCACTGCAGGCTCCTGCAGAAAAGAACAGAAAAGAGAAAAGGAAAGGAAAGGAAAGGAAAGGAAAGGAAAGGAAAGGAAAGGAAAGGAAAGGAAAGGAAAGGAAAGGAAAGGAAAGGAAAGGAAAAGGAAAGGAAAGGAAAGGAAAGGAAAGGAAAGGAAAGGAAAGGAAAAGGAAAGGAAAGGAAAAGAAAAGAAAAGAAAAGAAAAGAAAAGAAAAGAAAAGAAAAGAAAAGAAAAGAAAAGAAAAGAAAAGAAAAGAAAAAAAATCAGCAAACCACAAGACACTCACTCACTCCAGAATTAAATACTTTCTTATTTTGTTTTGGCAAAAATACAAACCAATCCCTTTCTCTTCTCCTCCCTAGTTTCTGTAATGACAATTCAAACTTGTCAGTCTAAGTTGTAAAAAATCTTAAGCCAAAAATCAGAATTTCTGCTCAAAATTAATTGAACAGAAATGCATAGCCTGTCTTATCTTGATCCCTTATTCATCAGTATAGAATCAATAAAATGTTATTTGAAAAGGAAGGTTTCGTATATTGCTGCTCTCTTAGCCAGATTTCAAAGCAGCTAAATAAATCCTCTCTGCCTTAACTGTTCCCATAGTTTCCATTTAGTGAATAGTGCATTGCCCTATTTTATCAGCACCGACTTGACAAAATGCTCTAGGTGGGCGTCCCCCAGGGTAGACAATTTTCCATGGTAGGAAGCGTGGTCCACAGAGAGCCCCACTCAAAAGAGCGGATGGGCATGAACTCCTCCAAGCTACCGACGCCAGGCATGCCACTCCTTCCCACTGGACTTCTTCCCACCAAGTCCTTGCTCGGCTTTTCCCAGCTGCTGACCATGCACAGGCTTGCCATACCACAGCATGTGCTGTCTGGCGTAGCTCAAGCCTGGTGGGCAGTATTTACTAGGACTTGATTCCCGGGCAGTCAAGCACCAGTACCTCCTAGCTCTCTAGCCAACTGGCCAGCGTGCGTATATACCGCAAGGAGCTGGGAGCTTCCAGTTTTCTGCCTGGCTGGCCACCGAATTAGGAGGTAGAGTTTCTCTGCTTGAGTCCACCTGTCTTGCTGTGAGGCATTGATAGCCTGTGTCCTCAGGGGTCCAAGTGTTACAGGCACCTCGTGTGCACTGGTTTGCTGGCACAGACTGCTGGGAGGCTGTGTTCTGCTTTGGGCTGCTTGGCCTCTTGTATGCACTTCCATTTCAGAAAGCTTTTAAAGCCCACAGAAAATGAAAGCAATGTGGAAATGCGTAATGTCAATATTATTATTTTCTTCAGTATACAATTATAGTTTCATTCTGTGTAGAAAATGTACATACAGAGCATAGAGCACCAAGACAAACTAGATTTAGATGCATAGGCTTTAAAGCCGTATTAATTCCATGTGTAAGAGGTATATATTTTATGGTTTTAAACTGAAAGAGGGTAGACATATTGGACATAAGGAAGAAATTCTTTATGAGGGTTGTGAGCCACTGGGACAGATTGCCCAGAGAAGTTGTGGATGCCCCATCCCTGGAAGTGTTCCAAGTCCAGGTTGGATGAGGCTTTGAGCAACGTGATGTAGTGGAGGGTGTCCCTGCCCATGGCAAGGAGGTTGGCACTAGAAGATCTTTGAGGTCTCTTCCAATCTGAACCATTCTGTGATTCCACATGTATGTGCATGAGAGACGCAATCATGGTACAGGCACAGGAGCCCACATGTTCCTATTTTTCTGATACATAAAGTCAAGACTGGATGTAATGAAATCAAGTAACCAGTGTTGATTTTTTTTCCCAACATGATTGTAGTAAGATGGGGTCTCACCAAAAAAAATAGTTGTTCAGCGAAAATCTTTGTCAGTTCTGTGTCACAGGTTATTCCTCTGCCTCATGTAGTCCATTGATGTCAGATTCCTGGAAAGCAAAAACACACACAGAGAAAATGTGAAGAGAGCAGGTTATCATTGCAGGGGTTCTGCCAAAAGCATCAGCTTTGTGTATCCAATTTTATATCCTTCATATCTATAGTATATCATTGAAGTGGGATTCCCTACTGCCTTGCAAATCATTTGCATCTCTGCACTGTGATATAAAAGGCTCCCTCGTGGATTGGGTAGCTTTTTATATCTTCTCAGCACTCGTGTTTCTCTGACATAGATATCTATGCAAAGTACAAGGCTTTTGAGGATCCGGCCCTTGTAGTTCATGCTTCATTGCCACAAGGTAAGTCAAAACAGCACTCACACAAAATGTGGGAATGAGAAGTCATGGGGAGTGTTCACCTTCCTCCTGCCTGGCATCTGAAGGTTATTGAGGGCCAGACGAGACCCAGGCAGAACGAGTCAGAGTAGTCCCTAGCTCTGCTTGCTTGCGAGCCGCTTGCCAGACAAGATCACTCTAATTCAATTCAGGACGTGCGTCCCGTGCCCCAGCTTGTGTTCTCCACCGGTGGGGGAACGGTGGCACGAATGGAGAAGTGCCAGGGTCGGCTGCCAGCTGGCTGCCGGAGGCAGCTTCAGATGAGCGCATCTTCCCATGGGTGGCATGAGCTCTGTCCCGCATGGCTGCGTGAGGGAAGCTCGCAGCGGCTGAGGATCTGGTCCTTCAAGTTAAAAGGGTTGAAATATGCATGAAGCATAAGGTGACATTTTGAGTGTCTCAGATCAGAGCCCGGACGTTACTGAATTTAAAATGTAACTGCAATTTCCTGACTAATGCCAAGTCACTTTTATATTCATGTAGTGATTGTTCTTTATTCTTAAAATAACCCATTTTACCCTGGGGTGCAGGTGATATCTTTATGATGATGGAGCTACATTATCCAGGATGTTACAGCTCAGGCCATTGATGGTGCAAGGGCTATTTATGATCAGCTGTCCTTTTTTATTCTCTCTCAATTTCTGTAAAGCTTTTGTAGCCTGTTTGTTTGTGATTTGCTTGAACAAGAATAGATCAGGGAAAAAAGGAACGAAAAAAAAAAGAGATGCACTGGAGAGTCAGAGCTGTTGTCTTTTACTTCCTGTGGCTGAGCTGTACGATTTACTATTGTGTCTCCAAGTTTCTGAGTCCATTCAGATCTTGAACAGTTAAGTTGCTGCAGTAGCCTGGTACCTCTGCAGAGAGTCAGCCTATTTGCCAGCAGCCAGGGCTTTCTATAGTGAAGTGTACAGGATATTATAAATAAGATAATCAATGAGAATGAGGTAACAAAAAGAAGTCTGAGACATATTTACTGTTCAATTTTTATTGAAAATAAAAACCTTGCACTTAGTAGCAACCAGTGGAAACCAAAGGCTGGCTTTTCAACAGAGTAGGAGCATCCCCAGCCCCGGCATTTGCTGCACTAAGGGTGAAGGTGTAGAGGATGGAGACGTAGCTGCAGCTGTCGCAGAGGAAGGACAACAACTAGAGGGAAGGAGAGAGCTGGGAAAGAGGGATCTGCTTCTGGATGGGTACTCCTCTATCACCCTCCACCAGCTGTAGCTGCTGCCCCACAGACCCTAAACCCTGGCTCCACATCGGCTGGAGCAACAAGCAGCGTCGCTCACCCGGGCTCTGGCAGAGGCAAAGGGGATGGGGACCAAAGCTGGTTTGCTGTCCCCAGGAGCCCGTTGCTTTAGGCTCCCACCTGCTTTGCCTATGAGTTGTTTGTGATGCCAGGAATTACCTTTGGTTCTGCTAAGCACAAAAAAAGGTTAGACGAGAGGCTGTAGTAATTACAAGAGTGAATTGTCATGGCATAGGCATTTGTGGAAGTGATGCTGAGGTCCCAGTTGGGAGGAGAATTTTAAGTGACATACCTGCTAATTTGCCTGGAACTTGCCTGCTTAATAAAATAAATAAATAAATACTGCTGCTTGCATGCAGTGAAACCCAACTAATCAGCAGTTCCTTGAAAGTTTGACTTGAAAGAAAGGCAGATTCAGCGTCCAGATGAGAGAGAAGAAGTCTCAACAGGTCACGTTTTGCCATAGCTGCCAGTATTTGTGTGCCTTCTTTGCGCCTCCTGTTTGGCACAGTCCCGGCCAGCTGTCTTTGCTCTAAAGGCTGTATACGGCATAACTGTGGTTACACTTGCAGCCGCCCGCTCTCCTTGCCCCATCTTTTTATCCATCTCTTTAGCTGTGCGTAATCTGATGTGTCACTGGGGCAGGTGCAATGATTGCCTTACTCATCTGTACTGTGCCCAACACGGGAGCCTTCGCTGGAAACTAGTAGGTCCTGCTGCAATACAAACAACAATAACCAGGAGCAGCATGATCAGGCACAGATTTACTGGGTGGGAATGGGGTATGTATTTACAGGAAGAGGGCAGTGAGGAAGCGGAGAGTAATTCAGGGGCCTCTAGGTGATGATATCCTGGAGATTGGTGCCTCAGCATTTCTAGTTTAAATAGTTGGACACAGAGATTCTGGCAGGTACCGTGTAATTTTATTTTATTTTTTCTCCCCACCATAAATCAGACCTGCTGTCTGACGAAATAATCACCAGAACTCCAGCAAACAACACACCTGCCAGTGATAAGCTGTTCCTTCTGATGACTCAATGTATAGCTGTTTGTTTGCTGGACATTGCAACATGCAGTACATTTGAAGTATATGCAATTTTGTTTTTATTCTGATTGTTTTTATGTGCATCTCCCTCTCTCTTTCTCTCCTGTGTACAGATATTCGTATTCACCCCATGGAGCCTATGCCCAAAGCAAACTTGCCCTTGTGTTATTTACCTATCGACTACAGCATCTTCTGACTGCAAATGGAAGCCATGTGACTGCTAATGTAGTAGACCCCGGAGTAGTGAATACTGAGCTCTACAAGCATGTCTTCTGGGTTGTAAAAGTGGTCAAATGGATGACAGCCTGGCTATTTTTCAAGGTATGCAGTTTTTTAAATCATTTTGTTGCTGTGCCCCTACATTGTGAGAGCTGAAGTAAGTGTGGAGCTGAAGGTGTTTCAGAGTTTATCATAATGTGTGGTATTTATTGCATTTCTCTGTGCCGGTGAGATGTACAAAATTGATAAAGACAGGCCTTCCCCAGAACAAACACATTTTTTAAATGAAGGGAGCAAGCTCTCACAGTAAGGAAAGGGAATGCCTTTCACCATCTGTGTCCATGTGCCAGTTATCTCTGCCCTGATCTATCCGTGTGCCTTTGTGCATGCATGGGGGCAGAACATCATCCTAACAGAGCCAGAATTTGCCAAGTGTTCCTTGGAAATGTCTTGTACGTGCTTTTAATGAGAAGCAGACATGATCTGGCACGGTTGACATGTACGCAACACGTTATAGAGAGGAGGGCAAAGGGAAGAAGGAAGCTGTACAGAAACGGTGGTGGGAAGTGGCTATACTCCAGGCTGTGCAGGTCCAGACGGGGAGGTGGGACAATTTTCATTTAGCTTTTTCATCCTAACACATACTTGTAGTGGTACCTGATTCACTGTTATCTTTTCCTGGTCTGCACTAGGAAACTTAAAGCTGTTTGATAAAACCAGTCCAGAAGTGGGGCAGACCCAGTTACGGTTAACTTCAATAACATTTTGTAGTGGTGTAAGTAGATCAATTTGAAATCAGTTGAGCTGCACCTGTGCAGTCTCCTCATGTGGACAAGCCTTAAGAGGACTGGTGCTGAGAAAATGTTCTGCTTATAACTCTTTCAGAAAGTAGTTTTGGATTAAGTGAATGGAATCTGATTCCATTAGGGAAAATTAAATGTCCTAATTAAAATGAAGTATTTTAGATCAAGGGCCATGTCCCACAAAGCAAGTTAATTTTTAACTTTGATATGGAAATATCACTAGCTTTAATTTTAGGAATGAAACTGGAGGCTGGAAGAGTGGCTGTAAAATAAGATGCAAACAAATAAACCCGTATTTAAAAAAATTAATAGTATCTTCTGGGTACACCTTGAATATTGCAATAAAATTGTAATAGGAATGCTCATAATATGTAATGCATTCTTAAAGAAGCAGAATGCAGCTTTGCCAGACCGAATATATTAAACTTGTTTTGCCTCTTGTGATTGCCGTTTTAAATATCAGTCTCCAGTGATGGTGTCTTTTCATTGGACCTACTTCACCTTGCTAACATAACAGTTTAATGCAGATGTTTAGGTTGTGCTCAGTGTTCCCTCTAGAGCCATAAAATTCGGGCAAAATTTCCATGTCTGAGAGTGAGAATTGAGTCTCTTGTTTACAGTGCTCAGTCCCATTCAGTTTTATTGGGGTGCCCAGGGAGACATTTTTGTATTATACTGGCCGTGTTTAGACACTGAATGAGATGCCACTGGACACACGTAAAGTGAGTTTGGGTTTATCACAAGAGGGAGTCTCATACTTACAGCTCTAAAGGTAATGCCACTGATAGTTCCTGATCGCTTCTTATTCTTTGGGTGAGATACTGCTCTGAAGGAATTCTGCCTTGCAGTGAGTGACGGGCAGACGTACTGACTTGCGTGGAAGTGCGATGTGTGCGCTGCCTGAAAAGCAAATGCATCAATTGCTTTTTGAGTCAGAATAACTTCAGGTTTGGATAACTGAATGCTTCAGTTATCGAGGTTGAGATTTTCACCTTTTTATATAACACTCGGATGTGTTTTTTCTGTAAGCCAAAGGAGAAGGAAGCTCTTACTGTCGCTCTTCCTGTCCTCCTTCAGACTTCTGAGTTACAGCTCCAACTTCTACTCTTTGCTTATTGCTTAGGATATGTTTTATATTCGGGTTTGATTTTGCCTTCCTTTCTCACGTTCAGGAGCACGTAGGTACGCCCTGTTCAGCTCCAGCAGAACTGCACCGCAAGGCAATCTTTAGCTCCACGGCAGCTCGCGTTGAAGCCTGCCTGGTGATTTCAGTAGCAGTGTACCGAGTGACATAGCATCCAGCATTCAAGCCCCAGTGGTTCTTGTGTTGGTCTTGTGCGTTAGGGTAAATTTCCCCTGAGAAAAGTAAAAAAGCAAGTACAAGAAAATTCAATTGTCTGATAATATAGGTAGATGGTATTATGGATTTCTTCTCCCTTGGAATTTCGTTTCCAAGTGCGCATATATGAATCTTCCTCCTAGGATTATGGAGGTAATGCAGTGAAAATAAGGTGATAACTCTCTAATCATATTGGCTCAACTAACTTTTATCACTCTGAATTGTTCTGGAGTGATTTCTAAACGCATACAGGAAATTCCTTCACCCACTGCAAGCCAGCACTCGTGAAAGCCGCCACAGCCCAGATAGCTCTGTTGAGGGAATGCATCACGGATTTATCACATCACGTTCCCTCAGGAGAGAGTCAACATGTTGTTTGATTTAATTCCAAAATATTGTGGCAGAGCCTCCGCTGCCTTTAAATGAGTTTCCGCCAGCACTGGTCCCAGTTGCGTTCAAGTCAAATACTTCCCAGGGCTTGCAGCTTGGCCCTCACTCTCTCTGGGCTGCTGCTGTTTGAGGTGGCTCAGTGTGGCAGGCAAGGCTGTCGGCTCAACATCCGCCTCAGAGCAGCCTCAAGATATTTTGATACTTAAGCAAATAAACCTACAGTCTTGTAAATAGGCCATGATACGCACATATAATTTACTCAAAGTATTAACAGCTTGAGTTTCTCAGAACTGAAACATTGTCTTCTGGTCTTCATACATGGCTCGGTAAAAGTCTCTGCCAAATCAGTTTGTTGTTTTTTCCCCGACAAGCTGCCATGAAAGGCACCCCTGTAGAAATAAGATAGGCCAAGCTAAACAAATGCCTGCCTTTTAGAAGTGATGGTTTCATTCTTTCTCAGCTCAATTCTTTCTCAGGAAAGTTATTGTCTGTTGTGATACTTGTTCTTTAAATTTCCGTTTTGCAAATGTTTTCTATACAATTTAAATAAACAGAGATTGCACCTATCACACGCAAGAGAGAAATTATGTTTATTCCTCAAAAAAAAAAATTAACTTCTACCCCTATGACTTCTCAGTAAATAAAAGCTGACGAGCTGTCACAGTCCTCTGCAGAGTGCAATGAAATATGACATCCCTTAGGAATGTTTAACATAAAGTGATCTTCTTTTTGAAGAGATAAAGTCCAAACCAGTAAATAATAACTAATTAATAAGATGATAATAGCCTAACAAGACATTAGCCAGATGTCAAATTGCAATTTAGCCAACTGTGCAACACACCAGTTTTAGTGATGGGTACTGCCCAAGCTGGAAGCTGAGAAGGTACCATTTCCCTCTCAAGTATTTCTGCTTCTGCTACAGATATTGAATATTCATTCTTAAGGCAGATGGCCTATGCTTGTGATACAATTAAAATGCCTTAAAGCAAAAAAAAATATTGACTCTCATTAATGTCCAATGGCAGGGACTGTTCTGCTTCATATGACTTCATTATGCCGCTGAAGTAGGGACGTTTCTCACATATCGGTGCTGTAAACTTCCTCCAAACCTTCTTTATGACAAGCTGGGTATAAATGTGTCATTATCAGATATAGACTGCTTGGTCCCCGCAGCTGCCTCAGATCGGTATTTAGGAAGGCATTGTAGAAGGAAGACTGCGCATCAGATCTTGTCTCAGCTGTCGTTCCCAAAGACGTAGTGCCATGGAAGTGATTATTGACTGACAAACTGAAAGCGAGTAGGATTAGTGACCTCGCCAGCCTGCAAAAGAGAAGGGAAAGGCTTCAGGAACACAGACTAGAAATCAGTCAATATGAACCAGTTCATATCTTTCATCTGTCAAAATGGGCTTAACTTTAGTGTAATTTTCCTATAACATTTTAAAAGAAATGCTTCCAGTCTATAAGTCCTCCTAGAAAACAAGATCTAAAGAATCTGGATTCATCGTTCATGCCAGAGGACATAGTCATGCAGGTCTTATTGCGGCATTTCTTATTCAAACTGTCCCTTTGGCACTGTGAATGTGGAAAATTCATTTCATCCTTCCCCCACCGAGGTGTCAGAAGACACATCACCACACAATAACGCCAGCTGTACAGAACGAGAATAATTAAATTCTACAGCTGAAAGAAGCAATTCATCAGCATCAACATCTTCAGTCCATGTGAATGTGTGGTCCTCACGTCGAGCTAGTCTGGAATTTTCTCACAAAATGAAAACTCCTTGCAGAAACATGTCATTTGCAGTTAATTATTTGAAAAGACTTTTCAGATCAGGAGTGGAATTCTGGTCAAAATCAGAGAGAAGGAAACAATCTACTTTATCCCAGTAACTGTGATCCTTAAAAAGATCCCATTTTTGTACACTTTGATACAGGGATTTAAGCTTCAGAGCCATGGGGCTTTTTTTTTTTTCCCATCTAATAAGTATTTGCTTATTCATACAGCCATAGGACGATTCTAGGGGGAAAGATAGAGGGACCTACCTGGGAAGGATAATGAGCAATTCACCTTTGAGCTACCAAATCCTGGTGATCTGGGTATTTTTCTTGGATGTGAATCCCTGGACTTGGGTAAGCCCCCAGGTCCTGCCTGTTATGGGATACGTGGATGCAGCTTGGCTACTTTACTTATTCTAACTGCTAAATAAGAAGGTTTTGGAGCATGGAGTGTTTTGTGTCTGCCCTAGTTAGGATTAGATCCCTCTAAAGGAGGCTGACTTGAAATGCACACTTACATAGCATTGGACCCTGGTCTACACTGAACCCGTCGTTCCCCTGCGGTCCCAAGACATCATTCTTTTCTGTGTGTTTCTCAGGTCAAAGTAACCAAAACGTTTATTATAAGGGACACATTGAGAGTTGCTGGAGAGTATTTTGATGGCAGGATTTCTGTTGCGTGCCTTGGTGTACGGCACGCAAAGGGGTAAGGATGCTGTGTGGGAAAGCACAAAATGGGTGGGATTGTGTTGCAGTGCATCAGAGGGAAGTTCTTGTTTATAACTCTTATTTGGAGCAGCTGCTGGCGTGATCTATCCCCAAACCACACCCGGACTTGCTCTTGGAGAGTGCTAGTTGGAACAGGCCGAAACACAGCCGCGGAGCAAGCGAAAAATAGAGAGATCCATCTCACACTCTGTCCCACGGTTTTAGTTGTTTGCCTAAAAAGAGAAAAGCATCCCTTTTTTTTCCCTGACAATGTGAAATGGGAAGACTATCTTCCACCTTTCAAAAGTGTTCACAGAGTGGGAAAACTGCCTCCATTTCTAACTCTGCCTTCAGGATTGACCCTTTTTAGCCTGGAAAACAGTCTAAAGAAACGCAGGTTAGACCTCCACTATGCATTATGTAAAAACCTACGCTTGCCCTATGTGAAATTGTTTTGGAGTGAAACTTCTGGACTGGTAAGCAACTGAAATGTTGTGATATCATTTTACTGGCAAGTCAGAAGCATACTGAAAATGGGCATTTGTGCTGTGTAAGAAAGGATTTGTCCCTAATTCCTGTGTGGTAGAGGATGTTGCTTTAACTTGACAGCTCAGGTAGATTTCTTTCATTCTATCTGAATGGAATCAAACTTGTATCCAAAAGAGTGCAAAACTAGTATCTGTATTGCTGTAAAGAAGAGAGAGTAGTTAAACAGTTAAGAAATTGTGAAAATATATGAGCCTAACCCATGTTAGCACATCAGCGCTTACCGTCCTGTAATCTGTAAATATTTTCATATTCAGAACACACAGAGTTAATTAGGAAAGACATTTTCCATCAATCAATTTATTCCTTGCTAACATTTCTCGGCAGTACTTTCTCATGTATTTGGTTAATACCTTTGTATGGTAATCTATTTCCAGACTTTTTGAAAATGGAACAAACACAAAAGAGGGAGATAATTTGCTATGGGCCAAAAACATGCCAGGAGCTCAGTACCGATTTCTGTTAGTTTAAAAGAAGATAACCAAAATGCCTCTAAAGTAAAGGTCTCAAAAGAGAGGTTGAAAGATTGGGGAATTAGAGAAAATCTTGAAATTTCAGCTAGATCATTAGCCTTTCACTTTCACTCCTTAATCTTTATAGTTAGGGATTATAGCATCACACTACTGTAATTCTCCCTCACTTGCCTGGGAAGTTCTACCTCCATCACCACGTAATTAAAATTCCATTTTCTTTTGGTCAGGTAGTACCATGCAGTTGGAAACTTGAACCAACTGGCGGCAGAATACAGGGCAGCCACTAATCTTTCTCATCAGTGTATCTCTCAGATACCTCTTTGAGAGAGAGAAGGAGCAAGAGAGGGAGGACACCACTCCAGCCCTACTGAAATGACCCATTCAGCAAGGATAGAAACAGGAGTTACAGGCAGTTTCTTTCTTCCGTGTGAAAGAGCCATAACACTGAGTGAAGGAGAAAGACCACCGGCTTCCCTTGGAAAATCCTGCTATTGAGCTTGCAGGTGAGCAGCAGTTTGGAATTAGATTACTAAAATAAGGAGATGCAGAGGAGGAGGTTGTGGGAGTGCATATTCGTATATATATGTGGACAGTTTGCCACCAGGCATGGTGTGCACTATAGATCAATTCATATTTCTCTGGGAATGACCTACATAAATTCCTTATTCTTTTCCCAGTTGTAATGCATCTTTAACAAAACAATGCTGATAAAATTTAAATTGCAAAGCTCCATCATCTTAAGCCCCTACTTACCACAGAAAAATTAATTTTCATAGAATCATAGATTCATATAATGGTTTGGATTGGAAGGGACCTTAAAGATCATCTCATTCCAACCCCCCATGCCATGGCCGGGGACACCTTCTGCTAGACCAAGTTGCTTAGAGCCCCATCCAACGTGACCTTGAACACTTCCAGGGATGGGGTAGCCAGAACTTCTCTGGGTAACCTGTTCCAGTGCCTCACCACTCTCAATGTGAAGAATTTCTTCCTTATACCAAATCTAATCTACCCTCTTTCCATTTAAAGCCGTTACCCCTACCCCTTGTCTTATCACTACATGTCCTTGTAAAGTCCCTCTCCAGCTTTCTTGTAGGCCCCCTTTAGGTACTGGAAGGCTGCTAGGTCTCCCTGGAGCCTTCTCTTCTGCAGGCTGAACAAGCTCAACTCTCTCAGCCTGTCTTCATAGGACATAATTTTAGGAGTGTTTTGGAGATTTACAAGCACTCCGTTCTCCCTTTCTGAATGTGACAGTCCTTAATTTACCAGTAATCCAAGGAGACTTAAAAACCTTTCAGTGTGAAGTAAGAAAACTCTTCCATGAACAACATAGACACAATTTTTAATAGTTATCCTGAGCTTTCAAAGATTGACAGAAAATGACAAGATCTGCCAAGAAGATAAAAAAAAAAATCCCCTTTTCCAGTGGTCTAAGGCATCTATACCTGGAAGGCCCCTCTGATAGGGCTCCTAGTTCATAAATGTCTGCAATATGAATGCCTTCATCAGAGCTGTTCATCCAGTGATCTCCTCGTGGTCACTCCTGGTACTGCATCTCTCTTATCCGAAGATATGTGCAGTTGGTCAGATGAATCAAGTCCTTCAAGTGCCAGTTTAATCCCTGTGAACAACGAAGGGGTCCTTTGGTAACTAGCTCAGCTGTAGATATCTGTGCTGTATAAAGGTATAAAATTAGTTAAGATGAATCCCATCCCAAGTTACAGGACATGAAATTTGTGTTATTTTAAAAAACAGCAATGTTAGTAAAGAACTGAAGATAGTATGTTTTTGCGTGTGCACAGGAGAGAGTAGGAACTGGAAAGGTGTGTTCACATATCTGGGGCACAAGTAATCTGTAATCAAGCTGGTTTTTCAAATGGCAGCTCTAAGGTGTTTGGAGTATCAGACCATTTCCCGTATAAGTGGGAAATGTGTTCGTGGGCAGCCACAGATGAGGAAATTCCAGTTACTTATGAAATGTATTTCTCGTATATGTTTACAATCCATCGTATGCTTCCACTATTTATCACACAGATATTGCCATGCATTTAAATAGGTAGTTTTGTGTACTCCTTGTATGTAATTATAATAGTGTAATGTATGTAACAAGCATCCAATCCAGCAGCCAATTTGTGAGTTTTGAAAAGTTTCAATTCAGAATTCACTTCAACTCTGGCTTTAGTAATGACTATAACAATTACGATTTCCAGCCCCAAACATTCATGTTTGCATGGTTTTTGAGATACTGCAAGACCTAGTTCACATGGTTCGTTTTGTTCTCATCATGTTTTCAGCTAAAAACATGAGATTTGGTGGATTTTGCTAGGTAAACATGAGAAGGGAATTTGGTGCAGTGGCTCTAGCCCCCATTTTTCTAGAAGGAACTTAATCCTAGCTGTGGTACAAACACAAGTCATTAATACAATCTGCCCAGAGTTAGTGGTTTCTATAAGTTATTATATATTTAAACATTCTCTTTAAATTGGGTCTGTAAGTCTCTTCAGGGCAAATGACTACATTTGGTTGTTGCCATCTAAGTGCTGGAAAGGGTAACCACAGGAGTTATGTTGCCACACAGCAGGCGTTCTGCGGGGAATACAGAACATATGCAGAAGAGGATTTGGATGAAACCTGAGCAATGTGCAATAAAACAAGAATGAACTTGGACAGCTTATCAGGGATGGATTTATAGTGATATTTGTTTGGCCCCATCATGCTGACCTACTTTTCTGTCCCTGGAATAGGAAGGAGGTGCTGCTGCTCGTCCTAGACTCCGGCATGGTCTGAAAAAATAAGAGTTGCTCCCAATGTCTCTTAATTGCTCATCTAAGTCTTGGAGCTGGCCATGGCCAACTTACAAGGTTAACTTACCGTCTTATCAATAGTTTGTCCAATTTAGTACATATGTTATTTTTTGAATGAGTAGCAGGGGCCAGAGTTGGTTCCCCGTGCCTGACAGCCCTCTGTTCCCAAGGCTTTGCTGCGAGCAGCATTGTGCAACGTCTCCCCAGCTGCCTTGCGTCCCTGCAGCAAGAAACAGTATGCTGAGGCTCAGTGTGTCTCTTGAAGAGCAGTATGAGTTGACTTATTCAATATTTTTGCCTGCCAAGCTCTTGAGATGCAAAACGCAGTCTTTGACAGCGTCTGCTGCTTGTCACATACTATCCTAAAATGATTAAAAATGTAGAAAGAGAAAAGCTGTCCCATTGTTTTTGGAGATCAGAGTGTTGAAAATAAAATTACATGCTATGAGTATATTTTGACAGTTGGCTCTGTTCTAAAAATGAATGTGGAAAAAGCACTATGGGGCAGCATGCTCGTTTTTTCTGTCAGGGTTGTACGTTGTCCAGGTACAAAGGTTATTTTTATGACTGCCCAAGCTGTGAATGCAGCTTGGTCATTTCTCAGAGAGGAGTTCAGTTATGACCACTCTCATACATCATGACCAGTAATGACAACTTAGGTCGCCGTTTTCCTTTGCACGTAAAATGATGGCTTCCATCACCATGAAGTTTAGGTACTTCATCAGTGACTTTGTGCAAGTATAGCTGATCAGAACCTGCTAAGCAAGTAAATGATGCCCAAACCTAAAACCATCCAGGTCCAAATCTTATTGTGTGTTCTTAAAGCAAGGATTATCTGATCTGACTTCGCATCCTCTACATGGAGTACTGTCCTTATGTAAAGCATTTTACATGTCTGATCCTACTCCTTAGAGATTCTCATTGATCTAGGACTGGTGTTTTATATTGCTTGCCTGGTTTAGGTTTGTGGCACATGTGTCCCATTTTATATGCCTGTTATCTGGGGAAGTGGATTAAGGCTGGCACAGACACACTGAACCCTAATCAGTTTAGAGGGCCTGCAGGTCTCCAGAGGCAGTAAGTACTTCAAATGTTTATAATACTAGCTTCAGCTGGTGTTGCTTGAAATTCATTCAACAAGCAGATCTGGAAGGCAGGAAGCAGACAGTTTTGCTCAGTCTCTTTTTCAAAGTATGATTGCCCTGCTAATACTATTTTATATAGGCTCAGTGCTCAGTTTTGGTTTTGGTGGTGTGGTGGGTTTTTTCCCCTCATATTGAGGCAAGCCTATTTCATACGAAACACTGTTTTCACTGCAAAAATATATCCATCACCCAGTACCTTGGCTGTATAACTTCTTCTATGAGAGTTTCAGCCCACTCTGCCCAGCACTGGGTCAAAGGCAAATTGCTGGTGAGTCATCTATTTCCGGCCTTTTGAAAAAGTGATAAAATATAAAATGTGTTTGTGCTGAGGTACCTGGTTTTGTCATCTCCAGGTCACTACACGACAGTTTACTCAGAGGAGCCAAGGGGATTACAAAGCATCTCCAGTGCTCAGAAGCAGCACTCATACATGTGACACACAATCTGTCTCACTCTCTCCCAGTTGGAAGAAAAGCATTTGCAGCATTAGCATCATTAAGCTTTATAGATGTGTGCAGGTACCATCCCCCTCAAGGATGGTACCAGTACTGTCACTGTTACCATAAAGACAACACATGTTTTATATGCTAATTTCAGTTTGACTTTGTAGAAGCTCTAGGCAACAACTTTTTTTTTTCTTTCTCTTTTTTGTCAAGTTATATCATGATATGTAGCAATAGCCTTCAATCAATATGCACAGGAGTGAGGTTGCTTTTAAGGAAACAGTTTTGTCAAGACAAGAACAAAGTGAAGCAAGCCGACTGGAAATGTATTTCCATCAAGAAAGTGAGGAAGAAATAAGAAGAAAGAAGTAAGAAACTTATTTCTAATCATTGGAATCAGACTCTTGAAAAAGCTTCCACACAGAGAGATGGCTATAGGAAAACTTGTTTTTAAGACAGAGTTTAAGTAGGTTTATGAGGAAGATCAGCTGATAGGATATCTGCAGTATGAGGAGATCACAGATGTCCCAAGAGGTCCCTGCTGTCCCCTGTTCCTTCTGAATTCCTTTTGTATTTAGACTCCAGTTTCATTTCCTTAGGTTTATCTATTTTGCTCTGATGCTGAAAAGAAAAAAGCAATCCAAATGCAATCCAAAAATGAAGATTGTGCCTGTTTTGTGATGTCAGGTCTGCCTCACCTGAATTGGTGTTTTCACTGCTACTTGCCATGTTTTTCTTATGGAAAAACTATGCACCATATTTTAAAACTAGAAAAACACACCTTTTTTTTTAGCTTTTTTTTTTTAGTTTTCATGGACTTTTTATTTAAACCATGATGTAATATTTTAGAGAGGGCAAAACTGGATTCTTAGTCTTTCTTGGGTGAATCTTTCAAATCAGAGCAATAGACCTGCTGCAAACTACTGATCATGGATCCATTATGATAGCTACGATGTGTCATTGCTCCAGATTATAGAGTTAAAACTTTGCCCTCTGATATGAATGGGTGCCTAGATTTAAAAATAAATCCTTTGGATTATACTGAAAATTTGAACTGTCAAGAAATAAATGGTGTGGTAAACTGAAACATAGGTCTCTTTAGCTGCCCTCAATTTAGCTGTATTTCAGTAATCTCTCGTTCACTTTTCATTGCTGTCAGCAGCCTGTAGGGTTTCTTTTACATTTATGGCAGAAATATCTGTCTATGAATCATGTCACTGTGATGTATGTGGTTTTGCCACTTCAAGGAATTAGTAAACACTGCATAGTTTCTCTGGTAAAGAACACCACATTGCTGTATCATTTGTACCAATAGGTATTTCTTCATGTAAACCGCTTTCTTCCATAAAAAATTCCTTATTTTCATGTGTGGTAGGTAGAAGGTGGTTTTGTTAAGTAAGTGCATATAACTTTATTTCTTACATTTCCACATTTTCACTGTCAACATGTATTTCTATAAAACTTTTTTTGACAGTAGATATTTATTAACAGGCTTTTGCAAGTATTTTATTGCAGTTACAAAGTGCCTTTATCATAGAAAAAAAAAAGATGTATCTAAAATGCAGAAACCTGACATACTTTTCTTTTTTTTTGGAGTCCCTTTGCTAAAATCTATGGAAACTAGATAATTACATTTTAAAATATCACTTACCTTCAAGTACAGAAGTTTTTCATACACGAAATTAAATTAATAAAACATAATTGCCTTCTAATTACATATACTAAGCAAAAATGTAGCCTACTTCAACTTTGCAAGTTATACATATATTATTAAGTAGTTTGAAATAATATTTTTCATTTTGAATTCCACTCACCCGTAATACCTAAGAGTTTTTAGGAAAGATAGATAAATAGCTCTAACGAAATGCAAAGCACTGAATATTTTGGAAGAATGCAAGATCCTTTCCATTTGATCTGCCATTTGTTGTTGTCACTGTAGATAATGGATGAGAACACCTGCAATTATCCTCCAGTTAATATACTTTTGAATTGGAAGAAAGGGTAGAGCTATGGTGCAGCAGGCAAGTAGTCAGCTAACCTCCATTGCAGGCATTTAAAACACCTCTTCAGTGGGGCTTCTTAATGATAAAATGCATAGGGCTGGCTTTTCTGACAACCCGTGGAACATGATAGATGATAGTAACCTTTTCTCTAAATTAACTGGAAAACCAGGAGGCGCAGGGCGGTGCGCTCAGGCGCATGCTTTCCTGCTTCTCATCCCATAAGTATGTATTTTTATATTTATTTTTAAATTATGTCAATATATTGTGGACCGTATTCTCATCTCCATTTCGTTGAGCCTCCTTCACCCTTCATAGTTTCGAAATAGTTACATTTGTACTTCTTTAATGTAGCGACAGTTAGCGCAGGCCAGAGGATTGTCTAGATTTTGTTTTCTTTTCTACACAAAAGCAAACTCTATGAGTGTGAGCAACACTCTACTACTTGCAAATGAGGTGTACGCTGAGAAAATCTTCGGTTTTGTTTTGCAATATCTCATACTTGCCTGTATAAAAGGAAAAAACCCTGCATGAGCTTTTTTGAAATGAGTTTACACTTTCAGAGAAGAAGTTAAAGAGCATACTTGGCTCAAGCATCCATTTTTGCTTAGGGAAACATTTTCTGTAAGAACATGTACCTCAGTGCTATTTTCTCTCCAAATTTCTCGTTGTGGTTATGTTGGCATTTTTTTCTGCTATGGTTGTCTACAGGTATTTGTAAATTCTTCATAATAGTAATTTGGAAGAGGAATCTGCCTGATTTTTCAAGAATCAAATTACTTTTCTCCTTTTTTTTATACTAGTGATTAAAAAATACTGTTTTCTCCTGCAGAAGTGTAGTAAGACACTCAAATCTGGTTATTTCTAGTCACAGCTGGGTATTTTTAATTTCGGAAATCTCTGCCCACTATCAGTCGCTGCTGGTAACAGTTGTCAGATGTTCGAGTAGCTGTGCTCTGACGGCAGGCGTGAAGTTGTCTATTCGTTTTCTAAGCAAAGACCAGATGTTTGTTCTGGGGTAAGCAGACTGATGTGCAGTTAAAACCTAAAGTAAAAGTAAATAATTTCAGGCTATAAACCAGCCATGTCTCAAGCCACATGTGACTCAAAAACAAAAATGTGAGAGCCCTGTACATCTGGGATATTTGTTTATGCAAGTGAAGAACGGATGAGTTATTCTGTCCCCTGTGTTAACAGACAAAAATTCAGATTTGTGCCTTGGACTAGTTCGTGCTTTTCCCGTGCTCTACACAGAAAGGGTGATAAAAACAAGGCAAAAGGATGTATTTAGAGAATTAAACCAATGGGAACTCATTGGTTCGCTTTAGGAGCCAGCAACAATTCTGTCTCCCTGGGAGACTTCAGCGAGCACTGAGGCACCCCACCTCCAGCTCCGACCACCTCAGGTACTTTCAGTTACTCTGAGCAGAAAACCATTGCACACTGAAAAAGAAACTGGGCAGACTGAAAATTTGAAGTCTAGCAGAGTTATACTGGGCCCGTTAGAGGTGAGGTCTTGATCATTTTGTGACTGACAATGTCTTAAGCAAGAAAGAGCTTTGCACAGAGTCCCATGGCTACAGCACTCTGGTAATAGTCATGCCACTGCTGGCTGTTAGACTTGTCCATCAGAAGTCTAGCTTTTGCATTTTATTCTCATATCTTTAATATATTCACACTAACCTTTAATATATTCACAGTACTGCAGGAAAAATTACACTGGGACAAAGGAACAAAGGCAAATATTGCTAAAGACGTTTTAAATAATGTGCAGATCTCTTGTGGGCATTGATTCATGTGCTTCATGGTGTCAATAATTGTTTGTGAATTGCACCCATTTTTTTCCCCAGAACAGGGCATTACTCTTGAAATATAGTCATTACCTATTGATTAGCTCTATAGTAATTTTCATGCATCAGTAGTTCCAATAAAAAAATAAGTACCACTTATTTTACAGCAATGTGTAAGATCCATACATTGTTCATTAATGACTGAAAGGAGACTTTAGAATATTTTTTTTTATTGCAGAGACCACGTTTACATTTCCAATAACCATAAGTCTCAGGATAAATGGAAAAAGTCTTAAGGGCTTTTTTTTGTTGGTGTTTTGGGGTTTTTTTTGATGGAGGAATTGTAAATGTTCTGCTGTCTCAGGACAGGGCTGCAATAAGAAAGGCATATTTGTCACTGTTTGGTGCTAATGTAATTTCCTGGTTTTCCTACTGTATGACTCTCCTTTTAATCCCAGTTGTCGGTAATGTGCTATTTTTTGATTAAATGATGAGACCTCAGATTCAGCAAGGAGAAGATAATTAAAACTATTTGTTTCATAGACTGTCAGCAGCTATTAGGGATTAGACAAATATAAATTGAGGTCTTTTTGCCCCAAGCCATGTTACAGACTTTGCAAAGTTCACAAACAATTGTAATCCTCTTTTATTGAGCACAGATTTAAAAGTAAAGGTCAGTTATGTTTTGGTCACTGAGGAGTCTATATAATTGGTAAAAACCAAACATTTAGATTATTTTTATATAAAAAGGGTGCTGCTTGGGAAACTCTTGCTTCTCAATTGTGGCTCCCTGACAGAGTTTAGGGACTAAAAACTACCCACACCGCCTCAGCAGACGTTTGCAGAGCAAAGGAGGCTTTGCAGCTCATCCCTCCAGCCACAGCAGTGGCTCATTCCAGGAAGGGCCAAGGAGCAGCAGAGATTGTAGCTGATGCTGGTGGCCTCCGCACCCTGAGACCAGCCCCACTTGCCCTCCTTCCCTGCAGCCCCACGCATGCAGCAATGCAACATGCTGTCACACCACCGTTTTGATGCCTCTTGCAATTTTGCTGCAAGAGGAGTCTTGTTTTCTGCCCTGCTGTAATGGCTTGGCACTGCTTGTGGGCCCACCATTTCTCCTGTCTTCTCAGATTTGGCTGGGTCAATGTGTTGATGAGATTTCACCTAATATTTCCCTCTTCTTTCTCTACTACAAAAAGGCTTGGGCTTGCTCATTTGCTTGCTCCAGAGGTGCTAAGAGCCATCTGCCCCACGAGCTCATGCTTTGAAGGCTGCTCTCTCCCACTTTTTGGTTTCTGAAGGGTCTCGGTGGCGCGGATGGGTGATCCAAGGAGGGTGAGTGTCAGTGCTGCTCTGGGAATCCTCCTACCCTGAGCCCCTGAGGACACCCTCCACTACATGGCATGTGGGCTGCAAAAAGGGATCTGACCCAATGGGACAAGTGCCCAGCGTGCTGATGTAAGAGGCACACTCAGTGAGGTTGCAGTGAGGGTCTGCCAAGACACATTTAGGAATTTAGGAGGGAAAAGGGGACGAAGAAGAGCTGGGATTATCTGCATGGAGCATGATGAAAGGGCACGCAGAGAAATGGGTGAAAGTTTAGACTGCAGATGTGCTTTGCATGCCACCTAGAGAAATGGAGTCCTAATCTTGATTGGAACAATTCAATTCCACTGTGAAGTACATATTAAATAACAATAGGTGGCTGCAGAGCTGTGCAGACTTGCAGGTGAAGAGCAGAATTTTAAACAAGCTGCCGAGTGAGCTGGAGAGGCAGCACAGAGGGCTGGGACAGGCGGTCTGCCCTGATGTTCAAGCCTCTGCTCAGACCTCAGCCTGTATTTTTATGAGTTAAAAGCAGTACTAAACCACAGCACAGTTCTGCATTAATTCAACTGGAATTTTTCCTAGGAAGCAGAAGTTTAATCATCTGAAGCATCGCCTTTTGCAGTGTATCACCACGAATGAGCAAGCAGGGAGGGATCATTGATTGGACTCTCAAGGCAAACGGACATGTGTAGCAAAATGACATTACCAAAGAGCGTAGTTCAATATGAGCTCTCTAAACAAAGCGAATTATTTCAGCACCAGATGAGTCCGTAACATGTATTTATCGAGCCACAAAACCTCACAGTATTTGTTTCTCGTTCTAAACAACTGCTCTAACCTTTTAGTCAAAAAGCCCTATGCATACAAGTGCAATAGAAACTCTCCTGGGGCACCTAATGAAAAGAAAAGGTTAATTCTCACTGTGTTATTTTGGGTATTGATAGTTCTGCAAGTTTAATTCTCTGGGTCATAGCTATGCCCTTAATCAGTCTAGTATCAAAACCCCAGTCAGAAGCTCTCTGCAGAGACACGAGATATCTGAGAATGAAATAAAAGGAATATGAAGATTTGCAGGAAGATTATTGGGATTTTTAACATTCTTACTCCACATCATCTGTTGGTTTTTTGTTTTTTTTTTCTAAATAGCAGATTGGCTAAAGACTTTGAGTGTGGAAGAGATTAAATGTTTTTCTCCTTTCCAATTTTTCATTGTCCTCCTTCAGGTAATGAGATTTGACCGTTCACTATGGATCTCATTTTTGGGACTTGAACCAATTCTTCCTGCGACACAAGTCAGGACAATGGGTTTAGGCATTCACACAGGACTGGAGTGTACCTTGTTCCATGTCACCTGTACAGCAACATGACATTTCTGCTGTTACTTGTCATCTGGCAAAGGAAAAAGGAACATGGGAAGGACCGCGTCTGTCACAAAATCCAGTCCTGGCCTTTGCAAGGGAGACGTTTTTCACAAATTAATGGCTCCATCTGCTACCCTAATGAAGGTTTTCAAAACACCTTAGAAATAAACCTGGATATTAGAATTAACAGCTTCAGTGAATAGCAAGTCTGTGTCTTGCTGCCTACCAATTTTCAGTGCATCCTACTTCTCTGATTTTCTTTATCTGTTCCACTGGCAAGAACTACCACCTTTATTTTTCTCTCTCTGTCCCCTTGCAAATTAATAACGTTATCACCTCTCCCCAGGCTAATATCCCTCTCTGCACCGGGAGTACCAACCTGCCCTGTTCCTTGGCCGACAGTAAAGACCCTGGGGGTTGATTGATTTAAACAAAGGGATTTAAGTTACAGAGCTTGAACTCACTTTCAGTTGACAAAATAAAAAGCTTGATTTGAATAATAACATTCAGTCCTCCTTTGCATTTGTATTTTTTGTAATGTTGTTAAAACCAGGCTGATTCTGGTGGGTTAGCAAATATTTAGATACATCGATTAGCAACTGAGTGTAGCCTTTGCCTTTAAATTCAGTACTTCTCTCAGGTAACCAAGAGGATAAGCTATGCAGACAGCTTCATAATCATATGGGTTCAGAATCTATCTGTGATTTTATTTTATGATAGAAAATGGGAAACTGTAGTTTTGTTTACAAGATGACTAAGTTTTTCTTTACTTTTTGTTACAAGCTGCTTTCAGAGGAAATATGGCTTTAATTAAAATGAAGAGAACTGTCATTTTTAAAGGGGTTTATTACTTTAACAGAAATACTTTGAACTTATTGGGCATGTTTTTCTCATCAAAACTGAGAATGTGATTACAGACTTGAACTAACTAATTCTGTTTACAGTATTTGTCAGAAAATAGGATTAGAAAATAGGAGCCACTCTCATCTATTTCTATTCTTTCACTAAAATAACTATAGAAAATTAGTCTACTCTTCTTATTTTCCATCTTTGGAGCATGTCACTAGGGATAGACCTAAATTAACCCCCTTGTTCATATCTTTTTGTTTATTGTTCAAGATTAAATGCTGAAATAGCCAGCAACTGGAATTATAGGAAACATAAGTTTGAAGAATAAGATTCCTTCCCTCCTCACCACTTTTGTCTCTCTTCCAGCCTGGCTTTCTCCTCTCATCTTGGGGAATATTGCAAAACTATAATTTACACATGATAACTATATAGAAAACAGAAACCCAGACCAGTTGGGGCATAGACAGTGCTAAATGGTATTTGGTGATGTGCTTGAAACTTCCTCCTTCCAGCTAGCGCAGCCTCCGCAGGACTGTCACATTTCAGTCCTGCAGAAAGACTCAGAGTCAGCGAAAGGGAAAGGGAGACGAAGGCTGAGACCCAGGGCAAGGATAAGCTCTGTGAGTTGATGCCTCTTTTTCCATGCAGGAGCTTTGTGTGGAGCAAAACCATCAGCAGGACGTGTTGCAGCCAGCTAACATGCTGTTACAACACAAGACATGAGAAATTTGGGGGAGAGTATGTTCTTCCTTTCATCTCTCCCATTTTACCAGGTGTATTTTCATCTTGCATGCTATTAATGCAGAGAGGTAGCACCTCGTAGTCGCTTTGGGTCAGCTTGTGCGCTTATTTCTGGTCCCCATCTTTGCTAGCGCAGGCACATGACCTGCCTGAATCCTGGAGAAGTGTCCTCTGCTGACCTTACCTGGTGATCCAGGAAGGGATTTGCACCTTCTCACCTGATCCGTCTGGTTTCAGCCAGTGCCTCCAGCGGGCAGGTGAGAAACCAAGAAAGCTGGGCTGGGAGCCAGCCTCTCCCAGCCCCACGGCCCGGCTTAGCCCATGGGTGAAAATAGCCTCACTGCTGTTTGGGGTGCAAAACGAGGGTTGTAGAAATCTAAAGCCAAAGAGGCTGTGAAATAGCCACTGGCTTAAGTAATCTTGGGTTATTTCATTTTGTCTATGTTCTGTACAGTCTTTATGCTTTTTGATCTCATCATACTTCGTAAAGGTTTTCTATATTGTGGTTATCTTTTAAATATTTAGGAGTTCCATGCCTGTCCTGAGTACTTACAAGCATTAAAAAAATCAACAGTCCTCATAAGAATAGTATGGGGATACAACAGGTTGCCCAGAGAAGTTGTGGCTGCCCCATCCCTAGAAGTGCTCAAGGTCAGGCTGGATGAGGCTTTGAGCTACCTGGTCTAGTGGAAGGTGTCCCTGCCTGTGGCAGGGCGGTTGGAACTAAGTGATCTTTAAGATCCCTTCCAACCCAAACAATTCTATGACTCTATGATTCTATAAGTGTCAGTTTCCGTTTTCTGAGAAGGGAAACGATACAGGGCAAAGTGACTTCTCAAGTGTTAAACAGTAAGTGAAAGAGTAGAGATGACAGGAGGGTGCTACATATATCTTATACCCGAAGACTTGTATTTTCAGCCAAAGCTGGCAAAGTCATTTTACTTTGTGCAAGCAGACAAGTAATAAAATAAATTGTTCAGAGGTACATGCACTCAGAAGCATCCTCTTCAGCACTTAGAGCTTTGCTGTGTCTCTTGCTCTCTGGGGTTGGTAGAAATGTAGCTACCATTTCAAATATAAACACTTCTGTGTGTTTTTCTGTGTTGTTTCATTTCAATTGTCAAAATCTGGCATCATTTGAAAGAATTCAGCAAACTAAAGATGACCCACACACTGGTATAAGATAATGCATTAGAGAATAAAACTTCTAAAGCTTTCATGGTTGTTTGTTGTTTTAAGTCCTCTTTAATTTTGATTCATTCACATTTTGAATCATATTTAAATTTTGTTTTCAACGAAAAAATTTGGCATATATTATTAAATGATGCAGATGTTCCAGCCACTACCTATCAAAGAAGTTGCTTCTCTAAGAGCTTTGTTGGAGGGAGGAGTAGTAGTCTTATGCTCTTATTCATATTTCTCAGATAGTAATAGTTCAAAACTTGGTAGAATTAAAGCCTTGCATAGTTAATAAAAATAACAGGATGATTGCTGAGCATATATCTGGCATGAATACTAAGCTGTAATTAAGTATTCTTACTTAATGATAGATCATTCTACATCTCAGAATGAAGAAGATTAAGTTGAATTGCTCACATGATACCATAATTATGGCAATAGACCTGGTAGTAAACAAATAAATTGTGTATTTTCCTTTACAAACTCAGAAAAAGAGTCACAGCCTAGTGTGCAAAGCGTCAGGATTAGGATTTAAGAGGCTCATTCTTTCCTCATCTCTTCTTATGACTTGCATGTTTGCTTCAGTAAATCAATTTGCCCACCCGTCTGTGAAAAGAGGTGTTGCAGAAAATCCCAGATTATGTGAAGATACCCAGGACAATTCTGAGAGATTGTCAGGCATCCTCAGCAGTAGGTAGCTACGGGACATCACCTGGTTTCCAGAGGGCTGGTTAACTGGAGTGCCACGCTCCCAGAAGAGGCTCTACCATTTTGTGAAGTACGTGTGCTCTCTCGGCTCTCTCCTCCTGTTATTGCCTGCCTTGCTTCCTAGAGACTGGATGTTCTTCCAGCAAGTGACTGTCTCTGGCTGGATGTTTATGCAGTGTCTGGGGCAGCAGGCTCCTCTCTGTCAAATTTTGCATACTGTTACTGAGCTGAGTGAGGTAACAAGTGTAATGTAATTTGAGTGGCTGCAGCAATATCTCAGTTCTGACTTTGAAGACATCGCTGTCTGCTGCAAAGCGAGCTTAGGGATTAACCTTCAGGCAGGCAAAGTAATCTTCCTCAATGCAGTTACAAAATGAACAAAGGACTCGGTGATGATAAATGACTTTGACCCAAAGTTTCAAGTCCCTGCTCAAATTCAGTGATGTAAAGTTGAGTTCTTGTTTCCATTTTGAAAATTGCTTAAAACTAAGCATCATTCTTCTAGTCCTCCATTTCAACAACTTAGAAAATGCGAAGTATGGATCCACAAGCACTCCTGCTGAAATCACTGAGGTTATATTGCACTTCTACGTGAGAGAGATTCGGTTTGAAATTAAGATGCAGAAATTTATTTTTGTGGTGTCTGCAAGGGAGTTCACTGTTGTAGCTGCATTTTAAAGTCAGTGGAGATCTCGTCAGTGTGGCCCAGAAAGCTGACCAGTCAACAGGGGCTTCATTTAGCTCCCTGATAACATAGGCATCTGGTGCTATTTCGGGTGGCCTATGGTGTCCTGCTTAGTCTGAAGCAGCTCCTTTGGAAGAGAAGGGTTCAGTACCATGGCCACTGTCTTCCTCAGCAAACCTTTACTCATGTTTTGAGTCTGACAGAAGAGCCATGCCAGGGCTTCAGAGTGGAGCTGCTTGGCGATTTTGCAGCAAAATGGATTTCTCAGAAGGCATTGGAAATGGATATAAGCTTAGTCAGGGGAGATTCAGGTTGGATGTTAGAAAGAATTTCTTCTCTGAAAGGGTTGTCAGCCACTGGAATAGGCTGCCCAGGGAGGTGGTTGAGTCCCCATCCCTCAATGTGTTTAAGAAAAGGGTGGATGAACTACTTAAGGACATGGTTTAATGGGAGATTAGGGACAGTTGGACTGGATGATCTCTAAGGTCTTTTTCAACCTAGAAATCTATGAAATCTATGAAAACAAAGTGAAACCTTCCTCTGTTGACTCCATCAAAAGATTCATGGGAAATCAGGCATTCAAGGCTGCGTGCCTGCCTGCTCCTTGGGCTCCCTGAGCAACAGGCTGACCCTGGCTGTGTTGTGGGGACAGTTAGTTTCTTCCACTGGGGACTGATATGAAGATGAGGTATTGTTTCCAAGGCTCTCTGTGTACCTAGATTTTTTGGAAAGATCTTTCCAGAAAATTTGGATTCAATAGAAAGGGAAGGAGAGATTCAGGATTTGATACTCTTTGTGTCTCTTTGCCAGCTATCTCTGCTGATTACAGTGTCTTGTGCTAGGATGCTCAGGGAAAAGCTTCTCTTTTTGCCAGAATAGGCATGAATCATTCATATTATAAAAGCTCATTTCCTTCAACATTTTGGTATTTTTTTAATTTGAAAATTGCCTTGCGTTCTTTATTCTTCAATGTTTTGTCTCTTACTATATATTCATATCTTTGATTCAGAAATTATTTCTCTGTAGCCACGACATTGTCAGGAGAAAGGCTTCACATTGTAACTCAGACATTTCTGTTTGTAGCTGCTGTCTCTTTTAAAGATGAAATCTAAAGAGCGTTATTATGGAGTGAATTTATTAAAGAATTCTCTTTGCTGTGAGTTGGAGATTGAAGAGAAATTGATTTTATAGTGCTGACTAGGTCTCTAGGGAGAACTGTATATTCAATAAAACATCTCGATCTCTTTCTGGTCTATAATCAAAGCAGAAATTGGATAGAAAGAGAATAATAGTGAGCTACGTATGAAAGAATAGGAGGAGAGAGAGAACGCGAATTGAAACCAGGGCTTTTGAGTGAAGGCGGAGATGTCTGAAAAGCTGTGCTGCCAGACCTCTCTAGCAGCTTTGGCTTCCTAGGGATCTGACAGTTGGTCCTGGCCACCAGTCTCACCAGGACTTACAGTCAGCTGTTACAGCCTGATTGATCAAAGGTTGCTGAACACGTCCTTACACCTGCGTCATGGTTTCCTTTCTAGCCTTTGGTTTCATACTCAGTGTTTCAACCAATTACTTTTTGGCTGAAATTTTCAAAGCAGTGATCACGTTAGGAGGTGTAGACACTGCAGAAGTTACACAACGAGCGTTGAGCATGCGTACCCTATGTCTTCGCTGGGAGACTGTGACGCTAGAGCAGCTGTCGTTATTTCTCCTCAGAGTCTTGCACCCGTAAGAAACCTGGTTTTCAAATGATTCGGTAGTTCACAGATCATATTAATCAGTGCTCCCTGGAACGCAGGTAATTTGTTTCTCACAAGTTTGTTTGCTTTAATACTCATGGGAACGCAGTGCCAGCTACTCCATTTCTGACAGTTTTCAAACTATTCTGTATTGTGGTGGCCTCGTGTTTGCCTTTGTTCTTGAGAGTCAGCCATTGTGTTCAGGATGACTGGGTGTCAGCAAGTAGATGAAAGACTTTGCTCTACCAAGTAACAGTAATTTAATGTTCTCATTCTTCTTACTAAGCCCCACTGTGCATATGCATAGTATCACTGTTCAGGGATCCCAGATGACCATTGTCATTCCTGAAGACAGACAGAAAAGGCAGAAAACTCTGTATATACTGAGTATTTCAGTCCAGAAGCAAGTCAGTAAAATACTAACATTTGCAAAACTTTGCCAGAATAATGAATGTTGAGAAAAGTAAAGGAATGTTGGCAGAAGTGCCTGAGTACCCAGGCCGAGAAGATGGTCTGTTCAGTGCTTCCTGTGTCTTCCTAGCTGGAGCCTGGGAAATGCATTGCTAGCCAGAGACATGTCGTCTTGTCACTTGAGCCAGGAATGGCCTGATGGGAACTCATCCATTAATAAAAGTGATGCCACAGAGCAAAAACTCTGAACCCCTGTGCCAAAAAAAACCCTGGAAGCTCCTTTAACTCATCAGCCCCTGGGTAGGTTTCCCATGTGAACTGAAAAGTGCATGACATAGTTGATAAGAGTACATGAAGTAGAACCACCATTATAAAACCAGTGTCAATGAGTGTTCCTACAGCAGTCTACTTAATATTGCTGTTGAGGGGCATTCCACCAATATTTAATGTATTCTACATCACAAATTGTATGTATAAAGGTGTTTTAACATCTTCTTCCTCAGCATTAGGCCATTCTCCAGCATACCAGGCAGTCCTACATGCGTATCTGTCTGTTTGGCCTCTCATTCGTGTCCCTCAAAATACAACTGCAATGTCAATCATTGAGTTTGTCAGCTGCTTCCTGCTCTTCATCCTCTTTGCTCAACCTTCTCTCCTACCATCTCTCAAGACGGCAGGAACCTGGAGCCATAAAATACAAACTGAGTACAATCAGCTGATTGGCTGAGGTGAGGGGAAACTATTCCAGAGTAGGTGCTCTTCTGATACCAAGGGTTGTGTCACTACTGCTTTTTCAATCATATGGCCAAGTCTGTCAACCAATGCCATTTGAAGTCCATGCATACTGTCCATTCAAACTGTTTGTCATAGTGTTTAAGATGCACAGCAAAATTCTCACTCTTTGCTGATAGTTACTGAAAATGGTACTGAGAAAATGAATGGATTTCAGAAGAGGAATTATAGGGGCTTATTAATTTTGTTTCCTGTCTAATTTTCTGTGGTTTCTGATGGACATACCACACTATCTGCCCAGGACTTTGAGCTATGAATTCGGGTGGAGGTGGAACTGGATAAGTACATGGATTAACAAGGAAAGCACCACAAAGCTGTCGTGTATAACTGATGCAGACACACGATTTCCAAAGAGTTAAGCCGTTGCGCCTGTTACAGAAAAATGAAAAGGATGTGACATTTTGTGTCGACATGGCTGTGGGGACTGACTGTCAGCTAACACACTTTGCGAGCGTTAGCTCCCAGTATTGACAAGATTATATTGCACTTAAAAATGCATTAATTAAAATGCGTTAGCTGGCAAGTCTTAAAACAACAAAACTAAACCACAAACCCTCTGAGTATATGTCCCAGTTTTTATAGAACAGAATATTCCATTTCATGCTGAGAGAAAATTATTCTATGTTGATGACTTACTGTTGATGAATATTTAAAAAAAGAAATATCAAAGCCTCTGTAAAAACCCATCTTTTTCTTCAGGAGCAGATAGTGCCAAAATAATGCCATTTTGTGTGTATAGACTGCATTTTGTTTAAGTAAGCTGGTCACATGCAATCTTTTCTCTCCTTCTACAGCCTATCCATGTAATGAGCAATACCAAGTTATGTGATTTCAATCAGATCTTTATTTACTGTTGAAGGGATACTGCAAACAAATAGTTAATTGAGAAAGAAAGTAAAAGTAAAAGACATGATCAATACTGTAACAAGAAAAAAAAAATGCAGATGTAGAGTTTCATTAGGAAAAAGTTTGGCAGAAATCAGTTTTACTTGGATATGACAAAGGTATTAATTACAGTTGCTTGGATAACAATAATATAATAATTTGTAAACAAAAATCAAATTTAAAAAAAGTTCAGCACAAATAAGTTGTTAACAGAAGAGTGAAGAAGCACTGTGCAATTTATAGGAATCCCACTTGTCTTAGGACAAGTCCAGCCAATTCATGAACAAGATATTACTGATCCTGTATGTAGGTATATTATTCCGTTACTGTTTGTTGGTTTGGGTTGTTTGTTGTTTTTTGTTGTTTTTTTTTTTTAATTCTGGCAATGAGTAGAGTATCCTTCCCTGTGATTTGAATGATACTTATTATTACTGCCTACCTACCTGCAACTTTTGGTATAATACTTCAGGGTCCCAAAGATGGGAACTTGTTCCTGTTTGTATAGAGCATCATTACAAACATCCTGGGTTTTACAGATCAAGATATTCAGCCACTGGCTGATGATTTCTCTGGCCTGTTATCAGGTGCTCTCCTTCCTAGAAGGCCATTGGCGTCAAAGGGTGGGTCAGATGTGTTGCTTTAGCAGTAGTGTCCTGCTTGTGGCCATTTTCTTTTCCAAGGGCTTTATGGTTCCTCCTCATCTTTTGATGGGCTATGGCGTGGTAAAAGAAGAGCTATGGGGCTCCCAGGATAGTTGGCAAGTGGAGCAGGGCAGCCACTGCTGGAATGATTCATTCTGCTCCCTGTCCAGATACTCATGAATTGCTCCAATGGTTGCAACCGCCGCCAGCTTCTTCCTTCCCAAGAGCTCCTCAGTTGCTGGCCAACAGGCAGGACTTGTGTGTGTCTCTGCGTGTGTTGCAGTTGATCTATGGGTGTGTAGTAAATCCAACACTTCGGGACTGTGTGTGGGCAGGTGGATGTACAGTGCTTTCACGGTAGGTATGGGCATGATCCAGAGGTGGAATCACAGCATATACTTTTCTTCCAGCTTCTCAAGACAGGTAGGTCATCCACCTAGCCGGAGGACCAGGGCACTCCTGGTGTAGGGATTCCTTTTTACTTTCATTAAAACAGAAAACATGCCAAAAAAATAAGAGATCCTCAAGTAAGGGAACATTAATGCTTTCAGCATTAATTAAGCACTCAGAAGATGGGATAAGACAATTAATTAGTCATACATGTGCAGCTCTGCTCCCCATTGCACTGAAAAAATTATTTTCCTTTAACTTAAATTACTACACACTAATTGCCTAATGTATTGTAGTATTTTTTCCTTATGTGTTTAGATAATTGTTTTTAACAACAGGTGACAGAAAGTAAATACAAATTTTGCGTAGAACCTTCTACTCAGCATATTAGATATGGTGAACAGGAGGAAGAACAAATTAAATCTTGTGAAAAGTTGCACCAGCTGACTGCGTCACTGTGCTTATAGGCTGGTCACAGCGTGGCCATGTAAGCACATTTATTATTGTCTGAGCCTGCTTGATACTTTCTTTGTATTGAAGAATAGGGAACAATTTGCTATATAAAATAGTTTGGTAGAGGTCTATTAGGGCTGCATGAATAAAACCAACAACTGACTTTCAACTCATATATAACCTTTATTTAACGTATTTTATATTATTTTGAATAGATCACTTCTGGTGCAGAACTTACCTGACATACCATCAAAAACTAAAAATCTTGATAAATCCTGCATATCCTGGGAGACACTTCCCATTACCGCAAAGTAAAGACACATGGTATTTCTGATCCTGTGGGAAGACCCGTACAGACCAGTCTCTGAGGCTGTAGAGAGCCCTGCTCATAAGAACATAATCACACAAATTCTGCCCACATACCATTTTTTTAAAAAACATGTTAGTTTTGAGCTGTTGTCATTAAGATTTGGGAGTCATCGACATTGACATTTATGCTTGTTTCTGTCAGAGAGCTGTTGAACTCAGGAACATAATGTCCAGTGAACCGTCTCATGAAGTAATGGCTTGTCTGTGTCACTTGATTTTTAAGTAAAACACAACAGTAATTTAAAAACTTTTGGTTTCTCCCTGTCATCCTGAATAAATTGCATAAAATAGGAATGCTCGTATTCATCATTCTTCTGCTGCTTTACAGTATTAAGATATTTTAATTACTGATAGTAGCCACTACGTGAGCATGTGGACTTCAACATTTTTGAGTCACCCTGATGCTGCAAAGAATTATGCATACACATAGCTTTATGTTGTTTACATAATCTACTGGATGTGAATAGCACTATTTTCCAGAAGATAAAAAAGGGTGAAGAAGCAGTAGTAGAGTACTACACTAAGGTAAATAAGCACTTTGAGTTTCTAGATAGTAACTCACAGTACAGTCATCTTCTTAAAAAATAAAAAATATTCCAGCAGTTACCTGGACCTAACTTCTTTTAATGTACTGACTGATATTTTGCTGAGAGAACAGCCTGTTGGATAGCTGAGTTGTCATCTTATTTCATTAGGGGGTGTTTGTAACAGGACGTGCTGTCTTTGTGTGGTAACTGGCAGTAAAAGCTGGCGATTTTGTGGCCATTGAAGAAAAGTAGGGTGGTATTACTGCTCTTTGCAGGCCTGTTGGCATCAGTAGCTTTTCCTTCAGCTTAAACATCTTTGATCAAGGCCTTGGCATGGAGTGGAGTGTTTATATTGGAACCAGCAGAGCTCTGTGCATGGCAGTACCTCAGCAGGGCACATTTCTTCTTCAGCAGTTCACCTTTTGATGAACGTGCCTGTGATGATGCAGGGAACGTGTTTCCCTCGCAGAGGCTGAGAGTGCTCGGTTGCAGTTTGGGTAACCTTGTCTTATTGTGTGGGTGTGTGGCATGGCTCTAACTTATTTGCAACTGAGACCAAATGCCAGATGTGTCAGATAAATTAATCATTTCTAATAAGTTGTGTTGTATTTATTGCCCAGTGAGAAAACAGAGGAGTTGCTTCTTTTTAAAATATCAGAACCTTGTCACAAAAAGCTTCAAATTACTTATATTTTTTTTTAGTTAGGCACTAAGTAACCTATTCAACACTGTCTCATTCATCAGGTGAGTTCTTCAGGAAAAGACATCCTGTCAGGTGAAGCAGACAAAGCTATGAGCAGCATTGGTACTGTTAATGACTCAAGAGAATGACTGCAAGGCTTGTAAAATGACACATTATTATCTAGCAGGCATTGATCATAATTATATCACTGATAAAGACAAAACATATCAAATGTTGTGTTTTAAATTTGCCCTTCAATGAAAGGAAACAAATATCATTGAAATAATTTCAGTGATAGCTGTGTGATCCTTCTGAATGCAAAATGGAAAGCTTTTGCGTGTCCTTGGGATGAAAGGAGTTACCACTCTAAGCTATTCACTTATTAATTTTCATTTAATACTTATGGTATATCAGACATTATAGATCTTTCACCATTTTGCTTCATGACAGTGCAGAACTCTGATACCTATGCTCTGGGTAAAATGTAATTCCCTGGTTTACCTGCCTGCTTGGGTTGAACTGTGGAATCTTAATTTGCTGTTGTGGTTTCCATGATCCTTTGCTCATCATATTGTGGTTACAAGGAACACATTGTGCATACAGCATAGCCTTCATCTTCTTAAGGCAGAGTACAGACCCTTTCATCCTTGCAAAATGAGTAATTAAACTAGGATTTTAATATTTGTGTTTGCTTTTGGGTTTATTAAATCTGACTGTGAAAACTAAACCAATTATTTTGTATGTTCCATCTGACTAGCTCTTGAAAAAACGGACCAGAGTTTTCCATATATCTGTTCTATGGCTTTAAGCTTGTTGTAGAAATGGACTGTACTCTGCCAGTTGGATGGGTGGCATTTTTGTCATTGCCAACTTGAGGTTTACATAAGGACCAGCAAAACTAGGGAAGCTGTTTGTCACTGTTAAGGTGCTACAGTGTAATGCAATTCTTCTATTGTACCTGCCTCACCTGAGTTTATTTTTTTGTTGTTTCCGCAGACTCCAGAGGAAGGAGCCTCTACAAGCATCTATGCAGCAGTATCGCCTGAAATGGAAGGAGCTGGTGGCTGTTACCTTTACAATGAGGAAAGGACAAAATCGGCTGACGTATCATATGATGAGGAGCTGCAGAGAAGGCTCTGGACAGAAAGCTGCAAGATGGTTGGGATTTTTGATGAATCCAGCAGAGTTCCCTAGAAAAAGCCACTTCCAGCTGGGTGAATGAAATGCATTGACAGGCATCTTAGGTGAATTCTTGCAGCATCAGCCATCATCCTGGAAATCACTGTTCAATCCCAAAGGCAAACATGAACAGCTCTGTTCTTCACTTGAACCCCTAGTCTGCTAGGGTGTGGGGGGAGTATTCCCACAGAAAGATGTAGTGGTTGGTTTTAAATCTAACCATCAGTTTTGTAAATCATGATGTTTCAGTCTGTGATTAAAATACAATCTTTAACCTTGTGCAGAGTTGAGTTTTCATTTTTTGTTCAACATAAGAAAAAAAGACTTTCCCCGGCAAGCACGTTGCGTCTGTGGCGTGTTGAATTTAAGCCACCTTTGTACATATAACTTACACTTTTTTAATCAGTTTTAAAAGTTGCAGCTTTTTTTCCTTAGACTTCATTAATCTTTAAGACACTTCATAATGAATGTCAGCTTGTTCTAATGCAGACATTTGGCATTCATCATCTTTCTGTTGTTTCTATCATAACGTTAGTTTTATATGTCAACTTCTATCCAGAGGTTTTAACTGAAGGTCAGAACCAAAAAAAATGTAAATAAATAAGATCTTCAGACAGGATATTGAATGCAATTGTTTTCAGTTCGAGTTCAGCTCTCCTTTAAAGGCAAGCCATAAGAACGAGGAAGGGATCAAACATAAGAAGGATGACACTGATTTGGCAGAGGACACAGGTAGCCTGTTGTCTCGGCAGTAGGCTAAGATTACTTGCCACCTTTTCTCCTGAACCCGTGCAAACTTGCATCTGCAACTTCTTGCATTTTCTTTGGCAAGGAGATTCACTCATCTACTGCCTGTTGCATGAAGAATCACCTCCTTTCGTTGGTGTTGAACGTAGTTTATATGAGTGTCAAAACTAGAGTTCATGGTTCGGAAGAGATAGTGAACAATTAATGCCTGTCTGCTTTTTCTGCATTGCAAAGGGTTTTGGAGACTTCCAGCTGTCCCCCGTAAACTGTCTCTTAACCATGTTGAAGAGCAGCTTCTGCCTATTCATCCAACTTACACAGCAAAACCAGGATATTTTCACTTTTGTAATGTATTTCTTAAAATTTTCTAACAACTCTTTTCTTTTTAATTTTATTTGAGTGTCTCTAAGTGTGGAGATGATATTTTTTATGAAACTGTTTTGGGTAAATCCCAAGATTTCTCTTCTGAGTGGGACAGTGGTCAGCTCAGATGCCATCGATTTTGAACATACTTCAGTGTGTACAGTCAGGGAGCTCGAAGTGAAGCTTCAAGAATGATGTTCACACTCATGGAGGAAAGAGAAAAACAGACATGTGGCAATATAAAGATAAACTGAGTTTCTACAAGCTCAAATAACTAAAAGAAAAAAAAAAGATTGAAGATAAACACAACATTTTAATTGGGAAGGTGATAAACCATGATAATAATTTACAGAGAAGCTCCTCCTGGAAGTTTCAGTCAAGATTAGAAGTCTTCCCAAAACATCTAGAAGGTTCTGGAGGGACCTTATAGCAGCCTTCCAGTACTTAAAGGAGGCCTACAGGAAAGATGGGGAGGGATTCTTTGTTACAGAGTGAATAGTGATAGGAATAGGAGCAATAGTTTTAAACTAAAAGCGAATTGATTTAGATTACTTATAAGGAAGAAATCCTTTACTGTGAGAGTGGTGAGGCACTCACACAGGTTGCCCAGAGAAGTTGTGGATGCCCCATCCCTGGAGGTGTTCAAGGCAAGGTTGGATGAGGCTTTGAGCAACCTGATCTAGGGGAAGGTGTCCCTGCCCATGGCAGGGTGCTTGGAACTAAATGATCTTTAAGATCCCTTCCAACTCAAACCCTTCTGTGATTCTACAATCTCTCCTCAGTGAGAGAAACTTTCCAAGCATGGACTCTGTGATTAGGGAGCCTGAGCTCTTGCTGTTAATGGAGTAAGCTCTACCCTACTCCCATCTCATTCATTTTCGGTGTCATCTGAAAAAGCGGCATAATACTATACATGTCCTTGCATTTCTTTTTTTGAGATATACACAACAAAAGAGGCCAATAGATGAACATAAAGCTTATATTCACTTTGGGGCACTGGAAAACACTGCATGGCAGAACTAAATGCAAACACAGCATTGTGCTCTCATTTGCAGCAGATTAGAAACAATATGAACATGTTCCTATGCACTGACCCCCAGACTAATATCCCTTTTGGGCTTTTTAGCTCAAACCTGGTACTTCACTGACCTTATCTCCAGCCTTTGGTTCAGAAAGAGATCACATCTAACTGAAAGAAAGCATACTAACATGACCAGAGAGTAGCAAGGAGATGCAAAGACAAAAAAAAAATAAAAATAGTATGACTAAAGAAAAGCAGATGAGAACAAAAATAATAAAAAATCTGAAGGAAAGCATATTTTCCCTCTGAATTAATCCATGCATGATTTATTCCTAGCTTCTTGGAGTTAGTATATACAAAGATTAACAGCAGGAAATTTATCACTCAGTCACTATAGCACTTTCTCTGTATGACTGGCTGACTGTTTTTTTGGTAAGTGAATGTAGTGCTTGTGAAATGTGCCAGACTGACACTCCGGGAACTGAATTCCTCTGTTTATTCACGGATCATGCACAGGATGCAGTAAGCCTGCTAGACAGCCAACATTTTGATGTTGCCATAGCATTCCCACAGAACATCATTGCTGCTAGAAGTATGTCCAGGATTACTCAAACGAGATGGGACCAAATTACCTTCGTTTTTAACTCTTTCGAAGCTCCACAATATTTGCACAACCAGTTTAAAGTGGCACAGCGATGGGTAAAATAGCAAACAGTAGAAACAGCTAGTCAGGCTTTCAGTGAAATCTGAACCACTTTGTTAGTGGTCTCATCCAATGAAATCTGTTTTAAACAACACTGGAAACACGGTTTGTGAGAACTAAGAACATAGATTGTGCCTGCATGGGGGGGGGGGGGGGGGGGCGGGCAGGGGGGGAGGAAAGTGTCCTAAAGCCAGGGGTTTCTAAAACCGTGCAATGCCATGAAGATATAGTTGAGCTAGTTGCAAAAGAGTTATCTCAGGAACTAAAAGCAGATAACTGTGTCAGCTCTGCAATGTCACATAAGCACGTGAGCTTGTGTTGAGCAAAATCCAGCATTGCCATAAACTGCTGTGTGTCACTGAGACCACTCACTTGTGATACCGTTGCAAAAATCCAAAATAACTCTTAGCGTATCTATTTAAGAAAAATACATATATGTGAAGCAGGTAGAAAGAGGACAATGATTTTACTTCTGAACACAGAAATTGTAAGAGCTGATTTACTTTTCACATTTCAAGGACATGGAATTTCTGGAGAGCTGAGAAACTCTGTGTTTCTCTTCACTGCAGAAATGACTGAGATAGCTTGAGTCCTCGCATTAGATGCGTACATATAGAAAAAATACCTAAGAGCCTTTTAACCTTGTGAAGAAAGGCAAAACAAGCTCCAATAATTGTAAACTGAAGTCAGACAAATTAACCTTCCAACATAAAAATAAATCCTCTCTCTGTGAGAGTAATTACATATTGGAACACATAGATCTAATTCTGAAAATAATGAAAAGATGCCTCTGAAAATACACCTGGCAAGGAGGCCAGGTAGGCTCCTAAGCAAATTCTGTCAGTCACATTGAAGTCAGACTTAGATTCTCCCTCACGTCCAGAATGACAGCACTTATTTTGATTAGTATGAGTGACTCATTGCTTGCGATGTCTAAAATGGATATTTCCATGCTAGTACTCTACCCAGGCTAATGTTTAATTCAAAAATTGAGGTGCCTTTACCTAGTCTCAAAAAGACACACAAAATCTACTGTCCCATGAAGTCTGAGATCAACAGAAGTATTCCCTAAGGGCCACCATGGTCTGATCCTATTGCCGTTGGTGAGGGAGTGAAACCATTTCAAACTGGAGTCCCCAGCACAGGAAGGACATGGGGCTGCTGGAGCAGGTCCAGAGGAGGGCCACAAAGATTATCCGAGGGCTGGAACACCTCTGCTGTGAAGACAGGCTGAGAGTTGGGGCTGTTCAGCCTGGAGAAGAGAAGGCTCTGGGGTGATCTTATAGCAGCCTTCCAGTACTTAAGGGGTGCCTACAGGAAAGCTGGAGAGGGACTTTTTGCAAGGGCATATAGTGATAGGACAAGGGACAATGGCTTTAAACTGAAAAAGGGGAGATTTAGACTAGATACAAGGAAGAAATTTTTCACTCAGAGGGTGGTGAGGCAGTGGAACAGGTTGCTCAGAGCAGTTGTGGATGCCCCATCCCTGGAAGTGTTCAAGGCCAGGTTGGATGAGGCTTTGAGCAACCTGGTGTAGTGGAGAGTTTCCCTGCCCATGGCAGGGGGGTTGGAACTAGATGATCTTTGAGGTCCCTTCCAACTCTAACCATTCTATGATTCTATGATTCTAATATTTTAGTCTTTTTTAAAAAAGGATTACTTTTCTTTTTCAGCTCCTGTGGGAGGAAAAAAAGATCTTAAAAAAGGACAAAAAAGATAAATACTGTTCTGAAGTATAGTTCAATCAAATATTATGCTGCAATGAATGCAGTTATCTAGGAATTTTATAAGACAATGTTATTTAAACAATGATGAACTTGCACAGTAAATTAATAACGTGCTGACAAAGAGCCTTAAGTTTCTTAGGAAAAATGTTGACTTTTTCATTAATTAACTGGTTTATTTGTAAACTATGGGGAAATGAATTATGTACTGAAAGTGTAAGTGCTGTAATTCGTGTGTGAATACACTGTTATTTGCACATAATAAAGTCATTAACATCCTTGCTTTCAGTTCAAAATGGATTTTAAGCCGTAAATGTGGAACCTCTAGCCACACTTCCACAAGGATATTTTATAACTATTGAACTTTGTAGTTCCATTTTGCACAACTATCAATTACTTTAGTACACAGTGAGCAGTGATGCCAAAGAAACAAAGGACTTTGTTATTTAACATCAGACTTGCTATTGCCTCTTCCAAATGCATGATAGTGTTAGCCCTAAATATAACTATACATGGCAGATATCTAAATCCTTATCCTAAATGAGCTATCTACATGCAAGCTTTGGCTCTTGTACAGTTCTGATATTAGACTGTCCTCGCTCATTGTATGACATCGTTTATGCTCCAGCTGCCTCCATGGAAAGACAAAATCAGATTCCAGTGACATGAACATGAAATCTGTTACAGATAAAACCACGCAATTTTAAGAGAGCAATGGCTGAGGACACTGACCACTCTGGGATAGTTGAAGAAGTCAGTGCGAAATGAAGTGAAGTCAGTGAAGTGTATTGTACAACATCAGGCCAAGCAAGATAGATAAGCCATTATTATGAACAATTTTTGAAGGTAATTTTATTTCTTTTTTAAACAAAACCACTTTGTGTGTTGCAGCAATCTGCTGTGGTAACATTGGCAATGCTGTGAGCATTGTGAGGAAGAAAACAGATCAATGGCCAAGACGGCTGTTTCCAGATGCATGTGGTTATTGGCTTCCATACTGTACCCATCAACCCTTGTTAGCATCTGTCCCTTTGGAAATGGACCTGAGCCAAGAATTCTTTTCACACAGGTGATAAGAGTCAAAAAGTAGCAATGACTCTCATTTATTTAGACAAAGACTGTCTAGATTGAAACAAATCACCTTAAAATATCACCAATCTTAATCCCAGAAAAGAAAAAGAAAGGGGAAAAAAAGGGCCAAAAAAACAGACTATGGCACTTTTTGACTGATATTAAATCTGGTCACCTCTTCACAGACAGAACACAAGACATATTAAGATTATGATGGTAAGTAAGCTCATGTCTTTTCCAGAGAACACAAGCCAGCAAACGTGGCCTTCCCCTCTGTCTTTGCATTACTTGAACTCTCAAAATGAGCTCAAGTAACATCACTGTTAAAGTCTGCAAACAAGCAGATCGATTTAATCTAGTATTTATCTTCCCTTTTATGAAACTAGTAACAAGATTTGTTCCAGCTTGCCCACATTTATGGAATTCATTATTTAGTCCATATTGATCTGCATATATTCAAGATCTATGATATATCTTAGGCTTTTTTAACAATACTGAAAGTACAAAACCAAATTCCTTTCAAGAATTACAGCATAGCTAAGAGCCAAATCCTGTGTTCTTTTCTCAGGGAAAACTTCCATTGAAGACAACGCCGGTTCTTTACAAGAAAAGTAAGACTGTGCTCAAGAAGGTTAATGTAAAATATTTGCCTAGAACTTTTCCCTTAACTACATTGCACAGCTCTGCTGAAGTTAATGAGACATCCCAGAATTACTGCAGAAAGACACGTAACGTAATAGCAGTAGAAGCTATAAAAACCTTGTATCATTTAAATTTGATAATGCCTCAGAACATTACCTCTGGAGTGAAAGTGCCTTCATGCTTCTATTGATATATTAAAGCCCCCTCTTTGTCTCAAAGAGATTAATCTAAAAAAATGTGCAATCTAAAAATTCCACCGATATGGTATATTGAGAAAAGAGAATAGCATTCATCTCACTTAAAATAAATCATCTAAAAGCAGGATAGAAAGTTCAAGCCAGTCAGTTCGGCTCCATCTGTGGTCAGTGAGTGCAATACTTCTATGGGACCATTCCTCTGATCTATTTGAGTGTGAAATGAGTCCTGATGTCATCTCTCTGACTGGCCAGAGAGGGAAAATAGACAAGTAGGCTAGGGTAAATTTCCAGCACCTGTACATTGTTGAGCTTTTGTTGCCTCAGCCAGCCCTACATGCAATCAAACTGCCTAAGAATAAAGGCTTTCTTTTCTGGGATTTTTTTTTTCATGGTTTCTTAGCTCAAAAGGCACCGTAGCAATTTTATGGTTTGATCTTCTGCACAACAAAGATCAGCTAATTCTGATTTGAACTGGATCGTCTCTTCTAGATAATCATCAGTCCTTGTTCAAAGTTTTCCACAGTGAAACACAAAACAACTTGGATATGTTCTTCCTAGCCATAAATGGCCCTCAGCTTAAAAAACGGAGCTTTATTTCACATCTGAGTTGGAGTAGCTTTTCAGCCTCCAGCTATTTGATCTGGTTACACTTTCATCTGCTAGGCTGAAGAACCTGTGTTCTGATCCCAGTGGAGAGAGTCAGGTGGGGAAGAAGTCATCTCTTGTCATGTTTTTGATAACCTAGCTTGATTAAGGTCATTGAATCTTTCATTAGAAGCCGTGTTTTACATCTTGTAATCATTTTCTTGTCTTTTTGTCAATATCTCATCCAATTTTTTTTTATTTCCCTCCCGCTTTCGGGATCTCAACATCTGATTTTGCGATGCACAGGTAATATAGCCTCACTAGTAAGCTTATTTTCCTCTGTTCCTACACCCCAAGGCCATATGGACTTTCTTCCCTAAAGCATCCTAGAGGAGCTCAGATTCAGAGACTCTGTAAGCCTGTTTTAGACCCACAAAGTCTTATCCCAGAAATACAGCCCACTTCAGTAATTTTTCAAGATGCATGATCTAATAGAACACTGAACGCTTCTTTTATTGTGATTTATTTCCACCGTTAAAGACCTAAATCTGCACTAAAGAGTGCTTGAGAGGATTTTGGAGCTATTGAGTCAAGAGGCGCAACAGGGACCAAGAGTCAGAGCACTGACATCATGAAAATGTGCCGTAGTTCAGCAATTAAAACCACAGATAAAATAGTACATAGTGACCTCCCTTGTCTGGAACAAAACTAATCGCACCAAATCAATCATTTCATACGTTTAAAAAATTATTTCTGTTATTAATCACTCTGATAGAATCTCCCTGAAGACGTTTCTCTCTCATCCCAGGCAGGATTAGCTGTATAAACGAATACTTTTCTGCACCTGTGAGGTGAAGAGATCCCCAGCAATTACACCACACTTCAGCACAGTGCTGAAGCTTCAGCAACTTGGCTCCAAACCTTGGCCCCAGTAGTGATTTAGAAAAGCAGATTAGGCTCTCAGAGATCTTTTTTTTTTAAAAATACAGTACTAATTCTTCATTTTTAACCTCTCTTTCCCTTTCATATACAGCTTGTCTATATAATCCTCTGTGCAGGTGGGAGACTTGTCCCAAAACTGATGGAAATGAGTTTTGTTCTGTGCATCCACTTGAAGTGACAGATGAGATTGCAATATCGTAACTCCCTCTTGCCCTGCTAGGTCTTATTCCTGGACACTGAATTCAAACTGTAAATTCACAGCTTCTCTGCTTGTTAGGAGGAGAATCATTACCATCTGTTTTATGGGATTCTAAATCACATTTCATACCACATTTACTTGATACACAATGTTACTGCATTTATCACCAGTCTTCATGTACAGCAGAAAGCATTTTACCACCATCTCATTTTCCAGGAAATACTGAAAAGTATAGCTGTCATCCTGCATCTGAACAAAAACCCAAGGTGCTGTTTTTTCCTGCAGAATACAGGTTCTGAAGTATTTCTTTTGGAAAATTAAAAGTATTAAATTAAAGGTTTAATTTAGATAAGATCAAAAAGGCAATGGAAATATTAATATTAAAATGTAAAAAACCCTCAGTTTTCCAGAATATAAAAAAATAGCAGCATGCTATTTTTTTTTAAATACCTTCTAAACAGAAATCTATCATAGAATCATAGAATGGTTTAGTTTGGAAGGGACCTTAAAGATCATCTAATTCCAAAACCCCTGCCATGGGCAGGGATATCTTCCGCTACACCAGATTGCTCAAAGCCTCATCCAACCTGGCCTTGAACACTTCCAGGGATGGGGCATCCACAACTTCTCTGGGCAACCTGTTCCAGTGCCTCACCACCCTCAGAGTGAGGAATTTCTTCCTTAGACCTAATTGAAATCTGCCTTCTTTCAGTTTAGAGCCTTTACCTCTTACCCGATCATATTCAAGTTTGAAGTGATCTGGATCAATATCGCTGTGTTCGTCACACTGTTTCACTTTAGACGGCACAGCATTGTGCAATGAAGTAGTTTTTTGAAACAAGTTCAGGGAAGAGACCTTTAGTGAAAGACATGTCTTTGATTCTGTTCTGAAAATTAAATCCTGTGTCTTTAGCATTTGTGCTTTGAAGAGATTTTTCCTTTGACGAAGATGAACTTCAACTGTAGGAGAGGATTGATTGCGCAGAAATCTTCCTTCGACATCACACTGCTGGAGCCTGTGAAGACCCAGAAAGGAAGATAAAGCACATTTGCCTGATTATTTTATCTCCTCTCCCTCTACTTGTTTCAGCTATGAAGGCTGCATGAAAAGAGAACAGGAGAAGGAAATTAGCAGCAATGTCCTTCCACTGGAAAAGTGCAAAGATGAAAGAGCAGTTATCCAAATCTTAATCAGACCAAACACTTCATATTCCTTATGTGCTCGTATTTTAGATTGAATAGGCCCTTGAAGAGTAGCTCTTAGCGTCACAGGATAGGAAGTTTGGTTCCGTCTGTTAGGGAATGTGACTTACCTCCTCTTAAAATGAAAGACTCTTAGTTTCCATGCTTGTTCAACCTTAATTTCACAATAGCTGGTAATACAAAGTGGCTACTGTTTTCAGCACAGCTGAAAAGGTCAAATTTTGGGTGTTGCTCTTTTTGAAATATCATCCGCTCAATTCCTTGACAAATTCATGCAAAGTCATTTTGATTTTATTTCAAAGGCTCTGAAGTCAGGAGGAAGCACCACAGTCATCTGAACAACAACCTTTAAACTCGAATATCTGCAAAGTAGTTTTATGAATGTTTTGATCCTGCAAATAATTTCCTATCCTGTGTTCTTCTAAAGCAAATAAAAAGGTCTGGGTAATAGATTCGACTGAATTTGTAATTTTTTCCTTTCCCTGAAGTTGTGTAAATGTACATGACCTAATTCTCCTGAGAGCAGATGTTTTGGGACATTGCAGTTAGCCTATTCATCATGTCAGTTCAGCAAAACATAGTAGTATAAAAGTGTGTGTTTGAACATATTCTAATAAGTAAATTGCTTTTAAGCATGTACTCAAATTTCAGCATGTGTTTTAAGCATGTACTCAAATTTCAGCATGTGCTTTACTGACTCAGGGCTACAGTGCTGTGCTACAGATGTGGGACAGCTGACAAAAAGGTTTTGAAATCACACCCAGGCAGGTATAATACACAGCACAAGTTGGGAGGCTAATTTTTATCTGTAATAAAGACCAAGCCAAATGGCCTCCATGTTTGAAGGTTTGTCATAAACATCAACAGTAACTCAAAGATATGTTTAAATTTCAAATCTTTTGCTTCAATACGTTTTAATCGGAAAATCATTGTGCCTGTATAATCCTCAGAGGAAAATAACAGAGATATTGAAATATACATTTAAGATAGAAAACCAAAACTAACCCTAGATTGCTGAACAAATAGTTGTGTACCACAAGTTCAAATCATACATCAAAGCTCACTAAGGATAAGAGGTGTAGATTTCTTGGAGAAGACATTAGAGAATGATCTCCTTGTCAGAGTATTATAAATAAGATAAATATCATTTGCAAGTACTTGATTACGTACAGTGCTACAAGACAACTCAAAGCTCTGCACTTCTTTACAGAAACATAAACTGGAGTAGCAACTGTATGTCTATGTAAAATTGTTTATTTTCATGAATGGAGAATAGATAAATTCAGAACCACTTGGATTTTGTATGTTCAAAAAGTAGTTGATTTGCTGAATACAGATGAACACTTGTATTTCTTCCTATTTTTCTTGTGTTCTCTTTCATTTTTAATAAGTCTTTTGTTAGTCAGATGAGATAAAAAGCTTTAGATCAAACCTCTTGAGGTAAAATCTAAAAGTCTGGGGAAAAATAAGAAAGATGAATTTGTTTAGCTTCTAAAAACATAACCACTTTGCCAAGAGCCTCCAGCTGGCAGGATAGAAAAAAAAAGTCTCTCCCGATTGCAAATTGCCAATTCTCAAATGGCCCAACAGCAGCTTTCCACCCTGATTACCTACAGCTGGCCTGCCTTTCACCTCCCCTCTGAGAGGCAAAACAATCTTCCTCTTGCCGTTTCTTCTGTCTACCTTCTCCAAAACGCACACAAAGTTACGAAAAACAGTCAACAATCACTTGTGCGTTTGAGATGAGCCTGTACTGCAGCTGTCGGGGGCTCACGAACAGGAGTGAGACAAGGTCTGCGTCACTCTCCAGATCAGCTGATATGGCTGTGGGAAGAAACAGGCAGGCTTGCTGCTCATAAACTCTTCCACGGATCTAAAAAAAAAAACAAGTACTGATTCTGAGACTAATTGTTCTCAGTTTAACTTCATTGTGTTAATCAACTGGGGAGCTCGAGAGAAAGGTTGACTGACAGCCATGGGCCTGAGAGAGTCTTCTTCGCCAAAGAAGGCAAGAGCTTTCAATCCCAGGGGATGGAGATAGTTATCCAGAAGAAACTGGGGGCGGGGTATGTTTTCATGTGATTTAAGTGGCCTGGATGTTGCTTGAGATGAAAACAAAATTAAAAAATCTGCCTTGTAGATCTTCTGAAAACATGGTGAGGCTGATGGGACAAGATGTGTGTAATGCAGCGTGCAAGTGCTCTTAGCAACAATGAAAGTCAGCGCATGCTTAAATGGAACGTGCACTGAGAGGATGCGCAGGGCTGGGGGAGGCGGCCGGGCTGGCACCTCCCTGCTGCAGCTGGGTGCGTGGTCCGGAGGCTGGGGAGGCTCAGGCTCACCTACTGCTCTGCTTTTCTCCTGGATCATGTCTCTCTGCAGCCCAGCAGAGCTTCAGCGCTGATTGTGACAGAGAAGACCGCCTGCCTTGAGCAGCTAATCCTGGAAAGAGGGAGATTAGTTGGGGCAGGGAGGACAGAGGCGGGGAACTGACACACTCTCCTAGCGCTGAAGAGGCAAACAAAATGGTGTTTTATGAACAAAACAGTCCCAGTGCCTGTTGGGGGGGTCTCAACCCTACAAACGTGTCTTACAAGAGCTCAGAGTACAGAATATAGTTCAGATCGTGAGGAGATGTAAGCATGGCACTGTCTAGTTCCTGGGTAAGAGAGTTCATATAGGAGCAAAGTGTCAACTGTGAAGATGGAGAAGGTTCCCTCTGTGCACAGCAGCAAAGATCTGTGTGCCTGAGGTAACCACAGATGAGACAGGGAGGCTTCCAGGGAGTTGAAGTTCTTGTCAGGTTAGGCAAGTCCTGAGCAGGAGCTTTTTTAGTGGGATATTTTGATATTGCAATGTTTATATTCATCAAGGAGGAAACCAGGGAATGCCCTGTTGCAGCACGCAGTGCTGGGGCAGCCAGGACTGAGACACTTTTCTCACTCACAGGAAAGCAGCGCAGGGAAGCTGCTGAAAGGGGGCTGAAGGGCACCTGGGCATCATAAATGCTCCTTAGACTGTGGAAAGGATCGCCAGGAGCAAACCAAGATCCTCAAAAGTGACAGAAACATCCCTGGCAGAAAAATGAAACTGATACAAAAGCCAAACTGTTGCAAGGGATGGCCATCGTGCTCTTCGGTGGGCCTGTTCTCCTCCCCTCCTTCCTCCAGCAGAACACAAGACAGCTGTAATTACAAACAGCACCTGTGTTAGGTTAGACCCAGATGTCAGGTGTCTAAATCCATCCTTAGAGCAGCGGGCACAGTAGTATCTCTTTAAAATGGTTTCTTTCTAGAGAGACTCTAGCTATTGTCTATGAACATCATGGTTAAAAGGACTCTTGAAGCCAAAAGACAGTGGTAGTGGCACAAAGAGGAGTTATTCAGTGATGAACGCATTAGGTTGAACATCAACAGAAATTTTCTCACCATCTGCGTTTATGGTTCAGGAATAGTTTTAACAGGATTAGAGGGATTTAAGAAATCAAAATATTTTTAAAACTGAAGTCCCATTAGAGCAGTGACGGATATATACACAGCAGCTGATCTGAACTTGATGACCTGAGTGGCTTCTTGCAAACCTAAATTCCTCGACACATTTAACATCATGAATTTCTAGGGAGTGCCTTCTGGTGACTGCTGGTTACTTATGAAGATTCTTGAAGGGTTTTTAGGAATGACAGCTCTAGGCAAGCCTGCCACCAGCAAAAACTTCTTGCACTGACTAGAATTGCAACAGAAAGAAGAAATTAATCAAGACTCCTATAATAAGTGTAATTCAGGGAGTAATTAAGACACTCCAGCTTTAAACCACAGTAGAGGCTGGTGCTGTAGCTCAGCGTCCCAGTATAATGAGGGAACAGAGGAATATCCTGCTGCCGCTTTGGAGACCTCCCTCTTTCCAGGGGAGCTTGGTCTCTGGCATGCTAAAAGGCTGCTCTTGAACAGATGGTCTAGTCCTTCTCTGTCTGTGGTGATTTCTCATTCCTCATGCCTGTATGCAGCCTGTACCCATAGGTGATAAGAGTCTGAATTAACCTTCCTTGCAGTGTTCCCAGCAGTATGGACAGCTCTTCTTAGTTTTGTTTTTTTTTTTTTTTTTTTTTTAAAAAAAGAGAGCGGGAGAAGGTGGCGGGGGAGTACAGTATGGTAAGAACAATTGAGTCTATCAGCTCTTGAGTTCACATCCTGGTTTTGAGTGCCTTAAATCCATGTCCACACAACATGGGTTTTGACACGTTTGTCCTGATGACATTACAGGTGAATCTCTCTGAGCTAGAAGCTCCCCAGGAGCCATAGGTGATGCTGTGCAGACCCGGTGCTCTTTCTTCCAAGAACTGGGGAAACCTCCAGCAGTTAAACCCTTCAGCTTTCCTACTGACTGCAGTCCAGCAGTTCTGAGGATTTTTTTTTTTTTTTTGACTGATTTTATATAAAAATACTTCTTCCTCTCCCACACTTCCTGATACGTGGTAGACTATTTTCTTGATATTGTGTTCTCGGGAATTACTCATGAAGCGCAGATAGCAGTGAGCAAGTTGTGCTGCCAGCAAGGACCCTGGAAATCCTGGGCTGTAAGAGAGCTCCTGGTGTCCCTGCTCACCTTCTGCAGGCTTGTGTGCAAGGAGGAGGGTAATGAGTGATGAGCTGCTGTTTGTCAGCAACACAGCACTCACATACGAGTTCAGATGAGAGGATATTTTTTGCAGACATCTTTTGCCTTATTAACTTTTGGTATGAGTGGATGGAGGACAAGAAAACATATCTATAGCCATAAAGGTAGAGACTAGCAGCATAAAAATGGCCTTGGGAGTAGACATTGGAGTTTGGGTCATTCCTAACACTGGGTAAAATAGATGGCATTTGGGAGAGGGAAAAATGATGGAACAGGGTTTTTTTTAAGTAAAGGCTTCACTTCTGCACCTGATTTTTACCCAGGAAGACCAGGAAATGCTCTTACTGTATCCAGGTTACCTTTCCAAAGTGGGAAGTGTAGCACAGAGTGCAGACACTCTGCTCTCCTGCAGTGTCTCAGTATTGCTGCAGGGCCAGAGACGAAGCTCTGAAACAGAAACACTTCAAAGAAAGTCCGGATGTGAGGTGTTCAAATCAATCCAAATTTGAGAGGGGCTTTGCTGTCTGTGCAGGCACAGCCTTAAAAGAGATAGAGGAACTGTTAGAGAAAAAGATCTGGAGAAAGCCAGAGGATATAACTGAAAAAGGGTAGAATGAAGGGATTAAACTTCAAAAAATCTGTAACAAAAGGAATATCAGTTTCACTCACTCAACTTGCTTCTAAATTTTAGGGTCCTAGTGGAACCATCCTCTGAATTTCAATAACTCCATTGCTCACTGTAGAGTCAGTGGAGAGCAGGAGGAGTCTTTGCAGTTTCCCGAAGGGAGATCTTGTCTGGACGTGTTTAGGTACAGTAGTTAAGCAGACAGGAGCTCACCAAGGGCAAGATTGCAATAGAAAAGTGGGAAAAGGCAGAGGAGAAAGCAAAGGCAGAAATGAAATAAACTGGCTAAGGAACATAACAAGAGATAGGACAGAACAATTTCTAACAGAGTGGGATAAGGAAACATGAATGATGCAAGATATGAAGAAAGGAAATCTTTAGGGAGAAGACTGACCATGAAGAAGGCAGCTGCAGAAGAAAACAGAACATAATTCTAGCTAAACATCTTGAAGAAAATGGAGTAAACAAGCAAAAACCTTCTTTTTGTTTTGCAAGGCTACTTTAGACATTGCTGCCTGGAGAGCAACACCTTTTACTTATCACTATTTTAACACAAGAAAGTGAGAGATTCTGATCATTCCTGACCTCCTGTTTGTCTTGAAAGCAATTTTTTCATGTGTTCTGTTTGCTTGATGCATTTGTAAATGACTATCCTGATCTTCTTAGCGTAATCTTTGAAAGAGAGAACTGAAGCAAACATATTCTCTCCGGATATGTGACTCTGAAGCTGAGAGAAAAAAATGGAGCTTCAGTGACTAACATTTAATTAAGCACGATGAAGCAAAATACAGCTCAACACTGGGTCAGTTGGGTCTTTTTTTAAATTTCATTTTTCGTTCAAAACTGTGATCCTGAGATCCTCACCTCCAATTTACTGCCATGTTACTCCACTGAAATAGCTTAGAAGTTCCTCAGCCACCTTGAATTATGTCTCTGCCCACATTCTGCTCCCAAGCAAGCCACAGTGCTTGGTGTCTTCCTTTCATTTGGCCTAGGTCGAAAGCCCTGAACCTGGGAAAAGAGCTTTCCTCTAAGAGTTAAATAGCAGCTCCGCTGGCTGCGATCTCTATAATCAGGGGAGAGAAGTGGAACACAATTCATTTTTAAGAGCACCTATGTCTTTGTCATAGACTGAAGGCCTCCAAGGTCAAGACCAAACAGGCAGCTTTTAGGCAGGATGAACCTCACTGTAGATGTTCCTGCCCAGGAGGCAGGCAGGCAGTCTTGGAGCAGACCTAGTCTATCTTGACAGGACTAAGAAATATGTGACTTTCTGAGAGGGATCAGGCTGCCCAGAGAGGCTTAGAGCTACTTTAACCTGGGCTAGACAAAGCCTGAGCAACCTTACCTTGATTAGAAGTTCACCTGCTTTGAGCAGAGGGTTGGACCAGATGACTGCAGAGGTCCCTTCCAGTCTGAAATGCCTGCTGAGACTATGAAGTCCACATGTCCCAGTAGAGCACCCAGTTTGTCCTTTTGGAGAGGAGAGGAGAGGAGCTTGCAGCTGAAGACACAGAACTGAAATCAATCTTCTGTGGGTCAGGGAAAGACTGTCTTGGCGTGTCTCATTCAAGAAGAGAAATCCTAGATTCTAGCTCACCACAGCTCTTTTTGTACCTTATTTTCCATTGGTCATTAGGTCTGGAGCAAGGAGGGAAAAAGTATACTAAGAACGGTCAAAACCTAGCCCATGGTTCTTGAACTGTGTGTTAATAATACAACAGGAGATTTATCCTGCTTAACCCTTAGTCTAGGTGAGACACTCCAGCATCAAGGAGTGTCAGCATTATAAAAGATTAGCCTTGCACTGCAGCTACCACATAAAAGAAATCTAGCAGTATGCCTTTCAGCCTTTTGAAGTAAAGAGTAACAGCATTTAACCTTCAGAACAGTCTTCCGGGCTGCATATCTGGAATATAGACATCTCATTGCAGAGCTGCATAAGGTACCAGGAAGATGAGGCTCAACATTTCATTCATGCAAACTTTTCGACAGCTCCTGGCTCAAACAAACTGTTCATTTTGGTTTCCTTCATAAGGTACTAAATTTCCCCCATGACAGAGGCTTACCTGGAGTCCTGGATTCAACTCTGAAGGACAAAGGACCTCAAAATTGATTATGAGACACCATGGTCAGACCTGAGCCTGGGAGCCTGAATGTTCTCCATTTAAAAACAGAGATCTATCTGAGAGGTTTCTGTTAAGCCTCTCCTTGTGGAAGGTGCTTCAGTGCCGGTAACACCAGTCCTGCTCCTTTTTCCCATGTATGACTTTTCCATGCTATGTGTCTGACCATAAGCAAGCTCACATTTGAGTCCTATGCTGCAGCATGGAAAAGTTGTAAAAAAAAAAAAAAGAAGAAATAAATTAATAACACAGTCTTAAAAATTTTATGAGCAGAATCAGATCCTTCCTCTTCTGCAACAAGGGCAAAGTCTAAATTTCTTCAGAAAGAATCTTTAATGATTAAAAGGTGGTTGGCAATAGAGCCGCAGAGGCTAATTATGAATTCTCTGTTGCACTTCTTGCCGTTCTCTTGAAGAGTTGGCTGGCATTGTGGAAAGACTGTAGCATCCTAGATCAGGAAGCACGGAAGAATAAGATTTAAGACTAAAGTCTAACTTGTCTTATCAATTCATAAATGGTAAGTCCTGCTATGGAAGAGGATGGAGCTATGCCAGTGCATAATCTGTTTCTGCGATATTATTTGCTGTTTACATTGTGTGTACAAGTCACAGAACATACATCTCAAATGACACAAAACATTTAATAGTTCTTTAACAATGAATGTCTATGAGTGCCATACATGGACTTTTGGATATCTGCAAGCTTATCCTTTTCTTCCTTCTCACAGCCATGGAAAGTGTTTGTATAAATAAATGTCATAAAAGAACAGTTATCTTCCCTATAGACGTACTGATTTTGCAGAAAGATATCTATGGCATGTTCCAGGCTATGTGTTAACCATTCTGTGCCTAAAAGACAACGGATTCTTCTCACACTCCAGCAGATTTGACGTTCAAAAATAGTGGGTTTTTTTTTCTATTAATTACAGCCATGTGTGACAGTAGGACTTTCTATTCTGAAGCTCTTCAACAAGGCATATTGCTATATTGCTTCTGATTTATAAATTCATAGCACAGACTTAAGGGATGAGACTGAATAAAATGCTCCCCACAATGGGAGCACTCCTGCATAGCAACAATAGGCTTGTGAAAGATCTGACCTGCCTTAAAGGTCCAGTCTCATGAGAATAGCAACCTTCAGCCTTTGTGAAACAGTGGTCTATTCAGGGTGTATTTTCTAAACCTGTTTCCCCTTTTATGCATGTCCACAAACATACTGGTTTGCCTCAGATATAAAATGCACAGAGAGCACAGGGTGTTCTTTCATTGTTAGAAGAAAGGCTGAACACCTATCTCTGTGTAAATGCCAAACAACAAGGACAGCCACGTCTGTATTCCAGTCATGTTTCCTTATTGTCTGTGCTGTCCTGCTCATCTCCAGAGCACGGGAAACTGCTTAGGGGGATGTAATTCTGTTTAAAAGTCTGTCACTGTGAATTACCAAGGGGAAGAGGCAAATCACAGGGTAGTATAGCAGTACTTTGGTGCCAAAAAAATCCCAGACCTTTGTAGTGTCAGGAAATAATTTGCAGTGAATATCCAGGTTCCCCTATACCGTTTTCTTGAGGCTATAAACATGCTCATGTCTTCTATATAGAGAAACACAGACTGCACGTTAAAGGCACATTCAGAAAGAGAAGACAGCACTTTCGATTTCAACCACCGCTGAATTTTAGTCCTTAGGCTCGACCTGTAAACAACTGCCTCACATTTGACATGGTCAAGTCTACCTATTTTTGTCCAGTGACATAGTAACTGTATTTGCAGTTTGTTTTCCTCAAAGTTTTTTTTTCATCCTGGTTCAAAAATTGCGTAACTATGTTGTCTTCAAGAAATAGGATGTTTATAATATAACTGCAGATGAGCCTGGGGTGCTTTGGGAGACTGTAGGTCACATTTAAAATAACTTGCATGTAAAATTATTCAGCAAAAAGTAGCAGCCTGAAGTGAGTCAGTGGTTCAGAGACTCTCTAGTGCAGTCAAGCAACCTAGAAAACTTTGTTACTGGTCTTTTCAGAATTGTCATTGATCCTTGAAAAGAGCCCATTCCTGCTTGTATTTTCAAAAGTTTTATTCAGGAAAGTTTTCCCTAAGGAAAAGATCAGCAGAAAGCCAATGCATCAACAGAATTGCACGCTATTCCTCGGAGCAGGGCAGGAGTGAGATGGAAGTCAATAATACAAAGTAAGAAACACGCTTTATGCTGGCTCTCTGCACAGCAGCAGATTTTAGTTCTACAGAAGCCTTAGGAGGGGAAGAAGATCCAAACAACAATCCCCTTTCCTCACTAACTGACTAATGATTAGAACTAAAACTCAATTCAAGCCAGTAGAGAGATTGCCCAGAAAATGCCAACACCAACGGTCTATTCAGACAGACAGACATGGCAAAGACCCACAGATTCCTCATGGCCATTAGATTCCCTAAAACTTTTGAAAAATAGTCTGTGAACTCATTAAAGAGAAAACGTTTTGTGGGTTTTGTTGGTTTTTTTTGTTTTTTTTTTTAGATAAGGTTAGTAATGGCGGCAGAACCATCACTAGTTTGCAAATGTCGCATCACTTAAAAGCAGAATCTCCAATTTCAAGTAAACTGTTACTACATCATATGAATGAACTTTTAGAAACAAGATGGACACAATAATTTACTTCTTGTTTTTAAGTTTAAACATTTAATTTGAAAGTTCTTTGTCTCCACGGAATAAGTGACTGCTCCTTCCTAATATTTAACAGAACCTAAATTGGATTGATGTTAAATGATTAAATTTTCCAGTGAAAGAGTTGCCCTTGAATTGCCTGCTGGGAAGTCTAAAGACTTGTGTTTTGCCCTTCTTACATCCTTTCTCTTCAATACGAAGAAAAAATCAAACCACTCTTATTTTACTGTCAAATGTACAAATTAAAAAACTTTGCCACAACTCATGCAGTGCCTGCCTGAATAGGTCTCTGATTAGCTGGCTATGTCAAGGCTTACCACCACAGCACAAAGAAAAGAAGATAGTTTAAAAAATCTGCTTCTTACACCATTTGAACAGGGGAAAAAAAAAAAAAACAGTAAAAAATAGTCTTCCCAAAAATTGTAAAAAATTCCATGAAACATTTTTCACTGTCTCAATATTTTTTTAAACAATTTCTTTTTTTCCATCCAAAAATGGTAGGATAGGTTCAGGATTTTTCTTTTTGGTCTGCATGCTTTTAGGGATTTGGTGTGGGATTGTCTTTTTTTATAGTTTTTTGAAATTACCCTACTTATGCTTTTATGGCTTTTCATGCTTTTTCATGTTTCTCTCTTTGAATTTTACTATCTTGAAGGAAGTAAAGAGGGAAAAACTCGAAGACAAATATGTTTTAAAATCTGAGTTTTGAAAAACTGAAACAAAAAGAAATGACATATTAAAAACCCTCATGAAAAAAAAAACAAAACAGCTCTATTTAAAATAACCCCATCATTTTAAATACACTGACAGGAGCAAACCATCCTGTGGCAAACCCTCTGCATTAACGTTTGCTATACTTGAAACCATTTGGGAATGTTCTTTTGCTCTTCTTCAGGTGCTTACAGAAATCACTTAGTTCCATAACTATGGCTTTTATTTGTCATTTCAGTCTTCCATTTTAGTTGCTCTTACTGATTTTATATAAATGGTCAGCTTCATGGTTTTCAGTGAAATCAATACTATCCACAAGAGCTAAGCGTCTATTGCAGTTCTTTGATGGCCACTTCTAATAGTGTTTTATGTTTTAAAATGTTTTGAGCAATATCCGAAATGCTTTTGCAGGGCTGGTTAAAGCCAAGAAGCTTTATAAATAACTTTGTAGGAATGTTGCATAGAATCGAAAAAACCTTGGGCGTAAGAAAGGCTGAAAGAGAAAATTATTTCGATTTATGTCTTGAAAAATAATTTCAGGCCTCTGGAAGCAGAAATTATTCTGCATCTCAGAAACAGACTGCAGCATTTGGAGAAAAGCTCACGATTGCAGCCTAAATATAAAGGACTGCACTTGTACTGTTTTCCCTGTTTGTTACCATCAAAATCATTAAACTAAATTAATCTAGCATCGTGCCATTCCATCTTGTTAAAATCTATGTCAAAAGAATAACCAAGAGAAGGAAGTAATTTGCACCCATACCTTATAAAGACGTTGCTACAGTATTTCATGGGATGCAGAAGTCTCTGGCTTACCAGCGAGAGACTGCAGTGTTCTGGATGGCTGCAAACTGCAGAGAGCCCGTTAAGGTCTAGGATCAGGTCTGTGAGACACAGATGTGTCTGTGAGCTACGACGTGCTCGACACTTGCGTCCTGCACCTGGGGAAGGTGCTGATGAATGCTCCCCATGAACCACGGCAGAAAGCTGACAAGTCTAACAGGAACATCGAGGGGAAAGTGGGCATCAAAGGGGGTAACGAAAACCAAAGGCGACAGAATATTTTACTTCTGCATCTTTCTCTCTTCTTTTAAGGCTGGATAGAGACATGGACACCCAAAGATGTGCGGAAGGATCTGCCTCGGGTCTCCAGAGCACCCTCTGCCCCAGGCGAGTGGGAAGCCATGGAATGGCATGTCCTGGTCAAACACCATCATTGCTAGACTACTGTGCGAGAGGACATCGCTGCTATTTTTCACATCCAGCCTTTCACAGAGTCATCTGGGTATCACTAGTTCCCCTCTCTGCTCTCCCGACTCTTCTCCCAAAGCCCCAGTACTCAAAGAGACTGAGTAGCAGGAGAGGTCACAAATTTGCTGTTTCTCACAGACGCCCACAACAGGATTGGCAGGGAAGCACCGAGGTTCTCGGAAGAGAGGCCCGTCCCCTCCCTCTGCCTCTCGTGACTGGTTACAAATCCCCTTCTTAAGCTGCTGTTGGAGGCTGTGACTTTATCATAGGAGGGCAGAGGCTTCAAGGTCTCCTTGAACCAGAAGGAGTGGCATTTTTTGCTTATTTCCATGCTGGCCACCAAACAGCTGAACCACCTTTTCTATTTGTACCATCCCTCTGATCACATTGGGCTGATACTCAGTTGCCTATATAATCCTTGGTTGCTTGTACAACCAGCCGCCTGTTCTCTCCTTCACAGCTACAAAGCATGCCAGTAGCTCTGGAATTTTTACAAGGTTAAATACGTCCACTGAGACAGCCTCTTAAGCTACAGGCGTTTTATATTTAATCATCGTGTTTAAATATGTTTAAGCCACCGATGCGCACAGATTTTTCATTGCATTTTCAGTGGGCTAATAACCGGTCTGAGTCTGTGCCCTACTTCTATACATTTTGCCAACTAAAATGCCAACTGGCACTATTTGGTCATTTTCAAAGGCAAAGGCAGATGTCTGGTCTTGTAAGCAACATGGGTAGGAGGGATTTTTTTTTTTTTTTTGCAGGGGTGTATGTGCATAACTATCCTTTTTCATTGTACAGGAGTATTTTTCTGAAATGAAGTTTGGCTCCCTGGCACTCATGAGCTCCCTTTCATAAAAGACCAAAGAGATTCCTCATGAAAGACATCAAGCCTGTGTAACTGTAGAAAGAAGATGCTGAGATTTCATTTTCTTTTGGTCTGCCAGCACGAATATTTTTGTTCATTCTCCTGTCACCAAAGAAGCTTGTACTGAATACTCTGTATGTGACTCAGCTATTATTGTATTATTAATTGGCGTTCGATTGATAGTTGTAGCACAGATTTATTCTTTCCGTCTGAAAGAACCTGTAACAATTGCTCCAAGAGATCCTTTCCGGTAAAGCACCTTGGCACGTCTGAGCCCAGTGTCCCCAGTTTGTTTCCCCACCGTGCTGGCAGCATTCGATGGTTTTGGGCTCTTGAGGAGCATGAGGAATAGGAGTCCCTTCCCCACAACAGCGGGAATAGGGACCGTCATCTGGTAAATCACACTTCTGCTGGCCCAGCCCATAGGCATAGGGCTTCCCTGTCCTGTGAGACCAGCTCCTGGGATGTGATCCTGTTCCCACCCACTCCTCCTCCTCCTCTTCCTCTCCATCAACCTTTGCTTTTTTTCCATCAGCTTTTCATTGCCCCAATTTCATGTCTTCTCCCCTCTTACTGTGAGTCCTTTGCCCACAAACAAGACTGACAGAGGCAGCACGTACACACAGCTTTAGTCAGATCATAACTAAGATTTTGTATTAGGTATATTTAATACAACATACACACAGATGTATGTTTATTTGTCATATTATCTTGACATGTGCAAAATAAACCAAAGGGCCCACAGGAACCTTTTTCTGAAGACATTATTCTTCCATTTTCCTTATCCCTCTCCCATCCATCATAAGCAAACATAAATTATAAACTCTTTGGGACAAAGAGTGCTTCATTTTATTTGCCTATTGGCAACAGCAATCTTCTGCACGAGGAATGAATAAATAACAATTACATTTTTGTATTTAAGAGTGAGCAATGGAGGTTGCGTTTTTTTTTCCTTTTTCTTCAGAGTACAAACAATCAGGTGAAAAAAACAACCTCCTCTGCTTCCTGTAATACTTCTGGAGAGCCCCTTCAGGATTAATTTCAATTTGTGGGAACCTCTAATAGAGGGTGTTTTTCCTTACCACTTCAAGAAGAAAGATTATTGTCACAAAGAGATCTCTCCTTTGCAATTAGAAACACATAATTTAAAAAGTAAACATATATTTTAAAAAGCCCTGTTGTGAGTGGAATTGAAGATAAGTTAATCATCTTGTATTCTCTGTCTTTCCTGCCTTGTTCTAAGAACTTCATCTCCCTCTAGATTAATAACAAGACAAGAGTTAGACATGAGATAATTTACCACATCATTTATTTACACATTTTAATGAAGGAAAGATCATAGAAGCATAACAGAGCTGAAGTTTGTTGTCAGTTGGGTTGGGAAATGTATATAAATTCCAGGAACAACTTAGTCAGTACTGACACTATTTTAATTTTAAATGGAAATTATGTAGCTAACAAGTCGTATCCTGTCTTCTCATTGCTGTTGATCTGCAAAGCAAGAATCTTAAAGGGCATAATGGGAGATCTCTCTAAAAATACTTCTGAGAAATAAAATCTGATGTGTGATCCTCTTGATTTAGTTTTAACTGCACTGCTGCACTAGCATAAAAAAATTTGAAAGCCATTTTAATACGCCTTGAAGATTTCATTTTCTTATTTTGTAATCAAATAGCACGGACCATAATCTTGATGGGTATCAAGTCATCACCGATTCATTGGAAACATCATCATTCAAGTACGTGATTACACACTTGACAGCAACAGGATCAATTTGGAGTAAAGCTGCTCTTTAAATAGAGATATTTATTCTACAGAACCAAACAGAGAGAGCCACGTATTGATCAGCAGATGAGATGAGAGATGCAGAACTTGGAAATGTTTTGCACAGTCCAGCTATGAAGGGGTGAGAAAGAAAACACAGATATCCTGCTTCCTGCTTCCAGCATTGCTTCTCTGTTTCACGATAAACAGTCACTGAAATAAAAAATAAAAACTTCTGTTGGAGAGTGTGGAGTAGAGAGTGAGTGCCCAAACTGGTAGAGTGGGAGGCATTGCTTCCTTGTCTGATTGCAGGAGCCTTGAATCCTTCTCTGTAGGATGAAGCAGCCCAGAAGATCACATAGCCTTCTGATACGGTTGCTCTCCTGGGAGGAGGTCAGTATGGACTGGAAACCACTCATGATGGGGTGGGAACTGCTCCAAGGCATTTTGTAAGGCTAATGTGTTACGACACAGAACAGGTGGGGCATGAATCATGCTTTTCTTTTGCATCAAAAGGTATACCTATAGCTGTACAGGATGCAGACTCACTGTGGGGACATGTTTTGAGAACACTTATGGCAGCAATCCTTCCAGGATTATGGGATGGAAGAATGCCTGCTTTCTGTATTGCAATTAAGGTTAGGCATGAACATGGTGTGAAGATGCCCAATCCCATCAAAACTGTGGCATTTCTGGACATGTAACAAGGCATAACTCTGAAACATGCAAGATGTCTCCAGGGTTAGCTGGTGTTTTTCAGGATCACAAATTTGGATGGCACTGTGCATCTTGTCTCCGCATTCCTGTATTCAGAGGAGTACGGTGGAGCCAGCCAAGATGTCTGCATCTGAGTGCAGACGTGTTCTTGTGTACCTGGGAAATGCAAAACCTACAGATAAGCAGCATTTAAGAAAGTTATAAACTGTTTATAGCTGGGTGGTTTGGTGCCTATGCTCTCCTGTGCGTAGCCTTAAAAACTCTGTGTTTACTGAAAGCCTTTTTTTTTCAGATTCCCTGGTGCAAGATATCTCCCCTTTAAGCTTTTGCCCACTCCTTTTGATTCTCCCAGAAGCCTTCTTCTGTGACAAGTTACTGTTCATGGTAAGATGAGTTGAAAATGAAACCTAGGTACTATTCTAGACTTGTAAGTCCAATAACAGATATATCTATCTATACTCTGTTTCCCCTACAAGGAGACAAAGACAAATTCATCTTCTTGGTCATTTCCTTAGTTGGCATTTCTATTTTATTATTAGTAACCAAATCAAAATTTCAGCCTTTTTTTTTGTTATTCAGGTGGTAAAGGGAGCTATGACGACATGAAAAACAAGTTTTATGGTCTAGATATTTCAGTCTATATTGTCAACTTATATGAAGTCAGCAGAAATCCTGAGGCTTACTCTTTCATTTCCTCAATGGAAAAGTTCAAGTTTAAAAGGAGCAATTGTAGGTCTTCCATGATACTTACGATTTATCAGCTTATATTTCCCCTGAAGTCATCTGTTTGAATCTTCACAGCTTTGCCAAAAAGTCCTTTCCATGACCTGGGTTTAGTTTCCCATATTCATCATCTTCATTTTATGGTATTATTTTTTTTGTTGAACATCCTGAAAAATCTAATCATTCCCTTGTCCCATTTATCACATCATAATTAGACTTTGGAGCCCAAGTCATATGTGGTTTTAAATCTTTTTTATCCATCATAGTGAATGTTTTTCTGAAATTGAGATCACATCATTCAAAACGACATGTTGGGAAATGTGTCAAATGCTTTTCCTTTCGTGTTGCTCCCTATGCATCTTGGAAAACTCTATCTGTGAAGCGACTTCATTGTCCATATGCAAGTTTCCCCTCAAAACTTGTCTCAATTGCAATGCCAAAAGTCTGACAGTCAGACAGCTGGCATGTTGCAACTGCTGCTTTTCATTACCTACAAGACTGCCTCTTAAGTGTTTGCTCCATCTGTTGCTTGTAACTACCTTTGGTCTTCTTGTTATTCATCATAGGACAGACACTGTCTATTTACACATAATATTCACAGTAGAGCTCTCGTTCCTATGTCAGTGCCTAGCAGTATCTTATACTGGTAGAAATATCTGAACTGACTTCAAAGCGATCTGCAACAGCATAACAGAAATGCCTGCAGCCCTTAAAACAGGTAGGTACATTGCTTCTTATAAAAGTGTATGTGAAGCGATACTCATGGTACCCTTTTATGAATATCTCATAAGCTGATTGCTGTGGTGCCTAGAAGCCCTCTGTTGAAGTAGGTCACTTTCAACCCTCTACCAAGACATTGTTTTTTCTCTAAAGTACTGGTATTAATAAAACAAACATCATCTGAAAGAAAGCAGGTGTTATGTAGTACTAAAACCTGTATATTCCAATGTTTACATTATTTCAGGTGCTGTAGTATCTTTTTGGTCTCATTTCTTCTGCTCCATAGGTAAGCACCATACATTTCATTAGTGTCCCTCATCGGTGCTTAAGCCAAAGCAAGCAGATAATGATTAATGCAGAAGGAAAAGCTGCAATTCTATGGTTACAGACGTAGGTAATGCATAGGTTTTACGGGATTTAGTAGATTATTAAAATGTGATGGCTTTAAAGTCTGAGAGATGAATGAAGCAGATGGAATTACACCCTGAAAACACAGCTATAGCCAGGGGCCTTTGTAAAGGTAGCTATTACAAATGTACATGGATATGAAAAGCAGTTACCATTAATGATCAAAAATGAGGCCAAAGAATCAATAAGTATCTATTATGTCAGTTATTGTAAGTCTAATATCAGATCGTACAAGACAAATCTAATGAACAAGAGAAAACATGTTTATCTGCTTTCCACAGAAATTAAACAAATTTGGGTAAAAAAATAGCGGCAGTAGGATCTGATGAGCAAAATAATCCCACCATTAGGAGTCAATGTTCTGAGCAGAAGCAGAAATCTAATAGCAAATGAAAGTTCCTGTGCATCTTAAGTTCCCTAACCTTCAGCTGTCATTCCCCTCAGTCTTCTCTAAGGCTGACACACCCCAAGATGTCTTCCAGCTCTGTCCTCACAACAGCTCTTATCAGGCAGCTCTCCTTGAGCCATCAGCTAAAACTCTGCCATTGCGGTCATTTGGCAGAGAACTCTTTGCTACCTTTCTGGTTTAGTTCAACTTTCCTAAAGAACCACCAAATGTGGGTGAGGAACCCCTGGGCAGAAGAGGCCAGTCAGTCCCTTGACACGTGCCCTGTGCTTCATTGCCTTTACGCTTGCCTTTCCCTGCCTCCTCCCAAGCCCTGACCACATCACAGCCTGCTGTCCGGGTTGGTTTGAGTAGGAAGGATTCACAGCAGTTTTGGCCAGATTATCAGTGCCTGCAATCAGTGTTGTGGCAAAGGTTTAAATGGGGATGAGCAATACACTCCTTTAGTTGCCTCTACAAACTGTTTTGATACATTTGGTAATTAGAGCAGGGTGATAAAGTTTTGATGACAAGCAAAGGAAATGCTGACTTGTTCAAGCTTCTAGTGAGAACATATGGTTGCAATTAAATGTTGTCAGAAGGGTTCCTTAAGCCAGGATGGACTTCTGGTAAAAGACTTCTGGTTAGGATACTTACTTGATGTAAGGAATCTGAGGGTCCAAGGCCCTGCACTGCTTAATATGTGGGGCAGAACCTGAAACTTCTGCCTTTCAGGCAAGTACCTGGTCTGATCTGATGTCTGCGTACTCCCTAAAGCTTTCTGCTGTTGTATAACCTGATGAAAATAAAGCTCTCCCCACCTTCAAAACTTGAAAAAGTCTCAAAGTGAACCTGTATCAGCTGATGGCACTGTACGTAGGGCAGTAGAATCACTCTGTACAAGTCTCTCAGCACTTCAAAAAGTACCGAAATTCATCAGTGATTTCTTTCGATGTCTTTCTATGGCATGAACTGTTCTTCAGAGCTATACCTTTCTGTGGCAGTTTGTCAATATTTTTGATAGTATTAGGAGTTATTTCATCTTTGCTTTTTCCTAATTTCTCAGAGACTGGTGTAATTATAGTTTCCACCTCTCTATCTAATGCATTGTGCAGAGTAGCTTTTATTTCTGCAGTTCAGAAATGTTCTTCACTGAGTGATCACTGCATAGTCACGTCTATGGTTCCCAGTACTTTCCTCATGACTTATACCCAACAATCCCCACCAAACCAAGAGGTACGAGATTATACAGAATATTAAACATCATGCTGCAAACACTCACAGCAAAGGGGAAAGAAGCAATAATGGGCAGTGGGCAGAGAGAGATAGGAAACACTGGCTGTCATTAAATGGGCAAAATACCCAATTCCGAAATCAACGTCGCTCTACCATGAGAACATCAATGAACAGAAATTAATGAAAGACATGCCCATGGCCCCTTGCCCACGGCCCCTTGCCCACTTTTCTTGTGACTTTGATCCCTGACTTACATGCAAAATCGATTGTGCTGAGCTTAACCATCACCGTAGGGAAACAGAGCACAACAGGTAGCACAATGGCAGCCTCAAGAAGTTGTGTGGAGCTAACTTTTTCTGCACTCCAATATCAATAGTATGTCTGAAAGGTGTTGTCTTTCTTCTAAGCTGTCCACCACTGGCATAGCCAGAAGAGGCGATTTTATCAGAAACAAAAACGAGAGCTAATTCTGCAAACTCTGGGAAATATTTCAAGAGGTTACAAAAAGTATTGGTACTGATGGATGTCCCAGTCTTTCAATTACAAACATCACTTCTCTGCACACTCCCTTTGCCTGTTGAACAAGGATGTTTGAGGTCACAGAGGAACACAGTCCTGCTTTATAACTGTATTTTACTTGGCCCAGTATCAGAGTTTTCAAAGCCCTGCTCTATCACAGCCCTTTGATGTGCAGTGCCACATTGAAGTATATATTCTATAGCTATGCCTTGAGCTATTGTGTCTAATAGGCTTTCTGGTGGCTTTTCAAAAACATTAAACGTATGTAAGGTTTAAGAAGATTCACAGGCAAGAAAGCCAGTATGCACATCCATCCCCTAGTAGGCTCAGCATGACAGCATGAGACAACTTCAAAGCTTCCAAATGCAAAATTTGAAAAGCCCAAGAAAGCTTTTACCTGAAAACAAACTTCTGATCAAGCACTTTCCTTGAATCTTCTGAAGTAGGATGATATCCACAAGAGAGCAAAATCAACACTATTACCCTCGATCACATTTCTCCGGAATTTGTTTTTTTTTTCTCTGACTGCACGTACATTAGCGTTTCTTTGCACTTGAAAGCTAAATACAGATTCAAACAAATTATGAACTCAAAGCACAGTTACTGCTCCTGAATCATGCCATAGGTGGAAGCTGCTGTTCCAGAGGGACTAAATTGGTCCTGCTCAGTTGGGAGCTGGATCAAGCCTAGATAGAGTAAGGCACTCTAGAAGATATGAATGTTTTCATGGGAGCCACAGCTCCCATTTTTTGTATAGGAATAGACTTGAACATGTGCCATCAGACAAAGGAAAGTTGTATTCTCTTTGTTTCAGAAACCAATAAAACCGTGAAAGCTTTGTCTTTCTCTTTTAGCTGAACTATGGAAAACCAGTGGAGAGGAGGGAGTTCTGCCCCCATAGTTTAGGTCTCTAACTGAGTTATGCAATTATAGGCCACAGTTATGCAATTAATGACGTGAGGAAACACGTTTGTGTTCTCCAGAGACAGCTTCAGTCCTCTGTCACTTAGTGTTCCTTGGCTGCATAAAGAACTTGGTCACCTCCAGATCTAGTCTATTGGACTCCAGTGACATCCACAGAGTTTACAAGAATCATTATGCAATATTGACTGCATCCATATACTGAGCACTTTTTCTGCCTAGCCTTGTTCTGAGATGGAGGGGGAAAAGTAATGCAAAACAAGAATGAGAGTAGGGGGTTTGGGGTTTGTTTGTTTCTTTGCTTCTTTGGTTTTGGGGTGTTTTTTTGGAACATCCGAAGGATGTCACGTCACATCCCCTGAGATGATCCTGAACTGTACTGCTAGGACGTAGGTATATCTGGTGCACTGGTCCTTCCTCTGAGAACTCCTAGTCGTCAATCCCTGATGGTCAGATATGTACACCCTCAAAAGTGTTGGGTCTGGAAGCACAGTCTATGTCTAGCGTTAATCACTCAGCCAGGATCTTCAATTTATTTGTTTGGTTGTGGTTTTTTTTTATCTCTGGGGCTCTTGAATCCCCATCTGCATGATGGATTGGCTTCTGCTGAAGGTCTGAACAGTGTGTCCCTTGGCCTGCTGCCTGGGTGTATTGGAGAAGTGACCTCAGTACTCTTTGAGCAGAGTAAAACCTAGAACTTTCCATTAGGGAAGGTGGGCTATGCTGCTGTCGTCTACCAAAACTTTACACTACTGACAACATTGGACTTTTCTTACAGATTTTATGTGAAGTTCAGGTACTTGTTAATCTAAATGTAGATTGTAAAAGAACTTTTGACATGAAACTAATGGACATACCACCAGAGTAGGCAACAAAATTTGGTGATGAAAATCAACATCCAAGAAACTCCTAGCATAAAAAGGGAAGTATTAATAGTATCATGCTTTTCTAGCATTAGGCAATACTGGAAAGATTGTGTGGCTTCTTTGAAACTCACACAGGGACACAGGTATGTATGTAGGCTCTATAAAGGTGTTATGGAACTTGACAAGATCCTACTGGAGTTACTGCATTATACCTTCAGAAATCAGCTGTCAAAAATAAAGAAGTGCAAGGAAAATGAGCTTTCACCTATTACATTTCTGTCAAAAATATAGTTTCTTGATTTCTTCTTAATTTCTTCTGTTATGACAGGTGATACTTGGTCAAAACAGATCTTTTGTTATTTTTAAGTTTTAGACTGGGAAAAAGTTTTATACAGTTTTAGACTGTATAAACACTGGGAAAAAATACTCTGTAGATAACAGGGAACACAGTTTTGGATGGAAGTCACACAAAAATTATTTTTGAATGATTTCATCCTTTTAGTATTTCTGTGCTAGTTGATTCTGCATTCTTTTTTTTCACTAAAACTAAAGCCAAAAATCAGGGAGGTGCAAAGTCCAGCTTAACAATGTTTGCAAATTCATAGTTATGAAAATAACCTGCAATTAAGAGGAACACATTTGTAACTGGTGGCTGAGCATTTCAATTTACACTTCTGTGCTTTCCTCAAACTATTTCCACTGAGTAAACAAGACCATCACAGTGATATTGATCTCTAACTTAAAAAAAAACCCAGCCAACCCTTATTTCTTTCTATTTTCTTTCCTTTTGTTTGTTTCTCTTCTTATCCTATTTCTCATCTACGATTCTGCATTCTTCTGATGCTACTGAGGTTAAACACTGAAGTACCTGAGCCTCTTGACAAGACATTTTCTCAAAGAAAATCAAATGTTTATGAAAGGGGCTGATGTGTCAAAACAGACATACTTGTAGAAGCAAGTTGGTTGTGATGAGTTTTGAGTGGAGCAGAGGTGTAAGCCTGATGGGCAGGCTTTGTTTCTGATGCTCTGCATTTTGGGGAGGCCAGGCTTTCCCCATGACTCTGGAGAAGACTCAAGACTCTCTTGCAAGTCACAGCAAGTTGGCTGTAGCTGGAGATTCTATGCTTTCTGAATCTTTCTTCTAATGAAAATCCAAAACTAACTTTACTTTCTAAGTTAGAAAAATCTTTTTTTTTTCCAGAGTTTTTGTTTTTTCTCCAGAATAAGAATTCAACACTTAAATCACCTCCCTTTCAGAAACTGCAATCTCCTTTTCTGCCACCATTCATGTTTGTATGTTCCTATGGTAGACCAGATAGATACCCATTTCACTGATTGAGCTGTTAAAAAAAGAGTTGAGGAAATGTTAATCAATGTTATATTTTGCTGTGATTAGAAATTGTACTTACATACTAAGACAATAACTTTTACATGCTTGTGTGAAGAAGCATAAGGAAAATAGAAAAAAGAAAACTTTTTATTCTAAAGCACCCTAAAACTGAGAAAGTAAATGACGACAGAACTTACTAAGGTTTTAAAAATCCTTTGGACATTTACTTTAGAATTAAAAGAGGAAACTGTTATCTTAAACAGAAAATATACTCCTGTTCTACCTTGCACTGCAAAATAAACAAACAAACCAACCAGTAGGAATACTTCAAACCACTTCTTTTTTTTTTTTTTTCCTCCTTTTCCATGAGGTAAACCACACTTTTTTCTTTCATCTTTTTTTTCAAGGTATCACTTACTCCTAGGAAATATCTGTTCAATATCTGTTTGTCTTAAGATGACGATTGTGTTTTGGGTTTTTTCCCCTCAAATGTCTCTTGAATAAATTGCAACAACCAAAATAGTGAAATAAATGAGTACATAATATCTAAAAAAAAGGATTTATCAAATTTTAACTTGATTAATTGACTGGATATTTTATGTACTAATAAATAATATGTTGGTCCTGGTTTTAGTCCCGGGATTTGTGTTGCTATGCCTTGAAAAGAAACATAATATTTATTTTTTTCCAGACTGTTTGTTTTAGAAAAACAAACAAACAAGCATTATTCATCCTCCAGAGCCCCGAGTAATATTGCTTTGACTAGGAAGAAAGCACTGGCATTATATAGACTTTTTTCATAATTGTCTGCTCTGAAACACATAGCAGACCAGTGTGCCCTCTGATTTCAAGCATCTGCAGGAAGCTGGGTTGCACACTGCTGTCCTGTTGGACTGAGTAGACCTTCCACATCTTTTATACCTTTCACACCCCCGAAACAGCTAGGTCATAAACCCTTTTGCAAGCCATCCACAGTTTAGAGTACCACACAGATCCCTCCAGCGCCTGAAAGTCCATTCTCAGTCCTTTCTAACCTTCTGGGACTCTCCCTGCTTCACTAATAAAAACATTTTGCAAAGTCGTGTGATAAGGGAGACAGAAAGCTACATGAGTCGTATCTGCACTTTGATCCAGACAGGGCAAAGCATTCACTCCAATCCCTTCCTGCAGTCAAACATAACCTGTTGATGGCAAAAGCAGAGATGCCCTGCTGCGTTGCTCTCTCTTTCACAGGCAGCGCCGGGGAAAGAAGTGCCATCAGCCAGTAAAAAATAAAAGCTGCCCACAGAAACAACCAAGCATCAGTTTCACTCAGCATCATCTGATAACCCCGTGGAACGGGTGATCAATATTCATCAGCATCACAGTTCTCATGCTAGTGATGGTTAATGGAATGATAATGCCATCCTCCTCGTAGCCAAATCCCATCAGGGACCAGACAGCTGGAGCTAAAGGAGAAAACTTATCAGATCTGGCAGGAGACAGTTTAGGAGGCTAAAATTAACCTTGGACGGTTCACAGAAAGAACTAATTGTTTGTGACTGCTAGATTCCTGCCAGTGGCAAAGGTTTATTGATGCACAGATCTTAACCTGATACTAGTTTTTCTGTAGCAGGAAAAAAGAAAATGAAGAGGGGGGAAAAAAATTCCAGGGTTATTTTTAAGCCCTCCCCCACAAAGAAATATAAATTAGAGTACATCCAATGAAAATTAAAACTATAGATAAAACTTTATGCATTTGTGCTATAATGATTCAAGCTGTTTCAGGACTCCAGAACATATTGTGAATTCATGAGCTTGACAGACCCTTCATCAAGAAAAAAAGAAAAGCCTATCAGAAAAGCTCAAGTCTATTGAAATACTCTTACTTTATTGAAATCTCTAGCAATGTGATTTCCTCCTCCCAGCAGTACGCAAGCTGGAAGCTGGTTTTGGCTGAAGAGTTCTCATACGTCCTCCTTGGGAAAAAGGTGGAAAATAATAAGTGGCATAACCAAAGGTGGTGGTAGATTTTACTTCAGCATCTGAGGACATGTAAGAAAGGGAAAATGTAACACTTGGTAAGGCACTTGAGTTACAGATCTCTTGACTTTCAGGCATACAGCAAATGTACTGCATAACAGAACTACAGAGCTAACTCCAGCATGAGAAGGTGAATCTGGAAACATGTGCCTGTGCAGCCTGCATGGGAAAAGAGACAACTCAGAGCTGGAGAATAAGTTTGTTCCAGAGAAGAAAAAAAAGAATTGGTGGGAGCACAAGTTGGCAAGTGAGAAGACAGCACACGCAGTCCAACAGAGAGGAACGGACAGCCAAGGAGCCCTTTTTAGCTGGTACAGAGAAAACTAGAAGTGATACCATGAAGAGCCTCTTATTAGGAAAAAGAAAATTAAAATCCCACCATAGGAGATAATGTAGTGAAAACAAGAACTGAAAACCACGATTGGAACTAAGAGGATCTTGAAAATAGCAGGGAGTACTCTACAGAGTGTTCTTGGCACCAGGACAAGATCTTACACTGGAGTGAGTCAAGGTTGTCTACACTAGGTTAGAATAATCAAAGAAGAGAAGGTTTAAGTTGTATCTCTGGAGTTCATCCCATTCCCAAGAGAGGAATGCAAATGCATAGCAAGAAAAATTAAAAACAAACGACAGAGTGGTTATGATAAGAAAGTTTTGACTTCCAGTCACAGATACACAACTAGATAAACACAGTTTTTCTTGAAGGATTGACACCGTGCAGGTGTCTGAGATACTGAAGCGTGGTGCGGATGACTTAAAAGAGAGAAATGGAAGAGTGGAGAAGGGAAGTGATCTGGAGACACTTCTCAATCATCATAGTGTCAAAACCAAGCAAAAGAGGGCTCAGGTGAATGAAGATTCAGTAGAAGATTAAATGTTGGAGGATTCATAGGAAAGGATGTCAAAAAAAATTCTCCTGAGACAATGTGATGAACCAGTGATAAACCCTGAGGGTTATATACATGGATCAAGGATATCTGTAATGGGGTAGAGATGAATAAATATTGAAAGTTAAGCCCTTAATGAGAGATTTTAATTCCTAGATGTGTATCATCTGAGACTGAGAAAAGACTGCCAAAAGTTGAGCTGAATTACACATCATGAAAGATATGCACTTCAGTAGAGTAAGTTCTTCATCCATAAGAAGCAAGGAAGATGAAGGAAATTAGTGTAATTTGTTTCAACCTAGAAGAGTGGATAGAAATATTTTAGAGAAAGTAAATAAACCGTTAAGTTCATTTACTTGTCTTGTCCAGGGAGCATGTCTGATACGTGATTTATTTCATGTTTCTCCTGGAAGATCTTTGTTATCTGGAAAAAGAATAAATTGATGACAAAGTCACTTAGCAATACAACTTTCAGTGTGAAGCTAAACCACTTCCAAGAGTGGTGTAATCTCCCCATCAGAAGAAGCTTGAGCAGACGTGCAACAAGTCAGGTTTGCAAACAAGTGTCTAAGTCTGTATATGAATGGCAGAGGCTGTGTAAGGCAGGTTGACTTCTATTACTTCTGTGTCTCTTGCATGTAAAGCACGCTAAAAATAAGGACAAGAGCAAAACTTCAGGATACTTCAGAGTAAATATGCACTTGAAGCTGTTTCTTTGCCAGCACAAACATCTCAACTGAAAGGAACTTGATTGGAATAACTTCTTCTATGTCCCAGTCAACACCAGCAAGATTACCTGGCAGAGAAAGGTAATCATACATTTATTTCCCTTGGCATGCCTCCAAGAAGCAAGCATTTTGGCCCTTTTCAGCACTATTATTACTTCTTTCCACTACAAGCCACTGCACAAAGATCATACTAGAACGTGTTACAGTAATAACAATAATTCACTGCCCAGAAAGAAATACTATTATTATTAACATTATATAATTATGGTAGTACATGTATTAGGTAACAATTAAGGAAACTTAAATAGCTGTATTATGGAAACACTTCAAGCTAACTCTTTAACACTAGTGTGCAAAACAAAGAGATAACAAAAGTAAGATATGGAGTTAATTAACATATTGATAAGTCAGAAATGGAGCTAGTATAAATACCACTCTACATTCAGGATAAAGGTAAGAAACATTTTATTTATGGATAATAAAAAACACTAGGAGCTTTTTATCTAAACGGAAGACAGAAACCAACCCATATAGAAACGATTCCTTCAGTGTTGTCATGGGAGTGAGATGCAGAGAATGAAAATGGTCCAAAACACCACGGATAAACATTGAGAAGGCAGTCAGAAAACACTGCAGGAAGGCATGGAAATTCAATCAAGCTTGGATGAGAAACATGAATAGATACAAAAGTAAATGCTTCTTGTCCTGAGGGAACTGGCAGATGAAGTTGCTAAGCTGCTATCCATCATCTTTCAGAAGTCGTGGCAATCTGGTGAAAAGGAGAAACATAGCCCCCATTTTTAAAAAGGGAAAAAAGAAGACCCAGGGAACTACAGGCCAGTCAGTCTCACCTCTGTGCCAGGCAAGATCACAGAGCAGATCCTCCTGACGACTATGCTAAGGCACATGGAAAATAAGGAGGTGATTGGTGACAGCCAACATGGCTTCACTAAGGGCAAATCCTGCCTGACTAATTTGGTAGCCTTCTATGATGAGGTTACAGCATTGATGGATAGGGGAAGAGCAACTGACATTGTCTACCTGGACTTATCCAAAGCATTTGATACTGTCCCGCACGACATCCATGTCTCTAAACTGGAAAGACGTGGTTTTGATGGATGGACCACCCGGTGGATAAGGAATTGGCTGGATGGTCGCTCTCAAAGAGTTGTGGTCAACGGTTCAATGTCCAAGTGGAGGCCAGTGATGAGTGGTGTTCCTCAGGGGTCAGTACTGGGGCCAGTGCTGTTTAACATCTTTGTCGGCAACATGGACAGTGGGATCGAGTGCACCCTCAGCAAGTATGCAGATGACACCAAGTTGTGTGGTGTTGTGGACACACTGGAGGGAAGGAATGCCATCCAGAGGGACCTTGACAGGCTTGAGAGGTGGGCCTGTGAGAACCTCGTGAAGTTCAACAAGGCCAAGTGCAAGGTCCTGCACATGGGTCGGGGCAATCCCAAGCACAAGTACAGGCTTGGCGGAGAATGGATTGAGAGCAGCCCTGAGGAAAAGGACTTGGGAGTGCTGGTGGATGAGAAGCTCAACATGAGCCAGCAATGTGCGTTGGCAGCCCAGAAAGCCAACCATATCCTGGGCTGCATCAAAAGAAGTGTGGCCAGCAGGTCGAGGGAGGTGATTCTGCCCCTCTACTCGGCTCTCGTGAGACCCCACTTGGAATACTGTGTTCAGCTCTGGAGTCTCCAACGCAAGAAGGACATGGAGCTGCTGGAGCGAGTCCAGAGGAGGGCCACGAAGATGAGCCAAGGGCTGGAGCACCTCTGCTATGAAGACAGGCTGAGAGAGTTGGGGCTGTTCAGCCTGGAGAAGAGAAGGCTCCGGGCTGATCTTATTGCAGCCTTCCAGTACTTAAAGGGGGCCTACAGGAAAGCTGGAGAGGGACTTTTTACAAGGGCATGTAGTGACAGGACAAGGGGCAATGGCTTTAAACTGAAAGAGGGCAGATTCAGATGAGATATAAAGAAGAAATTCTTCACTCTGAGGGTGGTGAGGCACTGGACCAGGTTGCCCAGAGAAGTTGTGGATGCCCCATCCCTGGAAGTGTTCAAGGCCAGGCTGGATGAGGTTTTGGGCAACCTGGTGTAGTGGAGGATTTCCCTGCCTATGGCAGGGGGGTTGGAACTAGATGATCTTTGAGGTCCCTTCCAACCCTAACCATTCTATGGTTCTATGATTCTAAATTCAATGCCCCCTAACTTGCCTCCAAGCTAACAGAAACAATATTTCCACCTGAAGAAATTATAATCAAATAACCACTCCTCCCCAGAAATACACCACTCAATACGAGAAAAGTTAATTGAAAAGATTTTTGTCTAAAATTGCCTAAATAAAATGACTCCAAATTCATATTATTCTGATGGGTAAAAGTAAATTAATCAGTTCGAAATATTACGAAGAAAAAAATCAAAACAGCATGACAAAGCCCAATATTAAAAAAACCCAACCAACCACCCCTCCACCAAGCCTAAACTAAAAAGCAGTGTAGTAAAGGAATAAAACCATCCATGAAAGAAACTTTCCCTTGGCTATTGTTTCTATGCTCATGAACTTGTAGTACAACAAAGAAATCAACTTTTCATGCTGCTGATAAGCAGCAAGATATTTATAGGCAGACACTTGAATTTAAAAACTCCGTTTCTTCTAACAGTTAACTCTGTTTCTTTCTTGATGGGAGTATAAAGAATTCTTTCTTTATTAAGAATATTTTATACATATGAATATGGATATGACCGTGGTTGGCTTTTGGTTTGTACTCAAATAAAAAGATTTTTTTTTCCCCACAAATTGACTTCAAACAATTTTGTCAATAAACTTATCAAATCAAAACAATGTAGATAAGCAAAATATTTAAGTAAGAACACTACTAATAAAAACAAAGAACTAGTTTTATAATAAGCATGTCATTGAATACCCTCATTGTTGGAATATATCAGATTATATGTTAAAGCTTTCTCATTCTCTTCTGCTGGAGCTTTTCCGTTTTTCATTAAACATTTTCTAGCAAAGGGGGTAGAAACTGAAACACAAACCTCTCGCTTCCCAGGCAAGCATTCTAACATTTTAGAAGACATTTCAGTTCTTTCTTTGGCTAATAAATAATTACTATTTCTTCCTCCGTTTTACCTCCAAGTTTGTCTAACTAGCATTGAAATTTTTTTGCAGGTATGTTCTAAAGAAAAAATTGGGATGGTTTCTTTCAAAATTTCTGATGCATCATTTTTTTTGTTCAAAACAATTTGGAAAATCTGACTAGAATTTTAAAATAGCTTTGAATCAACCTAAACAGTACTTTTACAGCAAATTTTAAACTCACACAGTTCTGCTCATGACAACTCACTTTTGTTACTTATGTTACTTTCAATACTGCATCCAAAAATTTCACAGCTCTTCCTGAAGGGCAACAGAACAGAAATAACCCTGGCAAGTTCATTTTGAGATGCTTCTCCCACAAGTCTATATACTCAAATAGTCAAAACAGACTGTTTAGCTACATAACAGTGTCAGGGAAAAAACTACTGTAAAAATCAAAGGAGAACAGATGGTTTTCAAAGAATGTAATTCATTGAGCGTTAAAACAACTTTCATTGTTTTCACTGTCTGCTGATTTTTGCTGGCTGCACTACACCTTTGCTAAATGACAAAACTACTGGCGAGCAACTTCAGACATTCAAAGGCCAAAGTGCTAAGAACATGTGGCCTTCATTTTCTTTATCATTCATTATTCAAGTGGCTGCTTGTAATATTTAAAAGGGTCAGCCAAATCATAGCATTTACTGTAGAAATTCATTAGTGCTCATTATCTTATGACCGCCACCCTACCAGGCAGGGCAAGTGGCACGTGCAGTGTGCCAAGGAGGATGGGTTAAGTGACAGAGATAGCAAAAAAGAGGAAGAAGTTCTTTACTGTTCAAATAAAATTGCTCCTTTCATCCTACCAACAGTTTTACAATTGCCCGTAGATCTTCTGATACTAGAATCGGCTGAGACTCCTTCCAGGAAATAAATACTTAAATAATTTGAGGCCTTTCCCTGTTTTTAGAACACTGAGCTTGAAAAAAATAGAGTTTAGTCAGCAACAGCAGTGTCTGGATACGTGCTCGTATTGATACCGCAGAACTCTGAGATGTTCATTTTGAGATATTAGTTCACATTTCAAGCCCTATTCCTCCTAAGCTCTAGAAGACAAATAGAAAGCAGCCCAGCAACACCAGAATGGAAAGCCTTGGTTGCATTCACTTTCCTTTTGCTGGATATGACATTTCTTCTGTGAGTGAGTATAAAGTTACCGAGTATTATTGGCAATTCAGACCTACGCTGCACCAGCCAAACATTTAGTAAGATTTTAAGCGCTCAACAACCTTTTTTGCTTTCTGCCTCGATCTGCCCCAGCCATTTGAGTAAGCACAGACTGGCAGGGCCAGGGCTGTCTCAGGCGTGCGGCTGACAGCTACAGCTGGGCACAGACCTAATCGCCGCCACCGCACGGCACCTGGCTCCTGGCCTTTAGCCTCTAATTACAGTTTGGCACTTGAACTTGCAAATATTGATTGGTGAAACATTTTATGATAATCATGTGGAAATGTTTAGCTGCTCGCTCCTTAATGATATTACTGGAAACACTTTGTAGCTCATTTGGCCATCCTTTCATCTTGGCACTTAGAGGCTTCATCTTCATCTAAAGACCAAGCTCCACAGAGGACTTGACACCTAGGCTGACAGCCGCCAGCCATTTACACAGATATTCTGCATACAGCTCATTTTGTTCTGGCGAAGAGAATGATTTAAGAGTGCAGAAAGATAACTATGTGCTTAAACACATAGATACATGTAACTGGGCTCCTACACAGATATAAGAAATGGAACGAGGGTTATGAATACAAAGAAGAAGGAGTGATAAAAAAATATAAAATGAAAAATAAATGTGTTACAATTCCAAAGTACTTCATTTCACTTAGAATCACACAGGCTTTTCTTTTTTTTTTTTTTTTTTTTTTTTAATCACCTAGGATAATTGTATACAAAAGCTTTCATCATGCTGGAGAGATTAATATACTTGAGTACAAAGTCCCTGTTACCTCTAGAGTAGTCTCATTCATTTTGTTTTGAAATCCTTCTGGGATATTTTGAATCCCACAACAACATACTGCAGAATTAACAATATTTCTTTGATATTTATACTCTGATAACTGCAAGAGGGCACAACAATAAGAAAGGATCTATTGTGCTGGGAGCCCTAGCAACAGCATCCCAGGTGAATCCCCCAGATCATCTCATCCTGGTGCCCTGCTTATAGCTCCCACTGAAAGTGTTCATGTGCAAACTTCTGCAATTTCTTAAAGACAGAATGTGACTGTTTTTTGAGGCGGGGAATGTTTCCTTAATTCAAATGACAAAAAATGAAATTTAAATTGGTTCAGTAAAAATCAAACGAATTCTACAGGGCAAAAACTCTTTTTGTGTGTATGTGAAATGGGTTTCACTAGAACAATACAAAGAGCAATACAGCAAGCTGCTGAAGATTAAAAAAAAGGTTTGAAGCTGTGCACATGAAATGATCTAAACAAAGACTAGTGAATAGTGGATTTTAATGATATATTAAAGAAGCAGATGAACTCTGAGACAGATGCTTTATTCCAGAACTTTTATAATATGTCTTCATTTTCTCTGCTCTATTTTATATTACCAATAAAAAGAGTGGGTATTTTTTAATTGCACATTAAGCTAATGAGTGTCAAGAAAACATCTTGTGCTACATGTTACTCAAATGTGAAATTAGAGTTTTCTTTGCAGTTTTGCTTTAGTGCTAAGCACTTATAGAGAATTTCTTGAATGTTGAGATCCAGGGTCACAGCTGGGAAATGGCTGCAAAAAACTGAATGGCTCTTCACTGAATAGGCATGGAAGAAACATAGATCTTTCTGCTTGATTTTTTTTGTAGCCAGAAGGGGTACTTAGATCCTTATTTTAGGCATCTAAGCCACTCTCCCTTCTTAGCTACAGAGAACAGTTGTATGGAAATTCAGGATGTCAAACTACAATGACTGAGGGAAGGTTTTGAAGAAACCTCTCTTTCTCACTGGCTAGAGAGGGAAAACTATCCTAACACTGGATATTCACAGTGGGATGTGTAAGATCTTGGCAATGTATACTCCATTAAATCCACCCAGATTTTAGTGATTCTACATGCAAAGTCTCAGGGACAGTACCTAAGGGGTACATTTTCATATTGTTGACGTTGCATCCTACCAAGACTACAGAGAAATTCAGGAGAGGAGTCAGAGGTCCACATCCACTTTCCTAGCATGTGAACTGGAAAACCTCGTCCTCAGAGACCTCCTCCTGCTGCTGCTCCAAAAGGGAGTTTTGTAAAGGCAGCCTGGAAACCTAAGCTTTTCGAGTCTTTACCCTTAGTCATTTTGCTGCTGAATGACAAAACAGGCAGCTCAGAGGAGTCACCCTGCCAACCGAAGACACACACCCGTTTCCTTGCTGCTGTGGAAAGCAGAGGATTTTTTCCATCGACTGTGTCTGCACAAGCAGTAAATACCCAGGCTGATATCCCTGGACTGGCTTGGATGGCCCTGGAGACGAGCAGAGGAAAGACAAAGAGTGCCAGGGTAGACTGCAGGTTCATACCTGCTCTAATTTACTCCCCTGAGTTTCACAACAGTTTCAGCAACAGCGACCAGGAGAGCTGCACAATCATCTTACTAAGGTATGTTTTGATTGGCCTTTAAGCTTTACAAATCTTTAACAGCCATCATTAAGTGATCCATATACAGCAAATATTTAGCATTGTGCATATAAAGATTGCTTCTTGCTTTTACGAAGAAATAGTATGTCGACATTTAGATGAATGTTCAGATTCTTTTCTGTAGAGCATGAAGCAAAACTAAAGAACCTGACAATAATGAAGAGAATAATAATGACAATAATATACTGCGAAACTTGCAGTATATGCAAATATTTCCCTCCTTCTCTACAAATCAAAGTATATTTTTAAATTTTTAAGTGAGGCATGCCGTAATTAGAGACATTGCAGTTAGTTCCGAAGGTAGCCGACAAATAGCAAAATAGATTTTAAAGATATCTTCTTCAGAACTTTTCTTGTAACCAGAACTGGAAGAAAAGTCTCGTCAAGCAGGAGAAGAAAAAAAGAACACAGGAGAGCAAAAGGTGGGCTTTTTTTCCATTTTACAGTGAAGACTCAGTGTTTTGCTTCAGGTATCCAAAGCCCCTCAGAAACATCTAAGATCCTGTATACCGTCTCGCCCTAGACCCTTGCTAGCCAAGACTCAGGTCAGTGAAATTGGGTTTTTGTGTCACAGATGTACTGTGGTGGGACTGGGAAAAGCAATGTCTGCAACATGACTTGCTACGTTGCAGGCTAGTGTTGATGTGAATATGACACACAATGAAGACATCTAGCCTATTGCATGTAGTCTAAATTAACATATGGACTCCTCATCAAGTTCACTGGATGTATCTGGAGGTGTGTACCAGCTCTGGGGATGTCCACCATATCAGCTGATAATAGGAGCCTGATTGACTTTTCTGGAGGAGGTGTCCAACTTTTTCAGCAGCTAGGCTGGTGGAAATAAAAATGATCCTAAGACAATTGACATGGAAGTATGAAGGGCCCGTCAGTGAACTGAGATGCAAATAGCGAGATAGAAGCCACCAAGTTTGAGTGTGTTACCCATGTCCAGTCAATAAACTACTGCTCAATTTCTTTTTACAAGATATGGCTCTTAGTGCATAGAAGAAAGAAGTATGCACTCATTTGCATGAATATATTTTCTTCAACTGCAGAATGATACATAGAAGTCATTTAGATGTGGATTTTTACAGGTGTTATGGTAGTCACTCCCTAGTGGTTTGGAGGGCAGGACAAATCCAAACATCCCTGTCCAGATGTGATAACCTCATGATACCAGACATTGCAAGAGTCTGTTTCTACCCTTGAGATCAAGGGCAGTTAGACTTTCATCTCCTGTGAAAGAAATTTCAAGATGGTGAGAGGAAGTACCAATGAGAAGATCTGCTGGTAGTCAATCATTTTTGGTGTTAGCCTATTTTTGAAGACAGGAACTGAGCCCTAGTTCTGTTCTCCTGTCTCAGCATCTGCCTAGTGCCTATCATCAGCTGTATTTCTAGATCAGGTGCAACATGTTTCAGCAGTTACTGGAGGCCTAACAGTTCAGTTTGACATATCGGTGACTGCAAATGATGAGGTATCTTTTCTCCAAAACTCAGCTGCTGTTTTTTGTGAGGAGTGTAACCAAGTGAAATATAGCATATTTGACGTTAATAGTACCCCTTGCTCCAAAACATGCCTTTACCATAAAAGCTGTTCTTACTAGCCAAATTTGTACTAGTAGTGGGATGTGATGAGAACCAGACACGCACTCTTAGAATACAATATGTAACAGGTATATGGGTTTTCCATGCCACTGATGGCTGCTCTAGTGCATGTGCTCTGGATTAAACATCCACAGATCAAGCATCAGTCATTAGGTGAACCCAATAAAATGCAATGATTCTCAATGCAAGAAAATGTAGTGCCTATTCTGTTTGTGAGAATTCTCTGAAACAATTAAAAGACTAGAAAGTTAATTGCACTCTCTGGACCTTTGATATTAGATTTCACAACAGGATTTCTTGTGAGCATATTCTTTTATCTGTTAAACAACACCTTTACCTGTCCTAACATTCCTGTTCTGCTTGGTTTCAAGGCTTTGGAGACATCCATTGAGTACAACATCTTGAAAGTGTCATCTTAGATCCTCTATGCTCATGCATTTTCCCAGCATTTTTCCTAGATACAACTCCCAACACCTTGATTTTCTGTATACCTCAAATAAGAATTTAAGGGGTTTTTTTTCCTGGTTACATAGAAATTATTTTTAATTACATCTGCTCTCCAGTACAGCCTCCTAGGCAGAACGGCTATGACAGGGCACCAACTATGCAATCTTTTTTCTTCTATACTGTACAAAGAAATTACTATGCTGAAACTTTTTGAGTTGTGGAGGTACCTAAGCTAGTTTGATACAGCCTGCACAAATGCCTACTCTGGGATCTTGATGGGTCCTGTAGTCTGTCCTTAGCTTCTTGTTATCTTGGCTTCACTGTTGTCAAGACCCAAGCTGGCAACTTTAAAAGTTTTCATGAGCTGCGACTTATCTTCTAAGTTCTAGCATAGGCATAACCTTAAAACTGAGAGTTGTCTGTTCCTAAATCCTTAGCCTTTTTACAGAAGAGGTTCAGCTTCTCGCTGATGCAGTTGTGATTTATGCGATGTGCCTGACAACTGGAATGGTAGATGGGACAGCTGAGCCCGACTGATCAAAGAGATGTCCCATCATGTAAGGTATCACACTCAGCAGTAAAAGCTGGAGAGGGGTTTAGTTTTTCTGAGGTAGCTGATGCTCAGACACTGGCTGGGTATTGGTCTGCTGGTGGGAGATGTTGTGTTGACTGATAGTCTTTGCATCCCTTTTTTCTGTGTTTTGTTGTGGGTTTTTTGTTTGTTTGTTTGTTTGTTTGTTTGATTGATTGTTTTTACCCTCTTATTAAACTGTCTTTATTTTAAGACTTGGGGGTTTTTTGCTTTTGCTCTTCTGATTGTCCCCTGAGTCCACCTGGGGCAGAGCGAGTGAGTGAGTAGCTGGTTGGTGCTTAGTTGCTGTCCAGGGTTAGCATCAACCCTCAACAACAGGTGAGTTCCTTGTTTTAGAGAAGTAAAAAATTAGGGACAACATCGTAATTACAAATCCAAAGTTTTTAACTGTTAAAGGTATCATGTTTGCTGTGGAATCATTTGTCACCTTAATAGTTGAGTGTGAATGTCAAATACATTTAAAAATAAATGGTTTAGAGTCTTCTCCTAAACAAAAATGGTACAACTGTATAACTATAGTGGCAACCAGTATTACTTTACATTAAAAAGGTCATTTTATGAGAGAGTACAGTATGTGAAGACCATGTATATTCATCAACTTTACCCACAACTTCAGTTTATATTCTGTGTAGTATATTACTGAAATAATGAACTCCATGCACTCAATTTAACACCTTTGACACCTTTTACTCCCTTGACATTTTTCAAGTTGGAAATCTTTTCGTAGAGATCCCTTCCCTGAAATTGCACAAAGTGGACAATTGCATGTCAATGAACACAAGACTTTCTACAAGAGACAGAGAGCAAGGGCAGCAGCAAACTCTATTTCACAGTACATTTCTTCCCATTATTCCAGGATTGGCAAAATTATCATAGGAGTGAAAAACAGCCACCAAATATACAAACCTGTCTCCAAAATCTGTGCTGTTTTTCAGATTTCCCTCTCTAATTTCATCTTCTCCTCCTCCCACAGTTTTCACAATAAAAAGGGCAAACCTTAGAATAATCTGTTCAGTACTTATATATTTGTGGATTCAGTTTCATCTGAGTGAGGACTCCCCATCACCTATAGGTCTAAAAATACACTTCCCACAGAATTATATAACCTGAAGAAAAGTCACAGAACTGAAAAAGCAATCTAAATCAAAGACTCTTCATACTTTTTTTAATTTCTGCATTAGTTGGTCTGAAACTTAATGAAAATTTTGCGCGTATTTATTCTTATTTTATCCAATTGATAAACTGGATATAATTTGATATAAATTGATATCCAATTTTTATTTTATTCAGTTGAGTGTCCCTAATTTATACCACAGAGGATGAAGGTGATGGGGAAAGGGCAGCTGGCTTGATTACTTTGTTTCATTCATAACGCAATTTTCTTCCTCTCCTGATCTGTGAAACATCTCAGTGATTCTATGTTCTCCCTCCCTTACTCTAAAGGTACCAATGAAAATATCTTCCCCCTGATTGAACAGATAGTTAATTTTAAATTAAACAACTATGTCCAGGCACAATGCATGTATATCTCTGTTTCATAGCAAATGACTCGTAACTGAAATTACCAACGTTGGGGTTTTTGGCATCCAAACAGTTAATTAACATTTGTCTTAAGTGAGTAGTGTGAGAGAGATACTGCTAGTGATAATGCAAAAAGGTTTGGCAGTTTAAGTCCAGTAGGATGGCAATACTGATTGCAGTGCAAAGGAGATGGGAACTTGGTTGGTTTACACCTGAGAGGAGATCTGAGGAGGTGTGGAGTAGCTGAGTGTGTGCTTTACTTTGACACTGGATAAAAAGCCTTCTGGGACGCAAGTGTCATTGCTTTCGTGGATCAGCCGTTGCAGACAAACTTTTAAAAAAATGAAAGCTAAGTTAAAAAAACATTCAGTATATCAGACAGGACAGGACTTTGGATATGGGATCCACTCTATGGTAATAAAACAACACTAAAAATGGTGAGATCCATGGTACATTGCTCAGGCAAGTAACAGGGACAAAAATCTTAGGCTCAGAGGGAAGTAGTCTTCTGAAGTGCTTAGGTTCCCTTGGTGCAATGGAGAAAGAAGCACCGCTGAAGGCCTCGCCTGCTCAGTTGAGGCATCTAAGTCAGCCCAGCTATCCCTCTGGAGGCCTTCAGTCACCTCTTCACATGCAGGTAAGAAAGGACTGGAAGAGACTGTCACCAGACTGAAAAATGCTAGGTGAAAGTTGGACGCCAGAGGTGAACAGGCTGGCTCCTAGCTCATTTTTCCTTCCTGCTAGCCTGTTGTATCCATTCCTGCAATTATTTTCTGTAAATTGCTCAAGAAGCCAGTGGATCAAGTATGTCATCTACCTTTCTTCATGCCACGCGAAAGTTAAATTTACCTTTAATTCACTTGTGTGTAGTGTAAAGTAGTTTCACAATGGCTGGCTGCTAAACAGTACTTAATTCAGCCATGCAGAACCGCAAATCACAAGAACAATGAATCATCGTTTATGTAAACCAGAAAATCTAGCTCTGTGCTAAGAATAATTCAATCTGTCTGTAGAAAGGATCATCCACAAATAGCTTCTCTCCTCTAAAATGCTTCTACTTGGTTGGAGTTCTCCAAGGACTAGTTCTTTCCTTTCCTTCTTTGAAAGTTGGATGATGAGAGAAAAGTCAAAATTGCTAGCAGTAGTCCAAATGATGAGAAAAGCTTTGTTGTGTCTTTCCTCTGCCTCCATTTGTTTACATTCTGTTTTTCAAATAACTCCCCAAAACACTGTATTGCTCTGAAAGGAGTTATGGGAACATGCTTATGTATTTGGTTGCTTTCTGATCTCATTTCTATGTTTTCAAAGTCTCACTTTAGAATTAATTTAAACCAAGTTCAAGCAGCAGTGCGTTCTTCTGTGAAAGAACAAGTGGCATGTGCATTTACATTCAAAATTTGATTTCTCATTAATTGGCAGTTCAGTTAGCGAAGAGGTGGACTGAAGAATTCGAAGTGTGCAATGTTTTTCAAGTAAAGTTTTAAAACTAACTTCCTTCCTTCCCCATAATCCATAATCCATGCCAAAATCCAGATTCTTTGTATTTCTGGCCAGAATATCCAGTTTAATAACATTTTTTTCTGTTCAATGTAGCTCATAGAATCATAGAATGGTTTGTGTTTGAAGAGACTTTAAATACCGTCTAGTTGCAACCCCCCTGCCATCAGCAAGGACACTTTTCACTAGATCAGGTTGCTCAAAGCCTCATCCAGCCTGGCCTTGAACACTTCCAGAGCAGGAGCAGCCGCAACTTCTTTGGGCAACCTGTTCCAGTGCCTCATCATCCTCAGAGGGAAAAATTTATTCGTAATCTAAATCTGTACTCTTTCAGTTTCAATCTATTGTCCTTTGTCCTATCACTACACACCCTTGTAAAAAGTCCCTCTCCAGCTTTCCTGTAGGCCCCCTTTAGGTACTGGAAGGCTGTTAGAAGGTGTCCCTGGAACCTTCTCTTCTCCAGGCTGAACAACTCCAACTGTCTCAGCCTATCTTTAGAGGAGAGGTGCTCCAGCCCTCGGATCATCTTCATGGCCCTCCTCTGAACTCGCTCCAACAGGTCCATGTCCTTCTTGTGTTGGAGACCCCAGTACTGCAGGTGGGGTCTCACGAAAGCAGAGTTGAGGAGCAGAATCACCTCCCTTGACCTGCTGGCCACACTTCTTTCAATGCAGCCCAGGATACGGTTGGCTTTCTGGGCTGCCAGCGCACATTGCCAGCTCATGTTGAGCTTCTCATCAAGCAACACCCCCAAGTCCTTCTCTTCAGGGCTGCTCTCAATCCATTCACCAGCCTGTACTTGTGCTTGGGATTTTCCTGACATCCAATAGCTGAATCTTGCCTCCAAAAAGTACAAATCACAGAATCACTGGGTGGTTGAGGTAGGAAGACACCTCTGGAGATCATTCAGTTCAAGCCCCTGCTTAAAGTAGGGTCTGCTAGAGCAGGTTGTTCAAGGCTGCGACCAACTGGGTTTTGAATGTCTCCAAGGATGCAGACTCCACAGCATCTCTGGAAACCTTTCCAGTTTTTGACCACCCTTGACCACCCTTACAGTAAATAAGAATTTGTTTGGTTTGGTGTTTTTTATCTTTAAATGGAATGTCCTGTCTTTCAGTTTGTGCCATTTTTTTTTGTTCTCTCACTGGACATCACTGAAAGGAGCCTGGATCCATCTTTAATCCCCCTATCAGGTACTTTTACATATGAATAAGATCACTCTGAGTTTTCTTGTCTCCATGCTGAACAGTCCCATTTCTCTCAACCTCTTCTCATATCAGAGATACTCCAGTCCCTTTATCTTTGTGGCCCTTCTCTCTACTCGCTCCAGTATGTCCATGTCTCTCCTGTATTAGGGAGCCCAGAGCTGAATCCAACACTCCAGATGTGTCTCGCCAGTGCCAAATACAGGGGAAGGATCACCTTCCTCAACCTGCTGGCAATATTCCTCCTAATACAGGCTCGCAGACTGTTGGCCGCCTTTGCCACGACAGTGCATTCCTGGCTCAAGGCTGACTTGTTGACCACCAGGACCCAACCTGGCTCATGTACCTTGTGCTGGTACATGAGGTTATTCCTCTCCAGGTGAAGGATTTTGCTTTTACCTTTTTTGAACATCATGAGATTCTGGCCGACTCATTTTTCCAGACTCTCAAGGTCATTGTCAACATGAACCCAGGTCTGTAATTTGCTTTTCAGATCATTTGAATACATACTGAAGCAAGTTCATGAACTCAGATTAAAAAAAATAATCCTTACCATATTCATTATGAAGACCAAAATTTAATTTTTGTTTGAACTAGAACTATTCTTTTAGAGAAGTATTCAAATGTAATTACAGTTTTCCAGTAATAAAGTGAAAACCAATAAAAAAACCTCTTTCCTTCCTCCTAGGCTATAACCTTTGACATCTGTGTGAAAAATCCCATCTCATTTTTTTCAAAGAATGTATCTAACTTTGACTTGCAGTTAGCTGAATTTCATGTTTTAGATTGAAAAACCGTATTCTCAGGCTTGAATTTCCTATATGGAAACTCAAGTCTATGGTCAATTGCATTTTTCTTTAAGTCTCTTAAAAATTTGGTGAGTTCCCTGTAGCTATCATGATAAGATGTATCTCCTCGCTTATTGCATCGTTCTTAAGTATCTTAGTTTTCTTTACATTCTCTCTTGAACTGTTGAAAGTAGAACACAATACCATGTCCTGACAGTAGTTACACTGGTAATAAAATACAATAGTAAGAGAGGTAGGATTTTTTTTCCTAAGTGTAGGTGTCTAGTGAAATTTTAGATGCGCAAGTGTATCTTGCTTAGCTTCTAGCTGTCACCTCAAATGGGTTTTCATCTCTGGTAGGTCCTTTGTCGTATCTGTGCTACATGCTTAGCTGTTTTGGGTACTGAACAGCACTTCATACAGCACTAGACATCTGTTCAGGCAGCTGACTTTTACCCACAGTGTCCCTACACATAGTTCATCAGTTAATGCATACATCCATGTTAATCTCTTGATCATAACTTTGCATGAGAAATTACACTAATCTACATAGTTATATCCGTTTTCTTCTCTAGAGTCATTTCTTCCTAGGCTAGCAGCTGTTATCTTGCTTGTCCTACGGTCTTATTCTTTTTCTTGGCTTTGGTTGTACATTTCAGTTGGTGCTGAAATTTCCACTTTACTGAGCAAATTAGAATACCCCCAAACCATGTTCTCATTATGGTTCCGATTTTCCCAGTCTTTGAATATCAGAAAGCTATATAATAATATAAGAAAATTGTTTTAATGTTGTCTTCTGAAGGCTAGAAGGATCTAGTTTTAAAAAATGTCCCTTTAAAATGATTTACTCCTTATGATTATAGGTAGAGACATACCAATCAACCTTCTAATGAAAGGCATGTTTCTTTCCTATTCAGTTTCCTAAATGATTTAGTGCAGTATAACATTTCAGATGCCTTACAGAAGTCTAAATATGTCAACACGTTGTGTAATCTCAGTCTGTTTCATCTTCTGTTCTGCAGTTAGAAGAATTATAGAGTTCCCTGTTTACTGTGCATGGTGTCCTTTGGCTTTGATTTTGTAAGTACTTAAAGAAAGATACATCAGCATTAAGACTGTCACACTGATGCAGTCATACAGATGCAAGAGATTTATTTAAATGAAAGGAAAAGTGGATTTTGTCCTTGCTAATGTTAATGGGCCAGTACATCTTCATGAATCATAAAAGAACAAAGTGCCCTCGTCTATACAAACATTTAGCTAAAGTCTCTCAGGGTAGTGCCCTGAGGGTAGCTTGAGGACAAGGGGAAAATGGCAGCTGAAGGAGAAATAGCAGCCAAATGCAGTTCAAGCTGCACCATCTCACTGTTTACTGTCCCAGGGTGGGAACTTGGAGACAATTCAGAAATCATATGAATCTCCTGAAAAGTTATCCATGTTTGAAATCAATCTCAACTTTCCTGTTAGGAGGAGGCAGGGAAAGCCTATCTTTTTCTGCTTAGGGGAGCTGACTTCCATTTCCTGTGGGCTCAGTGGAAGGTGCAAAATAGTTCTGAGCTGAGGGAATATTTGTTCGTCCCTGATGTGTTCTTCGCGGGTTTGTGGGGGGATGTCAGTGGAAGAGTAACTGGGAATATTGTCAAATGGGACTTTGTGCTCCATTCATTTGGGAGATGGTTCATTGATTCACTCCTTTCCCCAATATTTCTTTTCTACCAAAGATTTGACATTAAACTCTTAAATTCATTTTAATATTGTTATGTCATCATCAATACTTCTCAAAGGTATTTCCTGTACATGAAATTCTTGAACTGTAAAAAAAAAAAAAACATTCAAAACAAAACCAAAAAAAATCCCTCAAGCTCCAAAATCATTGCAATCAGAAACAATAGGTGTTTTATATAAAATATTCACTGTAGACCTCATTTTCAAAAGTATTGTAATGTTGGATTACCTTTGCACAACTAAAAAATTCCATCTAGATGCACCAAAACAGGCACTTAAGAGAAACAGAATTCATTCCATCAGAGCTATAAGCACATTTATGTGACAATTAATTCTATTTCAAATTTTGTGGTGCAAGTTTGATGGAAAAATAAAATGTAGAAGCAATTTCACATACAAATATACGCCTTTTTTTTTTACACATATCCATTAATTTGTATCTATTTCTATGTGCTGAAGATGGAACATTTTACTACATTTCTCCCATTCATTTAAGTAGTTCAGTAATGAAACAATAATACTATTTTACCTTATTACCTATGTACAAATATCTGGTGGGAGTAGGGACAGAATCCAGATAACTACAGTACTATTGGACGAAGGAAGCATGAAGAGTACAGATGCACAACTCCTCCAACAGCATCCAGCTGTTCTTTTCCTCTCAGTGTTAAAATTGCAGTAGTTCTTGTAGCCAGCTTATTACTTTTAAAATGTTTCCAGCATATCTTATTCAGCTAAGTAGATGTTTTTCTTTAGACCTACTGTACAATCAACCTGCATGAGTAACTGTCTAAGAATGTTTACAGGACATTTAATCAGCAGGAGATACTTACATTTATAGAGGTAATAGGAAATCCCCTGTGGCTTTGTACCTAATTTAGTCATCTTTAAAACTCAGTATATTTACTGTTGCAGCTGGGGACTGATACTGTCAAAAGATTCTCAGCATAGAAAGAAAATTCAGCACTCCATCTGCCTAAAGTGAAATTCCCTAGGTTTCAGGAAGGTTTAACTGTTCTGCTAGATCAAGGAATTACAGTCCTTGTGCCCTGAAAATTTTAAGTAGAGATTCATCCACACAAAAAATTAAAAATTTGAAGATTATTTTTCTTTATGAATGAAGAATAATGAAAAGGGTGGGCTTTAATACTTGATATTAAAAATGGAACCTACATTCTCAACACACAGAGAAGGAAATTCCCCCAAAACTTGAGAAACAAGTATGAACATTGAAAAAAGACGGAAAAGAGCCCTTTGCTATATCCTTCAAATCATACCAGATCTGAGCTGGCATGGCCAGTTGCCACCCATTAGTACCATGTACCATGTTCAGTCTCTGGCTCTTCTATCTCTTATACTGAAATTCTACTTATTCCGCCCTTATAGAGATACCTGAATGCACTAATCAAATTGAAAAAAAAAATATTTTCTGGGATTAGCCAGAATATTTTGTCTACTCATTTTCTTCCAGCTCATGTTGGAATTAATTCTTTTTAGGATAAAATGGGAGCTAAAATTTTGTTCTCAAATTTTGATTAAAATGTGAGATATCATATAAGGATTTGTGCTGAATTAAGTTAAGGTGCTGTAGCATTACATAATGCCACAGGAACTGATACAATGTGACAAAGCACTGTATGAACCATATTATTCCTGGCATTTAAGCAGATTTTGTCTTATTGGTCTTTTAATTTTTGCACTGCTAAGTCCAGATGCTTTGGACTGAGCATCTCCCTTGGTTCTCCAGGGCAGTGCAGTAGCTTTCGTTGCTATTTTTGCTTGCAGGCAGATTCCATCTCTGGTGATACACCACATTTTGTTTGACAGAATAAAGAAGGGACCAGATTGCTTGGTAAAACTAAGAAATGGAGAAAATTTGGTTTGTAGTACCTGTTTTACCAACTTTAAAAAAAATTAGCAAAGTACTTAACCACATGCTCAAGGACTACTGATGTCATTGGTACTTCTGAGAAACTTAAGAGCAAACCTTTGCTTAAGTCTCTGTTAGGTAAAACCTCCTGTACTATCAGTAGTGCCAAAAGAAGGAAAAGGAAGCAAATGAAGAAAAAACATAGTTAAGCTGTTCACAACCTAAAGTACAAATTGCAGGATCATCTCGGGGGGGAAAGGCCATGTAGTATTTTATGTATATAAAGCCAGATTGCATCACTAAAAGCAGATATATCTGTACAGTTCTCTTGCCTTGGTGTTGTTTCTGAGAAAAGAAATAGTTATGACTAAGGATCACAAAATGGAAGACCAAGAAAAAGGAAAGCAGATCCTCATTAAAAAGGGATATAGGGCTCAGTTCCTGAATGTAGCTTAACTAAATTTCAGTTCATCACACAAAAACAAATGAGAAGCAGAAACTTTGAAAAAGTCAGCCAAAGAAGCAACTTATCAGAAAACCAGTTCTCACATATGGCATCTCTATTTCCAAAAAGGTCTAGAAAGTTATCCATTATAAATTAACTCCTTCACAGATGTCTCAAAGGGAACAGCTATAATGATCATGATGCTTGAAAATAATTAATTCTTTTTACAAGCTCCCGGCTTCTGGATCTAAGCCTCCTTTTACATACCCTGGCCCAGAGACTGGCTTCTAACCAAGTTCTGGCTCAAATTCAGAGCATCTTAATGGCTGGTTTGAATGATGCCAGTGCAGAAGACAGGATTGTTTGACATAACTTCACATCTACAATGTAGATAACATTCTTGTAGATTAGTTAAGCCTTGTGTGCCCTGAGACCCAAATGGCTTATCCACCCCACACCAGTTGCTATGTTGTATGTACCTGTTCTATTTCCATGAAAACTTACATTTCATGGTCATAGTCCTAGACTACAGACATGTATATCACAAAAGTTGCTACAGTGGGCACAAGCTGGTGTTCCCCGCCTTGTGACTGGTCCCTGCACAGCGTTGTTAGGACCATGCTGCCCTGGTTACCCATTCCCAGCTGCAGGGCTTCCTAATGTTGTGTCAGCTTGGGAAGGAGATGCTCAAGTCTGTCTGCACGCTCTCCCTGACTCTAGAAAACAGCCTGTACACGCTCTCCCTGACTCTAGAAAAGCTGCTCCAAGATAAGCCATGGTACAAACTGCAGCAGAGAGTCAAAGATGTTCCTCACTTACACAGGAAGCAATTAGAGATAAGACTATTACTTCTCCTTTAAAGAGGTGAACAATATTCCTTATAAAGTATATACAGTCCTGTTTTCTGTGATGCACAGAAAGAGTGGAGCAGCGCAGACAGTGAACATGAAAAACCCTACAGCCAGCTTTTTATTATGCAATACTGCAGCGCTTGGGTGACTGAGCAATCTTCTAGACGAAAATCAGCTATGAAGAATAAAACACCAGTACGATCTTCTGATGATTGGTTTTCAGTGCTTCCTCTGTTCATATTTCTGCCCTTATAAATAATCTGTGCTTAATTGCTGTATTGCTGGGCTTATTGTTAGAGGTGAACATGAGGCCAGAGAGGCAGGGAAGGAGTTAACTGCTGTGCTGCTGCTGTGCTTGGCTGCAGGTTTTCTAGCCAAGGGTTTTCTTTCATGGATTTAACTGATGTGATAAGACACACCTGTCAAACCTTTGAAAGGTGACTAGTGACTTTGTGCACTGCCCTGGAAAGGCAGCAATTGAGAGTGATGAGGTCTGAGAAACAAAATTCTTTCAAGGTCTCCAACTGTGCATGCAAAAAGACTGAGGTACCCATTTGAATCACTTTGAAAATAAATATACATAATATTAGAGCTATGATTTAATCATAGTATGGCTGATTTCTAGGCACTGCACAGATTTGCTTACCTCTGAACCTCTGTTTTCCTCTTTCCAGGATGTACCTCTGTAAAACGAGAGTGTTGTCTGACTTCCTTACCTCAGTTTGTACTATATTATCCTGCCTGAATGCACTGGGAACCAAACTGTGCAAACTCTCAGCGTATAAAATAGCATCAGAGACAAGATCCCAGAGCAATAAGCTTGTAAAGAATTGCTGGAACTATGGCTAAAGCCAAATGGATTCCTCTTGCCTGGAATTACGAAGGTGGGGATGGATAACTGATTTTTTCTAGGGTTAAGATTAGGATGGAGAAGGACAAGACCAAGGCAGGTTCTGGATGCGATCCTATGGGCATGATTCTGAGGACTACCTGACAGTATTGCTAGGGGTAGCAGATACATACAACTGGATGCCTGCTCATATTAAAGTTTCTTCAATCAAAGATCTTTGAGGTCCCTTCCAACCCTAACCATTCTATGATTCTATGATTCTATGAAATGTTTTACATGGAATTTTTTGGAAAACGCCAAACCTAGGTGTTTGGAGTCAGAATTACTTTTTTTTTTCCTCCCTCATAATATTAATAATAGAATTATGTTTCTAGTTCAGTATTGCTGCATTTGTTGGAATAGCCGGTGGGCAAATACCTAGCAGCTTTTAGGGGAGCTGTGATCCAGTAATCCTTTCCCAATGCTGTGGAACCACATGGCCCTTTCCTGCCCCCCTCACCCCCTATGCATCCAGATGTACCATGGACATATGCACAGTTCTGTCTGTGAAGGTGTCAGAAGCAGAATCTGACCCTTTCCATCCACCTGCACAAGGGAACAAGGGAGGCATCTAGTCTGAAATTTTCAGACTGTTCATTTATTTGGGGGTTTGTTGGCTTTTTGTTTGTTGGTTTGGTTTTTTAAGAGGCCAAATGATAAAAATCTGATCTGTTTTGCTGAAAAGTCAACTCTGGTAAAAGATTAGACCTTAAAGAAACACCTTCTGAAGGCATTTTTCTTTTTTGTTTACATTAAAATAACACCATTATTTAATGTACTCTGATTGTAAAGAATGGAGTAGTGCCTGCAGCGTGTTTGCCTTATGTTAGTATCTGCTCAGCATGAGATGTGATTCATGTCTTCTTTGGGCCAGAAAAGTGAAAGTCGATGTGCTGACTGGAGTGCATTCAGACCTGTCGAGATATGCCTACCTGCAGACTGACAAGATATGGTGCTCTCCTGGAGATAACCATGACAGTCAACAACTGGACATCAACTTCTTAACACCTGCCAGCCAAGGGAGACAGAGCACATGCAAATGCTGTGACTAGAGTTTCAAACCAAGGGCTAATGTCTCTGGATGCTTTACAAGGAAAGTGATTACCTGGTGCAGGCAGTGAATGAATCATGGGGGTGGTGAGCCAGAGAAGTCAGCAATGCTGCCGGCATGGATGTGTGTTCATATTTTGTTTTCTCCACTTAAAGCTGAAGGGACTCAATAACCAATACCTTGTTTTTAAAGGGTATTGCAGGTCTGACTCGTGTCCTGGCTGCACAAGACATCAGACTGCACAAGACTGCTGAAAGAGTTGCAGTAAGACCTAAAGAAGCCCACAGTAGGAGCCTTGTTTAGTAGAGGAGTCAGTGATGAGAAATAAAACAGGCACGTTTTGGGTAAAAGCCAGAGGTGATTTTGCTCCTTGGGCATGGTAAGAAACTGAAACATTTTATTTTCATTTCTCAAAATGAAATGACTCTTACCAGCCCCCAAATAATTGTAAAAGTTACAGTGAGTTTCTAGAAGCTTTATTTCTATTCTGGAGTGGAAGAAACCGAAATAATGTGAATGAATCCATTCCACCCTGTCCTTCATCACTGAAAGTATCATTCTGCATGGGCACCTTGGGTGACCATCCTTCACTTTCTGAAAGAGTGGCTCATAACAATGGCCTTGAGGAGGCTTACAGACTAGAAAAGATACGATCTGTTAATCACTGTTGCCTAGTTCTATTCTTGTGCCATGTTAGATCCAAACAGTGAGTTGTCAGAAGGGTAAGAATCAATTTTAAGCAGTAAAACACATCAAATTGAGTAGTCTGCTAAATTGTTCCAATACAGATGAGTGTCTTTTTTTTTTTTAAGCAGCTGTCAAGTGCACAGCAAGCAAGATAAATCTTCCCGTTTTCTGTGCGTGTTGATCAGCAGATATGCAAGACTAACATCTGCTATTACATTTTTGTACTTGCACAATATTTTGCATCCAGGTCACAGGAATATTTTTGAATAACAAACAATAATTCAAAATACATGATAATCAAGGAAAATTTAGTACCTGTTAAAGAAAAAAAGACTTTTTGTTACTTTGTTTTGCTTATATTTTGAAGGTGAAACAGGAGAAGAAATTTTGTGTTTGTATTAAAATCTTCTTTACCTACTCATAACAACATGCATGCACCTCTCTACGAGCTTCATGTAGCTTTTCTTTTTTTTTTGTTAAGGAAGTCCTTACTAAGCAGCAGCATCTAGGAGCTGGCTGGAGTAAAATGATTGTGCAATGGCAGTAAAAAGAAATTTGAAGATTGATGCTTGCTGAGTAAAACTACTTAAGACTAGTAGTTTGCTGAAGCGAGTCCAGAGGAGGGTCACTAAGATGATCCAAGGGCTGGAGAACCTCTTCTGTGAAGACAGGCTGAGAGAGTTGGGGCTGTTCAGCCTGGAGAAGAGAAGGTTCCAGGGTGATCTCATTGCAGCCTTCCAGTACTCAAAGGGAGCCTACAGGAAAACTGGAGAGGGACTTTTTACAAGGGCATGTAGTGATAAGACAAGGGGCAATGGCTTTAAACTGAAAGAGGGGAGATTTAGATTAGATATAAGGAAGAAATTCTTCACTCTGAGGGTGGTGAGGCACTGGAACAGGTTGCCCAGAGATGTTGTGGATGCCCCATCCCTGGAAGTGTTCAAGGCCAGGTTGAATGAGGCTTTGAGCAACCTAGTGTAGTGGAAGGTGTCCCTGCTGATGGCAGGGGGGTTGAAACTAGATGATCTTTGAGGTCCCTTCTGACTCTAACCATTCTATGATTCTGTGACTACAGGAAGGAAGAAAAGACACACAAAGTCATAGGTGTTCTTTTCCATTTGAGACTGCATCCAGCTCTGACTGTTTGCAGTGTACATGGCTGTACACACAAGCAAGAGGGATTGCACCTCCACCTTGCTAAGTGTATGTTAAGCATCAAGTCAAAGTTAGTTTCTAGGCTCCCTCTACAGTCAATGGAGAAAAATAGTTACCTCTGGAGGGCAGGTTCCCCTATCTTCTTTGAACGTGTATTCCATAGACTTCAAGGTGACTTAATACAGATTTTTGAACAATGAAGTGAATTGTCTGCGTACTTGAGCATCTTAAAGGTAGAAGCATGTAAATGGCCACCTCTGCTTATACTTTTCCATTCATCACATAACAATGATCCATGTTTATTGAATAGAAAAAAAAAACCCTACGTATTTTTTGGTGTGAAAATGTCTTCTATCCTCTAAAACAAAATGAGACATTTTGCCGGTTTCAGCAATGTATGATTTTTATATGGACAATATTTATTTTAAGGTTTAATAAAAATTCATGTATATATTTTGAACTATTTAATTTAAAGCCATTAAGTGGGCTTTAAAGGGCTTTAATTCCTCCTCATCTACAACCTCAACAGGAGATATGTCATTTGATAATATATTATCACAGAATCATAGAATCATGGAATGGTTTGTGTTGGAAGGGACCTTAAAGATCCTCTAGTTGCAACACCCCTGACATGGGCAGGGACACCTTCCACTGGAACATATTGCTTGAAGTCTCATTCAGCTTGGCCTTGAAGACTTCAGGGATGGAGCATCCACAACTTCTCCAGGCAACCTGTTACAGTGCCCCACCACCCTCATAGTTGCCATCAATTGTCGTTAGCATGGGGCAACTCAACTGCACTAACCATCATATATGGATAATATAAAAGTTTATATAAATATAAAAAGAATATAAAAACTTCCATACGTTTTATTCAACATAACCCTCTGCAGATTTAGCAAGTCTGGTTCAGTCATTTTCTTAAGCTCTTCCTGGCTGTGACCTCATCTCTGTTGAATGATGAGATTTTGTTCTGTTTTTCTTTTTTGTTCAATTATTTTTTTCAAAAGGGACACTGCTGAAATCATTCTTTCCTCTTGTTAAGGAGTATGTTGTAGAAGGAGATCTTCAAGGAGATCTGAGTGCTATATTCATACAATAGACAAGAACAAGTTGTTCCAGTGACAAATACAAAAGATGAACGTTAGGATAACCTTTGTGATAAAGACTCTGGATGAATTTAAATAAGAACTAAAAAAAGAGAAGGGTCAGACAAAAGGCAATGAGATAAATTTTCTCATGTCCAAACATGCAAAATTGATTCTCCTTTAGAGATCTACATTAATATGGATGTTGCAAATGTGGTAACCAACTGCAAAAAGAGGGAGGGAGAAAGGCTGTTTCTGCCCTCTAAAATGGATACTGTCAAAGTCAAGGTGCGAACAGCTCTAAGTAGCTCCTGAGTTAGTATTCACTGCTCCTAACTCCAGGTGCCAAGCTCTGCCAGCAGACACTGACAAAAAATGGACCTTATTAACAGTTACAGACAAGCTCAAAGTCCAAGTTAGTAATAGTCATAGTGTTCCAGATATTGCCTCTGGTGATTAGCAGAGAACTAGTGCTCTGGCAGCATACTTTTCTTAACACTACATACTGACAAAAAATAATAAGTAATTGTGAAATATAATTTAGCTTTCACAGGTTGCAGTGATTAATGCTGCTTTGCATAGTCCCACCACAGTCACTATGTTTTAATTAAAAATGTCATGCTACAATGGTAGTTGAAAACATGTAGGTTTAAGCCAGCCTGGTTTGTTCTGTACTCTTGTCCTTAAATTAAATAAACAATAAACCCCCTCCATTATCAGGCTGGAAGGACTGATACATTTCTGTACTCGTCTTTGAAAAGGCAATTTGTCTTGACTTTGTGAACACTAGATCGAAGCTTCGTTGTTGGTGCCAAATCTTCTGACAGAGCAAAGGCAGCAGTTGAGCTCATACATCAAGAACACTACAGTTTCTTGGTAAGATCCCGAAACTGTAAAATCACCAAGAAAGCAGTAACTGCTTTTCTTCTCCTATTTAAGTTCTGTTTTTACCTCTGAGAAGATATACATGCTGAAAGACTAAGTTCTTCAAATAAGGTAGAGTAAAAATTAAAGACAGAATTTTGTTTGAAATGCCACATAAGCTAGGAATAACTATCTCAGGAATAATTTGAGGATCACAATGAAATTCTTATAGAAAAAAACATAAAGACAAAGGATTAAGTGATACAGTACCATAAAAAAACTCATAAGAGTGTTTGGGAATACGGAAACTACATTGATATTTCAAGTGCCTATGTGGAAACTCTATGATGCATAGTAGAAAGGAGATTAAATTTTACTCAATACCACCACCAGCCATGCTCAGCTTTTACACTACCTCGCACACGTTTTAAAAATGTAATAAAATGGGTGGCGATCTCTACAGCTGCCCTGCAGATCCAGACAGGCAGGCTTGTTTTTCTTCTCTTCCACATGCATCCCCGCAGGGTTGTCCTGCCCTGGAGTCAGGCCAAAAACTTGTTGGGGGAAACCTAAAGTGAGACCACAACAGTCCTTAAATCAAAACTTAGCCAGTCTCCTGGGGTCTCCAGCATGGACTGGGAACCCCAGGGTGCTTTAATAATTAAGTACATTATTTTCTGGGAAGATGACTGATGTCAGTGCCGTTTACAACTTATCTTTTTCAGGGGCACATGCAGGTGTAACACAACACAGGCAATCTGTGTATAAGGTTATAAAAACAGTGAGCTCTTTACACCTACAACAGAAATGCTACAGTGGCATCAACAGATAAATAGATAATATAAAACTCTCCCTTCCCTAAAGATAATAAGGGTGGTTTGGATGCTTTGTTCTGCTACTGAATATTTTTCCACACTCTTTTCCCTTGTCTTCTCACACCTCTAAGGTGAAAAACTTCTCCGTCCCCTTCTCCCCTCAAGCCGGTCCTCAGAAAATCTCCACAAAGAGGTGACGTGAGTACAGCTCAGGGGCCTGTATGGAGAAGTACCGAACAGCAAGGGGTGAGAAGGGCTGTGGGAAGAGCTCCTTGAGATAGCCATGCTGCTGAGGCATGTCAAGAAACTACGGTCCCAATGGTGAAGAGACTGCCTGGCTGTCAGCTGCCCCAGGTGCCACAGCTTCAGTTCTTCTAACCCAGAAGTGGCTACTTTGCCATTTGCAAGCGCCTCTTGGCTTTCTGCTCGTGGGCTTATGGAAACACTCAATTTTTGTGTATGCAGACATAGACTGAATGCAAATATATACATTAACTGTCCAAATTCCATTCCCACCATCACTTACACAGGAATAATTTTAGCTTTCTAAAAGTGTAATTCATTTAAATGTTCTATCTGCTTGTAATATTACTATTTTCAATATAAATCTTTGGTAAGGTCTCCAGGTGCCCCAGTTTCATGAATGTCCCATTTTTGTAATGACAGTGACAGAGATGGTAAGGTGCCCTAGTTTTTAAAACGGTTGGAGAGCCTTCTGCTGCCTTAGATGCATAATTATTAAGCCTTTATGAAAGAGAAAAAGAGGATTGTCACAGGAAAGAGAGGCATTTTAAAGTGACAGCAAAGTAAAATACTAATTTTGGTTTCCTGTTGAAAGTGCATCAAACTCTTCCTGATCATTTACTGTTATGTTTTTCTGCCATGCCATGTTGCTCATATTCATAAATATTTCAACCAAAATTCAAATTTAAATGAACTGCAATTTTATTCACTGTCAAGATGGGTAGTTACAGCTGTCAAGAAAGCTATCAGATTTTATTCCACCTGATTTCTTTCCTAATTCTACTGTAGAAATTGAAACTAGCTTACCAATCCAATACATCTTTTGTTTTGCCACCAAAATACTTTGCTAATATTTTTTCAAATTAGTAGCTAACTTATATCACGCTCGTGAAGTATTGCACTTTCTTCCCTAATTTCAGCTAAAAGGTGAGTGAATCTGAAGTAGTGAGTGAATGATGCCAAGGCAAATGATTGATGCTGTCAGTCCCCATTTTCCATAGCTAACTCTGGATTTGACTGCTGAAAGTCCCACCTCCATGTGTGGGCTTTCAGTACCTTCCTGCCCACAGTCAAGTTCGTAAAAATTAAGACAAAAGGGATGTCAAGAAGAAAACAAGAGTTAAGAATATAAGAAGTTGAAAAAGGTTATCTGTTTTGGAAATAGCAACAAGCTTTATTTAATCATAGTTGGATTTAAATACCATTTTAGATTGACCGTTTTGTCATGGTTTGATGTGGAGGGGGTGGGGGTTCTGGTGGCAGGAGAGGGGTTTTGCTCCCTGTGACCTCCCCGGTTTTGGAACCGGGTTCTTAGTTCTGGCCACCAGATCAGACTGCCATCCCCCTCGGGGTTGAGCCAATAGGGCCCCTCTGCGAATTGCCCTATTTAAGTCAGGACAAGGGAACCGGAAAAGGTTCTTTGCCCAGGATTGAGCAGAGAAGGGAGGAAGGCACTGCCCCCGCTCCCTGGCTCCCGGCCAGGCAGCTGCCTGCGTCAGGCTGGCGCCGCCCACGGAGAATGGCGGCGGCAGAGCCAGCTGGGGAACTCGGGGGCACCCCACTCCCGGGGTGCCCACTGGGCTGAGTTCACCTGGAGAGGACTGAGATCTGAGAGAAACAGCCGCATCGACAGCAGGTCAGTGAGGATGGAGCGGGAGGAGGTGTGCTGGAGCCGAGTTTCCCCTGCAGCTGATGGTGAGACGGTAGGCGGCCCCCTGCAACCAGGACGGCCTCAGTGGAGCAGAGACCCACTCGCAGTCCGTGGGGAGAAGACGCCTGAGCCTGAGGATGGTCGTGTTGGGACGCACGACAAGGCAGAGAGGCATCTGGAGTCTGCGTGACGACCCACGCTGGAGCGAGTGGCTACAGCTCCCTAAGTATCCGAGACTGTGGTAAAGCCCACACTGGAGCAATCTGTGGGGAAAGATTGTTTCCAGTGGGCTGGAATCACGCTGGAGAAGTTTGTGGATTTTTCCTCGTGGGTAGGGGATCCACTGGAGCAGGGGAAAAGGGTGTAAGGACTCCTCCTGCTTTAAGAAAGAAGCAGCAGTAACAGCACGGAATGAACTGACCTGCACTCCCCCAGTCCCTGTCCCCTGCGCCGCTGGGGGGAGGAGGTAGAGCCGGGAGGAAAAGGAAAGGGGGGTGGGAAAGGTGTCGGTTTTAAGATCTGGCTTTGTTTCTTTCTATCCTCTCAAGTAACCAGTTTTGTTTCCCTTTGTCCTGTTAAGTAACCATTAATAAACTGTTTTGCTTTAAGAAAGCCCAGTCTGTTTTGCCCGGGACCATGGTTGGTGGGTGCTCCCTCTGTTCTTCTCTCAACCCTCAGTCCCTTTATTATTTTTCTTTTTTTTTTCTCCTCTCTACTTTACTGAAGAAGGAGAGACTGTGTGAGTTTTAGTTGCTGGATCAGCCTAAAACCACGACACTACCATGCTGCTGTTCAAATATCTTCATCAGAGCTATGAAGCAAAGCATTTGAGCTAAGCAAGAAAGGTAACATCTGACATTCAAAAATTCAAGTATCCTTGAAATTACATAAAATAGCAAGCTTCATTCTTCTCTTTGCCCTTTTCTTTGTATTTGTTTTAACGCTTACCCTACCAGACAAGAACAATAGTTATTAGTTCTGCGGATTCCTCACTGAATTCCTTAAGTCAATCCTTTCAAATGGATGTGCTTTTACTGTCTCCACTTATGTTGAGGTACTAAAGCAAAATTCAGTCTCCTTCTGCCAAAGCCCTGTTTTTATACCACTGTTGACCAAGTCAAAGCCCAATGGAGAAAGGAAAATGGACTGACATCTGCCATTCTCTTTTTTTTTTTTTATAAAGAACACACTGATGATGATGTGACCTTTTAAAATGCATAGTATGCTATAATCTCATGCTTAAATAAAACTGCGTGGCTTTAGTATGTTTCATTTGTGCACCTTATTTATTAATTTCAGCTCTCAACTGGTCCTGCATGTCTGCTCTTTCAGAGCTGAGCACTTCGAATGCTTTCAAAAGAGAATTCGATCAGATCTTCACATTGCAAAACAAATACTTGTGCATGTCCAAAAGTCCTGCAAGCAGAGCAGGGAAAGGACTGAAAAGCACTGAAGGAGAAGAGTGGTGTGCTGCTAGTACCCATTATAGCACTCTTTGTACAGGCTGTTTCATTAAAACCTCTCAGTCTCCTAAAGGAGGTGGGGAAACTGAATCTAAGAGATAAAAAGCCCACAATAACTGCACACAATTTAGCTCCCAAATGAGGCCTAACATGATTAAAATAATAAGCATCACACTGTGCTCAACAGCACTTCAACTAGTGTAACTAGGGTATAAAACATTTTAAATTAGAACTGCAACAGCAAGTCAGGGGGAGCACTGTGATGTGGGCTACACTGTTGTCAGCCTAAGTGTGCTGGTAAAGATGGGAAAGGTTCACTGACATGGCCAAGGACTGGCCAAAAATACAGTCCATCCCTTCCTCCAGAGAAAACCGTATGAGGGAAAGGTTGATCCCACCATTGAAAAGCTGCCAGTGATTTCCATGAATCTTAGCTTTCTGATATTATGACACTAGCTATTCGGAAACAAAAAGTCCTAAATCTTGAGTTTTTAATGACGCCACCCATTAAATCCTAGCCCAAATAGCCTCTGGCTCCTCTAAGGTGGCCGGAGGACTGAGGCTGCAGGGACAGCTGTCTCATGACACCAGGTCAGCAGGCAGCAGTTTTCAGAAGGTATGCCAGGTGTTGGGAAACATTAGGAAAGGAGAAGAAGTAAAACAGCATCATTGTCATGGCACAGTGTAAATCTATAGGGTGTTTGCATCTTTAACACTTAGCAGAGATCTTACATCTCCATCTCAGAGGAGATAAAGTAGAAGTAGGAAAGATCCAATGAAAGCAATAAGAAGGGCTGAAGGAAGGGAGTGGTTTTAAATGACGAATGACTAAATAGACTAAGGGCTCACAAGATGGGAAACTGAGGGGGGCACAGCACAGGTAATACACTGACTGACCTGAACATCAACAGGGAATGGATTTCCCCCATCTATTTCAGTGCAAGAAGCAAGAGGGATCTAGCGAAACTAGCTAGTGACAGACTTAAAATAAGAAAAAGAAGACAGTTTTTCACACGTTACACATGTAAACCATGAGTTTTACAACTTGATGTGATGGAGTTAAAAGTTTGCATGAGTTCAAGAAGCAGCTGGACAAATCAAGGGGGCAAAAAATGCATTAGTAACTACCACAGGCAAAGACCTGTTCAGGAAGTCTCCGAGCCACAAGTTGCTGAAGACTGGAAGAGTATTTTGAGAAAGTATTTCTAATTATGTCAATACTGCTAAATAATTGTAATTGTTAAATTTTTATACTGCTTTTATGTCGCCAGCCCTCATGGGCAGTGCTGGAGGACACAGGACTGACTAGACTTTTCTTGATCTAAACCCTCTTACGGTTTTATGTTGAATACATTAAAAATGGAACTGGAAAGATGTAAAAATGAAGCCCATAGTTTAAAATATGGAGAAGAAACACTAGGAGATTTATTTTGTTGTTGTTGTTGTTTGAATTATATCCCACTGTGGCTTTTTGTGAAGCTGATCTTTTGCAGTTTCAACAATCCTGGGGGCAGCAAAACTATACAACTCTTTTGCAGTCAGTAAGTGCTGTAAATAATTTTCCCCAGATGACTGACTCTCTGGAACATCCACTATTGCCTTTGACAATTCACTGGTCTCTTTGGGAAAAGAAACAATTTCTGGCATACTAGGCTTTGCCTGATTAAAGAATTCCCATGGTTTTCTATTATATGTCAATTTTGACTTCTCTGGCAAACTGAAAATCTTTTGATTAATAGCAAAATTATCCATAATACATGGGACGCACTGTGGTACATACCAAGAAATACTTGTTCTATAAAGTTGTCACGAATAATACTATTTCATCGGGTGAATTTGGTCTCTCTGGTTACAGAAAAATAGCATGTGTCATGTGGAAAAAGCAAATGTGGCCACTGTATTCAGGTTATAACAGTGTGATATAATGACAATAGGCTTTGCAGTCCACACACCAGGCTTATAATGACAAGCAATCTCCAACTATCTTCTGTAGTCATTTTGAAAATGGAGGTATAAATTTTAAAGGTCCGAGTGTTACTTGAACTTGAGCAGAAATCTATTTTCTGTAGCAGAATTTATTCTTTCGATTTATGGCATAGACTCAGACCTCTGGGCCTTTCAGAACACCTGAATGTACTTCTTTACATTACATTTCAAACTATGTAGCTACATTGCCTGCAGCTACATCAGCTTTGGGTTGATTTTTATAAATTTTCTTGCTTTCTGTAACAGGAATAGGCAGGTTAATAGCATCCGAAACAGTTCAAGTTACTGCGTTTCTAAACTGAAATAATCTATACCTGGCCACAACATAATCTTTATGCAGATACAGTCAATAACTTTTATGACAGCATCTGTCTATTGAGTCTGAAAGAAAGAAGCAGAGCATAGTTGGCTGTAATTAGCATTGAGCAGTACATTAAATAGACTGGGATGAGTTTTATGATTTGAATTGTTCTACTGTCATTCAGGAACATCTGAGTCTCCACTTTGATGTGAAAATGTTGCTGGAAAAGGAGTAAAAAAAAAAGCAAAAAATCCAACTCTCTCATCTGTTTATCTTTGCTTTGTGTCACTGTGGAATGATATGCGCCGAACACTTTCTACACTGTGCCCGTTATGTGATGTGAATTGTTTTTCTTCCATTTAGAGAAAACTGAATTCTACTGTAGAAAATGGAACTAAGCCAATTTCCTCCAGTGATTAAATTCTAGGGGATTTTTCCTTGGAAAAATTATGCTTATTTCTACAGAAAGCAAAAGTTATGCAGAAAGCAACTGATACTCAGAAAAATATTATTGTTTTTTTTGAGACACTAGTTCTGCATTTTCCTTGATGATTTTTTTTTTTTTTTTGGTACTACTCTTGTGAGTAAAATTCTCTGGAGCAGAAGAAATAGCTAATTAATTTGTTCCTAGGTTAAAGAAAAAACTAATGTGAAAAAATAAATAGAATTTACAGTTTCTCCTTAAGTTGCAAAGCGCATATTTCTTTTACTGATCATGCTTCAGAAAGACACGTTTTCATGGGCTGTAGTAAACCCCCTCATTTCTGAAGATATGAGAGATTCAGTTCTTTTTATTTTAATCATTAACTATATCGATATCAGAAAACAAGTAGAGAAGACAAGGATGAGATATTATGATATCACTTTTATAATAATTTTTCAGATTAGAGGTATTTGAGGAGATCCAGAAAGCTGCTGATTTCTGCAATCCATGTAAGAAGTTACAAAGAATAATTTTCACTCTGTAAAAATATTGAGAACAACTATCTAGAAAAAAAAATGCCTGAACTTCTGCTGAAGCATAAACAACATAGCCATCTTCAAAAATTAAATCAACTTTTGCTTCGGTGAATTGGAATTCGTTGTTAATCTCAGTGGGATCCGGACTGCAAACATAAACTTTGTGAATCTGTCTGACTTCTTGAAGACAGGATGTTTAGCATACTCAGTAATTTTTCTGACGTGCACCTATTTGTCTGTTTTTGTTTGTCTTGCCCTTGATGCCTGTTCCCATTCTTCTTGCTTGTGATTCTTTGACATGTGGTGTGGTCTGTACTTGACAACTGCTAGCAAATTATATTGTCCCACATTTTAATGAAGTACAGCATTTATAGAAAGAGATGGACAAAGCCATAAGGAAGAAGAGTGTGTGGAGATCAGACTGGCTGGTTATGGCTGCACAACTGCTATAAGAAAATGAAGGCACTCTGAAGCAGACAACCAAACTTTTGGAGCTCAGAAGACGAGTGGTATTTTGCTGGTTGGGAGACCTGGGCCATAAGAGGACTATGAATGACACTCTGAAAGTCATTGGACACCAGAGAGAAGAGGCAGAGGTTGCATGGGAAGTCTGTACAATCCATCATCTCACATTGTTAAGAAAAGAATAAGGTTGATTCAGGGGTTTGTTCTAAATGGTCACCGAAGCATGAAGATTTTCCCATGGCACCCCCTGAAAAGTTGAGATGTCTGCTCCAGACCCCACTGCAACTGTGCTATCTTCAATCAGGATCCTTGAAGGTGTGTCACTTCTGTCTAACTTTCATCTCACTATAAGGAAGAAATTTTTTACATTGAAGGAGGTGAGGCACTGGAACAGGTTGCCCAGAGAAATTGTGGATGCCCCACCCCTGGAAGTGTTCAAGGCCAGGTTGGATGAGGTTTTGAGCAACCTGATCTAGTGGGAGGTGTCCCTGCCCATGGCAGGGGGTAGGAACCAGATGATCTGTGAGGTCCCTTCCAACTCTAACCATTTTATGATTCCATGATTCTATGCAGCAGAGTCACAATCTTCATACTGTTGTGGTGGTAGGCAGATTTGCACACCAAGACTATGTGTTAAAACCCCAAGTCAGAAGCACTGCTTGGGCTCTGTTTGTGTACAAAAGTCTTAAAATTCATGACACGGCAGAGTGACACCCAGACCCAGGGAAGAGCTATTTTAGATCTGCTTATACACAAGATGTATTCTAAAGTTCACTAAAAAAAGCACAAAGTGTCTACATTTTGTACGAAATGATCCCTGTTGCCCACTTGATGAAGTTTGGCTGGAAGAAATTGCCTTTTTAACAGGAGATGTTCATCACGGGACATGCTGCCTTAATGTGATTCACCATGACTTCAGATGGATTGGAAAGGCATAGGGGCAGTTCTTCAAAGAGAGAATGCTTGGGTGGAAGGTGAGCGATCCTGTAAGAGATTCCCAAGACTCAACAACCCTGTGAGGAAAGTGTGACCTGAATTTTAAACTTCATGTCTGATTATACAGAGGCAAATTCTACTGTTTAAATTTTGAACTATAACATGTTAGACAACATAACTGTTCATAGACTTCATTATTTAAAGACAATTACATTAAATTAAACAGAGATATGAGGAAATAAAGACGAAAATAACGTCTCCCTTTAATGTATGTTTATCTAGAGAGAAAAAGAAAGGTGGCTTTCAAATATCTGTATAAAAAATCTGTACAATCTCTATATGCATATGTATATGCAGATGTGTGTATATACAAATATATTTAAAAATTTATGTAAAAATCTATTTGTAGTTCTTTTTAAATGGCCAGCTCCATCTAAGTGCATTGTCATAGTATCAGTAAAGTTGACAATGGCCTTTGTTTTGACTGGAAGTTGAGAGATGCCTGACAAAACTGCGGCCTCTAATGGGCTGAGGCATTAGTAGCTCTGTGTGATACCAGCTTTCCTCCCTTGGATGAAAGTGGTACTGGTGCTTATTAAGAAAGTTCTGTGCAGCAGTTATAGGCAAGGATGTAACATAGGATTTTTGTTTGTCATTGCCTAGCCCTCTGAAGACAGAGGATTGCATTCTTCCTTTGATGTAAAGGATCTCAGCTTCCTCACCTAGTCATCTCAGTGGTAAAAACACCTGGATTATGGAGGAATACTGCAGATATATTATATTAAAAGTTTATTCCCCGTTACATAGAGTTTTAGTGGATGATTTATGTTGCAACTCACTGCAATGAGATTTTCCAGATATGCTATTTATTTGGGTTTGAAGTGCATAAAGTGAGTAGGCAGCTGTCTGACTTTTGACATACCAGAATGTTTTCTGCCTTCTTCGATGAGGATACCCAGTATGGCCTTCTAACTAGCTATCAAACATTCATTTATTTGCCCAGTGGTTTCTACACAAGACTCAAAATGCTTCTTATCTATCCACCTGTCAACCTGCTTATCATATTTTTTAAACCTGTGTCATTCTCATGGAGAATGATTTTCAACATTAGGACTGAAAAATAAGAGAATTGAAAGCAAATGGATGGCAAGGCTGTCTTTCTGATATGCTCCAGTGAAAGCAGGAATGTAGTTGCTTATGGGAAGTACTATTAGGATGCTGTAGTCAATGAAAGTACCTGGACAACAACATAATCAGTGCCCATTCATTTTAGACACTTATTATTCTTCATCACAGGCCTTGCTAATTATTGCTTTCAGCAGCAAAGCCATAGACATTTTGTAATAGGATATGGTTTTAACACTGCATGTGGGAGACAGACCTATAAAGCCTGCAATCTGCTAATGGAGTTTATATCCTGGATTTCCTTTGTGATTTTATGCTGTGGCTCAGTGGGAACACAAAGCACTAGTTGCTATTCTTTTACTCTTCCTCCCCTCCCTGTTTTTGTTACTATAGTAGCAAATAACTATATTTTGAATAAAAGAATACATTTTATAAAGACAAAGAGATGAAGATAGTTTCTGAGGAAGACGTTTAAATTGTGGTAATATCAGGAACTGAAGCATTTTCTGTCTTGGTCCCTTCGACAATTTCAGATATGAGTCAGATGGTGAATTGAGACGGTGCACTGTAAACCACTGTCCTAGTTAAAAGTTGTAAAACACAATGCTTAGGATCCAACTGGACTGCTATTTATAGAGCTCAGGGAATCCTTTGCCCAAAGGAGCCCTTAGCAACAAGACATAATAAATCTGAGGAATGCAGGTTTCCTGAAGGAAACCAAATCTGACCCAGTCAGAAGCTGGAGTCTCTTGCAGCTGGTGGAGCGGCACAATGAAAGCAATTTTACTGTCAAAGGGGAATACTAGGTATTCTTTTCTTTATGAGAATTTTCCTCCTGTATGACAGTTGACTTGACTGGAGGATCATGAAAGCAGAGGAGAGTGTACGCTTGGAGCTTGCCGCATTCAGATGGTCTAGCCAATGCAATGAACCTCTACAAATCAGATAGGACCTTCTATGCCTAGGGACGTTCTAGCATCTAAAGCCAACACCAAGTGAAGACAAAAAAATTTGAAGCTTCTCTGCTCTGGATGTAACATGCCAGGTGAAGTCAGGCCTTGGGCAGGTTCTTTGCGATAGTAATAGCTTCAAAGGCATTTCTTTGTGCCAGTTTTGAAATTATTTTGCAAAGGTAACGTACTACTCATTTGCATCTTTTGATTGAACCCATAGCTGAAGAATAAGCTACACAAAATAATCAATCTAAGTTCTTGAAAGATCAATAATGATTAGGGTCAAACTCATTGAATATCTCATGAGCTCCTGGGAAAAAACAGATCTGTTAGAGTACCATTCATAGACATCCTAGCATGAAAGAATGAGACATAGGAAATGCCCTTGTGTTTTTCTACAGCCACATAGTACTCTTCCTGATGTTAATAATTAATTTCTATATTAAGAAGTACCATGTATGCAACAATTTAATTTTAGAGCCGTAATTTCAATTAGTGTTTTGAGACAGAGCTCTGCTGGACATATTCTTGTTTTCCACCTTGTATTGGAGTGAGTTACTTCTTGATAATTTACTACGGGGCTTTTTCCTTCTCCCCTCACCCAGAAAATCACCATTGTTGAAGAGACTTGATAACAGAACTTACTTTATTGATAGCATGTGGACTCTGATTCACTAGAGCCTGCATGCCCTCCTTTAGCATATTACTTGGGCTTGGGGTGGGATCTAATGACAGCTTTCTAATACCTGAGAGAAGCTTTTTGAGATGACAGAGCCAGGTTCCTTGTGGCGCTGCATGGCAGGAAGGCAAGAGACAACAGGCAGAGACTGACATGAGAGGTTCAGTCTGGGTACCAAAGGAAAACTTTCCCCCCATAAACAGTGGAGCAGGTTGTCCTGCGAGACTGTGCCATCTCCATCCTCGGAGAATTTCAAGCTATAACTGGACCAAATCCTCAGCAACCTGGTCTGATCCCAGAGCTGAACCATCTTAGGTATGGGGTTTGGACTAGAGACCTCCTGAGGCCCCTTCCAGTCTGAATTATCCCACAGCGAGAGAAGGCCATGTCACTGCCTTGCGGGGATGCAAACATGGGTGATGTCCCCATGCAGGAAGGACAGGGATGGCTGTCATAGGAATTCCCATCCCCGTGTTAGGGTGGAATTACTTCTGCAGAGCTCTATACTGCTCGAGAGCTCTGTGGTCTGAACCAGATTGGAGGTCATTGTGCTGAGCTGCAGTGTTTACATAAAAATCTCTCTGAATACCAGCTGGTAGATGATGTTAGCTGGCAATCTTTCTCAGAATGAACTGAGGGGAAGAAAATCAAGCACACAGGGAAAAAAAAAAAAAGAGGAAATAGGAAAAAGGTCCTATATTGTAAAAGTGTTTTCCTAATGTCTCGCCTCCATAGTTCCACTTTTTTAAAGGAAAATTCACATCTTGTACACAGACTTTTTGTTCCTTATGTTTCAAAACATAAACATCTAAAAAAAACCTCATTGTCATTCAGTTCTTCTCAACTTCTAGAAATGCTCTTTAATGGATATCAGATGAAATCCTGCTTCCACTGAAATCGGTGGAAACATTTCCCCTGACTTCAGGAGTCAGAATAGCACCTCTGAGCTCATGTGACAAAAGCAGTGAATAAGGCACACTCATAGTTTGGCCACTCATAATTTGATAGCTTAGAGCAGCATCTTCAGCATTCACACTGGAAGCTACTAAAGGCAAAGAAGAAAACATCTCTAGAAGAAAGTTTTATCTGTGATCTGTTTTCCTTCACCAAATTAGACACGACTAGAATAGCTGTGATTTTTTCCAAACCCTAGTTTTCATAAAAAGAATGTTACCAACTCTAAATAATATTTTAAATTAAATGCCTTGTTTTGGAAAATCTAAACCCTATATTTTTCAATTTTGTAAAATCACTTAAAATTCTATTAAACCATATTTATTTTGCTACATAGTGTCACGGAAGTACCACTGTGTATGAAGTGGTACAACTAAATAGTGGGGCACTGCAATATGAGTAGAAACTACTTTGACTTAAGAAGAAAAATAAAATATTTAAAGATTTATTAAGTAGCTGCTACCTTTGTTTTAAGATCATATTACAATGTCACTCACTATTGTAATCATGATTACTTTGACATTCTCTGGCCCCAAATCTCAGCATTTTGAAATGAAAAGCATTTCCCAAACAATGTGCAAGGTTTTGGTAACAGGGGCCTACAGGGGTGACTTCTGTGAGAAGCTGAGAGAAGCTTCCCCTATGTCTGATAGAGCCAATGCTGCCCGGCTCCAAGATGGACTCGCCACTGGCCGAAGCTGAGCCTGTGATTGACGGTGGTAGCTCCTCTGGGATAACATGTTTAAGAAGGGGAAAAAGTTGCTGTGCAACTGAGCAGCTTCAGCCGGAGAAAGGAGTAAGAATATGTGAAAGAAACAACTTTGCAGACACTAAGGTCAGTGAAGAAGGAGAGGGAGGAAGTGCTCCCAGCGCCGGAGTAGAGATTTCTCTGCAGCCTGTGATGAGGACCATGATGAGGCAGATTGTCCCCCTGCAGCCCTTGGAGGTTAATGGTGGAGCAGAGATCCACCTGCAGTCTGTGGGGGACTCCACACCAGAGCAGATGGATGCTTGAAGGAGACTGTGATCCCATGGGAAGCCCGTTCTGGAACAGGCTCCTGGCAGGACCTATGGACCCATGCAGAGAGGAGTTCACACTGAAGTAGGTTTGCTGGCAAGAATTGTAACCCAGCAGGAGACCCATGCTGGAGCAGTCTGTTCCTGAAGGACTGCACCCCATGGAAAGGACCCATACTGGAGCAGTCTGGGAAGAACTGTATGTAGCCCATGGGAAGGACTCAGGTTGGAGGGTTGGAGCGGTTCACGGAGAACTGTCTCCCTTGGGAGGGACCCCATACGGGAGCAGGGGAAGAGTATGAGGAGTCCTCTCCCTGAGGAGGAAGGAGTGGCAGAAACAACGTGTAATGAAGTGACCGCAACCCCCATTCCCTGTCCCCTGCACCACTGGTGGGGAGAAGTAGAGATTTCAGGAGTAAAGTTGAGCCCAGAAACAAGGGAGGGGTGGGGGGAAGGTGTTTTAAGATTTGATTTTATTTCTCATTTCCCTACTCTGATTTTGATTGGTAATAAGTTAGTTTTTTCAAGTTGAGTCTGTTTTGCCCGTGGCGATAATTGAGGAATGATCATTCCCTGTCCTTATCTCAAACCACAAGCCTTTTGTTATATTTTCTCTCATCTGTCCAGCTGAGGAAGGGGAGTGATAGAGCAACTTGGTGGGCACCTGGCATCCAGTCAGGGTCAACCGGCCACACAGTACTTGCAAATGTCATTCTTACAGGAGTTTTCCAAGTGTCTGTTATTTGGTTTCTGAATGAGAAAAGAAACAATTCCAGCAAAATAGAAATTCTGAAGGTCTATCACCACTGGTCTTGAGAATGTTGCTTAAAATACCTCTACGCCCTCTATGTAAATGGAAATGACGCTGTTGGCATTAAAGCTGCTGCTTTATCTCAGAGTAGTGTTGTGGAAGAGAGACCAATAAGCCTTGAAAAGAGTCTTGCAGTTGTTTGCAGTAAATGCAGAAAATGTGGAGAGAATGGAAGTTGTTCTGCTATATGCCTTGATAGCAAAAGTCCTCTTTATCCATAACCTTTTTTGTGCAGTTAGTAATTAGCAGTTTATTATGCTGAGAATGAGTTGCTTCTTTTTGACTTCTAACCAGTCTAATTAAACCCAGTCATTAATGTAAAGACTGTATAAAAGAAATGCTTCATACCTGATGAAACAATTATTTTGGAAGGTGTTGATCCTCTTACTACTATTCAGGATCTTTTTCGGTTGATTGGAGATGTGGCAATGGCACAGCATATTAACAAAGTAATGGGGATGAATGGCTATGAAGTTTAAAATGATACTTCTCTGTTGCTTCAATGAAAACTATGCAAAAACTGTCTTGCAGTGATAACAGGAACTATTTGTAAAATTAGCATGTAGTTCTTATTACTTCCAATGAAGCTATCAAGTTTTTAATGAAAAAAAATGTCATTTGAAATTTCACGGTACATCAGTAAACATTGCAACATGTGTTTTCACTGTACACTCGATATCACTGATGATTGCACAACTTCAGCATTTATGTCTTGCTCATTTTCCTGAAAAGAGAAAAACTAATATATACTTTTGTTTTATGCATAGAACCATAGAATCTTTTGGGCTGAAAAAGAACTTTAAGATGATCAAGTCCAACCATCAGCCTAGCACTGCTAAGTCCACCACTAAACTGTGTCCCTAAACACTACATCTGTACGTCTTTTAAATACCTCCAGGGATGGTGACTCAACCACTTCCCTGGGCAGACTGTTCCAATGCCTGACAGCCCTTTCGGTGGATAAATTTTTCCTGATACTCAGTCTAAACTTCCCCTGGCACAACTTGGGGCAGGTACAGATTTAACTAGATTGTTCATAGATACATTTCCTATGTAGCGAAATTGGTTTGCCCTCAGGCAAGAAGACTACCTGAGCAGTGAAGTTGTTTTCCAAGCCAGTAAGGCTGCCAGAGTTGGGAGCCCAGGACTGCTATGGCAGGATGTGAGTGGGCAGGAATTCACACTGAGTTTTGTCTGGGGCATGTGTAGTAGTTGAACTTGGTGAGGTGCTACAATGGATAGGCTGACCAAAACGGAAAAACTTAACATTTGGTGAAATTAAATGAAAGTATAATTGTCAGAAGAAAGTGACACTGGCCATGGTTTGTGTATGAGAAAGGATTACCATTCGTTTCAGGGCTTCTGCACAAGCACCAAAGATGGCCACATGCCTGACCCTCCAAACAGCTCAGGGATTTCTCCAGGGATCTCCTTGGGAACACTTTAACTAGAAAGGGAGGAAAATGGGAGAGAAGAGGCAAGATCTGCACCTGCAGAGGGAACTGGCCTGTTTACAATGGGTCTGAAATACCTGTTAGGTATTTAGTACATCCCTGCAGCAAAGTTTCATGTTCTATGGCTCCCTGCTTCCCCACATGCAAGGTTGTGCCAGCTGAAAACATCTAGCCTTTAGGATAAGTTTTTGGTAGCTAAGGTATTGCCATATTCTTTCACAAGTGTTTTGTTTCTCTTTCAAGTTAATACGAAAACTCACACAAGCAAAGAGAATGATACATTGATTTAGACACTCTGCTTATCTTTGATAGAGTGAAACAGATGAATATCCAAGCATACTACAAACAACCAAAAAAAAAAACCTAAAGAAGGATATAATATTTATGCTTCAGGCATTAATAAAATACCAGTCAGTAGAAATTGGGAAAGGACTTACCCTGTGAGCAAATAAAATATCCATTCTGTGAACTTGATTATTAGACCTTCGTATAAAACATCTGGTACTTGTCGCCGTATCAGATAGAGAAGCCACGGGGCTAAATCCTGAATAGTTACACCTGTTTTTATACTTTCTGATAAAAGAAAAAATAATACACTTCAGGAAACAATATGAGAAAAACAATCCCTTAACTTTATTTTTGAGAAACAATTGTCAGTTTTAATTCAGTAAAGTAACAGCAGGGATCAAAGTCGTGAGGATTTTTTTTAGGCTGTCTGATCCCATTGTCTGCCCATATCAAGGGCAATACACTTCCCAACCAGCAATATCTTGTCAACTGTGCATGTACATTATTTCCAGGTTCTGAATCCAGTCTAGAATAATCCATCGAAATGCAGGAAAGGATCAGAATAAGTATTGCTTAGAGAAGGCAAATGAAATATTCAAAGGCTAAGCACTTACCAAAAATAAAGATGAAAAATCTGTGTCCTGTTTGAAGCAGCCCCAGTGCCTGCTGAAAGTAAAGAGAGTGAGCTGGAAGACCACGAAAGAGCAGACTATAACCTGCTCTTTGGTGTTCCCAAAAACATAGAAAGAGTGAAATATGCCGCTGAAACTAGACTCTTCCCAGTAATTTAGGACACTCACCTGTTTAATGCAAGGGCCAGATTTACATCTGGCCCATCCCACTCTCCTGGTTTCATGTGAATGCCATAGCTCAGGGACTGTTTGCTATTTTGTGATTAGACTTGTGCCTCTAAAAAGGTTTCTATTATATGCGTGTAAAACCTTAACTTTTCTTGATTTTTTTTTTTTGAGGGGAGGTCAGGGAGGGGAGGGTTGCAAATAAGATCTGAAAAATTGTTCATGAAATCTTCTAGTTTTGACAGACCGCTGTTTGCTGACGGAATAATTATCTGTCAGAAAATTCTGTATATAAGAATAGGTAGTTGTACCACAATTTATGAAAATTTAAGTGGGTCAAGAAGATGAAATTCTGTTGAACATTCATGCTGAAGCGACACATGGATATGCCAAAGATATCGACGTGAATGGCTGTAGCAGTGTTATCGTGTACTGAATTCTTTACAGATCAAACATTGCTGGAGTTAGGGCCCAATCCCGGGTTCAGGCAAGTAAATAGTAAGTTTCTGCTCATTTAAATAGTAAATATTCCCGAAGGAACAGCTTAAAAAAAAAATTTTACCTTTGCATTGCCCGAGTCCCTTCTAAATATCATCTAATATCAGCTAATTGATCCCACCACCAATATTATCTGAAACAAGAAATAAAAAAATGAGATTTTAAATTGTAATGATCAGTCTTGCAGTCTCACCCCCACAAGCCACATTCTAGTTGGGTAGGATATGAATGCATCTTCTTAGTAGAAAGAGTACCTTCAGCATCACCCTCGCTGAAAGGCAGATTCCTGTGAACAAAGAGGGCTATACTTATTTAAATAATTTACAGTGCTAGTCCCATTGTTCTGGATTTCAAGAGTTTTATTTTCTCATTTTCTCATCATCTTCTCTGCCTCTTGTTCTGTGCTTTCCATTATCTGTGGATGAGCTCAGATGCTCTGTTTAAGCTGTAGCTTGCTGGCTTTCATCATTAGCAGATTACAGTTTTCAGGACTCGTAAGTGTACGCTGCTGGAAGTTATTCACTGGTGACACCTTTACTAAACTCTAAAGTCTCTAAAACTTCTGAATGTCAACTAGTCACTGTAACCTCTGTCTAGAAAGCTCATCATCTTCTCATACAGATGTCTACAGCAGAGGCGGGGGGAAGTTGCTCTCTAGAGCTGTTATTTCTTCCCACTGACTAGAGCAAGCAAAAAAGAGTCCGTTTGATCTGACTTATATATCTGCATTTCCGATGACTACAGTCAAGTAAGATGAACATTGCCCCAGCAATTTTTGGAAAACATTCCTTAACTGAAGAATCACTTGGTGTATTGAGTATTTGGTTTGATATATGCTGTTTGGCTGCATTGGTCATGTGGCATATTTATGTTCAGAACTGAGTACGCCTCATAGACTTGGATTTCCAACGCAAGTACCCTTAATTAAAATAGGATAATAATTTTCCTCCATATTTTTCTATTTATTTCCAATCTACTTTTTTTGGCCAACATTTCTACCATCCTGGGTTTGGAATATGCTTACACAAAACACAAAAGAAGAGTGAGACTACTAAAGTGAATTCATTTGAAAAATAAGGCAGACCTTTCTGGTTCTCTCTTAAAAAATTATTCTCTCATTTCTAGTCACACTTTCACTTAAATAATACTCCCTAGAGACAGCTGAGAACATAGACATTATGAGGAAACCAAACCGCATGCGATATTTCTAACAGTGCACATTCTACTGGAAGTCAAGTATTTATGTCATAGGGTTGCAGTAGAAACTAAGAATGTGTCCCAGAAGACATCCTCTGCAAAATGAAACCAGACATTTCACTTAGAAAGTGAAGCTTCTTATGAGTTCAATTAAAAGACTAATTTTGCAAACCTCATCTCCCTGGCCAACCTAGCTGATGGAGAGAAACAGCTTCCTCCAGAGGGCAATTCAGAGCATGTAAATCTAGATTCTCACTCAGCAGAGGTTTCTGAGGCTAAAAGACAGCCAGTAATTTTTAGTAAGAAAAATCATGTGGAATGACAGTCCTCATAAGAAATAAATTGTTTTGTCACTTGGTTCTGCAGTCTGTACTGAACTGAGCAGGGCTTACTTCAAAGAATAAAGTCGTGGGAGTGTGCAGTGTCATGATGGTGTTTAGAAGTTGCAGAGTTGAATACTAACATTCAGGGCCCTCATCACTCTTAATCACCATTTCCAACTCTGCTGAGCAGCACAGTGCACGTTTCCATCTTAGTGTTTTTGCTGGAGCTTTCCAGTCTCTAGCAGATGAGCTAACTGAGTTTGGTTTCCAGCATTCATAAAATTAATTGGAGGTAGATATTTGCATTTTAAAATGTCATTTTTTATATTGTTTTAGGCTTAGATTCTGGAACATTAGACTGTTGTTGCAGATAATCTGTTTTATACCTGTGTGTCACGAGAGAAATGTCAGCTACAACTTAGTCTTCAAATATGTTAAAATCTAGTCGGTATTTTCATCTGTTTATATAGTAATATCTTTATGGACAGTAAAACCATCTTTTCATATGAGATAATTACAGCAACATTTATGGGTCCCTTCTGGCAGGCTTCTTAGCCTCCTTTATTAAGGAATGATGGCTTTCAAAGACCATGCTTTCTAATTTACTGAAGGATTGTTAGATAAAGATTTTACTATGGGGAGATTAAGAAACAGTTGTTTTGCAGGGTAAACCAAGTAAAAGGACCATGACGCATCTTTGCATCTGCATGCCTGATTGAATGGTCCAAAACAAATTTCTTCTCTTACTCGTGATCTGAAAATCTGTGTGGGCTCAGTCCAGGCATGAAGACCATTTTTTTATTGTCGTAATCATTCAATCCCTACTAAATCTGTTGCTTGTAAGTAAACTGTATAGAGAGCAAAAAAGCGGTGTTGGTAGGTATATGTGATCCTGGTAGAAATGGACTTCACATCCAAATGTTACTCCAGGAAAAAAAAATTATTTAGTTGCAAATATCTATTTTTATTGCCAATTTAAAAACAAGCTGTGAATTTATGTAAGATGGAGGTGTAAGTAACTATGTTGTAATGCAGCATCTTTCAGCACTCTCAATATGATCAGTATTGCAAATCATTAGAATGAAATAAGTCAGTGGTGTCAGAACAGTGGATTAAAATTCCTTGTACAAGGGAACTTAAAAATATTAAGGAACACAACAGCTTTGCGATGTATATTTCGGTAAGTAAATTTTACCGAGAAAAAGTACACCATTAGCAGACAATTTTCAAGGGCAGGTTCTAAAGACTTGAACTTGGCTGCACATAATGCATTTGAAAATGTGCACTGAATTTGGAGGGGAAAGGATGCAAAATGTGCACTCTAGTTAAAATTCAACATTATTATTACTTCATTGCCGCAACATCCTTGGGTTTTAATGTCACTTTGCTGACAGATGCAGGGAGACACTTCCCTGCCTGAAGCACTTACAGAAAGCCTATGGCCATGATCTCGCCGCTGATAGCACACAGGAGGAATACTGTCTCTAAATTGAGTGTCCTTGAAGACAAAGGGTAGTTTGAGGATGAATCAATCAGTTCATGTGTTGTCATTTGAAGTACTGTGAGCCTTAGACCTTAGCTTGGCTCCTGCTGGTCACTTACTGTTACCTTCAAAGGCTGCAGGATGAGCCCAAAGTTGTACAGAGTACAGATAAAGAACAGAGGTGAGAGGTAGATAAGACACAAAGAGACAGGATTCAGCACACTGTAAGCTCTCACTAGAGCCAGTCATGACAGTATTATTGATAAGAAGTTGAAGAATAGAGAATTATGGGCTAGAGAGAGACTGATAAGAGAATTTTGTTCCCATAGAAACTACATTTCAAATTGTGTTTCCTTTCTAAATTAAAGAGAAAGTGGAAATTCTAAATATTTCGTGGACCCATGGGAAATTCCATAGCATCTCAGTTCAGAAAAAACAAGATTTCTACATACCAATAAGATAAAAATTGTAATAAAGAACACAAAAGTAAATGTAATTCTTTTTAACATACATTAAAATTAAATTAAAATGCAACAACCTAAATAAAATTAACTAAGCTTAATACAATTCTGATTTTCAGTTTTATCAGGAAAACATTGTGAAACCAAATACCGATCCTGACAGATTCATTTTTCAATGGAAACTGTCTCATCAGTAGAGTTTCAATAGTCCTAGGTCTTATATCAGCCACTGGAGATCTTCTGGGTGTGTAAGGAAAAAAACAAAAGACATTTTCATCTCCTTTGCCAGTGTCATTTTTGAACACAAGAGCTCCCTGATTCCTTACAGACTGGCCAAAGGTGGGCCTGGCTGCACTAGGAGCCAATCCAGTCTGGACCTCTAAGGGACATAGCGCAGTGGACACCACGTCTACCTCTTGTGAGACCAAGAGAAATAGGGACACGCCTTGCTCCTTCATGCAGCTTGTGGCTTTGCAAAATCCTTTCTTAAAGACTATGATAGTGCAACCAATATCAGCCCAGCAAAACAGCTAAATACCAGTTTATTTGTAACTACCTTGTTACTCCTGTGTGCCTCAATAGTACTGTTCTGCGCTTGCTGTGCAGTAGGTGCCCATGGCTCCCTACAGAGGAGACACTGCTACTGGTATACGCAGAAATAAAGCTCAAGACCACTTTTTGTTTCTATTTTATTCAATTTATTGTAGAAGGTGTTTGGGGAGATCATCTAAATCAGCCTTCGTGCATACTGCTTACTGGGTGCACCTGCATTAGTGTTGCGGTTCAAACTAAAATTGAGGTTTGGAAGTGAATCTTCCAGTTTCCCCACCTATTGCAACTTGCTTCTTGTCAAGAAACTATTCACAGCACTTAGACTCCTATTCTCAGGTGAAATTAAAACAAAAGATGAGCCGATAGCACTCTTCAGTGGATATTCAGACACCATGACGAAACTAGAGCTGATCTAAAGAAAAAACCTCTATATCCAAAGAAAAAAAAAGAAACTGCATGAAGTTTGGATATTAGATCTTCAGATGCCCTAGAAAATGATTCCTATTGTGCCATACTACTCGCTACTGGATGCAAGGCTCTTCCAGCAGTGCTAGCCTGGCAGGCAATTAGTTGTACTCCCATTAGGCTTGTGATGGAAATACGCACCAAATAATTTGCGTAATAGAAATTACTATGCCAGTTTGCTAAGAAACTGGTTCTCCTCAGCAGTATTTTCTACATATTAATTCTAAAACCAGGACACTTGGGGCACAGGATGCAAAAGCAAACACCATGACAACAAAGCGTCTCTTTGGAATTACGATTACAAATTTACTATTATGAACAATCTATGCAAGTATTATATTGTTTCTTTGTTCTCAATATCTGGCATTTTTTTCCTGATGGATAAAAGCTTTTCCAAATGGTGGTGGTTTTTTGTGCTAAAATTAGATATTAAGTTGACATCTTTGGTGTTGACTTTCTGTTCTAATTGCAAGATTTATGTCATCCCCTGGTACCAGTAGAGTGTTCAACACATGCCTGGGAGGTTCAGTAATAGGTAAGTGCTTGCCAAATGTCAAGTCTGTGTTTCTTTGACAATAAATCTGAAAAAACATTTTTATTTCCACATTTTTTACAAGAAAAATCTTCTATTTAATTGTAAATGTGTATGGAAATAACTTATAGATATTTGTGTTTAAAAATACAATCATAGGAAAACCCAAGAGTCTTGTACATGAAGTGCTCTCTCTGTAAACTTTACCTTGCTTTTCTTAAATGATATGCCTTATCCTGGGTAATGTGTTCATCATCTCATGTGTCCTCTGTAAATGAAAACAGATCTTATTTTACCTATGTAATTGCTATCTTGCCATTGTTTGTAAAGATTCCCTTTGTAACCCCACTTGCTGTCTAAGATCTGTTGAAATACAAGATGAGTTTGGGTGTCTAGCTGATAAAATCCTTTTTTATCTGTTTTTTATCTATTTACCAAAAATAAGATCTAGAAGTCTGTAGCACCTTGAAGGTGGAAAACTACCATCCCACTTAACAGAGTTCAATTTTATGGCAGAAATGTAATTCCATTGTTGCAATTGTGGAAACAAATGTGTCCTTGATAATGATTCCAGTGTAATTACCAGGATATATCATCTCAGATCATTTTAACTGTGCAACCTTGAAATTGCAAGGCATAGTCATAAAGATCTGAGGCGAGGTTCCTGAAACACTCACACAGAGAGACATTGTATTCAAGGTAGGGATGGAGACACTTACAGAAGATGATATGCAAGTAGACATCTCCAACAGATCAGGTAAATCACTCTCTAGAGATACCTATGGATGACCAAATAACTTATATGTGTATGTGTACGTGGCAGATGACTGCAGCTAGTGGAGTCAATCCAGTCTCCAAAATTGTGATCTTAACTTGGGTTGTATTGCCAAAGCAATCCCACTTATGTGAGAAGAGGCTGTAGAATTGACCGTTTAACTTTTGACCTCCATATGCAATTAGGGAATAGTGTTTTGAAGGCCTTTCTATGTTAGTTTTATGTGATGTGAAGGTGTTTTGCTTTAGTTTTTTTCAAAGGGCATTTTATCAATTTGTGATCGTAAGTTTCATATGTAATCCAAACCTTCAATTTGAAATAAATCACTACTGGGCCTTGGAAAAACACGTATTGCATGTTGTCTCTGGAAGAAACTCCAGAAGAGATAAAACACACTGTTTGCACTAAATGACTTTTGTTCTGATTCTAAGACAGTTGTGTGTCCCTGCAGAATCCAACTTTACCAGGTCATCTAGTACAGGCATGAAATGAGAAACCAAGGAAGCAGGTACCTCTCTCTCCCAAGAAATAAGATTTGTTTGGGTTGAAAGAAAAGCAGCCTTTCTCTGGGTGCAAAGAAACTGGTAAATGAATTGCTTTGTCAGACAAAGAAAGTTGGCTATAGGTGGAATAAAACCACAAAAATGTTCTGAGAAACTTCAGAACAAGAGGGTCAGAAATCATGGAAGACTGATCAAACCCCAAAGAATGCTGTAGTTATGAATAAAAGGAGATCAGGATCAATTTACAGACTATTATTACTATTTTGCCTGCTCCTTATTTGCACGACACATTTTGTATCTGATTGTAACAGACCTGTGCTGGTCTTCTCACTGAGTACATGTGGAGCGTGAGGGCATCATAGGAATGAGGGCTGTGGTGGAGCCCTTTGCTGCTGCAGAAGAATAACCCCGTTATCCACCCTTCCAGTTTCAGCCTGAAAAGCATACAGCAAAGGAAGAAAGGAAGAAGCAGTAGACAAAGAAACAAAACTCCAATGACCTTCCTTCTTCCAGACAGCCTCCTGCTATGTACTTTCTCCAAACACGTATACGCTGCTTTAATTAGTACTGTATTACTCACGGAAAAGCTCCATTTCTTTGACGGGTCAATACCCAACTGCTTTGTGCCTGGCAAGGCACGCCATTTATTAATTAAAGCTGCCCTGCAGTCTGTCACTCCTGTTCCAGTACACGTTGTTTGTGCCATTCTCCAGCTGGTATAGCCATGATGTCGCTTGCTTTCAAAGATGACTTTAAAATGAGAAGAGAAAATGTGAAAAGCAATCGAGTTAATGAGATGCTGAAAAGCATGTTTTAAGAAAACTTCTGAAGCATTGTCTAGTGTTGCTTCTCCTGCAAGCAAGGGGCAGCTCTGTACCCTGGGAGGTTTTTTTTTCCTTTTAAAATTTGCAATCACTCTAAATTTCCTTATTCAATATGTCGTAAGCCATTAGTTTGCCAAAGAGTATTACTAATAATACTCTGTTTAGTTTTCACATGTTGCTTTTATCTGCTGATCTGAAAGCACTTTGCAAAAGAATTCTGCATCACTATCTTCATTTATACACTTCTGTTTCCTCTTGATCACTTCTTTTTCATAAAATCTTCTGCAGACAGTTTGCAGATAGGAGTGGTAGTGCTGTACAGTTATCTGTCTCAGTCCTCGCATCAACCCTTGTATTTGATCACGCAAGGGAAGCAACCTAGTGCCTACAGCACATCACATAGCCCCATCTGCCTTCACTGGTGGGGAATCAGATGTGTGAGGTCGTACTGTGGCACCAGCAGCTTTCAGTAGAATTGCGGTGTGCAGTCTGTTTTCTGAAGAGATTTCATTTCACTATCTCCCAAGCTACTGATACCAGCTTGTCACTGCAATCTGTCATTTTTATGTGAATGTCATTTCTCACTGAAGCATCATCTTACCAGCTCTCTGATACAGTCTGTAATACCTGTGGAAGGAGCATCTTCAAGACATCCCAAAAGTGTGATGACAACGAGAAGGCTAATGGCCATTGATAAGCCTATACTGCATTTTTTAACTAAAGGGAAGTTAAAAAGATGTATTTTTGCTCTTTATGCATTTCTGCTGTTGTTGCTATTTATGTGGTGCTCTCCAGTAGAAGAAACCTTCAATGCATGAAGATGCTGAGAATGGTAGAGGCCTGTCCTAAGTTCCTGTCAGCTTTTATCAAAGCTGGCATTGTTAGACCCACAGAAGAAAACAAAAGGTCAGCTCTTGTCCCATGGACAGAGGCGTGGATCTTCCAATTAAATTTGACCGCAGCTTTCGAAGTTTTCCTCTTGTATGTGAATGTGAGTTTGCATGTGTAGGGGGTGGTGGTCTAGGGTTACTACTGTGGGTTAGAAGTAATGACTTAAAATGTCAGGCAGATTTATCAAAGGTATGGCTTTCTGATATTTGGACCTCCACTGAAGGCTGCAGATTCGGTTATATTTGGAGCTTAGGTAGTGCTTAGACTCTTCACTGTGCTGTAGCATGCAGTACTACTGATGCTTGATCCACCCAGACTGCGTGACTGATGGCTTGAGCTTGCTCCACATGAATTTTCTCCTGCCAGATTTTGGCCCAACTTGATGTGGCCTCAGCTCAGGCTTGTATCTGAGCAGAACGGGTGGTGTGAATGTTTGGATTCAAACTCAATGTTTCACCCTCTGGAATAGACCCAGAGAGTCCCAGCAACATAGGTCAGGTCTGTGGTGATCAGTCAGAGGACAGAGAGGAGAGATGCTTGAAGTGAGAAGGCTGAAAGGCTGTGTCTCTGTCTGTCAGAGCAGGACCTGGAGGAAATCCTTCCCAAATCTTTACAGCTATATGGCAAATCAGTAGGCAAACAGTCCAAGCTGATGTACAGGTTTCCGGATTACGTCTATAGCAGTGAATTAAATGTATCACACTGGAAACAACTGGCAAAGGGTGGCCCGTGTCTATATTATTGAATTCTCCTACTCTCTAAAAGAGGGTGACAAGATCTTATTGCCTACTGGAAATGCTCTCAGGCCTACACTAACTCCCTAACCACACCTGGGGATTGTCCAATAGAGTGATTTTCAGGTTTCAGTGTCTGGGAATATCCCCTGGCACTATTTAATCTACTAATTCATATTTTCTCTACATACCCTCTCTGTTGCTTTGGTTTTTACCTGCTTATTGTATTGCATAATAATGCATAACATTTGTGTGAGAACATCATTTCTCTGAGGTGGAACACTCTTTATCACCTTTGTGCAGGGACTGGCATTTCTCTGAACTTGCAAAAAATAGTCTTTTCTAAAAACTACCCTATGTGAGATTAAAGTCATAGCACCCAGTTGGCAGACTATGTACCAACAGATTTAATGGAGATTAAGTAAAAACACAAACCAAGGTGAAAATTCGAGTTGATCAGTTGTCACAACTATAGCCTAGCTGCATATAGCCCCAGTCTGATTTTTGTAAATGGTTCTGGAAATAGAACATGGGTAGCAAAGGTCGGGACAAGCAGTGTCCTCCTGTTGTGTCAAGATTTTGAGAGACTAATGGGAACTGCAGTGGTAGGAAGCAGCTCTATTCTTACCCAGTGCTTCTGTCAAGATGATCACTACACCTAATAAATAGGAACTTCTTGAGACAAAATAAGATGGGATCAGAATTATTTGCAAGGATTTTCTTCCCAGGGAACAGCACATAGGAAGAAAATCTGACATGATTCCTGAACAAATGAAGAGGAAAAAATATAACCATCTTTCCTCAATATACTTCCTGAAGATTCAGGGTCTACCAAAAAAAAAAAAAACCAACAAAAAAGCAGTTTTTCAGAAGAGGAAACATCCCTCTCTGGACATTTCCAAGCCCACTCTGTGGCACTGTATTTTTTGAGGGAGCAGAACAGAAGCTGTGCTTAAAAGTACTTTCTTTTTAAGTGCTTTCTCTTTAAGTTTGCTGAACAAAAACGTAATTGCAGAGAGCTGTGCCATTAGTTATTACAGTGTAAAATCAGATGTGAGAGGTCATTCCCTGGCATTAACAGCTCTGGGCACACTTGCCCAATGAACTCTGTTTTCCTGCTGGGTAAATTAATTATGTGATTGTCTCTGCTTGAAATTAAAAAAGTCCTACCCTGTTTCACATGAAGAGATCTAATGCTCCCACGTGACTTGCAAATTAGTCCTCTAAATGAGGGTCTCCATAGAAATAATTAGGTTGCTTTAGTGCGAGATATTAACATTACCCGTTTTCAGTACAAATGTCCAGAAAGTTTTCTTCCATTCCTCTTTTCAAACTGAGGTTTCATTAAACTTAATGCTACAAAGTATTTCTGACAACGGAGGCTTATGAAAACAGCTTAATGCAGAAGTAGACATGCTCTCAGTATAAACTATAAATATTACAAACACAATGGTTTGAATGTTGCATGTTACTTGTGGATCTCACATGTAAAGACCGTGCACACGTGCCGAGTGTGCACGTGCGTGCCAGTCCCAGCCTGGTGCTAATAGCAAGGGGAGATCCTCTGCCTTGATGAGCCCCTGGAGCAGCCTGTGCTGTACCAACGCTGACCCTGCCCATTGAGGGAATACCCTGCATTAGTAGGGGGAAATCCAGGAGGAACCAGTGGAGCATTGCTTGGGAGAAAGGGATTGGCTGAACAATGAGGCCAACAGGAAACACAAAGTTCAAGCAGAAAAGACAGCCCAAGGCAGTGACAGAGTCTGAAGCCTGATTACATAAAACTCAATTATACGGATAGAAAACAATAAAAACATTAAGTTGTAAGCACTGCTGCTGTTACCTCTTTCTTGGGTTGTTTGCTTCTTTGTTTATCTAGCAACCATTCTGTGAATTGAATTAGTAGTACGCAGCAACATCTTATGTGAGGAGCTGCATTTTATATTAGATGTATACACTCACTGGTCTTGGTTGTAAAGAACCTGACCTGGATAAGTGATAATTCCTTGGCTTCCATGGGTAGAAATTTTGGTGAAGACATTTTCTTTAGACATTTATTGAGTAGGTGATAGTAAAATAATAATTGGTTCAGTCGACCGGATTGTTCCCTCCCACAAGAGTGTATGAGAAAGGGAAAAAAATAGATTGCCTGCAGATGCATGCTTTCTTTCAGCTATATTTCTGAGGATGTTCTTTAACCTATAGTCGTATGAATCCTAGGATGCCTTGGAAGGCCGTGGTGCTCTCTGCAGTCTCACTCATCACTGGCTACCTGACACCATCACCCACACACATTTTCTTATCTAAAATGGACTTAAAAAACCAGAAGACCGAAACAGCAAGTGAGAAGTAGGTCAAAGAGGCAAACGAGGCTTTCTCCTTCAGATTTTTCTCCTTGAAGGTACATAGTATTAAGAGAAAACTCAGACAAGAGATTTGCTGTTAGAATAATGAAGCAGAATCTTTTCAAGTCAAAATTATTGTAAACTCATTGAAATCTTTGGAATTATGACAGTAAACAAAACTGAACTTCTGTCTCAGTAAATGTAAAGGGTTTAGTAACTGTTCCCTTACACTTGCTCAAAATCCAGGGTATTCACATTTCTTCTATTTTCTGAATGACATGAACAACGTTCACTTTTTTGCTCTGAATGGGATAGTCCAGCACGTCATAAAGTCTGGCGAACACTAACCCTCCTAATGACATGCTGCAAATTAATACATTTTTCTATTTAATAACTACATTACAGAGAATCTCTTTTTTTTTTTGCTGTGTTCTTGTAACACGTAATTATCTTCTGATTTTGCCTTTCAGACCTTGAAATGTCTATCAGTAACTGAATATTTAGCCACTTGATGTTCATTTACTTGCAGGAACGCACACATCTGTGTAGCTCTGAAGATGGAATATAGGAGAGAATATTGAATCTTCTGCATGTAAAAAGAATCCAACAGTATTAGACAGAAAAAGAGCACAAACTCTGGGCCTCAATAGTAATAACGCTCATTGAAATGGTTCAAATACCCTAATAGCAATAAATAGAAGTGAGATAACATTTTAGTATTTCTGGAAATCAGTGAGTGTTGGAACCCATTACGCAACATAAAAGCAATATAAAGGATTTTCCATCTATCCTTTTACATGCAGTAAGGAGATGGAAGTCTCTGCTTACAGAATAAGTGCAGACATACATTACTTAACCCCTGAGTACAGCAAACAGATTTCCACTTCATAACTACGTAGGTCCCTGGAGCGAGCCTCTCTCAAAAAATCCTCCTTGCATAGAAATAGAAAATAACAACAATCTTTTCTTGCACAGAAAAAAAATCTTGCACAAACTGCAAAGCCTAAACACAACCCGTCTCTAAGCTGGCGAGGCACCTGGACCCTGTGGCTGTCCCAGCGCCAACGTACGACTACCTGCAGGATCGCCTGCGGACCCCACGGCAGTGCTGGGAGAGGGTCTACCAGGTGACAGACACTCAGACAAAGAGTCAGCTCCGGTCTGGGCTTTGTCATAGGAGTGCTGCTGGCACCACTGCCGAGAGGAGAGAGACGAGAAGGCAGGGGAAAGTGTGCTGTTATTGTTTCCCGAGTCCAGCTTGAGGTTTTTGCATGCACACAAAGCCCCGCTGAAGCTACTGATGGCCAATTTGCATCAGGGCAGGTGGAAATCTCTAGGCTGCACTGCACTACTTTTGAGGACTGTCTTTTAACAGAGTAATGCACTCAACTGAGCCAAACTGATGTGCTACCAGGCAGAAATATCTCTGTGTTTGTAAGCACACATTTGAGAAAGTTTTTCAGCCACATCTTGCTGACTCTGAACCAGCTCAGACTTGTGAAAATGTCCATCAGGATTCAATCCATCAGAGGATGGACCATTTTTTTTCCCCGGTTGTTTTAACCTGTTTGTGATCCTGCCCCTGTACTCGGCACTGGTGAGGCCGCACCTGGAATATTGTGTCCAGTTTTGGGCCCCTCGCTTTAAGAGAGATATTGAGCTCCTGGAGCGAGTCCAAAGAAGGGCGACTAAACTGGTCAAGGGGCTGGAAAATAAAACTTATGAGGAGAGGCTGAGGGAGTTGGGGCTGTTTAGCCTGGAGAAGAGGAGGCTGAGGGGAGACCTGATTACGGCCTATAAATACTTGAGAAAAGATGGTGGGGAGGTAGGGGAAGGGCTCTTTACATTAGTGACGGGTGATAGAACAAGAGGAAACGGGCATAAGCTTAGTCAGGGGAGATTCAGGTTGGATGTTAGGAAGTATTTCTTCTCTGAAAGGGTTGTCAGCCACTGGAATAGGCTGCCCAGGGAGGTGGTTGAGTCCCCATCCCTGGATGTGTTTAAGAATAGGGTGGATGATCTACTTGAGGATATGGTTTAATGGGGATTAGGGATGGTTGGACTTGATGATCTCTAAGGTCTTTTCCAACCTAGAAATCTATGAAATCTATGAAACCTAGGGAGTGGCAACAATGGTGTTCTTTAAATATTGACATTTTGTGCAAGCAAGACCCAACACTCAAATTAAGGAGATTCCAGAACTCAGTGTCAGTTTAGTGTCACCATAAGTGCATTGCGCTACAGCCTGCAGCACTGACCGAGGCAAGGGGCTGCAGGGGGGCAAGAAGCCTATACACGTACAATGGACATCAGTGAGAAGTCCTGCAGTGAGGCTGCAGAGACAGCTTTAGTCTCGACGTCTTCCACCTTATGTGTGTTCCCTTGTCCTGTTTTACTGTTCTGACACTGCTTTCTTCAGTCAAATACAGCTGTGAGACAGTTTTGAAAAGTGTTGAAGGACATTGAGGCCAACACACCTGCTCTGGGCACGCAGCAGGAGAACAAGTTTTGTCTCATGACCGTGCAGCTGCACCAAGTTGCGAGAGCATGGCATTCAGTTCACAGGCTGCGTGAATACGCAGCAATACACAGGCTCATTTTCAAACAAGGGGATAGTTTTTGTACACCTGTCCCTGAGAAAATATTTCTTTCTGCACCGCAGTGGCCACAGGTATGTTTGTTTAGCTGCCTCCAACAGGAGGAAGTACCTCAAATAAACCATTGGTGCAAAGGAAAACAGAAAGCAGAGCCGTGAATCCAGGGTAACTGCCAAAACAAAGTTGTAAATATGTAAATACCTTGGTACGTTAGCTGTTAGAAAGACTTCCTCCCTCTCCCAACATTACAAACTGCCATTTACCTTCCAAGCTTGATACTGAATGTGCTTTGAGGCCTTTGCTAGGACACTGAGCACCGGGAGTTGTATGCTGTGCTGAGGGGCTTTTGGAGGTATCCTCTGCTCCACAGGGAGAGATGTGTGCACAGAGCAGGCATGGCTTTGCCTGGCAGAGCACCAGCCAGAGGATAAGCATGACACCACATTCCAATGGCTCGGCTGGAAGCACGTCCTGTTTCCTCAGCTCAAGCCGATGTACAGGGAAAGTCGTTGCAGCCATCCATGTAGATACACCAACAGCTACGGCTGGATTTTGTCAGCCTTGGATGATGATGGCTCTTAGGCTGAGAGCAGCATTATAACTGTGCCCACGCACTCTGCATGTGGCCGGAGGGTGTCTGCAGGGGCGCAACGTCTGCCTTTTCCTTCTTACCAGTGGTTTGGGTACAATACTGAGGTCTGAACAAATCTTTACCTTGCAATCAGCTTAGGCAGATGATGAGGTAGTAGTGGTTTCTGTTGTCCTGTGTTGGTCCTTCACAACACATGGGGGTGCACAAGAGGCTTGAAATTCTCTTGCAGCCTTTGAACCACCATAACCACGTAAGGGCCAGTGGGAATAGCTGCAATTCATATAGAATCATAGAATCATAGAATGGTTAGGGCTGGAAGGGACCTTCAAAGGTCATCTAGTCCAACCCCCCTGCAAGGAACAGGGACATCTCCAACTAGATCAGGTTGCTCAGGGCCTTGTCCAACCTGGCCTTGAACGTCTCCAGGGATGGAGCATCCACCACCTCTCTGGGCAACCTGTTCCAGTGTTCTACCACTCTCATAGTAAAAAATTTTTTCCTAATATCCAACCTGAACCTACCTCCCTCTATTTTAAAACCATTACCCCTTGTCCTATCATAACTGGCCCTCCTGAACAGCCTCTCCCCATCTTTCCTGTAGGCCCCCTTGAGGTACTGGAAGACCGCTATAAGGTCACCCCGGAGCCTCCTCTTCTCCAGGCTGAACAGCCCCAACTCTTTCAGCCTGTCCTCATAGGAAAGGTGCTCCAGCCCTCTTATCATCTTCGTGGCCCTCCTCTGGACCCTCTCCAACTGGTCCATGTCCTTCTTATGTTGGGGACTCCAGAACTGGACGCAGTACTCCAAGTGAGGTCTCACGAGGGCAGAGTAGAGGGGGAGAATCACCTCCCTCGACCTGCTGGCCACGCTCCTCTTGATGCAGCCCAGGACGCGGCTGGCCTTCTGGGCCGCAAGAGCACATTGCCGGCTCATATCGAGCTTCTCGTCCACCAGTACTCCCAAGTCCTTCTCCTCAGGGCTGCTCTCGATCCAATCACCACCCAGTCTGTATTTATGCCTGGGATTGCCACGACCCAGATGTAGGACCTTGCATTTGGCCTGGTTAAACTTCATGAGGTTGGTACGGGCCCACCTCTCCAGCCTGTCAAGGTCCCTCTGGATGGCATCCCTCCCTTCCAGCGTGTCGACGGCACCACACAGCTTGGTGTCATCGGCGAACTTGCTGAGGGTGCACTCCATGCCACTGTCCACGTCACCGACAAAGATGTTGAAGAGGGCCGGGCCCAAAACGGACCCCTGAGGGACGCCACTTGTGACTGGTCTCCACTTGGACATTGAGCCGTTGACCACTACTCTCTGAGTGCGGCCATTGAGCCAATTCCTTATCCACCGAGTGGTCCATCCATCAAACCCATGACTCTCTAATTTAGAGAGAAGAATGTCGTGCGGGACAGTGTCAAAAGCTTTGCACAAGTCCAGGTAGATGACATCCATTGGTTGACCCTTGTTCACCGATGCTGTCACCCCATCGTAAAAGGCCACCAAGTTGGTCAGGCACGATCTGCCTTTGGTGAAGCCATGTTGGCTGTCACCCACCACCTCCTTGCTCTCCATGTGCCTTAGCATGGTTCCCAGGAGAATCTGCTCCATGACATTGCCAGGCACAGAGGTGAGGCTGACCGGTCTGTAGTTGCCTGGGTCCTCCTTGTTCCCCTTTTTAAAAATGGGGGTTATGTTCCCTCTCTTCCAGTCATCGGGGACCTCGCCAGACCGCCACGACTTCTCGAATACAATAGCCAGTGGCTTGGCAACTTCATCCGCCAGTTCCTTCAGGACCCGCGGATGGATCTCATCAGGTCCCATGGACTTGTGCACCTTCAAGTTCCTCAGATGTTCTCGAACCTGGTCTTCAAGTACAGTGGGCGGTGGTTCATCCTCACAGTCCCTGCTAGTTCTTTCCACAGCTTGGGTGGTAAGACAAGAGGCTTTACCATTGAAGACTGAGGCAAAAAATTCATTGAGTACCTCAGCCTTCTCTATGTCCCGGGTAACCAGAGCACCAGTATCCTTCCGGAGGGGGCCTACATTCTCTTTGGACTTCCTTTTGTCCCCTACATACCTATAGAAGCATTTCTTGTTGCTTTTTATATCCCTTGCCAAATTCAATTCCTTCAGGGCTTTAGCCTTCCTCACTTGATCCCTGGTCACTCTTACAGCTTCTCTGTGTTCCTCCCAGGCTATCTGTCTCCGCTTCCACCCTCTGTAGGCTAACCTCTTCATTTTCAGTTGGTCCAGGAGCTCCTTGCTCATCCATGCCGGCCTCCTGGTCTTTTTGCCCGACTTGTTCTTCGTCGGGATGCACCTCTGCTGAGCTTGGAGAAGGTGCTCCTTGAATGTGGACCAACTTTCCTGGGCCCCTTGTCCCTCCAGGGCCACCTCCCACGGCACTTTGTCCATCAGGTGCTTCAAGAGGCCGAAGTCTGCCTTCTTGAAGTCTAGGGTACAGAGCTTGCTGAATGGTTTCCTTGCTGCCCCATGGATCTTGAACTCCACTGTGTCGTGGTCACTGCAGCCAAGGCTATCCTTAAGTTTCACATCGCCCACCAGTCCCTCCCTGTTGGTGAGCACAAGGTCAAGCATGGCACCCCTCCTTGTCGGCTCCTCTATCATCTGCAGGAGGAAGTTGTCATCCACGCATTCCAGGAACCTCCTGGACTGCCCGTGCCCTGCCGTATTGTCTCTCCAACAGATGTCAGGGTGGTTGAAGTCCCCCATGAGGACCAGGGCTTGTGACCGCGAGGCAGCTCCTATCTGGCTATAAAGCGCCTCATCTGCTCTGTCCTCCTGGCCAGGTGGCCTGTAACAGACTCCTACCGTAACGTCCCCTATCCGTCCCCGTCCTCTAACCTTGACCCATAAGCTCTCTGTCAGCTCCTCCTCCGACCCCAGGTGAAGCTCCACGCACTCCAGCCGGTTGCTGACGTAGAGAGCAACACCCCCTCCTCGTCTCCCCTTCCTGTCCTTTCTAAAAAGCTTATACCCCTCCATGTTGACACTCCAGTCATAGGAGTCGTCCCACCACGTCTCCGTGATGCCAATAAGGTCGTAGCCCTGCTCATGTACACGCATCTCTAGTTCATCCTGTTTATTTCCCATGCTGCGTGCGTTGGTGTACATACACTTTAGCAGGGCTCCCGACAAAGCCGACTCGCTGGCTGGAGTGACAGGGGTTCTCTTGGGTGGCAGCATAAGTTCATTTGAACATACCTGTGATCCTTTCTCAGCCTCTGGACCCTCGGTGCTGGCACTGGCGCCATGCTGACAGCAGTAGGCTGAACTGTGCTCCCCCTCCCCAGCAATACTAGTTTAAAGCTCTATGCACAAGTCTGGCAAGCCTTTGTCCAAGCACCTTCTTCCCTTTCTCGGTTAGGTGCACGCCATCTGCCCCTAGCAACCCAGGCTTCTCAAAATTTACCCCATGGTCAAAATACCCAAAGCCCTGGCTGTAGCACCAGTCCCTGAGCCATGAGTTAACCTGCCAGATACGTTTGGCCCTTGCAGGTCCCTGCCCCTCGACTGGAAGCACTGATGAGAACACTATCTGTGCCCCAGAGTCCTTGACTGCTGCACCCAGGGCCCTGAAGTCCCTTTTGATGTTTTTCAGATTGCTGACAGCTGTATCATTGGTACCCACATGAAACACCAGTAGTGGGTAATAGTCTGTGGGCCGTATGAGGCTAGGTAATCTCTTGGTAACATCCCTGATACGAGCACCCGGGAGACAGCATACCTCCCGAGACAGCGCATCGGGTCGGCAGATGGGTGCCTCCGTACCTTTTAGGAGGGAGTCACCCACTACCACCACGCGCCTCTTTTTCTTGGTGGCGCTAGTTACCACCCTTGTTGGTTGAGCTGCCTCGTCTTTCTCCAGTACCTCCCCCGAGGTGTTAGGTTTTACTTCTTCGGTCTGCAGAGTGGCAAAGCGGTTCTGCAGGGGTATCATGGGGTTCTGGGGAAGCTGCTGCTTCTTCCTGCTGCGCCTGCTGCGCCGTACAACTTCCCATTTGTCGGCATCTTCTGCCTTCTTACTTACCTTATGTGTCAGTGGAGGGGTTTCTGGTTGGTGCACTGGTTGCTGCGGTTCGGGTGCAGACTGCGCCTGGAACCAAGCATCCAGCTCCCTTTCAGCCTCCCTGATGTCCCTCAGCCTCCTGACAGCCTCTTGCAGTTCAGCCACCTGCCGCAGGAGCTCCTCCACCTGGATGCACCTTCTGCAGTCAGGGCTGGTGCCTGCCCCAGAAGTAGGATCCAGGCACTGCCTGCAGCCCAGGGTCTGCACCGCCGCCTCTCCCCTTGGCTGTTCCGTCTGCACGGAGACATCGACTGCCGCAGGGGGAGCCGGTGCAGACCTCGCGGCCGAAGCTGCAGCCCTTGCTCTAAGGCGGGTGTTGGCCATGTTATCCTGAGAACCAGGAACAGCAAACGTCCCGGGTCGGCGCCCTCCCTGCGCGAACTGCCGCGCAAACTGCCGCGCAAACTGCCGCGCCCCTAGTTCTGCCGCGCCACGCCCCTGTTTGCCCGCTCCTGGTCGCAGCGCTCCGGGTCGCTGCGCTCCTCAGGGCCAAATATATATAATATAATCAAATCAAATATAATCAGTTTGCTGTGAAGAAGTCCTTGCATTAATGACAAGTTGGTCCTTATATGTTGCAGAATTGACCTGACTGAGGAAGATAAGTTAAGCAGAAATGACCTTCTCTCCTTTTTGCACTGGAAAAATCTCTACTCCTGTAGATCACTTATTCTTGAAGGTGTCAGGAAGAATAAACATGTCAGAGTGTCTCATAACAACAAGAAAAGCTGCAGGAACAGCAAAAGCAGTAGATCTAAACAGTGTTTTGGCTTGCCAATGTATAGCCATAATGACAAATACTGAGAAGGCAATTTTAGTAAGATGTGTACACCTTATCTCCTGTCTTCCAGGCAACTTTCTAACATCTTTCTAAATTACTAAAGAGCAATAATATATTCTAATACTGTGACAAGTCTTATCAAGCCAGTACAATGTAACACCATTTTCTATTTTCAGTCATGTTGACCTGCAGTAAACCAGATCCAATGACTAAATACTGATAGCTAAATGTACTCATTCCAGTGTCACCCTGTAAATAAAGCAACACTTTTTTCACATTTGGCATGAACATTAAGTTGAATCTATATATTGAACATCTACACAAGCTATATATATCATTCTATTGTGTACAATATAAAACTCATTGAAACTAATTTTCTCAAAGTTACTTATGTTGTAGAAATAATATTTATATTAAAACAACAAACTTTAATTTCTGAGTACCAAAATTCTAGCTTTGCATTTTGCAACATTCAAAATAAATGGTATTATAAAGCCTATCATCAATAGCATCAAAAACACAGAAATTCTCTTTTCTCCATCTGGAAGTACTTGAAAAATAAATAAATACAGGCAGTGAGTCTTGACACAGTTAGTCATGGATATCATAAGTCATTGAGGTTGACTTGGGCTATAAACTGTCAGCTCCCATGGCGTATCTTGTCACAACAGAGAGCACTTTTCAAATATTATTAGAGATTGAAAATTATCTTATTCCTTTCTTACAGTTGACACAGATATAGTCATGTGGAAGATAGGAAATCTTATCATTTTTAATTTGAGTCTGGAAAATATTTCTCTAGTATATACTTCTATGCATTTTGTAAACTAAAACATTCTATATCTATAGGGAAGAAGTTAAAAAGAAGATTTACAGAGCAAGATACAGCTAAAAAATCAGAATTTCCACAAAACCAGAAAGAAATCTGTCACTACTTTGAGAAATCTTGCTGCTTTCAAATAACAAACTACAGGAAAAAAAACAACAAAACAAACATTGAAAATAACAAAAGTAATGCCCCTTTTAAAAGAACAGTAGTTTCGCTCCTCAAGCATTCAGAAGACAGAAAATGCCAGCTTTAAGACTGATATTTTCTGTGTGCATGATAATAACTTTGCTTGGTGTCAGAGATAACTCAGTGATGTCAAGAGGGAAAACATCCAATTCTTCTTACCTTCTAGCCCAGACACCTGAAACAAGAATATGTCTTTCTTCTGCCATATCTTTATCACATTTGCTGTCTTTATTTTGCAGTGAATGAGGAATACTTCCGGGTGAACAGTTCCTTCTAATTTTATTAAAACTTTATCTTAAAAAGAAATTGCAATCAGGATTAGTTAAAACATAATTTTATAGGTTTCGTATTTCTGAATAAGCACCTAATATTTATTTTTAAAAATACTGCAAAATACTTTGCACATGAAGACAGAAAATTATCACCAGGGCTCAGTCTTAAGGCTGTACGATTTGTATTCATCAAATCGGCTAAGAGAATGGCTAGTAATAGAAGCAATTTTTATTGACTTACCAGCCTTAGAAGGTGTTACCATTCATTTTTTTAACAGGTTTATTACCTGTTTGCTAGTGGAATAGCAATAAACATCAGTCTCTACAGAGGAAGAAGCTAGGACAAACAGAGCACAGATGAGGACTGAGGATCGGCCCAGGTTCATTCTCAAAGACTGAGTATTTCTTCTCGTTTGAACGAAACAACATGAAGTTTTAGGTGTGAGTCGCTTGTTCTTTTTTCATGTTGTTACAGTTCTGTTCACAGTAAAAACCTTGCTCTGATGCCAGAGTGACTTTCATAAAAACACGTAATATCAAATCAAACCGGTTTCTTTCTACTACAAAGTAACAGAGGAGAAATAATAGTTGCCATAGACCTTGGCTTATATAAGGCTTTGACACTGTACTGCATAGAATTCCAGTAACCAGACTAAGGAATATTAAGATGAAAAAAAGCAGTTGCCAAAGTCATGGGAAAATTCTACCTTGGAATTCATTAACAGATTCAGGTACATTATGTAAAGGACTGAGTAATGCTCTACAGACATCAGTCCTAAGGGAGCGGTACTATCAGATATTTTCTTTAATGATCTAAATGATCAAATAGAAAATGTGCTGATTACATTTGAAGACACCAATAAGCTGATAGTGTACACTGAGAAACAGGATTAGAGTTCGACAGGATTCTGATACACAGGGAAATGCTATAAAAAAGAAAAAGTACTGTTTAATAAGGGCAAATGCCAGACCGTGAACTTGGGTAAGAACAATGTAACTGCACAAATATAGGAAAAGGAACAAAGGGCTAAGTTAGAGCTCTGCGGGAGTATATTTAGAATTCTTGTGAATCATAGCTTCAATAGGAATCAAAAGGATTGTGTAAAGGCAAACTCCATATGATTAATCACCCACAATGATTAATCAACTGGCATAGCTAACAAGACATTTGAAGTAATCCTGCTCGTTTCAGCACCGACCTCTGCTGAAGTACAGCAACATTGAACATTGAGCAATGAAATTCAAAGACGATAGGAGTTACTTGGTCTGCTTCCAGAGGAAAAAAAGCTCTGGGAACCGAGAATGAAGAGAGGGCTACAAAACAGGTGAAGAGGAAAATTTGGGTGAGCTGGAGTATTTTTCCTTGTTGCCTCATTACTTTCAGGATGAGAACAAAGGCTTCATATTTCAAACTTTGAATGTTGAATTCTCCCGGGGAAAACGAAACTACTCATATGCCAAAGTCCTGTCATGGGGGATTTAAAGACTGTTCTCACTTCTCAGAACCACTGCAAGTGGCAGTGAAAGAGTCTACAATGTGACGAAGTTGCCAATCCCAGTTTTTCACAATTCCCTTCCTCATCCTCTGCCAAAAAAATCAACAATGTTCTTTACTTCACTTCTGTCATGGTTTAGACCGATCCAGCGACTAAACTCCACACAGCCGCTCTCTCACTCCTTCTGCAGTAAAGTGGAGAGGAGAAAAATACAATAAAAGAGCTGAGGGTCGAGACAAGAACAGGGGGAGCACCCACCAACCACGGTCCTGGGCAAAACAGACTCAGCTTTCTTAAAGCAAAACAATTTATTAACAGTTACTTAAAGAATAAAGACATTCAAAACCAGTTACTTGAGAGGATAAAAAGAAACAAAGCCAGATTGCAAAAACAACACCTCCCCTCCCCTCTTTCCTTTTCTTCCCGGCTCTGCCTCCTCCCCCAGTGGTGCAGGGGGACAGGGAATGGGGGAGTGCAGGTCAGTTCATCCCATGCTGTTACTGCCACTCCTTTCTTAAAGGAAGAGGAGTCCTTACACCCCTTTTTTCCCCTGCTCCAGTGGATCCCCTACTTACGAGGAAAATCCACAAACTTCTCCAGCGTGAGTCCTACCCACTGGATGCAATCCTTCCCCATCAAATTGCTCCAGTGTGGGCTTTACCACAGTCTCGAATTCTTAGGGAGTTGTGGCCACTCGCTCCAGCGTGGGTTGTCACACAGACTCCAGATGCCTCTCTACTGTGTCATGCGTCCCATGCTTCATGACTGTCCTCAGGCCCAGGCATCTCTTCTCCAACGTGGGCTTCTCCATGGGCCGCAAGTGGGCCTCTGCTCCACTGAGTCCATCCTGGCTGCAGGGGGCTGCCTGCCGTCTCGCCACTGGTTGCAGGGGAAACTCAGATCCGGCACAACTTGTCCCTTTCCATCTTCACTGACCTGGTGTATGTGTAGCCGCTTGTCTCAGATCTCAGTTCTCTCAGGGTGAACTCAGCCCAGTGGGCACCCCGGGAGCGGGGCTCTCTCCGAGTTCCCCAAGCGGCTCCACCGCCGCCATCCTCAGCGAGTGGCACCGGCCCAGCCTGGGCCGCCGCCCGGCCGGGAGCCGGAGAGCGGGGGCAGCGCTCCCCTCCCCTCTCCTCGCTCCTGGGCAAAGCACCTTTTCCAGTTCCTTTGTCCCGGCTTAAATAGGGCAATTCGCAGACGCGCCGATTGGCTCAAACCCCAAGGGGGATGGGAGTCCGAACTAGGGAGGTCACAGGGAGCAAATCCCCTCTCTTGCCACCAGAACCGCCACCCCCTATCAAGCCATCACAACTTCCTAGCTTTAGAGTCTTTAAGAAACTCTTATTTCACATCTTCAAGCCTTTCACTACTACCACAACACCTAAAAATATCTTTTTTATGTGCTCTCTTGATTCCAGGACTTCTTTGAGTCTTGCATCTTTGGGACTTGGGTCTATGGGTCTTAGAAAATATGACAGATACTTATAATATTGCCAGCAGTGACGGTCCCTGGCTTCTGACCCAGTTCCCATTGAACGGGTACTCACTGCTCAAAGCTATTATTTCAAGCTTATCCTGAACTCAAGCATTATGTCTGGATTGCATTCATTTTGCAAAACAGCCAGAGCTAATTTCTTTGTCTTAAAGGAAAGAAACAGAAAGGCAGAGAACAATTAAAAACTTCAGCTCCTTCTTCATGCTAGTTGCCTTCATTTTGTAAACTGTATTCAATGCTCTCTGAAGCCTCCAGAAGTGTGAGATACTCATTTAATCGGCAGAGTGCTGTGTCGCAAAATCACACTTGCCTGGTTGGAAAGAGAGAGGACACATCCTGATCCCTTGCTTGTCATGCCACAGTTTCTAGCTAAACAGTTATCCTTCAGAAGAGTCCACCATAGCAGAGGTGGTTTCTATGGCATGGACACACACCTGGGAAGCACCATGTTGATTTCTTAGCATACAGACGAGGAGTTAGTAGGCTGTGCAGTTTTCAGTGGCTAGTGTTACACAAACTGCATCGTTCTGTTGTTCTGGTGCCTTGATTGTCCAGATCAAGGACCTGACAGGAGGATTCATGGTCCAGGTTTCCTCCTCCAGATAAGCGAGGTGTGGGCTGAGAAGGGATGGGGCTAGTTTGATCTTGTCCTGACGTAGCCTTGGTATCTGGCCAGAGTTGGCACCTGGGCCCAGGGGCCGGGAGTGTTCACAGCTTCCACAGTATAGACACAACCACTAACACCTGAGTTTACCTAGAAATAAATCATGAAGTTGACAGGAAAATCTGGGCATGTAAACATCACTTTGGGCATCCAGTGTTCAGACACTACCAAAATTGCCATCCAGTTGCAAGGTACTCTAAAAAAAGTCTTAAGTGCCTCAACAACTAAATGCCCAAGGAATAACATCCTTTACTGCTACACTTCTATTCCTTGGGATGGATAAGGACTGATACACCAGGGGCAGGGAAGGGGTAGAGAGGATGAAGGGTGTGCAGTTCCGCTATGACAGTTACAGTATGATGCACTCCCGTTTGCTTTCTAACAGAAAGAGCATGTATGTGCTTGTTTCATTCATATAAAGGCTATCTCTGCCTCACATGAATGCTAAGCACCTATATCTCCCAACTTTTTGCTCCTATGACAATTCTAAGTGGTCAAGAGTGGCAAATAAGTATGATCACTTTATATGTCACTTAGTTTCTTCCTCAGTGTTTCAGTTATCCTTTTTTCTCTTCATTTTTCCACTGTGGCTCTTAAGAGACTCAGCTTCCTCTTTTTAACCAGTTATCAGTTGTGCTGGTTTTGGCTGGGGTAGAGTTAATTTTCTTCACAGTAGCTACTGTCTTTTGTATTTGCGCTGAAAACAGCATTGATAATACAGAGATGTTTTAGTTATTGCTGAGCAGTGCTAACACAGAGTCAAGGCCTTTTCTGCTTCTCACCTCACCAGCGAGGAGGCTGGGGGTGCACAAAGAGTTGGGAGGGGACACAGCTGGGACAGCTGACCCTGACTCACCAAAGGGATATTCTATACCATACGACATCATGCTCAGTAACAAAAGCTGAGGGAAGAAGGAAGAGGGAGCATTTGGAGTGATGATGTTTGTGTTCCCAAGTAGCTGTTAGACATGATGGAGCCCTGCTTTCCTGGAGAAGACTGAACACCTGCCTGGTGATGGGAAGCGATGAATGAATTCCTTGCTTTGCTTTGATTGCATGCACAGCTTTTACTTCACCTATTTGTCCTGGTTTTGACCTGGACAGAGTTAGTTTTTCTTTTCAGTAGCTAGAATAGTGCTGTGGTTTTGATTTAGTATGGGATATGCTGTGAGAAGAATGTTGATAACACTCTGATGTTTATAAATAGTTGGTGCTGAGACATGAAAGACGTTTCAGTTTACCAGTGTGCAGGTACACAGCAGGCTGGGGGAGGGAGCATGGCTGGAACAAAAGATTTGCAACTGCTAATTTACAATTTGAGCTGACACTTGGGATAGAGGACCAAATTGGCCAATTGAATATTCCATATCATGCAATGCAATGCCCAGTTTGACAGAGAAGTTTGGATTCTCTCTAGGATTTCTTGGACTCTTAGGTTCTATCTCTCTCACTGTCTTTTTGGATCTTTCATTTTGGGACTCTTGCTCTTCCAGGATTGCAGTTTCGTGACTTACCTGTTTTGAGATCGCTTGCCGGGACAGAATAAGCGTTGGTCACTGGGTAGTGAGCAGTGCATCACTTGTTTGTATATATTATTACAATTTTTATTATTATTTTAATAATTATTACTTTAAATTTTGTTTTATTTCAATTATTACATTGTTCTTATCTCAACCCATGAGTCTTCTCTTTTCCCCTTTAATTCTCTTCCCCAGTCTCCAGGTGAGTGAGTGGCTGTGTGGCGTTTAGTTGCTGGCTAGGTTAAACCATGACACTATTGAATTGTCTTTAAATCAATGCACAAGTTTCTCACTTTTACTCTTCTGATTCTCTACCCTATCCCACCATGGGGGAGTGAGCAAGTGACTGTGTGGTCCTTAGTTGCTGGCTGGGATTAAACCATGACAGTCCTTTTTTTTGCCCAACACGGGTCACGAAGGTTTGAGATAACAACAGACGTGCCTAGAACATGTTAAAACATATTTGTTATAAGCATTCATTATATTAGATTAATAGTTGCTGGTCACAATGTTGATTTATTTGCTGTCAGAGTTGTTGTGCTTGCTCTCAGAGTCATGTTATGTAACACTTTACTTGCTGTGTATGTTCCCTGTTGTGCTGTTTATCATCTCTGAGGGCTGGATTAAGGTTATCATTTTGTTATACTGTGTAACGCTGGCTTATGATTTGATAAAATTACTGGTCATGAGACTAACCTAGTATTCACACTCAGCATGGCCTCCATCTCCATACTTTGGGAACCATGTCTCAGAAATTATTAATAATTACACTCTTTATCTTTTCTCCTTTGAGAACCAATTTGTGGAGGAGACAAAGGGGAACACTTTCCTCCCCTCCTTCACCTTCCCCTTTTCCTCTGAGCTAGTTACAATAGCTCTTGAGAATTTTGAATACCCTTGGGATGTTCACATCAGCACATTCTTATTGCTATGTCTCCTGAATGTGTTTCAAGTCTTGTTTAAGGTTAAACAACTATTTAAGAACACCATCCAGAGATCTGTCCTGAGGCTGGATAGTTATGAGTGGCAGTGTGTGTGGGATAGTATAGGCAAGTACCTAGGACAGTGGGCACCTACAATATTTTGGAATTTTACCCCTGAACAAGTGCAGAATCCTGAAAGTCTAGTAAAATATTTGGGAAAAGTATGATGTCACCCTGGCAATTCCAGACACAAATCACTGCAACATGTTGGGGCCTTGACCATGCGTATCAAGCCCTGTTCAACACTATTCAGTAACTCCACGGAGAAGTGAAGGTCCCTGGATCTGATGACAAAACAACAGACACTGTGGCTACTCCAACTCCTGTGACAGGCACTGCAGATTAACCAGAGAACCAACACTTGCCGGTATCAGTCTCTCTTGTACACAAGAAGAAACATTGGATGAGAAAATCGACACATTTACTAAAAGTAGATGAATCAGGGCAATCATGAGAACAGGAGGAGGAAGAGGAAGAACCTATAAAGAAGGTGAAAACCACCTGATCCCTATCCTTGAGTGAGCTGCAAGATATAAGAAAAGATTTCAGCCATTGTCTAGGTGAGTACGTTGTTGTCTGGCTGCTCCAATGCTGGGATAATGGGACAAGTAGTCTCAAATTAGAGGGAAGAGAAGCCAAGTAGCTAGGATGCCTTTCTAGGGAAGGGGGCATTGACAAAGCGATTGGAAAAGGGGAGCAATGGAGAGAGGTATTCGGTACCTGAAGGAATTAGCTGTGCTGGAGGTGATTTATGATGACCTAGACAATGAGCAGCCGTCCAAAGATCCAGATGAAGTCAAATGCATGTGACTCACATGAAGGAAGCCTGTACAGAGTGCACCATTGTCAAATGCCAACTCATTGGCAGTACTGACCTGGAAAGACGGAGAGGAACAAACGGTGGATGAACTGGCTGGCCAACTCCAACAATGCAAAGAGAGTCTCTCTTCCTCCCTACGGACCTGCATCTCGGCTGTAGAGAAACGGTCCCCGGAGTTCTAACAATTCAAAGAGGATATGCCTTACTCCTCCCCTGTAGGGACCAGTATCTCAGCTATCAGGAGTGAAGGTTCCTCTGCTCAAGAGAGAGGATATAGTGGGTACATACTATGAGACACCCTGTGGTTTTGCCTGTGTGACCATGGAGAGGACACAAAGAAGTGGGATGGAAAACCTACCTCAACTCTAGAGGCATGGGCATGTGAGTTGCAAGGAAAAACAATCACAAGGGGGGCAGTGGTTAATGAGGAGGTATTGGATAGTGTGGGACCTGAGCATGACATAAATGGTGTGGAGAAAGGGGTGGAGAACGTGCTGGATTTGACTGGGGTACAGTTAATTTTCTTCATTCATAGTAGCTAGTATGGGGCTATGTTTTGGATTTATGCTGGAAGCAGTGTTGATATGACAGGGATGTTTTAGTTATTGTTGAGCAGTGCTTGCACAGAGTCAAGGCCTTTTCTGCTACTCACTCCACCCCAACAGTGAGCAGGCTGGGAGTGCACAAGGAGTTGGGAGGGGACACAGCTGGAACAGCTGACCCCAACTGACCAAAGGGATTTTCTATACCATATGACATCATGCTCAGCAACAAAAGCCGAGGGAAGAAGGAAGAGGGGAACATTTGGAGTGATGATGTCTTTCCAAGTAATCGTTACACATGATGGAGCCCCGCTTTCCTGGAGATGGCTGAACACCTGTCTAGTGATGGGATGCAGTGAATGAATTCCTTGTTTTGCTTTGCTTGTGTGTTGTGGTTTTTGCTTTGCTTGTTAAGCTGTCTGTCTCAGCTCATGAGTTTTCTTTCATTCTTCTGATTCTCTCCTCCATCCCACCAGAGGGGAGGAGTGAGCAGCGACTGTGTGATGCTTAGTTGTTAACTGGTTTAACAATGATGTCAGCATAACCATTATTCAGGTATACTTAATTAAGAAGTCACATCAAATCCCTTCACCAGTGAATAGCTGCCATGTCCTAACTCACATTTTCCCATGACAACAATCTTTCTACAGTGCTTGCCTTTCTATCGTCTCCGGAGTGATCCAAGCTGCTTTCCAAAACTCTGGATTTTCATGTTTTCCTGGTAATTTCTTGGCCCAAGGTTTTAAAGAAACTCATCTGACACATGTTTGCATTCTGTCTTTGTCACTTGCAGCATATTATTCTACATTGTGAAAAAAGTGGAATAGATCCAGCACTTGGCATCTATTAAGCATCTGTATTCCAACTAACAATTAATTAGGATTAAGTGTTCTTTAAAGTATATCTTGTTGCCGAAGAAAATAATTACCAACTATTCATCACATACTTCTTTCAGATATTTAAGCACTAAATGTATGTTTTTCCAAATGATCTTAGGAGACTTGTGAAATATTTAAATTGCATTATACTCTAAGATCAATTCAGAAATGTCCAAGTTTCTCATAGGAAAACTAATGTTTTACTGCAACGCTTCTGTTGCTCTACTGGTAGTGTTAAAAACACAACCTTTTCCTCACAGCACTCCAAAATGTAGTTTACTGCTACATAGCAAGAAAAGCAAGTTATATCAATATAAAATCTTTGTAGATTGTAGAACTACACTCCCATGTCAGTGAATGGAGAAGAGCACAATGTGGGATGCTTTTGCTGGAAGAAGAGAGTGATGACCAGGATTTCTTGCAACCAATGTCATCTAAGACACTTGTCAGTGGAGTGGGTTGTCAGGTGGGGCTACGGACCTTTTGGTTTCTACATAATGGTTCATAGATGTGTGCCCAATGCTGTCATGCTGGTGAGAAAGGATGTATAAAAAGAGTGCTCCTTCCCCATCACATACTTTGAGAGGAACTCTTCTGCACATTGGCAGCTTATGTCTTTCGAACGACCTAGATAGGAAGTTCTCTCCAGTTTCACATCAAAAGATCAATCATAATCTTTCTGGGAAATCAGTGATGAAGCTCAGTCTCTCTGGTTAGGCCTCCGGGTCTAGGAACATACTATATTTCAAAATTCAATGTAATGAACCTAAGCATTAGCATTTTATAACTTGTAATAATCCATTCTAAATCTGAAGGATAATTAAACTAAACATACCAAACTTGCCTGCAACTAGAACTGGTTGTATGTCATTTGAACAGATAAATTGCAAAAGTTTATTTGCATATCCAGATAAATTAACACCCACAAAAATATTCAATAATAAATAAAGTAAGCTTAGTTTTTGAGTACTGGAACTCACGTATCAGAATAAAAAAAATGCAAATAATAATTATGCAAAACTTATTTTAACTCCACAAGAAGACTTATAAAATACCAAATCTGAAATACCAGAAAAATAACAAAATACTGCTGGGTATAGTGTGCATATTTTGTCAATTGCTGATATCAGAAGCACATGTAGTAGTATCTTTTCTGATTCTTTAGGTACAATGTGTTTAGAATAGAATAGAATAGAATAGAATAGAATAGAATAGAATAGAATAGAATAGAATAGAATATTATTTCAGTTGAAAGGGACCTACAATGATCATCTTGTCCAACTGCCTGGCCAATTCAGGGCCGATCAAAAGTTAAAGTGTGTTATTAGGGGCATTGTCCAAAAGCCTCTTAAACACTGACAGGCTTTGGGCATAGACCACCTCTCGGGAAGCCGTCTTTGACAACCCTCTTGGTAAAGAAATGCTTCCTAGTGTCCAGTCTAAACCTCCTCAGATGCAACCTTCCCCAGGGAGAAGAGCTTAGCATCTTCATCTCCACTTCCCTCCTCAGGAAGGTGTAGAAAGCAATGAGATCGCCCCTCAGCCTCTTTTTCTCCAAATTAAATAAACTCAAAGTCCTCAGCTGCTCCTCACAGGACAATCCTTCCAGCCCTTTAACCAGCTTTGTTGCCCTCCTCTGGACACCTTCAAGGACCTTCACATCCTTCTTAAATTGTGGGTCTCAGAACTACACACAGCACTCGAGGTGAGGCTGCACTAATACTGAATACAGCGGGAGAATCACCTCTTTTGACCAGCTGGTTATGCTGTGTTTGATGCACCCCAGGGTGCGGTTTGCCCCTTTGGCTGCCAGGGCACACTGCTGACTCACATTGAGCCTTTTGTTGACCAGCACCCCAGATCCCTTTCTTCAGGGTTGCTCTTCAGCCACATGTCTCTCAATTTATACTTGTGTCTGGCATTACTCTGTCCTAGGTGCAGAATCTAGCATTTTGGCTTGTTAAATTTCATCCCATTAATCAAAGCCCAATGCTCCAATCAGTCTAGATCCCTCTGCAAGGCATCTTATCCCTTAAAAGAATCAACAGCACTTCCCAGTTTGGTATCGCCAGCCTATCATCAGCTCTGCTGTACTCAAAGCATTGATTCAAAATCTTTTTTTTTTTTTTCATCATGTATAAAAGTTCATCCTTCCCTCAAAACAAATGTTTTATATGTTCAGAATTATTTTACTAGTCCTGTAGATTGTCCACTCACTTATAAATGCAAATAAGTCCTCTAGGGAATGACCACCTGTTTCAGCCTTTTCTTCTCCATAATGAAATTAGAGTGAAATGGTTTTAACAGTGAAATTGTAATAACCAAGTGATTTCAACTTATTCTGTTTAAAAAAAAATAAATCTTGAGTCTAAGTTATGCTTAAAGAAAATAATTAAGGAATTTTATTTATTTTTGTAGCATTAAATTTTTAGGAATAAACACACTTCAGACAAGGTCTAATTAGCAGAATAGTATGATAGGTAAATATTGAATGTGACTGCCGTGATCGCTGCTCAGTTGAAGGCAGACCTGTCCTTGCAGATAATTTACACACAGAAATACTACAAGGAGATGGGACACCACTTTGAAATACTATCTAGTACATTATTTGCCACAGTTATCACTATTCTTTAAAGGTTTCATGGTTACTTACTGACACAGATATTTGTGCTTAAGAAGTGTTTGTAACACTTGTTGACTGCTCATTGTGTGCTGCTGCTGGGGGACTCTGACCAGGAGTCATTAAGAAAAGATGGACATTGAAAGTCGGGGGTGAGGGTCCTCTGTCTCCTTTCTAAACATAGATCTCTAAAGAAATAAGCTTCCAAGGAAGTCATGAGCTCAGGCAAATTTCATCCCTCTATTTTACAAGCCTTGATTCCCACAGGACTGCCTCACTAGAAAAAATACTGTGTCTTGTGTGTCGCAAGCCCCATAATGTGTGTAAGAGCATATGAATACATAAAACAAGAATTTTTGAAGTTAATCTCACCCCAAAACAAACACACTTTAATAAAGGTTTCTAATGCCATAGTGTGAGATGGTTTAGCGCTGGTCAGCAGCTCAACTCCACCCAGCCGCTCACCCACTCGCTCACAGTGCGATGGGGGAGAGAATCAGAAGGGCAAAACTGAGAAAACTCGTGGCTTGAGATAAAGACAGTTTAATACATAGAGCAAAAGCTGCACATAAGGCATTCATTAACTACTTCCCATGGGCAGGCAAGTGCTCAGCCATCTGCAGGAAAGCAGGGCTCCATCACACACAATGGCTATTTGGAAAAACAGCTCCCAAAGTCCCCCCTTCCTCTTGCTTTACCCCAAACTTATTGATGAGCACAACGTCATACAGTATGGAATATCCCTTTGGTCAATTGGGGTCAGCTGTCCCAGCTGTGTCCCCTCCCAACTCCTTGTGCACCCCCAGCCTACTCACTGATGCCATGGTGTGAGAAGCAGAAAAGGTCTTGACTCTATGTAAGTGCTGCTTAGCAATAACTAAAACATCCCAGTGTTATCAGCGCTGTTTTGGTCACAAACCCGAAATACAGCACCATACTAGGCTGCTGTGAAGAAAGTTAACTCCATCCCAGCCAGACCCAATACATAGTGATATTCAAACACAAACATGGAGATTTAATCGAAACAGATTAGGCACTGTTCCTTCAAGCGTACATATGTGTTAAATATATTATGCATTAATACATTGTATATGGCAGATATGGATGGCAAACATAATTAAACCAGGTATCTAGGTCATTAACTAATAAAACACTATAATTAATAAAGCATGAGTAATCAAAGTCAAATTATTCATTATGAATTATAAACAGTTAAAGTTTGATTTAACTTTTCTGCATTTTCTTTGATCAGAATGAGATAAGACTTCTGTCAGATGTTCCAAAAAATTCCCATTGCTCAGAAGTGAAGGCTTGATCTAAATATGGAGGACAAATGACAAATTTGAGTCATAAATGACAAATTGAGTTAAATCTAATCTGTATGAAAGTGCCTTTAATCTGACACTTAGGCCTCTAAATTTTCTTTATAATCGACATTTTAGAAAGGAATATTCCAGGTTGTTTCATTTAAGGTTGTTGTGCCCTGTATATTTTGGGCAGAACAGATAGGACAGCCAGTAAGTTCTACTCATGTTTGACACATCCCCGACAATCATAAATTTAGGCAGACCAAAACACTTTGAACTCTGTGGTGTTGACTGAGAGCCAATTCACCAAATGCACAGGTGAAAATAAATGACACGCAGCTTTTTGGTAGATGGCAGAAAAGCAAAGCAGATGGAGGACAGGCTTGTCCTTGGCAACTCAAGTGCAGGACTTAATAGCATTCGAATTGGGAAAGGTCAGTGAACACCCAGGCTGGACTTTAGGCTGTGGTCCAGGACTGGCGCTGCTGGCAGTGGGGACGGACAGGACGTCTCCAGGGGCTGGAGACCATGGTGGGGGCATCTCACCACCTGCAGCTTCCTTGGGGCTGACTGAAAAGCGAGAACAGTAACCATGGCTGAGGGCCACTCCAGCTTGAGCAGCACTTGGCAAGGGCAGATCTATCCTGCTCTTTAGGTACCATAGGTGCCCAGCAAGGTGGTGTCAAAGTTATCTCTTCTGAACTACTGAGGTAACTCACTGAAGTCAATAAACTTGTTGGTGTCTGTGCCAGCAGCAGGAAATACGGCATCCTCCAAGCTCTGGCAAAAAGTCAGTGGCTAGGTTAAAAACTTGAACACTTTGTTCTCCTTTCAAATTATAAGTAAGGATGTACATGCCCCTGTGGACTGTGAGGGAATAGCTGATGTCAAAGCACCATCTTGCTCTGTCTGCCCTTTTCTGTCTATTAGAGATGATAAAGCTGCAAGACTAATACCCTTTCTAATGAGACTGACAAGGGAAAGGCTGGTTATTAGAGGGGAAAAAAAAAAAAAAAGAGAAAAAATTACTTTGGTAATTAATCCATTGTTTCTCAGAGATTCCAGTGGCGTTGCTTACAGTAACTCCTGCAGGGATACTGTATTTGCTTGGTAAAACTAATAGCAATTTCATTAAGCTAACAGCTCCTAATGCTAATAATAATTCTGTTAAATCTTTATGGATATATTTGTCCTTGCCTTACTTTTCCTTTTTCCATTTATTGTGGATACACTTCACGGTCTCTTGTGTCTCAGATTAGTGTGCGGTATTGCCACAAGATCATTGTCGAGTCTTACTGTGCCTTTTTAAAATGTGAAATATCTGCCTCACACTGTCCTCAGGGACTTCAGGAAGAGCAGGAGTAGTCTGTATCTCATTTTAAAATCTATGAAATATGTTTATCTCTTTATATTTTTGTTTATGAAGGCATTTATCTTTAGATGCATTTAAAGAGTTTTAAAATAAGTGAAAAATAGGAGCGAAAATGGGACAGCAATGTCACATTATGACAGAAATGTGACAGAAATGACTTGTCAAGGTCTTTCCAAATGAAAAGTCTACCTTCCTCTTTCAGCCTTCTCTGAGGCAGACTGAAAACAGAAAGCTTTTGTCCAAAATTCAATCCCTCTCCAACTTTGATTGTCTGCTTCTCTGTGCAAGACACTGTGAGCTGCAATGCAGCTAGTAATGCCGTGCTGACTGCTATAGCGGCCTTTTATGTATGTGGTACATGAGGTCTGGCAATTCAGATCCTAGAGGGACACTCATCTGGAATAACTCAAGCAGTCTGGTCATGAAAAAAGAGGAGGAGGAAGACAAAGGTAGCAGCAGCCAGCTGATGCTGATGCTTCTGTGATGCTAACAGTGCAGCATCAGGAAGAGTGGAGAGGCAAACAGAGAGAAATTAAGGGAATAGTGAGACAAAAAATATTAGTTTTCATCATAAGAGGTAAATTATTGACACTAATGCAATTTCTGCCAGTTCCCAGGACTGGAGTTAACCATGTGCATAGAAACATTTGTTTTCCAGGTAGTAGCACAGTCTTGACTGACTTTTCCCCCAAAAAAGGAATATTGGATACAGCACGGGCATTAGCAAAAGTGTAGACATCAAAAGATTGCCTCTTGGATGGATGCTTTCTAGGGTGAACTGGAAGAAAAGTGAATTTTTGTCCAATTAACACTTTACATTTTCAGAACTCTCAAATTGTGGGGAAAAGAGGCAGATCTCCAGTGAGCTCTGCCTGACAACACTGCAAGTGTGTAACACTCAAGTAACGGTTCCCCCAGATTTGTACTGCTTGGTCTCTCATTGCATGCACACAGATATTCAAGTATTCGTTTGACACAGTCGGCCTGAACTAAATAGTTTTACTGCTAGGTATCCAGAAGCTTGTGTGGAAACTGTTGGTGGGCTCTGTCCAAACCCTAATGAACAGGCAGATGATACTCACGTTGCTAAAACGCTTCAACACCAGGAGTCTTCAGGGTTGGTTCACCAAAGAAACTTAAATGTCAGGGTGCCTCTTCATCCTTTGATGTGATTTCCTAGCTGCAGGGGAAGCTGACTAATATCAGGGAAGGTTGAGCAGCCGAAGGAACACTTTGCCAAATCTCTGATTATGGAATCCTCATTCTCCGTAGCTGAATATTTTACAAACACTAAATTTACTCTTCTTTTCCCAAAGAGTTATTGTATCTTTTTTACACAAGTAAATTTTTCCTTACTATCACAGAACCACTTGTGTACTTGAGTTATTTTTTCACTTACTTTGCTGGTGAAAGGTGTAATAACCCGGGACAATTATTTGCTTTCTCAGGAACTGTTAGTGAATTACGTTTGTACTTAATTTCTTTGACTTCGAAAACAAAAGCTTCTGATTTTTGATGTGGGCATATAAGTGAGTCATATGTTAGGTGCGAGGAGCATTTGTGAAGACTGATACAGTGACTGATTTTCTTCAGAGGATTTGATTCGATAAGAAAAATGTTAAACTGAACATGCATGCTGGTAATGCAAAAAAAGTATCACCTTCCTCCATAGGTGGACTAGTTTAGATTCTCATCAGAGATACTGCAGTGATTCAGCACTACACAGATTCTAATTAAATATGTTGGGGAAAAAAAAGGTATTTTGTGTTAAGAATGTATTTTTCAAGGTGTTAAGAATCAGTTTAAAATAATAAATTGCCATTGCACTGGAATGCTTCTTTGAAAAATTTTGCTGCAGCTTAGATTTCACAGACATACACAGCATTTCTATTTGCTGGCTTCGTATTAGATTTGGCAAGAACTACTGCTCTGAAAAATGTTCTTCAGGCAAAATTGTGATGAAAAGATATAACAGATCCATATCTAAAAAGGATGATGATAGGACTGCCAATGAGAACTGTAGTGGCTCAGTGGAGCCATCCTGTGTATGTTTAAATTATACTTATATGACTATATACAAATTTAATCTAAATATCTTTATTTTCTTGAAGCTGCAATGTGCAAACTAAACCTAACAAAGGCAGACCAAGTGTATTTTAAATCTATTTCTGAAAATAAATGGAAATGGACAGCTAAAACATACTCACAGACTTACGTGATGACTCTACCAAATGACAAGATTTTGCCACAAGAAAGTTTTTAAACTGATAGTTCTAGCACTCAGGAAAAACAATGATCCTGTGTGATTTTTAGAGTAGAAAGTCAAGGTAGAAGTGGTGCAGAGACTTGAGGCACGGTTCAGAAAAGAGGAAAAACAGAGACTAGTAGCACATGGCAAGATACGGACATAAACGTAGGGAAGAAGTCAGTGATCGGGCGAAGGGTTGGATCATGAAGCAAAGACAGGAGTCAGGTCTGGTATGGAAAGATAGGTTAGAGTGAAAGTGGAGACAGCCACTAACTAGCCTTGCTGCAAAAAACTTACATGTCTTTCAGCAGACAACCTTCCCTCCACTTGTAGGGAGACCACTCAAGTCCTTCTTTAGGGGTCACCATGGCAATAGCATGGCTTATGGAGAATTATCCAAAGGGATTACTAGTAGCTGTGGCCACACAAACCATATTTGAAATACTCAACACAAGAATAGCTTGAGTGTTGAGAAAGGACATCACCTAGGGACAAACTCTAGGCTCTAAGGAGTAGGAATATGGAGGGATGGGCTTAAATGATCTGATAGAGAAAAAAGGCTTTTTGGCATTCTCCATTCAGACCTATATTTGCTAGTAAATTAGTAAAGATGTTAAATTTGGACTTACCTATTTTTTCCTATCTGGAATCCAAGAATATCTCAAGGCTAGCTTTTCTTTGAAGAAACAGGAAGTATGATAAAGAATCAAAAAACATATACTGTTCCCAAATGAGAAACCAAGAGCTCATTTTACTAGCCACACTCTTTTGGTCAAGGGATAGCCTACAAATTCTCAAAAGAAAAAAAAAGATTTAAAAAGGTGTGAATTATTGCATCTTTGGAAGGAGCAAAAGACAGATTACTGTAAGTATCTATGAAGTATTAAAATTAAACAAACATCAGAACAGAGTGAAAGCAAGCAGATACAAGATCAGGCATATTAACATCTTCTTGGGAAAGGATCATTTCAGATAAAACCAAAACCAGTTGACCGTGCATTGTGTTTAATGTACTAAAGGAATTTTCTGTGTCAAAATAAGAAAGATATTATGTAAGCACTAAAACATCAATTAATGTATTTTTTCCTAATACAAGAAAACTGATTTCCACAATGTTTCACATTACTTTCCCTGAAGAACTTTCACTAGAAAGAAATGGAAATGAATGGTGAACGTTTCACTTGCTTGGAAGTTTGGAGTCTAAAAAGGTCAGAGTCTAGAAAGTGCCCTTTACCATCTACTCTGTTCTGATTAATCATTTACTTTCGAATTGTGTAGCTGGCATTTTACGGAGCATCTTTATAGGTGTAAGAGTATATTAATTTGCGGAGCTGAATTAAGAACAAAAAGAATTTTTTTCAGTTGGATTTTACTTTAAGCCCATTAAATGAACTAAATATAAGTTGCATGTAAAAGTTTCATAAAATTTAAATATTTTCTAAGCACTTAATAAGAACTTGCCAAGATGGCTGTGTTTTGCACAGTCTTGAGTCTCTGCTGTGAGCAGTAGAAGTATTTTCTCTTTGCCTCGGCCTCTAGTTATCATTGTTCTTTGGACAATATTGTTCTAATACTGTGCTGAAATTCCTGAAAGAATTAATTCTCAGCATGGTGGTTAAGAATATGTGTTCCATGACTAATATTTATTTGCAAATCAAATTAGTTACATTCACTATATCTCCAGTTCTACCACCCCTAGTTCTCTAATGGAAATATGATTGCAAGAACCTTATGTCTTACATCTCTGACTGGCAATGTTGATATATGAACAAAGTAACAGTAGTACAACATCAAATAAAACTAAAATAAACCACTCTGAAGATAGGAACTTTTCAATCTGACAAAATAATTTGTCTGCTGTACCTTGATTCCACTCCTGAGGGTATGACTGATGTGGTCATATCATGATAATGTTCTTGTCAAACACCACTACCACCAAACTGTTAATCTTGTAGCTGAAATGATCAGGAGTTTTTACCTCCGAGATGAAAATGATTGTGAAATCTTGCAAATAGACCAAATTTAGTAAAATCACATCAGTCACAAAATATAAAACTGATGTTTGGGCTGCCTTTTATCAGAAAACCTACTGCCATCTTCTTTATTAGGTAAAAAGCTTGAACTGAGATATACTGGCTTAGAAATAATGAAGAGTTGGTTGAGAAAATGTCTATGTTTTTACGAGTTGTGAATACAGTAAAGCTATGAATTTTAGATTTAAAAGACTTTAAAAGAGTTTATAAAGGTGTGGAAGGCAACACAGGCTGAATAACTTATGTTGTGAGCATAAAATGAACACACGTAAACTTGGTGTTCACAATTTTGGACTGGATGCCACTTCGCTTAGTGCCTAAATCCCCTAATCATAGAATCATAGAATGGTTAGGGTTGGAAGGGACCTTAAAGATCATCTAGTTCCAACCCCCCTGCCATGGGCAGAGAAATCCTCCACACACCAAGTTGCCCAAAGCCTCATTCAACCTGGCCTTGAACACTTCCAAGGATGGGACATCTACAACTTCTCTGGGCAACCTGTTCCAGTGCCTCACCACCGTCAATGTAAAAAATTTCTTCCTTATATCTAATCGAAATCTGCCCTCTTTCAGTTGAAATCCATTGCCCCTTGTCCTATCACTTCACACCCTTGTAAAAAGTCCCTCTCCAGCTTTCCTATAGGCCCCCTTTAGGTACTGGAAAGCTGCTATAAGATCACCCCGGAGACTTCTCTTCTCCAGGCTGAACAGCCCCAACTCTCTCAGCCTGTCTTCATAGCAGAGGTGCTCCAGCCCTCGGATCATCTTCGTGGCCCTCCTCTGGACTCGTTCCAGTAGTTCCATGTCCTTCTTGTGTTGGGGACTCCAGAGCTGAACACAGTATTCTAGTAATGTTTGGGCTTTACTTTTAACATGCTATAAGTACATCAAATTCGTGTGAGTTCATCAAATAGGATCTTTCAAGAGAGATTTGTCATTGACACCTTAAGAGTGCCAAATGTTATCTGTACCAATTCAAAGAAATTCATCTACAACAGATGAAAAGTATTGCTTAAAAAGAGAAAATCACTGAAGTAGTCAATCAATTCTGTTTGTAGACCTCCTCAATAGACTGCTTTAGTAGAGCTTGGTTGCACTACTTTCTCTCCATGCCAAAAAGATATTTCAAGCTTGTTATATATTTACTAACCCTATTTACTTACACTTCAACTCTACAGTACTCATCAACATTTGATTTCGGTCCAACTGGGGTCAGTTCAGATCACTGCGGTATGTCTTTCTATAAAGATTCAGGCTAGTAATACAGACTGTGATTTATTTTGTCAACAGCTGGCAGTTACTATTAATGATTCCTGGAAACACCAGTCGTCGTAACTTTGGATTATACCAATAGGTGTGTAGAAAGTGATTAGGGCATCCAGCCAGTTACACTGGAGAAACCTGATATGAAGAATGGATATAGACAGCAGTTGTTGGGATTCGTATTTCCCAGTGATATCATGATTATTGACTTCTTCCATTACCTCAAGTTTGATCAAGAGATTTGGTACCAATGTGAACAGTTGTATTTGAATTGTTGTTGGTTGTTAGGAGTCATCAGTGATTAACAGACTTTAGTTTGTGAATAGATAGAATAGATAGAAAAATTGATACAGGCAACAGTTTTCTGCTAGTAAAAATGTTTGCCTAATTTTGATATTCTGGTAGATAAAGTAACAGATTTTAATGGAGAGACCATATCAGAGTCAAGCTGTCAGGCAGCTACCTGCTTTCTGACACTCCCAAAGTCTGAATTTTCAGTTTCTTTTAATTTTTTAACAATATTATTTCAGACCACCTGTGCTGACAAGTCCCCAGTAGGCCTATCAAACATCACATGTAAGGTGATTTTTGCACTAGCTATTGCAAGTAAGGATCTACCACACAGTAAGTGTCCTCAGAGATGTTTATTAAGACAAAAAGAAGGGTCATCTGGTTTCAAGTTTAGAATACTGTCAACTCATTGCTGAGAAAAGATCATGTTCAACTTGGAAAACCTTCTAAAAGCCAGACATCTTGAGGCAAAGTTGGAGTGTTTGGTGTGGATTTAGAACAAATGTTTTGCTTTTAACTAGGTTCCCACATTACAGATGTTTTCTGGGGAAATAACTGAATTTATTGAGCCATGTCTTGTTCTTTCTGTCTGTCTCTGTCAGGCACTTAACCCAGTACATCAAGCAAGTCTAGAAGACCTGAGGAAGTGACTCAGAATTGCAAGGAAAAAGTAATACTGATGAAAGAATTCCCTAAAGGAATGGAAAGTTCTATTTGGATGAACGACAGTTCATTTTCCATGGGCGCATGGAACAGTCAAGTCCTACCCATTCTGACTATTAACTGTTAATGTCGCTCAGCTGATGAACATGTTGGGAAAAACAACTGCTGGTGGTATTGTATTGTACACAGTTCTGCTTAAAGAAGACCTTAGATATACTGATGGCATTTGCCTTGTTCTCTCAGCATGGTGAATGTCTGAAGCTGACAGTCAACCTAGTCAAGCAAAAAGCAATGTGTAGTGGAGGAGAAATTATGAATCAGAGTGTGGACATATTCTATTTATAACTTTTCTGTTAGAGATACACATTCCAGGAACAGAGATGGACAAATGCTACTTATAAACCCTTTTTCAGTATTTCTGGTGGTCCTATTTCAATGCTCAATTCCCTGACTCAAGAATTAAGTGTTGTCAGAGAGTGAACTGCTGCTTGTGCAGCTTCTTTTTAACAGCTGCTGTCTTGTGCTTTCCATAGTATAACTCATAAAAGCAAAAATGAACTGTAACTTCCAGTCTATTTTCCCAAGATTCAAGATTTGTTCTCAGAAAGAACTTGAACACCAATATATCAGTGCAATATGGTGTTATGAAAATAATATTAAAGTTTGACTGTTTAACTATTCACAGGTTTTTAACTACTAATTTCTCACAAATTAAAAGACAGTACATCAGTCCTCAGAAATATTCCTGAAGTGCTCTGATACTTTAGAGATTTCCAATTTCAAGCTGATAATACTGTTGGTTTGACACACAAAAAAATATTTCTTTGGGCAGAAATAAAATTTCTTGTTCATTTCCAGTTTAGTGTGGTCATTATTCAACGTTTTATAAGAGCTTTTTTTTTTTTTTCTCTTTGAAAGCAGTAACACTTTTCCTTAACTATCTTGAATATTCTAATATGACATATTTTAAAACATCAATAGTGTCTTGACATGTAGAAAACAACGGTGGAAACTTATGAGCTAATTAATCAAAAGGAAAAGGTTGCATGTATGTGACACAGACAGATGACATGGTATCAAACCTGATTCTTTTTCAAATTAGAAATGAATGCACTAGCTGTGTTGCACTTTCAACCAGAGAACGGGAGGGAGAGTAGAGTGGATGAATTTGTGCTCTGCTTTTACCAAAACAATGGCTGTATGAAACCAGATGTTGTCACTGTGTGTGGAAGCATTCATATTGTTTTAACCAGTGAAAACTCTCTTCCACTTACCGTATTTGAAACAAAGAGTTCAAAAACTGTTTGCTAGCGAATTTATAATTGTGAAAACATGAATTATTTGAATTATTGTATTAAAATATTATATAATTACTAGTGTCCTTTAGATATCTTTTCTGAAGGAAACAGATCAAAAATAGACAGAAAGCAGTCAAGGAAGAAGAATACTTCCTTCATAGAAAGCATAATTTTTGAACAGTCAATGTAAAATTGCAATAAGCTTATCTGCAAGTATTACTTCTTCAGCTGTGATCCAGTGCAAAGGCTGTGTAAATCTACAATTGCATTGGAAAACTCCACAGATAAAATAGATTTCCACAGAGAAAGCTTTTTGTTGAGCCTGTGGCTTATTCTCTTTACTTTGATTTAGCACTGGATCTACACCCATTCCTTCTACTGATGACAGAAGCAACTGATGGATGTTGGTGATGATAGCAAGAACCCATTCTCTAATGGATATGAAGGACCTCCCATAAAACCTAAGAATTTGAGCTAAACCCTCTCTAAATTAAGCTATAAGCAAATGTTTATCTTCTGAAAGAGTTTTCATGGAAAAATGAATTAGCCAAATCAAACTTCAGGCTGTTACCTGGTCATCAGTATTCCTGAGGAAAAAACACACAAGTTCATGGGAAGCTTGGATTTCTTTCAAAGTCTCTTAGTTACCAGGACTGGGGCAGATGAAGCCTGTTGTAAAACGTTCCAGGGCCCATGGCCACACAGAGATTTCATATCCATACAGTGAATCCTTGTTGCTGGCATCCTTTGGGCTAACGCAAGAGCAGCAAGCTATTTGCAGCCCTGATTCTCTATTGTTAGTGTTTGTCTGTTCTCCCTACGGGCCCTGCCTTTGGTTTAGGGCACCCGCACTTGTTGGCAATGGCTGCTGAGTCAACACAAAGCTGAGCTTGTGCTTTTCCAGCTAGGAAGTTAGGGAAAAAGCTTGTCCATTTACGCAGTTTTTTGCTTTCTGCCCCGAACACAGAAGAAATCGACTCTCAGTTAACACCCCTTTTCTGGAAAAACACATCCCCTAACAGCATATCCAGAGCCAATCCTCAATCTCACACCACCAAGTCCAGTATCTGTATTGCTGGAGCCGAATACAGCCTGCACAAGGTGTAGTGAGAGACATCACTATCATCCTTGGGAACACCCAGTACTTTCTGCATATTGTTCCTTGATGTGTTCATCTGACTAAACTTTGGTTGACTCCCTCATGAGATTGCCAAGTGCAATGGTTATTCTCAGCTACACTCATAAAACCAATAGAACAAAAGTAGCTGGAGCAATTTAAAAAAGGGAAACAGTCTAGACCAATATTTCTGGGTTCACTTCTACTATAATAACTTTCCTCTGTTCCAAACAATAAATGTAACTTTCTGCTGCAGACAGAAGAATTCCAGCAGAACTGAAGTGTATTCTGTAAAATCAATATTAATAATTTTCAAATTGTTTGCTCGTTGACTTTCCGAGGACAAGAAGAAATCCTCAGGGCAACTTATCCACAGCACAAACAAAATGTTCAACAACAAGAAAATATGTCTGGCATTTTTTTGCCTCTTACATTTCTCATTTAACCTTTAGAATACATTCACATAAAGGACAAAAAATGTGATAAATAACCAATATCTAATCCATAGTCATGCTTTTGTTGTAGAATTCTAAATCTACTTAAGAATAGTGTTAAATAACCAATATTCTAATTTAAACATTTTATTACCTTATTTTGTGATTTCTTGACTACTGCTAATGAGCTGTGAACTATACAAATACGAAGAAAAAACGACAATTTTTGTCCACAAGTACAAGTCAGTGGCAAAAAATGAAGTCCAGACCTGTAATTTGGTCTCAATTATATTCTTTCCAACAGATAAGCTGTTTTTATTTTATTGAGCAACATCGAAGTGTTCTTATTTTATCAAGACTCATCTCATGCTGCTTTTACAATGATGGAATATTCATAGCAGTGATTGGATCCTAGGGAGAGGATTATTTTGCTCCTGTTCTATGAAGACTCCACTTGAGATGACTGTTTCAAAATGAGAATGCTACCAGAGTACTTAAAGAAAACATAGCAGTCGGAGATTTAATCAACTTATATAAGCATTAATCTAATCATTGCTAAGAAACACAAAGCATGTTAAATATTGCTATTAACTCTAACCTTCTCACTGGTTTTGGGGTAAAATCTTGGTTGTTGGCTACCCCATTTTTTTGACAATATGCTAGAGTAGCAGTAGCAATAGCAGCTATTGCATCAGTCAGCCATCAGAAACTAGTACTTCACTTGCTTTCTGTGCATCCCTCTGAAGGCTGATTTAGTCCTCAAGGGCAGTCTGTTTAAACAGCAATTTCACTGAGATAGGATTTTCTGGGAGTAAGGAAACAGAGTAAACTGAAGAATGCTTTGTTTAATATGCTTACATTTATACGTTGTGGAAATAAAATGAGACAGGAAGATCTTGGATAATTTTACAGAAAGAGAACACTAATACATATATTTTCCCCAGAGCACTCTGTGGCTCTGATCCCAGAATCACAGTTCTAACCTCCACATTGTACTCAAATATAGAAAGAAGCTAACTCTGCCATTCTTATTGTCCCCCATTTGATTTTCCAGCTTTTGAGACATCAAGGCATGTGATGTTTTTTATTCAGACATCTTCTCTTAATCTGTCTTGTGATACATAAACATATTTATGAACATGGACACATCATGCTCACACGTAGAGCTCTGAATTAATGCCTTTTTCTGCAAGTCTATTTATCTGAGGATATTAGAATTTTTAATTGCCTTTTGATGGTTTATCAAATAACTTAATAAGCCCCAAAAGGTTATATTTTCAGACCATCCTCGTATCAGGTACGACAAGCCATATCTGTTTTGCATTGACAAAGTATTTTTCTTCCACTGGGCAGTGTGCTTTTAGACCTGCTTCTCCTCAATTCACTTAACAGTTTTCTTAGATATTATTTCACTGGCAAGCCTATGCTGTCTGGCACATCTGTGTAGAGGTGTTATCATGGGTAGAGATGAAAAGGTTTCAATAAAGTAATTTAAGAATAACGTGGGTAGGTATTGGGCTCTTGTTTTTAATATTTCGGCCATATCCTGTCTTTCTGGTCTTTAATTATTTCAAAGAGAACCTTCAACATATAATGAGACAGAGAGATATATTCTTTTCAAAGCATGGAATTACTGGCTGCAGTTTTACAGCTCACGGCAAGCAACCTAGAGGACTTATTAATACTTGATGAATCCCTCTCAACGTCTCAGCGGTGAGGAGAAGACAAACAACTTGCTGGATGATTGATGCTGTGCCTGCCAAGGAGGAACTTTAAAGCTTGATTCTCTCTTCAAAATCTGTTAAAAAAAAAAAAAAACAAAAAAAAAAAACAAACAGGTCTGGGTGTGATCCTGCAATAGCAATAATGTGGGCTGAGAGAAGATGCAATCTCTGCCCTGTTGTACAACGGAAAGTGCGATAATACGTGGTATAATACCAGTAGCAAGGTCTTCAGCCTTTCATCTCTGCCTTCTCCGTACCCACAACGCTTAGTAGGTCTCCACGGCACAGTGCTCTCCGGCAATGTTTGTTTGCATAACTGTGTCAGGCTGTGAGCTGCTCTGTGAGGTGAGTGGAGGTGGTTTACCTTCAGCTACCCTGATGTGGGGTGGACACTGCAGGGTGGAGGGGTAGAGCTGGCAAGGGGGGATAGCAACCATCGGGTCCTGTGTGTTACCAGCTTCAGGGCATTCAGGAGCTGTGTGGGCTGCCCTGACACCTAAGTATGTCTTTTCTGAGATCTTGAAGGTATTCTGGGAGATTTGGGTTCAAAATTCCACTCTTCAGACACACATCATAACTGAAATAAATATCAAAGATACATATAGATGTCAAAACTGAAATAAACAAATATCAAAGATATGTATAGATGTCAAAACCTAATCACTATTAAGCTAACGAATATATAAGTGAAAACTAACGTTATCACCAATCTTAAGTATCTCCGAACCTTGTAATTCCAAAGAGTCTGTTATCCCCATCTTTCATTGTTTTTCTCCTCCAAATATTAGACTCACTCTGTCTCCTGTGCAGCTGGTTTCCTTCTGCTCTGTTTCTTCTTGTTCTCCTCAGATGCCCTGATATGTATATCCTTTGTCAGATGAAACACATGGTGGGACTTACTGAACGATCTACTGCGAACCTGCCTGACCCCTAGAAATCAGACTAGAGAGCTCCTTACCTAAGCATGATGCCATATGGGCAGAGAATCACACACCTTTCCTGGAATTTGATTGTTCGCACCAAATTGCTGCGGTTTGCAGTTTTTTACTGGAATAAGGCCATCAAATGGGTGAAGCAAACAGACCTATATTTTCTTCCAAATGAAATTTTGGATCACATGGACATCACACAGAGTCCCCCATATCAAACAGAATCCCTAAACTCTACATAGACTCCTCAAACTACAGGTGCCAAATTGCAACTCTGCTTTTTAACCCCTGTGCCAAATCTACCTCAAAAGGAATGCTAGTGATATACATTTAAAAGGTATGACTATTTCAATTACCACAAGAATATTCAACTTCAAATAGGAACAGTTTCAATAAAACACAATTTAATTTCAATTAACTCATCTAGGCCCATAAATTTTCCTTTTTCTTATTTTGTTTTTGTAATCACAACATATTTGAGCCAAAAAAACCCAATTCCACTCCAGGGCATAATGAATTATTGATTAAGGCAGCTAGATCAGTACGAATCCATATAGGAAGCCAAAAGTAAATCAGTAAATGAAAGGGTTTTAAATATATACTTAGAAAAAGGGATTTTGGCAAATGCTGAAATGAACATTGGACAGAAAAATATCTAATGGTCTGAATCACGATCCCTAACTGACAGGTCAGTCCCTGATCTAAATAAATTGCAATTTAGAGTCTGCATTATGTGGGCAAATGAATCCAATAAAGAAACAGCTTGTAGAAGAGCTAATACTGACAATGTGGAAGCATTTATATCCTGATCATGTGAAAACATTTGTTATACAGACCACACAAAGAATTTATGAAGAATAGAAAGACTGAAACGCCTTTCCTCAGTAATTGCATAAAATGAATGTCCACTGAAATCAACACTTGCATGGGTAATTATAAACCAAAAAAATGTGAGGTTCTCCAGTTAACAACTTTTCTCAGGTCTGAAAAGTGATATGTTGGGATCACTGAAATTTTTTTGTGTGTGCATTTCACTGGTCTGTGGATTTTAGTGAGTGGATCAAGTTCATCTTTAACTTAACAAGTATAATTCCTGTTGCATGCAATTCTGTTACCTATTCACATATTATTTAACTTAAGCCTCTGTTTTAAAAAAGTCAGAAGAAAAGGAAGCTATTTCATTTCAGAGAATGCCTAATGTATTAAATGTTGTCCCATATTCCCCTGATTACAGTGACCTCTGCTGCTCTCCTGTATGTCCTGTAGTTTTCAAAATGTGAAAGAAATGTGTAGGCTTCTAATGTTTTCAATGATGATAAATCAGAAAAATAAACAAAGAAAAAAATCTAAAAAAAAAACAACAAGAAACCACCTAAGTCACCCACCTTATGACCAAAATCTAAGACAAATTTGTCTCAAGAAACTGTGAGGGACATCCTTGAAATATTTTTTTGTTGTTGTTCTATTTTTTCACAGAAACCATACACCAAACCCCTTCTGCTTAGAAAATACAAAATTTGTAATTCTGTGCGTGGAGAAATCAGAAAATACTGATATTCCAGTCAGTTGTCGTATTCAGCAAACACCAACCTGAATTTTTGAAAGCAAAAACATGGAACAAGGAATATATATAAAAACTCCCAGATTTGTTAAAATTTCTATAAATGGTCATGCTACATTAGAAAGTTATGCTTAAAATAACTGAAAAGCTCTAAAGCGTATAGTAAGAGACCCACAAGAATATTTCTACATGGTGGGGAAAGGCAGAGGGCTCAACAGAGTGCCCGTAACCCTTGCTGCCCATCATCAGGGGCAGGTGATGTGCGGGAGCACACCGGGCCTCCCTCTCCAGTCTGGCTCCTTAGTTTGCTGCCATAGTTGAAAAGAGCCAGGAATCTTCTAAATGATATCCAGGAAAGAGAGATGTTTAGAAGTCATTAGGGCTGTGGTTCTTCTGAGGACATCAGGTCAAACTCAGCTACAAGCTCTTTTTATTCTTATATTAACAACATAATTTCCATGCGGAGCACTTCATAACAAATATTTTCTCAACTAGTATCCACAGGTGAAATTGTTTCTATATCACAAGAGTTAAGAGGCTGTCAAAATCATACAAGTACTAATGAAAATTAATGTCCGCTTTAGAGTTTACATGAAGACTAGCAAGACTATCAGGACCAATTTTCAAGTAAATCATAAATGTGTCAGGATATCTTTAGAGATTAAATGTGTTTCTACTCTGAAAACAAATTCTGTCAAACAGCACTACAGGATTATGTGCATTCTGTAACTCAACATTTTTCCACTACTTTGATTTATATACACATTAAAGGAGTATATGTTTCTTCTAACTGCAAGTGAAAATTCTTCAGCGAGGTATGAAATTTATTTATTTCTTTCACCTTTTGAAAACTACAGGATATACAGGAGAGGACATTGTAATCAAGGGAAAATGGAATGACAAATAATCAAAATAAGATGATGCGAAATGACAAACAAAAGAAAATCATTCTGAGATGCTATATAGAAAGAAAATGGATGGATGATTTTCAGGACATAATATTTTATCTTCAAGCCTGGGAGAAAATCCTGCTATTTCAGAAGATTTTAGATCTGAATCTTAGTCCAAAATGTAGAGAGCTTTGGTTTTCAGAACTGTTATTTCAAAAGCCCAGCTTGTCACATCCTTACATAGGTTTTCATGTGACTTTTATTGTAAACTTCAGTCAGCCCTTCCCTAGTATAACAAAATTGACATGCTGTGTCCCTCTTCATTCTAGTTGAAGTTTCTGTTGTTGAGAAAAGAGTTCTTTGAACATCATATTTTTTCCAGCAATATGAGTCCTGAAAATCTTCCACCCATTTTCTTACGCATAGAGTTTGTAAGTTTTGGTTTTATCTTCTAAGCTTTAATTAAATTCTTATGGCTTTTTAGGAAAACCCAACATAGTTAGAACTCCCTTTGCATAGATGAGGATGAAACAAGTATCCCTAGGAGTCACAAACTGATTAATAAAAGCAAAACAATGACTAAACATTGCTCTGTTTGAATGAAGTGACTTTCATTTAGCATAGATGAGCAACGAGCAAAAGAAATTTAATGATGTAAAGGAAATCTTATCTCCAACAAGTTATGCAATTATGCAAATAAGGAAGCAACATTTAAAAAGTAACTCAAACATGCAAAGAAGCTTCTGTCTTACACCTTTATACATCAGGTGATAGTGTTAATTCATGCTAGTAAACCCAATGATGGATAAGATACAGTGCATGTAAGAGAATCACACTGTAAATCCTCTCAAGCAAACTAAATTCTGAGAATGAAATCAATAAAAGGCAAGAAGATATTAACATGTCAGCAAAGTTAAGGGAAATAAAACTACTTACCACATGTTTAAGAGGAATAATATAAAAGAATCACTTTTAATCTGTGTTATGGAGAGTCAAATTCTGAAACACTCCCCAGTTTATTTTTCAGAGTTTTCAGAAGGGGCTGTCTGGAATCCTTTGCCATTGAAATAGTGCTAATCAATAGATATTCTTAATTTGAATATAATTTTATATTTTCTTCAAGCAGCTTACCTTTTCCTCTGTAATGGTAGCTGACTCTACCTCTCGGCATGTGGTAGGGGACATTTATATCCCAAATTGAGTTACGTGTTTAGGCCATATAAAATTAAATGATAGTCTCTTTTTAGCACTCCTAACTGTAAAACTGTTACTCAACTTACATGTGTTTTTCCATACTGCTGGACAATGCTTTCAAAGCTTCTTTACTCAGTGACTTTAAAGATGTGTGTCGCTGTGCACCAAGCAGCAGCAATTGCAGCCTGCACTGGCCCGACTCAGCAGAGATGCGCAGGCAGCTGCATCGCAGGCAGCTGCCAGACAGCTGTATGCACTGAGCAGCTGCACCGGGCAACTCCAGCCTGGGGATCCCCAGCCCCAAGGCAGCCCCTGAGCCGTGGGTGCTCTGCCTGTGTCCCACGGCGGGTTCTCAGGAGGGAGATGTGAAGGGATGTAGTTGAGTGAACACCCTCCTGCGGTTTCACGGCTTTGGTACCCAGGGTCTTTTCCTCCAGGTTTGCCTTCCTCCCCCTGTAGAGCTTAAGGGCCATTAGTTTCTCTAGGATCATGAAGTGACAGTGATAGAGAGAGACTGCAAGAAGCAGAGAATTCACATGGAGGAAACTGCAGAAGTTACAGAGGAAGTCACCATCCTCTCAAACCCTCTTCTGCCTTGGGCTGTTTCGCTGGTAAATGATGGCACTCCTCTGCACGGAGAGCTACCAGATTTATTGCTGAGGCAATGCTTGACACTGGTGGAGCTTTCAGTGAAGGGTCTTCACACTTACCAGTAGGGTTGAGGTTGGATTTTGTGAGGTTACGATATTCACTCTTTCTGTTTATGCTTTGCATTCTGGGATGTAACGTTTTCTATTTCTGAGAAGCTCCGCTAGCTAAGTCTTTTTGTCATGTTAGACACAAACCACGACATTTTCAGTCTATTACCTGCATAGCACATGTACGTGGGGATTTCCCAGAAGATGAAGATCCTCTTGGGAATCCACAGAGCAGGCAAACATCAGAAGCATCCTCATGTTTTTCAGACCAAGGCAGAAGATCCCACTCACATCTGCCTAATCAGACTTGACTAATTAGATCACTAAAGCAGGATAAGAGTAGGACTTTACTATCAATTGAAGCAACCTCTGTGCCCAGCAAGTGCATAGCCATGGTACAGGGATTGAGTACAAAAGACAAGTTTGTCAGTGGCTTTTCTTCCAAACAATGTCTTTAGTGCCCATACGCAGGATCAAGTATGTCATGTAAGGAAGATATTCATATATGTTTAGGAAGTGTCAGTAAAACCAGCACTGTGCTTTCAATCACCTCCATCTATTCTGGAGAGGTTATTTCTTCAGTTCAAAGTCAACAAGTCCTGGAACATGTTTTTTCTCAGAGTTTCATTACAATAGATGGCCACAAGTGCCTTTATAGCTCTACTTTCCTGTTGATCGGGTGGAGTTACCTCACAGCAGGCTCGTAGGGGACAACACACAATTTAGTTTTTGCTAACACTCTTTTTTTAAGACAACATTTATACCATCAAGGTTGTCTGTCCTTACGAGTAAGTTGTAATCCTGAAGTTATGACATTCCTAGAACTGAAAAGTGTTACTCTTTCCTCTGCTATCAATGGAAAATACTCCCTGACAAGTTTTCCAAGTACCGTCGCCTGCGGTTACACAAATGCCTCTCACTCAGCTGTAGCTAATTGCTGCCAGTTAGACAGGCGAGAAGAAAGCGATGATTTCCCCTTGTCAAGATTTTCTGAACCACAAACCACAAATATGAACAGAACGAGCAGCTTCTAGCTTATGATATCGCATTGCCTGGAAAAATTAATAAATAAAGTGGCCTATATACAGATTTCTGTTGTTGCTGCCTGTCTCTACGCCTGCTGCCTTGAGTACTCTGTACTGTCACTGCCATCTCTTCTCCTGACCCTTGATTCCTCCCGTTCCAGTCTTGGGTCTGTCACTGGTAATTATCCATCATTTGAGCACTGACATGTAACTACGAGCAGAGGACACCTGATCTGTCATTGTGCTTGCTGATGAAACATAGTGGTGCTGTACACATCACAAAAATGCCACATAAAATCCAGACAGCTTTTTCTGTGGTAGGGAGGTTGGCAAGCTAAATGTGAATGGAAGAAGAAGGAAATACATTTTAAAAGGGCACAGTTAATTATTTAAGCAATCTTTGTTTTGGTGTGTTTTGGTTTTTTTAGCAGCAAAAGCATTGCAATAATAATTGTTTTTTTTTATATTTCAGAAGCAATCACAGAAAACACATTTTCTGTTACCAAATTCAAATGTGCTCTTCAGAAGTTTTGGGAAGCTGCTTACTCAGATAATGAGTAGGAATCATAATATATATATCTTCTCTGTCCCATTACATCTAAGTAATACATAAATCAAGCTCAGAACAAACCAGACAAGCACTATAAATTGAATAATTAATATTTCTCATGCCATATCTATCTTTTTGTTGTTATTCTACAAAAGAGATTTAATTTGTTGAGTATCTCAATCTATTAATCATTTATTAGGTTATAATTATACCTACAACCTCTGAAATACCAAGTGAAAATATACATATATATTCATATTACTCTTCTCTCATTTGTGTTTAAGTTCTCAAATCTTGCTCATATTTCTTCCTTTTTGCTGATAACTTTGTGGAATGCCTTATTGATTGTGACTTGCCATCGTTTTCATAAAAGTATAATCCTATTGATGCCATAACTTATTTCTGGGGTTGTTAGACATCATGTCATGGATTAGAAGGGTCTTTAATTGAAGTAGTGAGAACACAGAAAGCCATAAAAGTCTCAAACCAGCAAATCTAACTTAATTTGTTATGACAGAAAGCAAAGATGAAGGAATTAAAACTGCAGTGACTTTAATTTGAACTGCTGTAAATGTTCAGACTTATGTGGGTTGAATTTGAATTACATAAATCAAATTAGTTTTGTTCATAGTCTTTTTTGAGCATTGTAACTTCACTCAATATATTTAAGGAGTTTGGTGAAAAGACTTGTGTAATAAGAGTCACCTGGCAATGTATTTGAAAAATCAAACCAGTAAGCAGATATAATTTAAAGTCTTTGTTGATTAATTCATTGGTAAATAAAGTTTGCAAGGTAGTTCAACCACCCATCCCTGTGCTTATCCCAGAAATACTAAATCTATCCTTTTGAGGCTCTGCAGTATGGAGGTCTTCTGGTTCAGCACCACTGCATTACACTGTTTTAGGACCAATACCTGCATTGGTGGCAGGTATTTCACATTGCACATCTACCATAACAAACACAGACTCAATGCTCTGCAGAGCTTCTCTGTGAAGTAAATTCGAATTAAGTCTTGGAACACATCAGACAGCTTTATTGTTAAACATGAGTTGTTGAAATAATCTTTATATCTGATGAAGTGTGGCATTCTGAGGAATAGAAACAAGGAAAACAGTGCCTTTCTTTATAGTAAAAACTTTATAGCTCATTTTTGCATTCTGGGAAAAGGCGCAGTATGAGCTGATAAATCCTCTGGAGTGTTTATGAATATGTGTATCATTTGCTGCAGGGGTAGAAGAGATTGGCAAGAATGCTACGGATGTGATCCCATCTGTTTCTGCACAGAGGCAACTGACAGCTTTGAAGAGAGCTCTTGTTTCGACTTTAGTTATCGGCCCATATGACTCAGGTGAATATATAGGGTTCTGATGATTTGTATTAGGTTGTGATATGGTGTATACTGATTCACATGAGTGGATAACCACAGATAAAAAGAAAGAGCTAGCTTTAAAGACATGAGAGGTAGCACTGTCCAGTAAAAACAGGATTCCTTTATTTCTTTCCATCCCATTGCCTTTTCTGTCTACAGTGGTAAAGGTGTAAAGATGAAGACTAGCTTGCAGAATGTAAAAAATACACTCTAGAAGTAAATATTGTAATAGCAAAAAAGGTTGTTGAACAATTGTCCTGGTTTTGACTAGGGATAGGTAAGAATAGGCAGACCAGAGAGGATTGAGCTGATGAACTTTGCAGATCTTTTGAATCCAGGTCTGCAACACAGGCATCTCCTTCCAGACTAATTACCTCGACCCCCCTTATAGTCAAAAGTTAGTCGAAGCCTATTTCTCTCCATTGATTACAATGTGAATGTAATCTTAATTATGAAGACTCTGAATTACTACAGATGGCAATTATTACCTTTTAACTCTTTAATATCTACATTTAATTAAAGAAGTTCTGCTCAGAGTCATGGCTGGCAATTTGACTATATCTTACTTAACAGCATGCAGCAGGCATACTTATAAAAGCATCACTCTCTGGTAACAGAGTTAAGTCACACTTAACAGCCCAGCCACTATGGATTCATTTGGCTTTCAGTGTAATAGTAATGGTCATAACAAACTCTTTTGGTATATATGTAGTATTAACCTGCATTCCCAAAGGTACTCTGTCATTCAGCAAAAGTGAAACTTCACTTAACTGACACTTAAAATAAGATGGGCCTATGTGAATCTGTACTGAATTATAAACTGCGATATACAAAAAGGTCAAAAGGCAATTATTGTGCTTTCAAGGAAAAGAGAACAGTCTAATTTCTTTATTCATGACCTGCTGCTGCACTCCAACTGATATACTTATTCCTAAAATTACTACATAATTACTTTTACTGGTCAAACACTTCATAAGAGATCTTGACAGAAACCTGTGCAACTGCCTCACTGTGCTACTCTCTTTCCTTAGCTTTTTACTTTTCCCTTTTGCTGCCCTGTAACCTTCAAAGCTTTTCCCACTCTTCATAGTTCATCAGAGAGGATAATTAATGTAAGTGGAAGGCTACATTAACATCCTAACTGGTAAAAAAGGTAGTTGGTTCAGCTTGGGTTTCTATGTACAATATCGCATTATGTTAAAGATATCTATATATCCCTTCCCAGTCTGCTAATCTGTCAGATTTCCCTTGGCATTGAGGAAGAAAGCAATAGTTCCTGTGTAAAATGCAGTTTGCTATCAATTTTATCAGAATCATTCAGTTATGTACAAGGCAGAAACCTACACCATGTCGCAATATTTGAGATATGCCCCAGCAGCATCCTAGTAAAAATCTTAGTCAATGGAGAGTTACTCTCAAAATCCAGTTCAAAGCACTGCTGGTGAATAATATAATCTCAACTCCTCTGCAAGTTTATTCTGAACTGTTTCAAGGTTAGGAAAGCCTACAAGTATTTATCTTCAGTCTTTTAGATGCACCTCTGTCTCAGGCAGCAGTATTAATTTATTTGAGAGCAGCAGCCTTTTGTTCATGCTGCCATGGTGACACAGAAGTTACAGAAATTAGTAAAAAGTGATCATTTCTCTCGTTCTTATAGTTTCCTTTGCCTTGTTCCACTTACTCCATGAAACAAGGGTACCACATTTTGTCCCATTGTTTTGCTACACTTGAGTACAAGAGGGGGTGTACTCAGCACCTTCCACTGAACCTTATCCCAGATAAGTGTTTAATGTATTTCACTGCCTGAATTACATGGAAAATACTGCTGAATCTTTATTTTCTTTTCCAGTTACTTGGCTAGACAGTGGTCTAGCCAAATCACTTGTGTATAGTGGTTCTCACTCATCTCTGTAGGCGTTCACTGGAATGTAGTGTGCGTAAGCAAACCTCTCTTCAAAGGAACCTTTTCATGCAGGCTGAAACATTGATCTCTTCTTTGTACCTGTTCAAAATATGAGCTAGAATGAAAAGTCTGGATTCACTTTGCCTTTTAAATTGTATATAAGATGTTTATTAGCATGTTTTAAAGAGGGTGTGGAACAAAATCTAGACTAGCTGCTCAACTGCTTTTTACCCCTTTTCATTCCATTTACTTGTATTAGCTAATAAAAATTTATAATTCAGTTGTAATCCCATTAAAATAATATGGAGAAAAAGTGTTTAAATCCCTTTTATATTCAGTAAAAATTGCATTCTGATGTTTCCACAGCTCCCACAACATATATTGATTTACTTTTTCATTGCCAAGCTATGACAACTAGAGAGAAAAAAAAACATTAGTAGAAGAAACTAATCTGCATATATGATAGTGAGAAGGTTAAAGGTAGCAACTCAGACTCTCTTTTTCATAATTTGCACTTGTTGGTCAAACTCTAGTCTATAATCTGTCTTTAGGAAAGATTATAAATTCATCTCAGAATTGTGCTAAAGCTTCTGTTTTTCTATTATATTTATTCATTGCAATCCTGGTTCTTCATGGCCTCAGCAGAGAAAGCCCTACATTGTGACCTTCGCCGTAACTTAAAATAAAGTAGGATCACTTACATGAGTTCTCATCTGTATAAGAAGGGAATGTAATAGGTAAATTAGCAAGGGGCTAAACTGTGAAAAATCAAATACAATATTGATATAAAAGAGATGATAAAACGTGAATGAAAATATAATCTTCACTTCAAAAAATCTTAACTATATGCACAGCATGAGACTTACATAAACTGGAAAGATTCTGCATCCTAAACAAGAAGCTCCTCCAGAAACTAAAATCTTAATTGAGAAAAAATAGATCTGAATTGAGTTCTCAGTTCTGCCATTATTTTCTATAGCTAGTTGTTCAGTCAAAAGGAACATAGACAACAAATCCAGGATTTAGTCAGATTTTCATGCCTTAATTCCAAGCAACATAAAAAGCCTAGTGCTCTGGGGCTGTCCATATCTGAGGTTACTTTATTTCGTATCAGAATTGCCTTGGCAAGTAGAGTTTAACTTCTACATTCACACAAAAAAAATAAAGGCTCTGCATCACTTTTTTGAGCCAATGCAGGTAGTAGTGCAAGATTTACAACACCAGAAAGATGGAGAGCAAGACTACGTGTGAGTCAAGATGAGTGGTTAAGACTCTCACAGGGAGAGCCTGAAGTTCCGCATTTGGTATCCTGTCTCCATACTGCACAGTGAACCCTTGAATACAGCGAAAAATGGTATTGGCAGCAGGAAGTAGGGACAATGTCTACCTTTTTACTTCACTGGCTGAAAGCCCTAGATATCTGTGTTTGGAATATTTTTTCCCTTTTTAAATGATGCTGTTACTTTTGCATTCTCTTCTGTCCAGATGCAGAGTTTCTGCAGGAGTGCTGGCTATTCTCTTCCAATTTCTCGTCAACTTGCAAAAATTAAACAACTCTACACTGATCACCTTCTGCCTGATAGAAATCTGTAATTTTATGCTTCTACTGTGGATGTATCTTTTACAAAAATTTTATTTTGTTGTCTCAGTACTAAAAGTCTGGGTCATGATTGCCAAATAATTACAGGACTGTAGTCATCTCAAAATTTCTTATCTTGATGGATCAGTGGGATGTAACATGATGGACAGCCTCTAAGAAAATAGTTAAAATTTCACAGTTTGGCAATATTAGGTGCTGTAGCTCTGAAAGAGACCTGAGCATTTTCAGCGTTCTCACCCACGAACACAGCAATGACATGACAGAGACTGACACTAAAATAATTGGGTGTAAAGTTGCAGGACTTTTTAAAAAAAAATAGAAAAGAAAAGTGGAGATCATTACATGGGACAAGTAAGGTAACAGGAAATGGACCCCAAATTCTCAGAGTTCCCAGCAAGTTATGTTGCTATTCCACCATTTTTTTTCAAGACATAGAGCCCAACGGGGAGCAAGGGATGCCTCTCTACAGCACAGTAAACTGTATTTTCTGTCAATCTAGGCAACCTGTGCTACACAGGTGGAAGAAAATGCTTTGAGGATAGATATGTTCAGATAATATAAATATTAAATGAGTATATTCAGAAAATAGATGGCAGCAGTAATACTCCTATTAAACTTTCTAGTGTAGATGTGGCTTTAAATTGTGTACTAACTTCACCTCAGTACTTCTGCACTACATTTTTTCCTGACAGGCCTGCTTCAGCAACGTATTTTTCCTTTGTTATTTAGAGAGAGAAGGACCATAAAATGGAGAAGTGACTCAACTGTGGAAATAAGCCAGAATTCCTTAAATTATGTGGGGCTATAAATGCTACCTCCCACATGATTTATATCACTTTATAAGACCTGTCACTCTTTCGCCATAAAATTAGAAAGACTCCAGTAATTGCAGATCTGCTTACAACAGCAACTCCATAACCTGATCTGAAATATTCTGCCTATGACGCACTGGGACCTAACAGCTCTTCAGAAAAATCACTAGAAAAGGGTAGGAAGTGTCAGTGAAAATCTTTGGATTAAAACATAAACCAAGGAAGCAGTTGGTGCTTACAGTTCTCATTCTTCCTCTGTTTCTGCCTTTTACTTAGTCTCTCTATTACTATTAATTTTATTACCATGACTATTGTGTAGAGTACTGATGAAATTGTAAATATATTGATCCAATGACTTATCTGAAGTTTGTTTTGTGTATCCTTTCTTGAATACAACATCAATAAATATTATTGTATTGTGCTAAACTAGAATTACTGACTGTTTAAATGTGGGTAGTTCTGTCCTTATCTGCAAGTTTTATCAGTGACAGCCTCCCATTTAACCAGCAAACCACTAAACACTTGCATGTTTGAAGATGTATGCAATTTCTGTCATTGTCTGCATGACATTAAATTGCAAACTTAAGAAAAAAAGTTTTGTGAATGACATCTCTAAATGTTTTGCATTCTTCCCTGTAGTGCTCAAAGGCTTGTGCCATATTATTGACTACTTCGATTTATAGAGAAGTAGATAAACTGAATGCATGGATTATAGAGATTAGCTACTTGGATATAACTGACACCTTTATTCTCTGTTTAATGTGATAGTCTTCTTCCTAAAGAAACATGAAAATGACAGCACCTACCCTTGCTATTTGTTGTTAAGCTCATCTGCATTTTTTCAATTATGAAATAACTCATCCTAGAAACCCAAGGGAACGTGAATTATTAACTGAGCTAAGACACACTTGTACTAAAATCTAATGGGAAATCACAAGATGAATATCTACTATGCAGTGAATATATCTTTTGAGTTTTATTCAGAAAAGACAGAGATTGCTGTTTACATACGAATGCACAATTTACTTCTACTATACTGTTTTGAATTTTATATGCATAGCAAACACTGGACTGCAAACAATTTCAATGATTTTTTTTTAATTAATAAAAGTAAATGGAATATATAAAACCAAAATTACTTTATTATGTATGGAATGCATTATCTTTACACTGCTAAAATTAATAAAAATAAATATACAATATACACTGGCTTTAGACTATGATGGTTGTTTTTCAGAAAAATGAAATTGTATCTTTAAATTTGAAGCAAACAACACACCACTAAGCTTGAGATTATTCAAGGTATTGCACTGTTGTATTTCTTGAAAGGAAGAAACTAAGCACACCAACTTTTGGTGAATAAAACCACCGTTCCATAAAATCAGAGAAACAGAGCTAATCCTGTCCTCAGGACTACCCTATTTAAATCAGTATTACTGCTTTACCTTGGAAAATTGGTACAGGAGCTGATCACCTGTGTTTCTTGTGTAATTCAATATCCAAACAGGGTGGGAGGAGTCTGACCATCAGTGCCTAGGAAGTTTGTACATCCCAAGAATACAATATATTTGTAAAATTTTCAAGGTTTATTTGTAGCACAAAATTAAATTCAGTGAAATTGATTTTATTTAGATGACTTTTTCATTCTTTATTTTTTAAAATATTGATTCATTCAGTTGACCAAGTCCAAAATATATGCAAAAGAATTTACAGGCTTGCAGATTTTTAGGTACCATTTTGACTACCTTTTTCAAGAATGGTTTATTATAATACTTGCTCAATTGATTGGAATCTTTATTTCCTATAAAGTATGTTATAAATAAATAGAAAAACAACTGGTAGAGCCTGGTCTTTTTTAGTTTCATATTTGGACAAAACCTAATTCTAAACAATCTCATCTTTTCTCTCTTATTTTAAAAATAATTTCTGAGGAAATGAGTATAGCAGGAAGCTTGATGTCATTCATTTATTAAGACTCCCTCATTACCAGTACTGGAAAATAATCACTCCCTAACTTAAAATATCTCATTACCACTTCTTCAATATTGCACACTATTAACTGAATCTTTGCCTTGTTAACTCAAGCAGGGCTTTTTCTTTCTGTATTTTAGATGATGGAGCACTCCAAAAGGCTTCTTGAGAAAGGCATTACCACTGGCACAACTATCAGTGATGCTTTGTAATAACTTCTGCCAGACAATTAATACTAGAAAACTCTGCTTATAGTGACTTGATCCAGATCTGAGGGAACCATAACCAGCTTCAGTGGTGACTTGGAAAAGGGAAAGGAGCTCTCTAGTGCTATATTGCATAAGCTGAAGCACATGCAACACACCAAGTCATAACAATGGGGGATGGTAGAACGGCAGGGCCATAACATTTTCCCTTTGCATGTAAATGAATACATGTGTGATCAGAGGCAGAGTCAATGGCAGGTGGAAAGAAAGTGGGTAAGAAAGGATTCATCCCTAGGAGTTTCATCTTGCAAATATTCATGCAAGGAATACACTCACCTTGTCTGACTTTAGCCTCCTAAATTACTATTTTCATTCCCTTGACTTCAATATGGTCCCTAGACTTTTTACAATGTACACTGCTTCACAGACACTTACTTGGCTATTTACTCTTCATGCTCCCTTTATGTCCTACTACTTTCAATCTGTTTTCCTGCCATAACGAGTGTGTGTCTGTGAAATTCATCGGAACTGGACTGTGCCATGCACGTCTCTTTGGTTTTCATTTTAACCCTTCGCAACACTACAAAACAATTTCCTTGCAATCATTGCTCCTTCTCCCAGCTGCAGATAGGCAAGTAGTAACAGACAAGTTACATTTTAAAAAAACTCAAATAAGGAACACATTATGGATGGATTTGATGGCATGGAGTTTAAGCAATGTGCAATTTATGCCAATGTGCGTTTCAAGCCAAGGTAGGTAACCATACAACTTATCCAATGACGGGTCATGCGAGTGTCTATGTGTGTTATGGTGTGGAAGGGTTATTACGTAGCCTCTGCTCATATCCAGTACAACATCAGGTCTTATTATGAGCTGGTATAAAGGCAAAATGTGACTCTTGAGCTATTTTCATCTACTCTACAAAATGGAAAGTGCGTGTACATATGTACAATGTTGTGTTTTTTTTTTTTAACTGGAGGAAATGGCATACACTATGCAAAGTAGTAAAACAAAAAACAAGCAAAAGGCATTACAATTAGATGGATACATTCAAGGTTATTCTGAGTCTTCCTGATGACACACTGTGTCTTGCTATAGAAAAGATGTTCTAGCTGAACCATAGCTCTTGAACCCAGAAGTGATTCATTGCTTTGGAAGGAGCAAAAACTTCCACTTCGGGGACTATGGGATATGATCCTTTTGCTTATGTAATATAGGAGTCTTTCTGACTTTCAAAAGCACAGCTATAAGGTCTTAGCCTGTTTCAGGCAAGGGAAATTCATCCATTGAAGTTATTGAACTCAAGATTTCGAGGTAGAGAAATAATAAATTATGAATTTGCTGAGCTAATCTCAAGTATATTTCAAATACGGAACAGTGAAAAAAATTTCAGTGAGAATTAATAGATGTAATAGTTAATGAATTACAGGTTATTGACTGAATCACATTTAAAAACACAGTGCAAACAAGGAGTACCTAAACACTGATATATCTTGGTTCCTGTAGCATAGTTCCTATGAGGAACTATCTTTATGTTAAGTGAATCCCTACCACTATACATTTTCCTGACATGATATGTAAATTGCATTGACCTTGTATCACTACCTCTGAGGCCTTCCTCTATTTCATCACAAATCAACTTTGTTCTTCCAACAACTAGTTATTTTCCTGTGTCTGCAAAAAGACTTAAGCAGAGTCCAAAGCAAAACTGATCAAAATAATAACATACAACTATTTTGCTGATGACCTGCTATGTTTATTATTGCAAGAAATCAAGTTTCTGATGCAACTCACAATTGAAGAAGCAAGTAGGACCTTGTAATCTTTTCGAGTATCAGTGTTGCATGTGCCATATGCCACTGCGTGCTGCCTTCCCTGTTTTCAGTTTATATGACACTCGCCCATTCCACAGTGAGCACTTGCATATGCTGTATGAAAAACTGCAGCAGATCAATGAAAAATCCTTCTATCCTGATTATAATACAAATTTCAAAGAAATAAATGTATACATGATGTATAAGAGAAAGCCAGGTGGGATGATTAAATCATCTACTGTTTCTCATATTTCTGTGAGGTATATAAATGCCAAACCCTTACCAAATAACTTACCTAATTAGTAATAATTCATAGCCACCCCAATTGTTTCAATTAAAGAAGCTATTTTTCACTTCCTTTCTGAAACCATCTTGCATAAAATGGAGTAGAATGCCAGCTACATTGCCCTCCTGAGAAAATCCATAGAGATTTTACCAGAGTGAGATGTGATCATTCTTCTGCAGGTGCTATGTCTACTGAAACCCATCATTAGTATTTCTAAAGTGTTCCAATTATACAGTGTCACTTCCAGTTATTAAAACTTCTCCTAGTTTCAACTTTTCAATAAGATTTTTTTGTGTTCCTAAGAAGGGATTGGGTTGCAGAGAGCAAAGAGAATTTGTTCATTTGTTAAATGGGTGGTGATGGCTGCTATTTTTCATGAGACTTTAAGTAAAACCTAGGTAAGCTGTTTATATTTGTAGCTGAGCGACTTATTTGTTATTTAGGATCTTCCTTATTCCTCATCTCTTCTTCTATACTTAGAACTCTTTCTGCAACATGACCAGCCTCCAGTGTCAGACCTAGAAGACGTTTTCCTGCTCTAAACCTTGGGGTAAGAGCATTCCTACTGATTGGGATTGTGGTAAAAGTTAAGAAGCCAGACCTCCCAAATCCTGGAGCAGGGCTCTTCACAGTAAACTACACTGTGAGAAGTGTGCATCCTCTGTTCAAGAGGTGACTAGAGACAGCAGAGAGCGCTTTGAGTGATGAGTATTTCTAATAAAACCCAGAGACTTAGTCGCAGAACCAGATACTCACCTGAGAGCGCCACTGTGTACCTGCTCAGCTCACGCATGTAAACAGTTCTTCTGGAAAGACTGTAAATGCAATGCTTTAATCACATAACCAGTGTACCTCAGGTGGGTATCTGGAATACCCCTGCGAGTTAAGTAGAATATTTGAGATCACTCAGGGGCCTGAATTTCGCTCACATACCTCTGGAAGCTGCTAAGAGCTCTTTGGACTTTGCCTCAGCTGCTTCGCATAGCACAGAAGTGAAATTAAGTGAAACTGCTCACTGTAAATTATTTACCAACATTAGCTTTAGGAAATGTCACTAAATGTAAACTACAGTAGGAGAGGTGCAGTATAAAGAGAGAGACTTCCAACAAAATGGCAATTTTATAAATTATCCTCTTAAGAAGCCGCAGGCTTTTTTATGCCCTATCATGTTTAATGCTTAGTTTGGCCCCTGCTCTTCAAGCATTATTATCCCAAATTTTTCTGGGCAGTCATTGATGCACTTTCCTCATCTGTTTAGCCATCTGTGTCCTGTGGTGGCATATACATGGTACGTCGTAAAAGAGAAGTGCCTGGCCTTTTCTCCAGGCTGCCACATGCTGGGCTAGGGAGCCAGCAGGGAAGGAGCAGTGTGCTGGAAATGTCTGTAAAACCACTGGGCAGCATCGCTTTGTGCCGCTAAAGGGATCTGCTGCAGCTGGAGGAGAGAATTAGCTTCTTTTGGAAGGGAACAAAGAAAGGAACTGACATTTAATCAACAGGGAAGAGAGAGGGAAATGAAGTAACTATGGAAGGGCTCGGTTGATATTTCCACTAACAATTCTGGTAGCAAGCGATCTCGTTTGAACTGTATTGTCTCCATTAAGAGACTCCTCCAAAAAAGCAAAGGAAAAAAGCTACTTTGAAAGACATTAGCAGGGACCAGATTAGCTGACTCCAGAGTGGATGGGTCCAAAATCTTGATCCCTGCATGCCAAAGGGCTGAACCTGCAGCCTTGATGCTCACAAGGCTCTCCCTGCACACATCCCTGAAGTGCACGTCTCTCTTTGGCCACAACCCAAGGGTGCTGGCAGCTGTTATGGGCAAAAATGTCCCATGGGAACATTAAAAGGCTCCATGATAATACTAACCTTCTGAATGCCCCGGTGGCCTATTAGACGTACTTGTGTAGCATACGTGACAAATCCCCAGCTGAGGCACCAGATGACATCCTGTCTCCACAGAGAGTCACTGGGGAGCTTTACAGAGGCAATGGATGGGGCTGTCTAACTACAGACAGCCTTGGCTCTCAGTTAGTGACTCATTTTTCTTCTCTTAGCAAACAGCCTGTGGGAGATAACTAGTGTGTCGGGCCGTAACCTGCTCCTGAGCCATGACTGCGATAGGCACCCATGTTCCCTGATGGCAGCAGGTCCCTTGTCACAACACTGACTGCAAATGCAGATGAGTGCACATCATGCTTTATGTATACATGGTCTTCAATACTTTCCCATTTGCAGACCCTAGATATGGCAAGCTGGTGTATCCAAATTTTTACTTAGTGCATTTAAACCTACTGATACTAGGCTGGCGTTTTTTAATCTACTGTTTGATGAATAATTTAAGTCAGCATGTCCATTTTTATAACTGCTTAGTGAACTGGACCAGAGTACCAATCTGGCTGAAAAGCAACCTGCTTAAAGCAAATCAGTCAGGGCAGCTCCTCATTCTGGCTTACCAAGTAACCACATAAACATTTGTGCCAGAACATTGCAAAAGGTAATTTGGGGACAGAAATGAGTGGCTGGGTTGCTTTTTTTGCCAGAAGTGTAGGCTTATGATGATCTAAAGCATGTGCTGAACTGTAGCCTTCGTTGCCTATTGTGCAGTGCCTTCAGCATAGATCCCAGACAGTTGGGATTTTTTTAACCACAGCATGAAAACTACCGCCCTAAGCATAAACCAAAGCAATGGCATGTCCTTGTGCTGACTCTGACTCCCTGTGAGTAAAACACATCAGGATGAACTGCTCCTCTGGGCCTGTTTCTGGTGGACCAGGCATTGTGTGAGTACTACCTGAGTTGTATTTAATGGGCATAGCTTATATGAAAACTGGCAAACACAGCAACCCATGCAGCCAGAGAATTAAGCCAAGAGCATAATTTAATGTGGTCTGTTCCTCAGAGTGTTGTTTTGAGCTCTTATCTAAAGGACCACCTAGGGACATATGATGTTCATCAAGTGTTCTTTTGGTATCCATTGCATTCCAGAAAAGATGGAGGTCTCTTGTGCCAAAAAGTGAAGAAGATGTCTTAATGCTATGCAGTCACAGCCAGAGACACCATGGTGGTAAGGCAGCCCTGGAGTAGACTCAGGCTTTCCGAATTATTTATGCCCATCATCCCCAGAAATTCCTCCTTTCTCAGTTTCTGAAAAGCAAAAATTATGAAAAATACTTAGCAAGAAGTAAAAGACTTTCTAGAAGTAACCATATAGGGTGCTTAGCCTTGTTAGATTCAGTCCTGAAAAAAACATAGTTTTCTGCCAGCTCCAAACCACCACCATTAGCATGCTACTCAATGACCATATGCCTCCCAATAAGACACTTGTACAAGTTGTTTATGACCTAATTCTGACACCCTTGCTCATAATGACTGCTGCTTTGCTCCACCAGTAAACCTAGCCCCACAGACTCAGGACGCTGCTAACAGATGTAGAAGCTCCCGATTTCCTGATGGGTCAGGTTGGCAGAATTAGGTTTTTAACAGAGAACAAGGGGGAAGAACGTTTTCTCATTTCTGATGCATTCCTCAGTTTGAGTGTGTCAACAGATGGAGTGGGGATTAGTTATAAAATAATGTGGCTTCTCAGCTTATGTAAAAAGCAGTTTTGATGTGCTGGGGATTTTCTGATGGCTCATTAAATGTACTCAAGCAAACTAAAGGATGCTTACTGTCTAAGTAAAATGCTCATCTTCAGTGAGTGTTTGCCTTTGATACATAATGTCAGGGTGATGTATACATGTTTAAAGAAACATGCAGAGAAATGTTGGCAAAGAAATAAAATCTGTTATTTGCTTTTTATAATCTAGCCTGAAATTCTAGCTGTTGATGTCACACTCAAAGAATTGTGGTGAATGGCGCAATGTCTACATGGAGACCAGTGTCAAGCGGTGTCCCTCAGGGGTCTGTTCTGGGTCCAGTGCTGTTCAACATTTTTGTCAGCGACATGGATGATGGCATTGAGTGCACCCTCAGTAAGTTTGCCGACAACACCAAGCTGTGTGGTGCCGTGGACTCACTTGAGGGAAGAGATGCCATCCAGAGGGACCTTGATAGGCTTGAGAAACGGGCCAGTGCTAACTGCATGACCTTCAACAAGTCAAAATGCAAGGTCCTTCACCTGGGTCAGGCCAATCCTAGGCACAAATACAAACTTGGCACAGAGTGGGTTGAGAGTAGCCCTGAAGAGAAGGATTTGGGGGTGTTTATAGATGAGAAGCTCAACATGAGCTGGCAGTGTGCTCATGCGGCCCAGAAGGCCAACTGCATCCTGGGATGTATCAAGAGAAGTGTGGTCAGCAGGTCAAGAGAGGTGATTCTGCCCCTTTACTCTGCTCTTGTGAGACCCCATCTCGAATACTGCGTCCAGTTCTGGTGTCCCCACCATAAGAGAGACATAGATCTGTTGGAGCGTTTATAAAGGAGGGCCACAAAGATGGTCCAGGGGCTGGAGCACCTCTGCTACGAGGACAGGTTGCAGGAGCTGAGATTGTTCAGCCTTCAAAAGAGAAGACTTTGGGGGGACCAAATAGCTGCCTTCCAATACTTGAAGGGAACCTACAGAAAGGATGGGGAGGGACTTTTTACAAGAGTGTCCACTGATAGGACAAGGGGAAATGGTTTAAGTTGAAGGAGAACAGATTTAGATTAGATCTTAGGAAGAAATTCTTCAGTACAAGGGTGGTAAGACTTTGGAATAAATTGCCCAGAGAAGTTGTGGATGCCCCTTCCCTAGAGGTGTTCAAGGCCAGGTTAGATGGAGCCTTGAGTAGCCCGGTCTAGTTGAGAGACGTCGCTGCCCATGACAGGGAGGTTGGATTAGATGATCTCTAAGGTCCCTTCCAGCCTATGCCATTCTATGATTCTATGATTCTATGTGTGGCAGGAGTTTTTACTGCTCACTACGTGTTTCATATCCAGCTGAGGCTGTATATATGGCCTTTTGCAGACTGACATATGTTCCCTCTGCCATTACTCCAAAGTAGCAGCCACAGCGGCCATGTAGCTGTGGCTGCCATGTCACACAGTGCAGTGCTCTGCTCCAGCTGCACAGTGGGGTCCAAGTTGCAGGGTGCATGCTGCAGCAGCTCAGGGCTGATGCAGCTCTGTGGCTTGCAGTCTCAGGATGCTCCTTGCCAGGCTATGTTAGATCGGGGACTGAGCTCATGTAGCTGGACAGGCCAACAGCCTCAACTTCTGGGGATACAGGTAAAATGCCAGATCAAAATTATTACTTTTGCCAGTATAATATATACAGCGAGAGCCCAAATTCATGGGCAATGTTTAACATTAGGCATTCCTACCATGCTGTTCCTCTCCCTTCTTCTCCAGCCCCTAAGCAAGGGGGCTGCCTTCAGTTTTGCCCACAGGGCTCTTTGGGACTCCTTATAAACTTAAGCCAAGGACTGATATGGGTGAAAATGTCTGGGGAAAGACAGGATTTTTCTGTATTTGAGCAAGACTATTTCCTTGATTCACTTCACAGAAGCAAACACATTTCACATCATTCTGTAAGGGAATGAGTCCTTATTCTCCAGCAGCAGAAACACTAGAGACTTATTGCTCTTAACCAAGATAACAGCATTCTATACAAATACTGCCTGCTCTCCTCAGTGCAATCATTTCCTACCTAATCTTCCACTAGAAATCTGGCCCCTGCACAGAAGCTCTGTTGCTGACCTGCTACGCAGATGCTGAACTGATGGTACCAGGATGCGTTCCCTTGGTTAGAGGTGTTCTGTGCTTCAGGAGGTACTGTAAAGATGAGACATCACACCTCCATAGAAGAGGATTTCATAAGTGAAACACGTGTTGCAGGGCTAGAAGCTGGTTGAGTTGAGGAGTTTCGTTAGCTACAAGTAAGGCGCAGTACTATCACTGCACAAGCAGTCAGATCAGTCTGAGTTTGTGGTAGTTCCTGGGAAAATTTTTCTGAGTAGGTACCTTCTGAGGTTTAATATAGAACCGATACTGTAACTTAGTTTCTATCTTACATTTCCTGACTATCTCCCTCTATTCTTAGGAGTAGTGGAAAGGCTTTAGTTTTTAGGAAGAACGGAGGAATATCAATAGTCTTCAAATCCATAAAACCCATTGTTAATTCTTTTTCTCCCTCACATATACACACTGATTGAACTCAGTAAGTTCTCTAATTATTCTTTTAAATAACAGCACTTGACATTTTCCCTGAGGGCTATGTAACAACTGTGGCTTTAAAATAAGAATGATGTCATTAATAGATTAATAGCTGCAATAATGCGTATAGCAGCATTAACAGGATGAGTGAACTAATTTAGGTAAAATGGATGGATCTTTGCTTTTATTCATCTACCTTTTGTAACTTAGGTTTTTTTTAATGGTTAGACAGGACATGGGAAAAGACAATTCTTGCCCTCATTGTCCCTGTATTTTCTCTTTTCTCCTGACATTTTTATTTTTGGCTCTACTCTAGTTTCTCCTTCTTCCTGTGAAGACCTATTTCTTCACTGAAAAGAGGACCCACAGCCTTGTACATATCCTGACAGCTAGTGTGCAAAAGGAATAGCCCCACTAATGCTAGTATTTACTCAACACTTCCCCCATAATACGTCTACAAAGCAAGTAAGCGTATACTCTGGTTGTTTATGCTTTTATTATGCTCATTTTACAGAAATAATGAGAAGGGAGAGGAGGATGGTCTATTTCAAAGCACTGCATTGAACAGCACAGTACTACATGAACTTCTCAAGGACTGCAGGCAGAAGTGTGAAGCAAGTCTCCTTCTTACAAGCAAAATTATTTTTGTTATGTGTCAGATTTAAACAGTGAGGACTAAAAGTTGAAGGGACAGAGTTCAGCCTCCCATGCTGTGCAGAGAAGGAAGGGGAAGCCTGATTCACATCTGTGATGGTAAGTCCCAAATCTGGTGTTTACTCACAGAATTTTGGTATTGTTCCCCAGATAAAGTTTACAGATGACTAATTTACTAGATGACTGTGTCTGTTTTGTCCTCTGTGAATCAGTCAATACAATTATGACTACAATCGAATATCTGCACTGACTTTCACAAACTTGCTAGGTTGCCTCCTCTCCAATTTTCCTGAGGTACTCTGCAGCAAAGCTTCAAAATCTCAGGTTTGTTTTGCAAATCTGAACTCACTGAATCAGATTTCATGTATTCCTTAGCCTACGTGTAATCTACAGAGGAGTATTTTGCAGCTTTGCCAGAGACCCAGCAGAACAGACAACAAAATTTCTGGACCTTACTAGGCCAGATAACACTCACTAAATGAGTCAACTTCCTCTAAATTTTCCTATTATGAAATTTTCTAAAAGACCTTGGATTCTACTAATTGTTATGAATCATTGCTTATATTGATTGATGGGAGAAAAAATGACGGATTCCGGCTTGTATGAGCAAGAAAATCTAGAAGAAAATTAGGGCAGGCAGAGTGTCTTTTACTGGAGTTTTACTAAATGACTCCAATGATGACCATCTTTACTAAAATGTAGCTGAGGAGGAACACCAGATGAAAGAGTAACCCTGTGAGAAAGTTGGGTGAAATTGCAATAAAAGAAGAAACAACTATTATTTGATGTGGGAGAAACAAAGTTTTGGATAGAAAGTGGCAGGTAGGAACAGAACTAAAATTTAATAAAGGAAAAGAAATCTTTGAAGAAGAATGTTGTAAAAGTTTGTTATTTTCTTCATCCAGGATGCTTAAAAGTAAAGTTTTAAAAAACAAATTTAGGAAAATAAAGATCGACAAAACTCTTCTGAGCTGGACCACTAAATCTTTTGGACACATACCTTTATGACTTAGCTCACAGCTGCTTGCTACATTTAATTTTAAAGTCGATTCTTATTTCCTGATTAGTATTCCAGGTAGGATTTTTCCTTGCATGATAGTTTAATTTAAAAGAAAACATGAGCTGCTTTTGTCAGTTAGTTTTTCGAGTATTTAAGCGTTTATACCTTGACCTTAAAAACTATGTATGATAATGCATTTGAGGCTGGCTTAGGAGATGTCGCATTTTTACTCTGGCTTTATGTGAGTTCTGTATGAATGCCACTTAACACTCCGTCCATATATGTTGCTCTTACTTGTTCCTCTTTTTCATTAAGTGTATGTTACAGAGGTTACAGCTACACAGAATAAGCTACAGTCAGACTTCTCATAAATTGTAAGCATTTTTCCCACTTCACATTGTCACCAAAGTACGAAAAATGTCCCTGGGTATTAGAAAAGTACTGTGCATGTGTGTCAAAATTTAATGATGAGCTATGCAGGCATCTTGCAACACATAGGATATAGTTGTGTCCAAACAGACAACTGAAATTATAGGTCATTGCAGAGAGAGAATTTGGAGCTTGGATCTCTGTTAGTTCTGGGTAACATACGGAGCTGTCAACTGCTTCTCTTTGCAGCCAGCGGAGCATTGCTGTACATGCGCACGCTACCAAGATGAGCACGTTAGTGGGATGCTTCAAATGTGTAATGTAAAAGCCACAGTTTAAGGCTTCTCCTGCATCTCTTGTCAGGCTTCTGTCTGACTGCATGTTAGTTTTGGCACACTTCTGTTAGCCCTATCTTGTACCCTGGGCAAACTGCATTACTTACTGGGAAGACTCGGGTAAACACATGCAGGACTGGGTGCTGTAGGAGAGGGTTCAGAGGAGAGTGTGTTCACAAACATATTACACTGAAATGTGCTCTTTAGGTAAAAAGATGCCTCATTTTTCCCAGATGCCTCACTTTGTGTATTGCTGAAAGGTATTTTTAATATAAAATTTCTTCACCAGGCGTTCAAGTGCATCTCAGCCATCAAGACTGAAACAACAAGCGTGTTAACACATTTCAGAGATGCACACGATTTCCCAAATAGCTGACGTTAATCTGTGCTTACTGTGTACTCCTCAGAAAAGCACTGCCAGGGTGCTTAGGGCACTGTCAGGCCTTTCTGGCTCCGGCGGACTGACTGGCCCCCGCTCACACTCTACCAGCCCCTTCCGTCCGCTGAGTCCCACATAGTGCCCCCATCATGGCATGTGGCTGTGCAGGTCCCCACACACCATTGCTCACCAACTGTCTGGTTTCGTGGCATCGTTTGTATTCTGACAGGTCACTGTGTAGAAAGTCATCATTAATTAGCAATAAATTAACACATTAATTAATGTAGTAGCTGTTCTTAAATGTTTCCGGAAGAAAAATCCTCTGAGCAAAAGAAATAAGGATGTTTTTTATGGCTGGCAGTGGAGCGTGAGCTCCTCTACTGCTTTTGCTGTGGTTCCATGTGTGTGTGTATATATATATTCATCTATATATAGGTAAGGCATTTATGCCACATGGATTCTGCTGCATTTAACAGGGTTTGCACGAGGACGCCAGCCTGTCCATCAGACAAGGCATTTTTAGGCACTCTCTCCTTTTTTCACCAGCCTGTTTTCATGAAACCTATACAAGCCTCTTTTTTTTCCTTTTATCTTTTTTTTTTTCCTCCTTCGTCAAATCTGGCTGCAAACCTCCAAATAACTGATAATGCGAGAGCACACAAGCACGTTTCCACAAGCAGTTGCGTTGGCTGCTTTCCTCAACAGCTGACCCACGTGCCACGACCATTTCAGCAATACCTGTCGGGTAAAAAATCAGTTCCCTCTAAATCTGAATAAAACTGAGGGTTTGGGGTTTTGTTTTGTTGTTTTTCTTTTTTTTTTCTTCCAGACATTTCTCTGGTTATGCAAAAGAGTTTTGATGAACAGTGCTTTTTCAGAGAAAGGGCAGCTTGAATGCTCAGCCATGGAGAAAGCCTGCAAAGTGCCACGTGCTGTCAGTGAAGGAAGAGAGACAGACTTTACTTCCCGGTCCTGCCACGGATTTTAAACACATAAATAATCCTAGTGCCTGTAACAGCACTGCTGCCATTGCTGCACCTGCGCACCAACCCGCTGTTTGCGAGGTGATGGTCTGTGACTGTGTCTCAGTTTGTCAGATACTGACACATCCTTCCTTTCTCCCATCGTTTGTTTGAGGTTAGTAGTTAGACTGTAATTTTTTTGCGATGTAAGTCAACTCAAAATACTTCTTAAAAATGGGAGTCTATTCCTCACTTTCTACTTTCACATATTAGTAGTTATCATTAAGCATACTTTTTGTTAGATTATGTTAAATTTCATAAGGATTTAATAAAATTAATTCAAATTCACTTTAATTAAATATACACATTTACTTGCCATTTTTATTATCTTTAAACTATCTTTCATTTTTTTAATTTTAGACTATTACTGGTCTTCCAGATCTAGGGACCAAAAGATATTTTCTTAATGCATTTTATAACTGTTATGTCTACATAATACATGAAAGAGGCATCAGATATTAAACGCAGAGAATAGTTGCAGTCAAAATCTTAGTGTGATTTTTCCCTAGATAAAGAGGATAAAATTGTAATAGTGTTAGAATCCTTCATTCTTGCAAAAGAAAAGCTGAATTCCCAGGCTGACCAGTGGGTAGACTGTGCAGCCTGAGATTTCTGTATTAGGATGAGATTGAAAGACTCAGGTTAAATGCAAAGCTGAATCCTTCAGGGCAAAACTGCAATCTTCTTGAGAATTTCTTCAGTCCAAAGAGGAAAATGTTCTGCATCATTAAGTAGAAGAGAAAGCTTCATGGCTCTTCTCTGGAATATCTGAAGTCAAGGTCTTTTATTGTATTGCAAATATATGCTCAATAATGCATAGGCAGTAAAATCCATTCTGTTTGCTGGTACAGGGAAACATATGGTCTTGAACAACTCACAAAGAAATGAGCAGAGAGAAGCAGAAAAAACTCTTTACAGCATAGAAAAGAAAATGACAAACAATAATTTGACACACTCCCCCAGCCACCCATGTAGGCTTTTAAGATGCTTGAAAAAACATTGACTGTATTCTATTTCCCTGTTTTCTTTTTATGTGCAAGTCCTTGCTTCATCTGGGAGAGAGAAAGAAAATATTGTCATAACAAGGGAGATGGGGAAACATGGCAACTAGCAAAACAAATCTGAAATGTTTAAATTCATATGAAATGCAGTCATCCAATTGAGCATCGTACAGCACTTAGACATACTGAAGTCTTTCATAGTCAAGACAAAGCCCAGAAATGAATTCTGATTATGTTTTACATCAGAAATCAAGACAAACATTATAGAGTGGTTGACTCTTAACAAAAATCTTGAAAAGAAGAACGATTTTTTTTGGTAAGGAATGTTTTATCTTTTTAAAGTTTGAATGTATGCTATAGAAATATGCATGCTAAAGGCAAAAGACTGAGTACTGGTGCAGCCCAGAAAAAAATTGAAATTACAGATAAGAAAGCAAAAGGAAATTATTGATATACCAGAGTTTTGAGGGGTGACAGACCTGAAAAATTAATGTCTTGTATCAGCATCTAACTTACTGCACAGTGAAGCAAGGTGAAGATATACACAATCTGAAAATATCTAAGCTAGCTCAGGATTTAAAAACAACATAGCCATATTGGCATAGTCCCATACTGGAAATGCTTGACCTTATCTTGTAGATTAATAGGAGTATTCTTTAGCTTGTGCACAGCACTGTGTTGACTTTTAGCTTCTTCACAGTACTACATTGACTCAAATATATTACTGCTCATCTAGCCCAGCTCGTAAGATCAGAAGTGCCCAAAAGTCAAGGAGACTTGACATACAGTGAGAGCTAAAGTATCAGGATACAATTCTGTAAAGATGGGGGCTAAAAAACCTTAAGACCATTAAACCCTGGCAGTGGTTGGAGGGGATGGGGACTGCAGATGACAAAATGTAAGAAAATAAATGGTGATGGGGAAGCAAGGGAGCATTTCCAAAGGAGAAGGTGTGGTGTGATAATAGTCATCTCAGGTTTGACAGTAATGGATACGCTTTTCTGACAGGGTTTTTTCCACCCAGCAGAAGAAGATAGCAAAGGCACAAGAGGACTTCTTCAATACTAGATCTCTATCAGAAACAGTGATGAACTGTGACCTTAACAAACTGCACCAGAAGGACTTTCGTTCTCAGAGCAATGAACACATCTAGAGTGGATTAATAATTAGAGAACATTGTGTAATGTCTACCATTAGGTGGTCATTAAAATAATTTATTACTTTTTAAATGCATCAGCCTTTAAAAGAAATTACTCCTCTCTTCCAAATGTGAAATTTCTGCCCTATTCCTAAAGATTCATCTCTGATAATACAAGATTTATATGTATCAGATATTGCAGCTTTAAATACCAAATCTTTCCTGGCTGCAGGGCTCTTGAGTGTTAGAAAGAGACAAGTAAGTTATACCTGTTTTTTAAGGAGGTTCATCTCTCTAAAACAGTGGTAGGAAAGATATTAAAATTATAGGAAATATAGTATGTGCAAATTAAGTACAGAAAAATATGTAATTAACACTCTTTATTACCAATATGATGTAATTTTAATAAAGTGAAACTCTAGCAACTTTTACACAGACCACACCTCTCATTTAGTAAGAATTAGACAAATGAAGATGTCAGCACTTTTTTCTAACCATTCTCTGTAAAACCACCTCATCTACATATTCTTTGTAACTTGCTTGAACTGTATTATTTTGCTAGTTAATGCTACATGCATGTCATTCCATCACCAAGATTATTAGAATCACAGCATTCTGAAATGTTTATTTTAAAAAATAGCAAAAGGCGGAGCTGGATTTCAGCGATGTCTTATGAGATCTCTTCACATGAAAACATCTGTGTTTTTTTAAATTTAGCACATGCTGAACTACCAAATTATCAAGAGTTTTCTAGGCTTTGGTTTGTTTTTGTTTAAATCACTCCATTAACAGACATTACACATCCTTTTTACACTAAAGACAAGCCATTATACATTTTGCAACTGAGGTTCTACCTTAATTCTTCTTGGTTTTATCAAGAAGATAAAGGCTATTGCCTTGTGTCTGCTGTGGGAACTAATTTTCAGATAGATGTCTCAAAACTTAACCGTGGCTTATACTTTCATAACCACTAGAAATAGAACACAAATAACAAATGTATAAATACAATCAATGAAACTAAGTCAAAGGAGCTTCTCGAGAGAAGAGCAGTATTGTGTGGGAACAGTGCTGTGAGATTCCAGGACACTGGGAGTTAAAACTGAGACAATCATCTCATGTATTAGGAGTCTATTTGGATCATTTTGGAGGAGTTTTTTATTTATTCTTTTAATTTTCCTCTCCCTTAGAAGTCTTGGTAACTGCTTTCATGGTAGCTAATACCCTCATTTCCCTAGGCAAGGAGATCAGAAAATAATTAAAAAGAGTTTCCACTCATGTTTTTAAAACCTTTGAAATGCTTCTTTAAAATAGCTGTTGCTGATCTTGAAGCACCAGTTCTATATAAGACAAATCTGATTAGAGTTAAATACCTGAGTGTGTTTTAACATGATGATCATTTTGAACATGGACTTCAATAGAACATATAGCCACATGAGAAGACAGGAATTGTTCACATGATGTCTAAATTGGGTAGGGATACTGAGAGCCAAGGATAGGTTGTCTTGTCAGAGAAACTATGAGACTAGAAGATTCTTGCCAGTGTTATTACTCAAATATCAGTTTTGAGCTTGAACTTATTTAGAATTGTTCATGAAAAGGAGCAAAAGAGCAGGATTACGCTAACAGAAACTGCCACTAACACAAGGTTGGGAGACATTAATGCATAAAAGGATGAGAAGGTAGTGCAAGAAGTTTTGTATGGCCCTGGGAATTGTAGGAATGTGATAGAAGATCATGCGTTTAGGAACTAATAATAACCAGCTTGGTTATAAACCAGGAGCTCATCATTTGGAGCACTATGGACGAAAAGAAAAATTTGACATATTACTTGGCCATACAAATGACTGTGAACAGCTAATGAAATCTGACTGTTAAAACATCAAATGTGATAAGGTAATATATTTCTAGTAGAGAGGAAGAAGCACCAACATCTCTGCACCAAGGAAATATCATGTATAATATTATGTACTTTCCTGGAAAAGAGAATAGAGAATTAAAAATTCATCCACTCCCAAGCTGTTGTCAATACAATTTTCTAATTGAGGTGAGCTGTGAAGCGAAGTAATGAAATGACTTTCTATGATCCTAACATTGGCGGTACTGAAGCTAGATGCAAAAAGAGACATCTGTCCTATCTAGTCACTCATAAAAAGCCTGGATCATCTGGCCAGGTGTTTACAAATTGGTGCAGGTGACTGGAAAATAGAGATATCTGCACCTTGTTGATGAAATAGTACATGTGGTGTAGTATTCCTGTTAAATCTTGGCTTCATATTTGATTTCTTTCTGAGAGTGATTGCTTTTGGTTGGTAATTAAGGCACTCTCCTGGCTTGCAAGGGCATGTATATATGCTGTAATGAGTGGTGTAAGGATCTGAGCTCTCTGAGATCAAAGTGGCAAAGCCACATGAGACAGCGCAGCATTGCTCAGATCCTAGCGCAAACAGCCTGGGTGTCTCTACGCTGGCCCTCCTGCCCATCTGGCTCTCTTCCATGCATGCGCAGGCACTTTGGCTGTTTCTGCATCTATGGCTCAGCACTTACCAATTAGGATTTGCAAACAACAAAATCCCTTTGCGAGTTAGCCCCAAGTATTTATAAATTTACTATTCTCTGAATAATTTGTTTTAGGAACTGAGTTGTCTTCTAATTATCATTGGTTCTGGTAGAGGAGATAGATGGCCTGAGGGATAACAGACAATCTGTGTTATGAAAAACTGTTAAAGATAGAGGATAAAGACTAAAACAAAGATACTCATTGGATCTTATCAAGTTCAAGAAAAGTTGCACTGAATGATAGTAGGAATAAATGATGAGATTACAAATTTCTGTTCTTTAATAAAACAGACAACTACAGCTTCAGGACTGTGTCATCATCTTTGATAGAGATCTGAGTTCCTTCCAATGGAGAGGTACATGTTCCACAAAGGGTACTGGTATGGTCATCTCTTCTGATGAGGGTTGTCTGCTCAAAATGGTGCTGAAAAATCAGAGTCAGCACAACACTTTTTCCTGATGAGATGTTGAGATGGACAGATGTCAAAGTACCTTTTCAGAATGCAAATTACAGATGGCTGATCTAGTTGTGATGAAATCTCTGCTGAGATATACTCAGCTGGTCAGGAAATGGTCCTGTATGTTGTAGTTTTTTGTAAGTAGAATTCAATCACTTAAAAAAAAAAGCAAAAACAACCCACCAACAAGAAAAACACTTTCAATACAGAATTTTAATCAATAAAAGGATGGAGGGATAGATTGATATAAAAAAAATTACACAACTCTGTTCTAATACAGGGAGGTGGAAGCAATGTTCTTTTGTCCTGTTGAAAATAAGCCATTGTACCAGCATCTGAGATCTCAGCAGAATTCTGTTTTCCTTTAGCTGAATGTATTTCTAAAAATATATATTTTCATGAATTATTGATTTCCAATTTTCTTCCTTTGACTCTGAATCAGGAAAGGAAAATATTATCTAGAACAACCTTGTTTTGATTTAGGATATTTTTTGGCATTCTGCTTTGGTTATGAAAAATTATCTCCCTTTTCTTTCTACTCTTTTTCCCCCTTGTCACAGAAAGGGTCTTAAAAATCTGTCCAACTCGTGTTTTCATGCTCCTTTCAAGAGATGGGGTCTTGTCTTCCTCAAACCTGCAGCACAATAGCAAATGAACCACACTTTCAGCCTCAGATGAAATTTAACAGAGACATGGATGTCTTTGCCAACAAACCCAGTGAACTTTCAAATGTGACATTTCCAGGGGACGAGTCAGAATCAGCAGAGTTAGACTGCTTATATTGAGGAGTCCTCTGGAGGAAGTCTGGAGGGTTTTTCTCATCTCTATGTGCAGGGATGAGTCACTGCCTTACACTGAAGGCAATTTATTCACATCCACTGTAGATGTTTTTGGGATACAGGCAAATCCAGGTGGAAGGAGTCAAATAGCTGTTTGAAAAAATGAGTGAGAATCCTGCCACTCTGCAGGGATATTAATTTTATTAATCTCCTTTGAAGATATTTGGTTAGTAAAATCAAATTAATTAACACGAGGAAATCAGTTTAATACAGTTTGCTTCATCATATGCTGTGAAAATAGAAAATTCCTTTCCTCAGTACTTGATACATGTCTATGAAATCACTTGTAATAAAACCAAATTTGTTTCCATGGAAAAAGGATCAAATCCGAAATGTTTCTACAAATTATGATTATTTCAGTCTTGCTATGGTCAGAGACGTTTTGCATTTCCAGAAATCCTAGGTATAATTTATAACACTGGTGAGCAAATCTGTAACTATCCTTAGCAGATACACAGAACAGAGCTGGCACTAGAAGTGCCAAAAACTATGCAAAAAAATATGCCAAAATGCCAAGATTTTAACTTTAAAATGTTACAAAAAATTATAAATACTAAAAATACAAATATTAATTTTAGAACTTAACTTTTCACTGGTATTGCATCTTCTTTGTCAGACCAGTGTCGACTGTTAGAATAAGTCCTGGAGAAATAAATCAGTGGGCAAAAGGTGGAGATGGAAATCAAAGGCAGGGCTGTATTCACTTGTCCTAGAGTTCTATAACTAGATAAGTATGCATCAATAATGATCTGACTGTTCACATTTTTCACCAGTAAAGTATACAAAATGTGTTGGTAAATCTATATATCTGTATCTATACCTATCACAGAAAAGATGATTTGTCCATCATTGAACTACAGCTGTTAGACTGCGTTAGCAACAAAAGAGCATTTTGTCATTTTCTCATGCTAATGAAAGCTTTAGAGAGGGAAATGCAGAACAATGTGAAGCATCACAGGAAATTTGATGTATGCAAATATAATTATTTAAATTGGAATCTGGTCAGACAACATAAGCCCATACACATAAACACACATACAACTCTGTCCAAAGAACAATAACTGAATTTTGAAATTTCAGATGAGTTTCTGAAGCTATGACTAACCATCCAGGCTTGATTTTCATGGTCTGTAATTTTGTCCAAAACGCTGACTTGATTTATAACCTGATTATCTATTCATACCCTTTCATTAACTGATGTGCAATTTGTCATTACATTCATAAACCTTTTCTGACATTGATTTACTATTCAGCAAAGCAGTGATTGAACAAAGCTAAACTAAACTAAAGTAGAATAATGCTTGACAAATGCCACCTCAGTGAACTCTGGAAACGAAGAACTGAAACTTTCTAGGGAATAACTTGTAGAGATTGAGAGCTGACTCCTCCAGACCTGTGACAGTATACCATGACTGAGAATCTACCTTTTGGTGTGTCTGGTTCTTGGCTCCTCAGTACAGGCGAAACATGAACATACTAGAAAGAGTCCAACAAAGGGCCATGAAGATGATTAAGGGACTGGAGCACCTCACATATGAGGAAAGGCTGAGAGCTGCAAATGTTCAGCCTACAGAAAAGAAGGTTCAGGGGGGATCTCATTAATGGAAATCAATACCTGAAGGAAAGGTGCAAAGAAAAGGGAGCCAGGCTGTCCACAGTGGTGCCCAGCGTCAGAGTAAGAGGCAATGGGCACAAACTTTCACAAAAACACAGCAGCTTCCATCTGAACATCAGAAAATACTTTTCTACTGTGAGGGTGACTGAGCACTGGCACAGGTTGCCCAGGGAGGTTGTAGAGTTTCCTTCCTTAGAGATATTAAAAAACTGTCTGGACATGGTCCAGAGCAACTGGCACTAGGTGTTCCTGCTTGAGGGGGAGGCGGGACTGGACAATCCCGCCTCCAGAAGTGCTTTCCAACATTGACTGTTCTGTGATTCTGTGATTTGTGTCCTAAAACAGGTAAAATACAGGTAAAAAATTCGAAACATAACATCATAAGACCTTGCTGCAGAATGCAGAAGAGCAGAGCTTCCTTACGAGTCCGATGACAGGATACTGAGTCAGACTCAGGAAGATCTTAGGCAGACTCATAACAATGTCAGAAAAAAAAGGGACATGAAACTGAGACACTAATGGAGACAAACTATAGAAGAGAATATTTCCAGGATCCTTGCAATGAGCTAGCTTCTGACACAGGACCAGGCTAAATTGACTTCATGTCTTAGATGCCAGAAAAGGTTTAGTACCCATCTCTGCAAGCTTGGTGCTTAAGATAAGCACTGCATGTATCTTCAAACAACATACATAAGAGTAACAGGATCCAGAAAGCAGCTGTTTCGAATCATCTGTCAACTGAAAAGCCTACTAAATAGACATGCACACACCTAACATACATTAGCAGAATCATAGTGCCAACAAAATGGAGTTTTCTTTCAAAGCAGAGATGGTGGTGTTATATCTCCCACCAAAATAATGGTCTGACAGCTTCACAGAATCACAGAACCACACAGAATCGCACAGAATCACAGAATGTTAGGGATTGGAAGGGACCTCAAAGGATCATCTAGTCCAATCCCCCTGCCGGAGCAGGACCACCTAGATCAGATCACACAAGAACGCCTCCAGGCGGGTTTTGAACATCTCCAGAGAAGGAGACTCCGCAACCTCTCTGGACAGCCTGTTCCAGTGTTCTGTTACCCTTACCGTGAAGAAGTTCTTCCTCATATTTAAGCGAACCTCCTATGTTCCAGCTTATATCCATTTCCCCTTGTCCTGTCATTGGATGCCAGTGAGAAGAACCTGGCTCCATCCTCATGGCAGTCACCCTTTACATATTTATAAACATTAATGAGGTCCCCCCTCAGTCTCCTCTTCTCCAAGCTAAAGAGACCCAGCTCCCTCAGCCTTTCCTCATAAGAGAGATGCTCCACTCCCTTAATCATCTTTGTGGCCCTGTGCCGGACTCTCTCTAGCAGTTCCTTGTCCTTCTTGAACTGAGGGGCCCGGAACTGGACACAATATTCCAGATGCGGCCTCACCAGGGCAGAATAGAGGGGGAGGAGAACCTCTCTCGACCTACTAACCACACCCCTTCTAATACACCCCAGGATGCCATTGGCCTTCTTGACCACAAGGGCACATTGCTGGCTCATGGTCATCCTGCTGTCCACCAGGACCCCCAGGTCCCTTTCCCCTGTGCTGTTCCCCAACAGTTCGGTCCCCAACTTGTACTGGTACATGGGGTTGTTCTTACCCAGATGCAAGACTCTACACTTGCCTTTGTTGTATTTCATTAAATTTCTCCCTGCCCAACTCTCCAGCCTGTCCAGGTCTCTCTGAATGGCAGCACAGCCTTCAGTTGTGTCAGCCACTCCTCCCAGTTTAGTGTCATCAGCAAACTTGCTGACCATGCACTCTATTCCCTCACCCAAGGCATTGATGAATATGTTGAACAATACTGGTCCCAGTACCGATCCTTGAGGGACTCCACTGGATACAGGCCTTCAACTGGACTCCATCCCATTGACCACTACTCTCTGGCTTCTATCCTTTAGTCAGTTCACAATCCACCTCACTACCCGATCATCCAGACCACACTTCCTCAGTTTAGCTGTGAGGATGCTGTGGGAGACTGTGTCAAATGCTTTACTGAAGTCAAGACAGACCACATCCACTGCTCTACCATCATCCACCCACTGGGTGATGTCCTCATAAAAGACTATCAGGTTTGTCAAGCATGACTTCCCCTTAGTGAAGCCATGTTGACTGCCCCTAATGACTCTTATCCTTGATATGCCTAGAGACAGCACCAAGGATAAGTTGTTCCATTATCTTTCCAGGGATGGAGGTAAGGATGACCGGTCTATAGTTACCTGGGTCTTCCTTCCTGCCCTTTTTGAAGACTGGAGTGACATTTGCTTTCCTCCAGTCCTCAGGCACCTCTCCCGTTCCCCACAATTTAGCAAAGATGATGGTGAGTGGCCTGGCAATGACATCCGCCAGATCCCTCAGCATCTGAGGGTGCATCCCATCAGGATCCACGGATTTATGGATGGTCAGGTTGCTTAACTGGTCCCTAACCAAGTCCTCATCAACCAGAGTAGACTCGTCCTCTATCCTGACTTCCTCAGGAGCCTCAGGGTTCCGGGGCTCATCAGGATAGCCTTCAGCAGTATAGACTGAGGCAAAGAAGGCATTCAGTAACTCTGCCTTCTTCTTATCCTCTGTCACCAGGGCACCCTCCTCATTCACCAGTGGGCCTACATTGCCTCTAGTGTTAGTTTTATCTGCAATGTATTTGAAGAAGCCCTTTCTGTTGTCCTTGACTTTTCTTGCAAGGTTTAATTCCAAGGAGATCTTAGCTTTCCTAGTTGCCTCCCTACATCCTCTGACAGCAGACCTACATTCCTCCCAAGTGGCCTGCCTCTCCTTCCATGATCTGTACACTCTCTTTTTCCACTTGAGTTTGCCCAACAGTTCCCCATTTAACCATGCAGGTCTCTTGGTATCCTTTCTTGACTTCCTACCTGTTGGGATGCACCGGTCTTGAGCTTAGAAGCAGAGGTCCTTGAAGGCTAAGCAACTATCTTGGGCCCCTTTACCTTCTAGTACTCTGTCCCATGGGATTTCTCCTAGCAATTGTTTGGAAATATCAAAGTTGGCCCTACTGAAGTCCAGGGTTCTAGTTCTGCTAGTTCTGCTTACCCAAAAAGTGAAAAACTTGGATCTGTCACCACCCTTAACTCGAGTGGCTCCATCTCCCTTTCTTTCACTTCCTACCAGAGGTGTCTGTCGACAAGACTAGCCTGAATTAAGATACTTTTCAAATCTTCTATTCAAACTCAGGGCATTGTATGAAGAATTCAGCAAAAATGACAACTGGAAAATGACAGTAAGGATAAGATTCAGATTAGGTGCTCCTGAAGTAGGTATCTCCATGTGCATGAGGTAGCTAAGCCAATGGAGCCCGGGGAGTTCTCCAGCTGACCACGTGTATGTACCTGCTTTAGCATGATCTGAACATCGCTCCGTAGCAACTGGATCTCCCCTGAGTTTAGTGAGATTCAAGAGCCCAGTATTTCATTTTCCCCTTAGGACTTTTTGCTTCAGACCTTCTCCTCGTTGAAAGCATGACTGGGCAAAACTTCATACATATGCAAATTCTCATGGCTGGCAGTGGAGCTCCACAGACGCCCTTATTCATGATTAATAGGATTGTGAGAAGAAAGGGGAGAAAGGCTATGAAGACAGTAGGAAAATCAGAGAATAAGTACACAAGAATAATTACAAGAGAATATGACATATATGACTTCTCAGGGAGGGCAGCTGGCACAGAATAGCCGTCCTACACAATTCCCTGACTGTAGAGAAAATGTCAATGAATGTCTTCAACTCACTGCTCTGCAATTCCACTAAGAAATGGGGCTTCAGCAGGGATCTGAAGCAGAAGTAGCGATTACCTGACATGCAGAAGGTAAATTTATTTTATATGAAAAATGGTATGAATAAAGGTGAAGGGAATGACAGGAAGAAGTCAGGGTGATATTACTAATTGTGAACAGTTCTTGCATAATTGTTTCAGTTTCCTCAACAGAAAGGCATTTCTCCTTCCACTGCAGTGAACAACAAAACCTAACAACTTTTTCCATGTCAAGCAAAAAAAATTGTAAATAGTAGAGGCTCAGTACATCCAAAGAGACAGAAGCTGCAGGGAATATTACGTTCTCCAACCACTTAGAGATTCACTGTCACTCACACTCACCTTTTTCGTTAATACCAGCTGAAGTGCATGACAAACAATTGCTGGCTGCCAGTACTGAGCTGTTCTGTGCGTTAACACAGCAGGAGAAGTAGCCTGGTTCATCAAGAAGATAACCTGAAATTAGAGTCACAGAGTTAGAATGCAGTATATCAATTTGGAGCACAGGGAAGGTAATATTGCCCGATGGCAGGATAACATGCTAACTCTCACATGCTGTTCAAGTCATTAATGAGTTCGTTGATTCTAAGGCTAGAGAGAACCATTGGACTCTCTAATCATAGAATCATAGAATCATAGAATGGCATAGGCTGGAAGGGACCTCAGAGATCATCTAATCCAACCTCCCTGTCATGGGCAGGGACACCTCTCAACTACATCAGGCTACTCAAGGCTCCGTCTGACCTGGCCTTGAACACCTCCAGAGAGGGGGCATCCACAGCTTCTCTGGGCAATTTATTCCAAAGTCTTACCACCCTCATACTGAAGAATTTCTTCCTAAGATCTAATCTAAATCTGTTCTCCTTCAACTTAAACCCATTTCCCCTTGTCCTATCAGTGAACACTCTTGTAAAAAGTCCCTCCCCAGCCTTCCTGTAGGTAATCTCACTTGATACAAAAAATAGTCTACAAAATCTTCCATAAAGAAGGCAAGTCTTACTTCGAAGGCATCATGGGAGGGAACAAACCACTGCCATTAAAGTTTGTATCAGTTGTTTATCATGATAGCACACTTTTAAAAATGAGCCTGCCACTTCTCAAGAGGGTTGCTGTTTCTTTCAATGCAGCATTTCTGGGTGGATTCTTATTGCCTGACCTTTTTATTTTGCTTACCAGATATTGATTTAATAGAACCAATGCAACTTGCAGTCTTTTTTTTAACACTTGATATGGGACTATCTCTGTAGGGCATCATTTACACCTTAATTCTGGCTTTCTCCAGGTTTGCAAATCTCTTTTATGGGATTATGACACAATACCCATACGTGGTATTCTGGTGTCAGCCTCACAAATGCAGACGTAGGATCTCACTACTATTCTTATTTCTTTTCTCTTCATACACACAAAGAACTACATCTTTTCAATAGCAACACACCTGGCTGTGCCTACTCTGAACTCCACAGTGCAAGCCTGGTCCTCTGATCACCCAGAGGGAATCGTAAGGCACACCCTGGTTCTCACCCTGGGGGCATATGAGTTTCCTCTAAAAGGAATCATAAGAGGCAAGAATTCTAAACATATCCAGGTTTCATCAAATCTTACAGTTGAGATATGGTCAAGGCATGTTTCCCAGGACAAGGACTGTAAATGCTGTAAAACCAAGACTATATGTTCATACCATTCCATAAAAACAAGGCAATTTTGATTGCCTCATTTTAGATGGAGTTTGGTATCAGAGTACGAACTTTTCTTAAAAGAAATTGAAAAGAAGACAGACACATCAGGCCTTCAGAGTGACCTTTTGGGTAGTGATTATTGCTGTAAATACCATGAGAAAAGCCATTGTCTGTTGGAAGGCTGGCAAGAAATGAAACATCTTGAGTGCCACTCATCTGACCTAACTACCTCTACATCTGACATAGGCTCCCCTATAAGTCAGTAGAAAGAAAGTGGCAGTTTTTCTGTGCAATTCATCTAACCTGTCTTAAATATCTCTTTAATATACTTGAAAATATTCCCTTCACTTGCTGTAAAGGGAACCAAAGTCAGGTAACTTAAATGTAGACATAAGATTTTAGAAAGATGAGTCCTGCCACAAGTAATTGACCCTGACCAACTCTTTTTACCTATTTTCATCACCTTGAGGGCATACAATTATATTCTGGGAGGAAAGGAAAATGGAAGTGGATGATCATGGTAAGAGGTGTTAAACTCTGGCACCTCTTGAAGTATGATGTCTTTGATATTTATTTCTTTGTCTATTCTTACTTGGGGAAAAAAATGCTGTACATGTTATGCCTCTCCAAAGTGTCAAGTATATAACCTTTCTGCACTATAATTTGTTGGGGGTGGGGGGGAGGAAGGGGGGAGGAAGAAAGGGTGGGAATGATGGTAATTTCTTTTGCTGAAAGTTGTTTGATTTTAAATTTTACATGTCCTGTAACCCATGATTCAGTCCCCAATTCATCCTAAGCTCCTAGAAACTATTTTTTAATCCATGTTATCTGTTCAGCAGAAGGTGAAAAGAGAGTTAGTAATTTATTCAATTCAGAATACAAGATACACATTGAGTCCTCCATTTAAATAACTGTGCTTCTGATTTCTTTCAAACTTTAACTCTAGCCCATGACAGGAAGAGGAAAATTAAACTTTCCTGGAGAAAGTACTCCTTCTATAAACGTTAAAATTCTCTTGAACTTGAACTGTGAGTAGCCAATTAGCTGTATGCCTTGGAAGCTTGCCTGGCAAAATTATTCTCATGTTTGATCAGAGTTCAACCACCACTCACACTGCAAAAGACCCCAAAATATTTAAATATATTCTCTGTTTTTTTGCCCACAGTATACTATGTGGAAGATAAAAATAATGTATAAACAGACGCTGGCTATTTTTTGGCATTTGTCAAAATCATCAGTAACACACTTGCAGACGGTTAGAACATATATATTGTCCTTGGTTTAACCCCTGCTGGCAACTAAGCACCACACAGCTGCTCACGCACTTCCCCCCTAGGAGGATAGGGGGAGAGAATTGGAATGGTGAAAGTGAGAAAACTCGTGGGTTGAGATAAGAACAGTGTAATAATTGAAATAAATATAATAATAATGATAATACTAAGAATAATAATGATAATTTGTAATAAGTAGTAATGAAAAGGAAAATAACAGAGAGAAATAAACCCCAAGAAAGACAGTGATGAAAATGAAAACAGTTACTTACCACCAACTGACTGATGCCCAGCCAGTCCCTCAGCAGCAGCCCCCCCATTAACCTTCACACGAGTTTTAGTGCTGAGCATGGTGTCATATGGAATGGAATATCCCTTTGGGCAGTTGGGGTCAGCTGTCCCAGCTGTGTATTCCCCAAACTTCTTGCGCACTCCCAACCTACTCGCTGGCAGGGTGATGTGAGGAGCAGAAAAGGCCTTAACTCTGTGTAAGCAGTGCTCAGCAATGACTAAAACATTCCTGTATTATCAACACTTCCGAGCACAAATCCAAAATATAACCTCGTACTAGCTACTATGAAAAACATTAACTCTACCCTAGCCAAAACCATCACAGAATAAAATACATTTTTTTTAAATGCGCTCCCTACATTTTAGGCTAAATTTTGCTTATTCTATGCAATTTATTGGATCCAGCAGACGTGATGGCACAAATGCAGCAATCAGAACCCTCAGATCTGTATAAACTGGCACTAAGTCTGCACTACTACAAAATCTCTGCACTTTTTATTTAAAAAAAAAAATAAACAGTCCTAGTTTTTTTCTGATATTTAAAGATATCATTGTTTAACTTAAGCCTTTTCTTCAAGCTTAGGTGGCCTACATTTCTTTCTAAGGATTTAGAATCATAGAATCATAGAATGGTTTGGATTGGAAGAGACCTTTAAAGGTCATCTAGTCCAACCTCCCTGCAATGGACAGAGTCGTCTTTCACTATATCAGGTTGTTCAAAGCCCCGTCCAACCTCACCTTCAACACCTTCAATATGAGACATCCACAACTTCTCTGAGTCATCTGTTCCAGTCTCTCATCACTCTCATTGTAAATAATTTCATCCTTATGTTCAATCCAAATGTACCCTCTTTTAGTTTATAACCATTGTCCTTTTTTCTGTCACTACAGGCCCTGGTAAAAAGGCTCTCCATATTTCTTATAAGCCCTCTTTCAATTTTGAAAGGCCACAAGAAGTCATCTTCTCTTTCCAAGCTGACGAACAGTAATTCTCTCAGCCTTTCTTCAGAACAGATGTCTTCCAGCTCTCTGATCATTTTTGTGGTCCTTCTCTGGACTTGCTCTAACACGTCCATGTCTGTCTTGTACTGAGGACCCCAGAGCTGAACACAGTACTCCAGGTGGGGTCTCACATAAGCAGAGTAGAGGGGCAGAATCACCTCCCTCGACCTACTGGCCACACTTCTTTTGATGTAGCCCAAGATATGGTTGGTTTTCTCGGCTGCAATTCCACATTGCCATCTCACGTCCAATTTTTCATCCACCATTATTTCATCAGGGATATGCAGTGCTTGGTTTCATTAAGATTTGGATAACTCCTCTTTCATTATTGCACTTCTACAATGGAAAGACATTGCTGCTAATTTCTTTCTCCTGTTCTCTTTTCATGCAGCCTTCATAGCTGAAACAAGTAGAGGGAGAGGAGATAAAAAATCAGGCAAATGTGTTTTATCTCCCTTTCTGGGTCTTCACAGGCTCCAGCAGTGTGATGTCGAAGGAAGATTTCTGCACAATCAATCCTCTCCTACAGTTCAAGTCGTCAACTCATCTTCGTTAAAAGAAAAATCTCTTCAAAGCATAATCGCTAAAGACATATAATTTAATTTACAAAACACGATGAAAGACATGTCTTTCACTAAAGGTCTCTTCCCTGACTTGTTTCAAAAACTACTTCACTGCAATATGCTGTGCCACCTAAAGTGAAACAGTATGAGGAAAACAGCCATATTGATTCAGATCACTTCAAACTTCAGTACGATAGGATAAGAGGTAATGGTTTTGAACTGAAAGATAGTAGATTTAGATTAGATCTAAGGAAGAAATTCTTCACTCTGAGGGTGGTGAGGCACTGGAACAGGTTGTCCAGAGAGGTCGTAGCTGCCCCATCCCTGGAAGTGTTCAAGGCCAGGTTGGATGAGACTTTGAGCAACTTGATCTAGTGGAAGGTGTCCCTGCTCACGTCAGGGGGGGTGGAATTGGATGATCTTCAAGGTTCCTTCCATCCCAAACCATTCTATGATTCTATGATTATCCCCAAGTCCTTCTCCTCAGGGCTGCTCTCAGTCCCTTCATCCCTCAGCCTGTATTGATACTGAGGATTATCCCAACCCAAGTGCAGGACTTTGCATTTGGCCTTATTGAACTCCATAAGGTTTGCACAGGTCCACTTCTCAAGCCTGTCAAGGTCACTCTGGATGGTATCCTTTCCCTCTAGTGTTTCAACTGCTCCACTCATCTTGGTGTCATCTGCAAACTTGCTGAAGATGCACTGAATCCCACTGTCTATGTCACTGATGAAGATGTTAAATAACACTGATCTCAGTACGGAACCTTGAGAGACACCACTTGTTGCTGATTTCCACTTGAACATTGAGCCATTGACTGTAACTTTTCAGACGTGATCATCCAGCCAATTTCTTATCCATTCCATTCATCAAACCCGTATTTCTGTAATTTAGAGTGTTTTGTGGGACCATATCAGAGGCCTTATGGAAGTCCAGGCAGATGACATCTGTAGTTCTTCCCTTGTCCACTGACGAAGTCACTCCATCATAGAAGGCCACTAGTTTAGTCAGGCACAATTTGCCCATGGTGAAGCCGTGTTGACTGTCTCTAATCACCTCTATGTCTTCTATATGTTTCAAAATATCTCCCAGGACAAACTGCTCCATGATCTTACTGGGCACAGAGTTGAGGCTGACTGGTTGATAGTTCCCAGTGTGCTCCTTTTTTCCATTTTTAAAAGTGGGTGTGATGTCTCCCTTTTTCCAGTCACTGGGGCTTTACCTGACTGCCACGACTTTTCAAATATAATAGAGAATGGCTTGGGAACCATATTAGCCAATTCCCTCAGGACCCTGGAATGCATCGCGTCAGGTCCCATGGACTTGTGTACGTTGAGGTTCTTCAGGTGGCCTTGAACCTTATCTTCTCTTACAATGGAAAGGATTTCATCCCCCTAGTCCATGCCTTGAGGTTCAGGTACTTGATATGTGTGGGAAGAGAGATCGTCATTGAAAACTGAGGAAAAAACATTGTTGAGTATCAGCCTTCTCCACGTCAGTTGTCACTAGTTTCTCAAATGCAGCTCTGTATGGTCAATCCATTCTTCTACATAGATGGCAACCCCCTCGCCCCTCCTTTCTTGACTTTCCCTTCTCAACAGTTCTTAGCCTGCAATCTGGTAAGCTCTCGTGAAAAGTCATTTCCACTTTGCCATAGGTACAGACTACGTTCCTCATTGTGTATCCAGAACTTGGGTAAACTCTTCTACAGGAAGCGTTAATTAAATATGATCTGGGACCTGATGAGGTGCATCCGCAGGTCCTGAGGGAACGGGCAGGTGAAGTTGCTGAGCCGCTATCCTTCATATTGCAGAAGTCATGGCAGTCTGGTGAAGTTCCCAATGACTGGAAAAGAGGAAGCATAGCCCCCATCTTTAAAAAGGGAAAAAAAGAAGACCCAGGGAACTACAGGCCAGTCAGTCTCACCTCTGTGCCAGGCAAGATCACAGAGCAGATCCTCCTGACGACTATGCTAAGGCACATGGAAAATAAGGAGGTGATTGGTGACAGCCAACATGGCTTCACTAAGGGCAAATCCTGCCTGACTAATTTGGTGGCCTTCTATGATGAGGTTACAGCATTGATGAATAAGGGAAGAGCAACTGACATCATCTACCTGGACTTGTCCAAAGTATTTGATACTGTCCCAAATGACATCCTTGTCTCTAAATTGGAGAGACATGGATTTGATGGATGGACCACTCAGTGGATAAGGAATTGGCTGGATGCTCGCACTCAAAGAGTTGTGGTCAATGGTTCAATGTCCAAGTGGAGGACGGTGAGTGGTGTTCCTCAGGGGTCAGTACTGGGGCCAGTGCTGTTTAACATCTTTGTCGGCAACATGGACAGTGGGATTGAGTACACCCTCAGCAAGTTTGCAGATGACACCAAGTTGTGCGGTGTTGTGGACACGCTGGAGGGAAGGGATGCCATCCAGGGGGACCTTGACAGTCTGGAGAGGTGGGCCTGTGAGAACCTCATGAAGTTCAACAAGGCCAAGTGCAACGTCCTGCACATTGGTCAAGGCAATCCCAAGCATAAGTACAGGCTGGGCAGAGAATGGATTGAGAGAAGCCCTGAGGAAAAGGACTTGGGAGTGCTGGTGGATGAGAAGCTCAACATGAGCCAGCAATGTGCGCTGGCAGCCCAGAAAGCCAACCGTATCCTGGCCTGCATCAAAAGAAGCGTGGTCAGCAGGTCAAGGGAGGTGATTCTGCCCCTCTACCCTGCTCTCGTGAGACCTCACCTGGAATACTGTGTTCAGCTCTGGAGTCTCCAACACAAGAAGGACATAGAGCTACTGGAACGAGTCCAGAGGAGGGCCACGAAGATGATCCGAGGGCTGGAGCACCTCTGCTATGAAGACAAGCCAAGAGAGTTGGGGCTGTTCAGCCTGGAGAAGAGAAGGCTCCGGGGTGATCTTATAGCAGCCTTCCAGTACTTAAAAGGGGCCTACAGGAAAGCTGGACAATGACTTTTTACAAGGGCATGTAGTGATAGGACAAGGGGCAATGGCTTTAAAGTGAAAGAGGGTGGATTTAGATTGGATGTAAGAAAGAAATTTTTCACTCTGAGGGTGGTGAGACACTAGAACAGGTTGCCCAGAGAAGTTGTAGATGCCCCATTCCTGGAAGTGTTCAAGGCCAGGTTGGATGGGACTTTGGGCGACCTGGTGTAGTGGAGGATTTCCCTGCCCATGGCAGAGGGGTTGGAACTAGATGATCTTTGAGGTCCCTTCCAACCCTAACCATTCTATGATTCTATGATTCTATGATCTGTACAATCTTGTTTTCAGGTGATCTGATGCACAAGACAAACCTCTGTCTCTCTGACCATATCCCATACCAGAGTTGCTTGAGAAGATGGTTTCATACAGGTATTCCTCTCTATGCACTTAAAAGTCATGGAGAATCAAAAGAAAATCTTCCTGGAAAGGCGCTCATGGAATAATACAGTCTTTTTGCTAGCTCAAGGAAAAAGCAGTTATACTTAAGTTAGTCCTAACAGATGCTTGCAATAAAGCAAATGCAATATTGCTAAGTGAACACAATACTTAAGGGGCTTCATGCAGGCAGCTGTTACATCTCAGTGATTGTTTTCTACTTGTTGTCTTATTAGAAAGGAACCCTACTGTGCAATCAACTATTTTGATATGTGCTCTTGCAGTAGAAACCAACTTGTTATTTCTCCTGCACTCTTCAAACGTATCTTTTCAGAACAGTTTTGAATTTCACACATTTCAAGGTGTTTTGTTAAGCAATCTAAAGAATATTTACTATTAAATTTGAATGTGTATCATATTTGATAGCATGCTGTCTCAGGAGTGATTTTAGTTGTTTGTGTATCTTCAGGCTGCTTAGTAGCAGAAAGTGACTTTTCCTTTGAAATCAAATTGAAAAATAAGATTTATTTATTCCTGTATATATTCATTATTCAGATCATTGAATAAACTGCATTACGTGTTTATGTCTCTTAAGATACTGTGCTCTCTAAAGAAAATAACCCTCTGTTTTCTGACAGTTGTGATGATCTACTTAAAGTTTGTTCACTGACATCTGTTTTACTGTATGGTACGAAGTATTTTCTCAGACAGGAAAGTGAAAGGACTCTATCAGCAGCTGCCTCAAAAATATTTTTGAGCTTGGACAAACTGCTACGCTTGGTGCAAGACGAGGAGAGGGCTGGCAGAAAAGACTCTCTGGAGATGCACCTGTTTCCATCTTTGTGACTGAGGACTGAGCCTCATGCTCTTAGAGAATCATAGAATCGTAGAATCATAGAATGACATAGGCTGGAAGGTTATTTTCAGTTTCCAGCAAATAAAGCAGTTTGAAGCCATGCATGTTTTCTGGTGTAGAATAAGTCATTTATTTGGCTTTCCACCATTCTTGTTTCCCATGGCTGTGGCAGTTCATCCAGGCACTTCTGCAATGGTTGCAACAGGCTCTATCACTTGGAGAGAGCCTCTCAGAGCAGAAAATATGTCTCTGCTTTGATCTTCCTGCCGAAATAAATGTGAGACAAACTGTTCGATGGCATATGGCTCTGCTCGGGCACTTCAAAAATCTCCAGTTCCTTTAGGTCTTGGAGAAACCACTGTGTGGGGTGTGAAAGCTGGAGCTGGCACGCAGCAGCAAACAGCACACACTGAACCAGTACTTCAGCCCTTAGTTTGGAAGATATCAAACTAAATTCCCGTGCTACCTGTGATAGCTGTGATCCCTGAAGCCAGGGATCATTCTGCAAGGACAAGCTTGCTCTTTGGATTAAGGTCACTGAAGAAAATTTCTCCCAGAATATTCCTGCTCTTGGGCTGACTCTCACAGCTTTATGGAAAACAGCTCCTGTGTTTTCCATACTCGTGGCTGCAGGCTCCCAAAGAACTCCCTTGTGTTTTTCACTTTGTATTCAGTCTCTTTTTGGAAGTAAGATCATGGTTAAATGAGTTAAATTATTCTGGAGTCACTTTAAAAATGAGACAAGCCTAAAAAAATAAAAAAAAAACATGTTTACGCTTGCAAAGCAAAGGGGGAAGTCTTAATTAACAGGTTATAAACTCAACTGAAAGTCTTAGCAGCTAAATCTAATATATTGTAAAATTAAATATACCTAAGAAGAAGGTTCCTAAATAGTAGTTTTAGTGTCTCAGTCATGTGAGGGACATTTCCTAGGGTTGGAAATTATACTAATTATCTCCTACCTTCATCCTGGGGAGTCCATATCATTGAGATACTTTCTGAGCATATTTCTTCTCCCCTCTTCTGCTTGCCATACGATCTCTTTCCACCATGCCCTTTAAAACTTCCCTCTTGGTTATTTTAGCCAACACAAATCCAGCTTGTGGGGTGAGATCACATACAGTTGCAGTACTATTTCTTTTCTGCACCCTTTTTTTGGATCCCAAAGAACAATTAGACCATTCAGGTCTGTGGTGTTCCTTCAAAGTAAATACCAATCTGTGTACCTTAAGCAGAACAGTACCTTTCTGAAACAGAGAAGTCATAGAATCATAAAATGTTTTGGGTTGGGAAGAGTCCTTAAAGATCATCTAGTTCTAAACATCAGGTTGAAAGGATGCCCTGGTTTTGTCTGGGACAGAATTAGTTTTTCTTTTTAGCAGTGAGAAGAGCTCTGTGTTTTGGATTTCATCTGAGATTCGCTGTGACAAGAATGTTGATAGCGCACTGATGTTTATAGTTGGTGCTGAGATGTCAAGGAATTTTCAGCTTCCCATGTTTTGCCAGTGTGCAGGAGCACAACAGGCTGAGGAGGAGCATGGCCAGGACAAAGGGCCCACAGCTCCTCTTATGATTTTAACTTAGGATTGAGGGCTAAATTGGCCAATGGAGTATTCCATATCATGCAACATCATGCCCAGTATATAGATAAGGGTTGACCAGAAAACATCACAGAATCATAGAATGGTTTGAGTTGGAAGGGACCTTTAATGTCATCTAGTTCCAAACCCCCTGCCATGGGCAAGGACACTTTCCACTACATCAGGATGCTCAAAGTCTCACCCAACCTGGCCTTGAACACTTCCAAGGAACGAACATCCACAGCTTCTCTGGGCAACCTGTTCCAGTGCCTCACCACCCTCAGAGTGAAAAATTTCTTTCTTATATCCAATCTAAATCTATTCTCTTCCAATTTAGAGCCATTATTCCTTGTTCTATCACTACGCACTCTTGTAAAAACTCGTTCTCCTGCTTTCTTGCAAGCCCCCTTTAGGTACTGGAAGACTGCCAGAAGGTCTCCCCGGAGCCTTCTCTTCTACAGGCTGAACAGCCCCAACTCTCTCAGCCTGTCTTCAGAGGAGAGGTGCTCCAGCCCTTGGATCTTTTTCATGTCCCTCCTCTGGACCCATTCCAACAGCTCCATGTCCTTCTTGTATTGGGGGCCCCACAGCTGAATGCAGTATTCCAGGTGAGGTCTCATGAGAGCAGAGTAGAGGGGCAGAATCACCTCCCTCAACCTGCTGGCCACACTTCTTTTGATGCAGCCCAGGATATGGTTGGCTTTCTGGGCTGCAAGAGCATGTTGCCGGCTCATGTTGAGCTTCCCGTCAACCACCATTCTCCACCCAGCCTGTAATTGCACTTGGGATTGTCCTGACCCATGTGCAGGACCTTGCACTTTGCCTTGTTGAACTTCACAAGTTTCGCAAGGGACCACCCCCTCAAGCTATCGAGGTCTGGCTGGCTGATAAAACTTTTTCCTAGTTATAGCATATTAAAGGCTGTTATAGCTCTTTATGGGGATATAGGAGTATCCTACATTATTGCTTTATACATCACAGGAAATATTTCATATTATCAAACTCAAGCATCCTTGCCACCTTGCCTCCAGCTTCTCAGAGAGTAGACATGACATATATGGTAATAGTACAGATGACAGACTGTGTAGAAGGGGTTATGCCTTCCTCACCTCTCACCCATTTCAGCATTCAGCATCAGCTGATAGAGCTATAAAAACTGGGTGCCTGCTAATAGACTAATAAATAGTAAAATAATAAACTAATAAAATATGAAACAAGATTTGAAGGGCAAAAGAGGTAAAACCAGACTCACTAGAGAAAACCCTGGGCGCGGCATGCCACCGCTTGAGGGACAGTGTGATAACAAAGTCCTTCAGTCTGCTCCACAATGTGCCGAGTACACTGGAGCACATTTGAAATGTCTCTGTATCAATGCGCGCAACGCCATAGCCATCTCAGTGGAGGGAGGCATGGAGATCCACGTGGCAGCAAAGATGTAAGGGTTGTCGATGCATTAGAAACCACCTGAGAGCAGTCACGTAGGAATTAGGGCTTCTCCCCCGGAAAAAAAGTGGCGGGATAAATAGCCCAACTGAAGTGCACACAGCATGGGCAACAAACAGGATGAACTGGAAGCCATTGTACAGCTGGAAAGCTATGATATAGTTGCCATCACAGAAACACGGCGGAATGACTCATGCAACTGGAGTGTGGCAATGGATGGCTACAAACTCTTCAGAAGGTATAGGTAAGGAAGGAGATGTGGTCTCTTAATGTATAGTCAGTCTTTCTAGAATTTTCATATGCTGTTGAATAGACCTAATGCAGAAGCAGTCAAATAATGGGAAAATAGACCAGTGAGTTTCATTCATGACTGTGGGATGCCTGATATCCTTTGTCTCATTGTTGTAATTGTTCTTGAGGCCTTAGACAATTGCTTGTGAGAATATTAGAATCTGAACATGATGAACATCATGTGACCAGGTGGTGCCTAGTTAGATAATCCTGTTTGAAGAATTGTTAAAGAAAGTGTTGCAAGTGATACAGAGGCTATATGTGAATAGTTGTTAAATGCGTAATTGGAGCAGTTTTCACTAAAATGTTAAATTTTTTCTAAGAAAAAAAGTGGGTTTTTGCAATAAATTTTAAATAAATGGCTCTGGCTTTTAATGCTATGAATATCTTTGGTTTGTGAAGTTGAAAACGGAAGCAGAAATGCTAAGATGGAGAAAACTCAGAGCCTAGATCTATCTAACACTAATGATAGATAAACGCTCAAGTTCTTTACTTACTAAACCGGTTTTCTGTTGAGAACACAATCAAATTCAAAACTTTCTGAGTTTGACATTTGAAGTCTTTGCTTCCTACATGACCTTGCAGTCACCCAAAGTTATGGCTAAACTCAGTACGTTCTGTGGAATCATCAACAATAGCTGAGGCAACTAGCAAAAGACATTTCTGTGTTTCTTTGTGATTCTCACACTACAAATAAAAACTGCTTGCAACCGAAGTGTGAACCTCTTCTCACTGTCATAGATATTCAATAACACAACAGCAAAAAAACTCCATGTGCATAGTCATGCAGAACCATTAGAAACAAAGGCTGTTCTCTGTTAATTTTGATTTTGTAAGGCTCTTTGATGCTAGTCTGATTTTAGGGGGAAATTACATTCCGGCATAATTCTAGTGATGTCAGTTAAACTCTGCCATGGGAAATTTTTGCAAATGAAGCAATAGACCAGTTTTAATATAATTTTGAGTCCTATGATAGCAAAGTTGCAGGCTCACAGGAAATCATTCCGCAGTTTCCAACAGCAACATTTCATGTTAAACACAAGTAGAATGTAGCAGGGACTGAAATGCACAATAGCAAGCCAGAAAAAAAATAAAAAAGGAAAAAAATTATATAGATCAATCTAAATTAGGTTTAATTGATTAATGACATGTTATGAATAAAACAGGTTATTGCGTAGCATAGCAAACAATTACAAATACATCAGGATTCAGAGACAGCAAATATAAGGTTATGTAATCTTTTAATCCTATGCTATACCTTTTGGCTCTACGCTTACGAATAATAAATAGTCGGATATAAAGAAATCATAAGCATGTATCCTGTACTCCATTTACAGAATACAATGCACACACTTGCAAACATCGATTGCACTTATGTTTTAATTATCTTGCATCTGCCTAGTATTAACAGTGGGTCATATAAGGTTGACTCCCATAGGAAAGATATAAGATAACATGGAAAACAAGTGGGAAATTTAATCACGCCATGCTCACTGAAACACTCACTTGGTAATTGGTCTGACTGAGCTTGAAGATTATTTTGTAAAGATATACCAGTAGTCACCCCAGCAAAGTCCCAGATCTATTTACCTGTCTTCCTACCTAATTATTTTTTAAGTACTCTTTTGGTCTTCAGTAAAAGAGTACAATTATCCTTTCTTACTGTATAAGACAGACTGATTTGTCCATGAGAAAGGAGAGATGTCCAAACTAAGAATTTAACTGAGTACTTGGTTGTGCCAGGTCAGGCCGGGACCTTGCACAGTGCATGTACTGTGTGTGCCTCTCACAGAACCCAGCCTGCTCTGCTGTCATTAGCTGTCGCACAGATGGAAGTCACCTCTGCTGGTCTGCACATCTTATGGGTCTGGTCTGCATATCTTATTATGAAATGGGTATAAGCTTAGTCAGGGGAGATTCAGGTTGGATGTTAGGAAGTATTTCTTCTCTGAAAGGGTTGTCAGCCACTGGAATAGGCTGCCCAGGGAGGTGGTTGAGTCCCCATCCCTGGATGTGTTTAAGAATAGGGTGGATGATCTACTTAGGGATATGGTTTAATGGGATAAGGGACGGTTGGACTCGATGATCTCTAAGGTCTTTTCCAACCTAGAAATCTATGAATCTATGAATGAATGAATGAATCTTCAAATTCATTGTTTCACATTGCATTTGAAAGATGCTTCTCAGTGCGTGTTTCAAGCACGTGGGGTGAGGATGTAGATGTATTTGAGCTTTTTCATGCACTGGAAACAGGACGAGTGTGCTGGAGAGGCGTTCCTCCAGAGCTTGTCTCACCAAACTGATGCAGCGTGGACTTTCCCAGGGCCCCATGATCTCAGATTTCCAGCAACACAGTTGCCCAGGTGGCCTGCCTGCTCTTGAAACGGCAGGCGAGTAGCTGGATGAGTTGCCAGATCTGAAGCTTTGGAGTTTGAAACTTAGCCTGAGGGAAATTTTCAGAGCAAGGATGTGCGGCAGGGATGCAGAAAGCCCCAGTTTTCCAACAGTGCTCTGGGCAAGTTTCCATGGGAGCCCTTGTTCTGCTTAAACTAGCACTGCCCCCTTTGCAGGTCATCATTCAGAAGGAAGACTGTTTCACAGAGTGTGCTGCTATTCTTCATCAGATAAATTGCCCTCATTTCAGTTTATTCATAATCTTTAATAATGCAGATGTTTCTCAGCAAGCATTTTTCATACTAACATATTAAGCCTGACAATCAGACCAATGGATGAATTAGTCTTGCTTAGTACAGAGACATAAAGGAAATGTTCTTACAGGTCCTACAAACTAATGATGCCCATGTCAAAGGATTAATGTTACTGCAAGAAAAATGGAAACAGGAAGAGAGTGATAAGAAAAATTAAGAAGAGTTCTACATTTAGAACTAGTTGTGACTAGGTTTTATGGCAACATAAATAAATCATCATAAATTTGTACGCTTATTAAAATCTCTCTAAGGAAGTCAGAACTACTTGTGCAGAATTTTCTATTTCTTAATTTTCAGAATTAAATAAAAATTAAAAGAAATGCAACAATGAGCAGTGCAGTGGTGGATAAACATTAAAAATACTCCACAGGTAAACAGTACAATAAGTGAGACAAAACCCATCAAATTTGGTAAATTGAATAAATCATTTAAGAACAGTTTGCGAGAGTAAGCCACAGCTGCTGGTGTCATCCTGAGTCATGTAACGGCTTATCACACAAGTTGCTAGGGCATAGCAAAATGGAGCAGATGTACTGGTAAGCCTTGATGTGCATTGCAAGAAGACCGGAAGAAAGTACTGGCACAGAGCTGCAGAGAAGCATTTTCACACGTAGGAGGAAGGAAGACTGAAAGCACTTGCAAAGCGATAATACCTTGATACTTACTTTTCCCACAGAGCCTGAACTTAGCTGTCCATGCATGGGAAGGTGCAGCTAGAGCAGGAACTTATTTGCTGATACCTACTAGATCCATGCTCATGTCCTGCAAACAGGAGGTCTGGAGAGAATAATAGTCAAGAGTGCATCGCCTTGGTTAGAGCACTGCTAGTATTCATTAGGGAATTGGTAAGCTTCACCTACATGACTTCAGAGATGCACTGCCCACTCTGACTTCAGCCTTCCTCATCCACTCCCCCACCCACTATGATGAGGGTCATGTGCTTGGGTGGCTGTTTGAGTCCAAGAGATGTTTGTGGGCAGCCACATGCCTGACAGATTTCTGGAAGCTCTCTCAGCCAGGCAGACAAGTAATCAAAAATCCTAAGAATGGTTGTTTACATGATTTTTTTAAAAATAAATAATAACATTTCGGTAGAACCATGTTTCATTTTCTCATGAGCTCTTCTCCAACACCACTTTGCAGTAACGAATAAAAGAAGTCAAATCCGTCACCAAAAGGCTGTTTATTCCTACCTGTAAGTACATCTCTCCAACTAATAAAAACATCACATAAGCCTTTGACCTTGTAAGCTTTGTGCTAGGCAGGAACACGGAGAATTCATTCATAAATCATGAACTTCTGTCTCTGAAACCTCTTTCCCATTCTGAAAGATCATTATTAAGGTCAGAAAGCAAGCATGGAAATATCACGATTTAGGTTTGGAGAAGTTATAGATGAGTGTAAATGGTGGCTTCTATTATGAAGTCTCAGGTGTTGGTAAGGATGAGTAATAAAAGACACATCATCTCTGCCTATGCTCCAGTGCCAGCTGATTGCATTTCTATATACAGCTTCCTCTTCCTTACGTAATGTAAGTGTTCCAGGCAGAAGCTCCCTTTCTTGTCTCAATGGAACCATAAGCAATAAGAAAAAAAAACAACGAAACCAAAACACACCACCTAAAACTCTACTCTCTGTCTTCCTAAAGGTATGCTTCTAGAAAGGAAACAAGGTTTAGCAATTCTATGATCAGCTTTATTGTATTTTTGTTGTAAACCTTCTGCTAAAGGCCATGCTAAAATCTCTTGTAGTCTACATACAGGATGCATATAACCTTACAACCACGACTTTCTGTTCCTGAAGGTATATGAGGCTTGTCTACATAACACTTTTCTTATTACCTCAGAGTAAGCTAGAATGCAACTTACAGCATATTAATAACTCAGCACCAAGTCCCCACATGAATTGTTACCTAATGATGAAGGCAATATATATTAGTTTACAGTAAGAATTATATCTCTTTTCCTACCATCAGATGAGAAACAGATCCTACTAATGCTGAAGCAATGATGTTGTAAGCTGCTGTTGAACCTTAGGAATATTAGGATTGCAGTGAGTAACAATTATAGAACAGCTAGGAATTGAATTGTTAAAATATTTCTATAAGGTATGCTTTTTGTGAAGATCTCATACCTTTGACAACCAAGGACATTGATTGTATTCTTTAGGTATTTAACATTTCAGCAAGAATGGTAGAAAATATATGTCAAGTATAAATGATACAGTCTTCTGTATATCTACTTGTCTTCACTAAGACTATTGCAGCTCCATAGCTCACCAAAACTGTTTCTTGTCTTTAATTATGGTCTTAATTATAATGAACAAACTGACCTTGGCAAATCTGGTCTTTCAAACTTCTATTCCTGGCAGGGATAATAGCCAATAAGACACTCTGATCACTGGTCTTTTCAAGGTCTTTTACAAGATACCCTAACAATGATGTTATATAAGGTATGTTGCTCCCTTAGAGACAGGATAATGCTTCCCTGCATTTGATGTGCACTGATGGTTCACACAATGAATCAGCCAACAGCAGCTATGAATCTGTAAGTTAATACCACAGCTTGTGCACTGAATTCTCCACGTTGACAAGCCCCAAGATCCCCGGTGAGGTACACAGAAGAACTGCAGCACAGCTGTGAAATGCAGAGGGATCCCTTTAAGCTGCCCAACCTCCATGTCATGATATGAAAGACAGTTGTAAATAGTGAAGAGGGGAAAACTTACCTTGTTTATGTATCAAATAAGCCTGGTTTGACTTCAGATGAATCATTCACCGAGGGGAATATCCAAGAGATAGGCCACCACTTATAAGAGTAAGAATTTCTTAATGAAAGTGTTTACTCAAAGCATATGCTGCTATAAGGTCTGTTTATTATTTCCTTTACTGCCTTCCAGAGTGCTTTATGTTATGCAGTTCTATTATCTTTTCAGAACAACCCCACTCAGTAAGTGGAAGTAAGCTAGCTATGCAACATGGTATTTTGCCTTTGTGTAGCAGGCAGCACAAAAGGGTCCTTTGATGGTTAGAATGATTCTGTTTTAAAAAGAAAAATCATGTTTACCAACCACACACTTATTGGAGTTAAGGGAGGAAGGACACGACATGTAATAAAGACAAGATGAAAGGGATTTACTGTAGAAGGTACCATATGCAGAAAAGTCTTGCAGTGGAGAACATTTGAGTACTCAGGATGCCAGAGAAGTACTTAAATTAATTCTGAACAGATCTAGCATTTCCATTGCAGAAATACAAGTTTCTATGTTAGCCATTTACTAACCTCTTCTATCAAAATACAAATCCGTTTTATGGTTTTATGATGTAGGGTTGCTTCTTCGACTCTTGATGTTAGAAGAGGCATCGTTCATTGCATATAAGAAAAAGCACAGGAAAGCCTAAGGTTATGCTGAAGTATGTTACTCACACAATACAGTCATCAACAAGGTCAACTCAATGTCAACAACTCAAAAAAAAATATTGGTTAAATGAGGCATTACAAGACAATAATAGCAGAATAAATACTGTGCTATTGTCACAAAAATTATGTATTGTGTCTTGAAAGATGGTGGGATATGATATTACATTTATTCCAAAGCTACTGTTGTACAAGTTGTACTTACATCCTTGATTTTTGAAGGGGAATGAGCAACCAAATGCTAAGGCCCTCAGCATGTCTGAAGTTGCCATGTGTTATGAGTAGACATTCAGCAAAGAAAAGTTAAATACAACTTTCTTACTTTAAGAATCTGCAGCAAGGAGATGGCTGATATGTGGGCTGCCAGAGTCAAGGAAAGGATGGTAAACTGAGTCTTATTAATAAATGAGTCTAGGATTTCCTTAATAAAAACAGCAGACTGCCTTCATGCTGATGTTGCTGATGTCTGGACTCTTTCTTCACAGAAAAGAATGAAGAATCTCCTCCTCTTAGTGTCTGTTGAACTATTTCTGCTTTCCTCTTCCTCCTGGGTCAAAAGGAAATATCAGAGGCTTTGGTGAGCAGCAGGCAGTACCTTGCATGTCGGACCTCCAGCCAAGCAGGCATCTCACCACTAGACCTCAAAAGTGAGGCATCCCTAAGTCATAATACACACACAAAAGGATGCCCATTTTCCCTGCATTTCCCAGGAAGATGAATTCATGGGTATACTACCATGTACCTGGGAAGAGGCAATGTGAAAACACATTTAAAAGGAATGACAGAAACTAGGAGTGCAGCTACAGCCAGGAAGCCTTCTGGGGTGGGTGAGAGAAAACAAGGGCAGGGTTATGTGGAAATCATCATGGAAATGCAGGGTTCACCTGATGTGGATCGACAGCATTCCTGTCTGTACCTGTGCTGTTGTACCCTGGACAGAGAGGCAGCCAGTTTTCCCAGAGACTCAAAGCCATGTTGTTGCAGTGATGCCTTTTACAGCTAGTGGGACAGAAAAACCACCAGCTGATCGTGATCTCCCCACTACTTTCTTTGCCTCCCAGGTAGTAGCTATGTTCTGTGTACAAGCTCAAAAGGACATTTCTAAATTAAAAATATTTTGGGAGTGAGCTAAGAGGGTTCAAGTAGCTCTGAGACATTTGCCATGGATGGGATATCAGAGCTTGGTGTGGTTATAGCGTGGACGGGAAAGCTGCTTAGTGGTGCTGCTTCTTTTCTGAGCAACAGCGTACCTCTTGGGAGGCAATGTTAACAGAGAGATAGTGACCCCCGTAACTGATGGACACCTATGGACAAAGTCAGGAAAAAAATGTAACTCATTCTGGGAATGTGGAAGATTTCTAATAACACATCAAAATATCAGTGTTGATATCTGTATTATTTGGGGCTTTTGGAGTAAGCTTTTTCAATCATAAAACAATGGAAGGTTCTGAGGAATGTGGCTGAAATTGGAGGGCAGGCAACTTCGCCAAATGCTGATATATCCTGTGGCAATGCAGATATCATATATTTTATTCTGAAGTCTGCAACAGAAATACTACTGTACATAATTTCAAATGCTCAGGAGACCTTACTAAATATTTATGGATAGTTTCACATAGAAGTTTGGTTTAAATTTTCTAGAAAAGGTTGAATTGTATTATAACAAATTCTTTATTTTATTGCACCCAATAAATTAAAAAAATCCTGGAAATTATTTTGGAGCTGACCCATTTCAAAAACTTATATATAAAATACATACACTTGTATGTATGTATAAAAGACTCCAGCATTAAAACTGTAAACAGCTTATAAAAGGAGAAAAATATTTAGACATTAATCACAATAGACTATTCTTGCCAAGCATATACTCCTAATAACTCCATAGACAGCTGCTAGTAACTGAACCTTCAAAGGACATTGGATATTCCACAAGAGAAAAATAAAAAAAATCTTGTTTGGCAAATACAAAAAGAAGTACTACGCATAAAACAATATTTTCATTAAAATCTGCAGCATTCCAATCTATATCTTTTCATCATGAAGATATGTAAAATAAGACCAAAAATAGTGTGAAATATGTATCTGCATCCCTAAATTGTTTTATATTTGCATTGCCTAAATAATGCTGTAAGAAACTATTGCAAACTGGAGGCGTTCACAGAAAAATGCTGTATGCTATAGAAAGGATGAGAAGAAGCTTGGGTTTTGTTTGAAGCGGAAAATGTGTTTATTCAAATTAATTCATCATCAGAGGCCAGCAGCAGAAATGAAACTCAACACTTGCACTATACAATTGCTGTAAGAAACAAGCAGAGCTCAAAGACACCTCTCGTTTCCAGCGAAGACTGGGTGGATTAGAGCATTTCCTTGCTACCAGGTATATTTCTTCATCACCTAACCATCCTTGCTGTCAAGATGCATTGGCATTTAATCGATCTCTTGGTTAAAAGCAATATTACTAAGAACCATAGATAACACATTACCTGTAGCTCACATGGATGACCCTTCTGGCTTTGTATGCTTTGGCTTTCTACCTTACACTTTGGACATTGGACCTCTTTGTTTAACTACAACATGTTAATTATCCTGTATTTCTCAGCTCAGTGTTTCTGTTCTGACACAGGTGACTTGAAGTGGTGAGTGGGAACTGTCTTCCATGTCACTGTTCCCTCGTAGGAGCAGAGCACTCTGAGGCATTGCCCACTCTGCTGGTGGGGGAGCAGGCTGGGGACTGTCCTGAGACCAGCGCCATGCACCTGTGTTGCCAGTTTGCAGCCCACCTCCTGCCCCGGAGGGCCCTGGGAGTGTGTGCACTGGGAAGGGCCCAGCTGGCTCAGATCAGCGAGAGCCAGAGGGCAAGGAAGGTGTAGTAGAGCAAAGCTTCAACTGGTCACCTCCACAGTGGTGGAGAAAGGCTTTGGTGTATGCTTAACGGGTAACGAGGATGTCGACTTTTCACATGTGCTACAGTGTGGATGCAAGACTGAGGCCCCTTTCAAGTATTTAATTTGGATAAGTTGTGTACTTGGGATAACATTCCTTTGGAGGATCTTTTGATCAATATGACCAGTTTCCTGTCAGCTGTAACATTCATCTTTCTTACATTATTTCTTTCATGAATACATCAGCTTCATTCTAACACTGCTTGGTTACCTTCCAAAGGCTGCTCCAGGAGCTTAACCCTCCCGTACATGGAAACCCTCTTCTCATGTCCAGGTTGTTTTTTTCATTACCTGTGCTGCATTGTACTTACGTCAACTTTTTCCTTTGACTTAAATAGGTCTCCATCCTCCATGATATACACTTCCCTGGTCACAGATATACATCTCCCACCAACACTAGCACTCTGTCTTTGCTGTCCCTCCTCTTGTCTTCATCCATTGTTTATATCCCTTTCTACAAGATTTTGCTCTTCCTTTGCTCTCATTCTCCAAGAATTTAAGTGCAGGTCATTTATCAGAAGTCCTCTTCCGCTGAAACCTTTCCCTTGGAGAAACACACTCCAACCTCCATGCTACGAGTCTTTGAAACAGAGGGAAAGTTTGGGGCCAGGGACGTCGGGGACATGACTATGGGAATGTTCACAGAAAGGCAGGCTTCCCGACTCTGCAGACTGCAAGAGCACAACAGACTGGAGTCCAGGTATGATACAAGAGAATAAGTGTCACTTAACCAGCAAAATGCAGCCCCACAAATGGAGGGCATGGTGGCAAGTGCAGGAGAGCATCACGTGCACAGGTAGCAGAGCACAGGCTTTCCATCATCAGGTTATGTGATGCCCTTAGCCATCTGCTTCTATAGTGACCACCTGCTCTGCCTACAACATCTCCTGACTACAGGCAGAAACTTCAGGAAAACAACTCTGACCCACAAGGAACAAGGACTGATCGCCTTCTCATCAAGGACATTTAGGACTTTCCTATTCTCTGTTTACTTACCCTTCTGGTCACTATATCTTCCTTTTAGTGTACTAAATGACTATAACATTAATCACGTCCCTGGATCCTCCCATGATGTCTAGTGCTACTTACAAATCCACAAAAGAGCTATGCCACAGACTTACATCAAGCATTCTTGTGACTACTGCCATGTATAAATCATACCTGATACTGGCAACACAGTTTTCCTTTCTCTTCATAGCAGTATAATATTTTTATTAGGGAACGTAAATCTAGATGACAAAAAGCCTTGATCTCACATCCTATTGGTGTTCTTATACCATTAACGTTCCAACTTTTATTGGATATGACAGAGTTCTCTTTTAGTATTTTTTACTGAGGCTGATTCAGTATTCACTGGGCAAGAGACAGCCTGATTTTACAACATATTTCCAGGGCAGCCAGACCTTTTGAACCTGTGCCATGTACTTAAATCCTCACCTAGAAGACAACTATATAGTCATCTTCTGTTCTACTTTCCTGCATCTTCCCATGTGAGGACACCAATTGTTCTGCTCTCAACTTTTGATTATTCACCACCCCCTCAAAATCCTGGGACTTCTCATTTCCAAATTTTCACCTGCACCTGTACAGGGAAGCACAGATGCTGCAGACAATTGAGTCCTTGTAGCTAACCATGCAGCCAAGCTGTCCCACACAAAACCAAATTGCCACATTTCAGTTGGCACATGGTAGCTCACTTCCACCTGAGACAGCATCTTCCAGCTCCTAGTGCTTGCCCATTTATTTCCATACATGTGGATTCAGAAGCTGTGGCCAGCCTCAGTTTGAGGCATTAATACTGAAGTCTGTGCATTCCAGAGAAAATACACACTGTTGATAAGAAGACCATTAAACTATTTATTTGCTATAAAAAAAAAAAACCACGCAACAAAGCAAAACCAAAAAAAACCCAAACCCAACCCTTCTCACATTCATTTAATTTGTATTTAGCAGGATGCATAGCTATACTGCAATACCGCTGTTTTTGAAAATATAAACCTGTCACCCAGCTCCACTTTTAGCAAAGAGATCTTGTGACATTCCCACAACATAAGCAGCAACTTAGCACCTGCCAAGTCACAGCATCAGCCTCAGTGTGATTAGCATCACCTGTTTTAAATAGTCAATAGGGGGCCTCATACAATTTTGCAAGCAATTTTCTGCTGAATTGCTCTTAAGCAAAGCTTCAAGGAATGGTGAGGGCACATGTGAGAATGTTTCCACTGTTCTAAGGTGGCAGAGGTCCTTCTCCCTAACTTGTCTTCTGAAATCTCTGTTTAATTCAAATGTCCTGGTGAGCGATGTGTAATTTTGCTGCACACGGTGGCAACTCAAGCAGCCTCACTGAATGACAAAGGTCATTCTGGAGGGCACTGTGACAGTCCAAACATCAGGGCTACGGAAGGGACAGTGCCCTGGTTCTATTGGATATATTGCTATTTCTCGCTATTCTCTGGATAAAGTCTTTCCTTCACTGCTGCAACAGGAAGATGTATTTTCCAATACATTGATTAGCAGTCAGTTCATTGAACAGAGGATCTTCCTAAGCCAAAGGACAGTTTCATCTCATCTGTAGACACTTGAGTTACCCCTGACACACATAAATTTTTTTAAAATAGTGGAGACCACACACTACTTTTGGGGGCTGTTCTTTCACTGGGACTGTTACTTTTGGTGACAGGCTGTGAGGGCACCATGTAGGGAAAGAATAAAGGAGCCAAGTCTACTACAGCTGATCTGGCATTCCATAACCCAGGAGATTAATCTAGTGTTTTGCCTGCCCAGAATTAAAATGGGTTGGCAGAAATATGTAGAACTGCTGAAACATAAAAACAATTCCTAGACTTTGATATTTGCATTGTTGAAAGGAAATTCTGGTTTTGTAAGCTTCCACTGCCTAATATAGCACTCAATAGACAATATTTTTTAATTAATGTTAAAGGCAGGATTGTAGGATAGGTCAACATTCAGAATAATCAGAAAGCTAGAAATTAGATTCATTTCAACTATGCTTATTTTCTCCCAAAAGGAAAAAATTAGTGCCTTCCGTTTGTGTCATTTGCTAACTACACAGTTATTGGGACTGCATTAACCTTGGCTCTGTTTCTGTTTCCAAGGGGAAACGGACGTCTAAATCTTAGATATTTGCCTCGCGTTCTGCATTCTGAATGTTTCCATAAAGTGCTCAGTTCTACCTCTGTCTAACAAATTCCTCAGTTTCTGATTTATCATGATTTGTCTTTCAGTTGGATAAATTGCCAAAATTGATTAGTATTTATAGCTTATTTGAAATAACTGATCCAGTTTTGTAAAAAAGTAGGAAAATGTCACCTGAATGTAAAACAAGATGCATTACCTGAATTGCTGAATTTCTCTTCAGATCTATTAACTGCTTTGATAGTGACTGAATGTAACGGGCATTCTTGTCTAATTTTCCAAATGGAAAAGGGAAATATTTTGATATTTGTTAAGATATAAAAATTGTGATTTAAATGTAATCATTTTTTTAATAATGAAAGCAATTAAAAACCAAACTAAACCAAACCAAACAAACAAACAAACAAAACCCAAAAAAGCCTGGGCCCAGATTTACACAAACTAGAACTAACATAGCCTGTTCCCAGCAAAATAATTTTTTTTTTCAAGTGAACTGACTACATCTGGATTTGTGGAAAGAATACAAAATTCTGTATCATTCATCGATGTATGGTCTAGATCAGGCTTTTATTGAGGAATAAATCTGATGTGGTCAGGTTAAAACAGGTAAAGTACTTTTTTCTTAATCATAATCAGCATTTTGCAAACATATTCAACTTGATTAAACAGCTGGGTTTAAAAGCCCAGTGCTGGTTATTTGTATTTTTTTCAGGCTTATGTGTAAAAACATTAAAGTTTCCTTCAGGTCAAGATGTGAAATGGCTTTCTGTGTGCCACCTTCATTCCCACATTATACCGTAAAGTCCAGGAATTCTATTAAAAAAATGACAAGTAAGTCATCAAAAAAAATAGGTCTTGCTTTGCCTTGTTTCCTCATAATATTAGTTATAAGAAAGAAGTTATTTTGTAAGCTTTATGGAAGGTTTTGTTTGTTTATTTATTTATTTGTTTATTGGTCAATGGTGATTCTTCATTACACAGGTTGGTAAGATTTCAGAAATTACTCAGGAAGTAAAAATACTCTTTTTTTTAATGAAAATTCAGAAGCTTTGCCTTCTCACTTCTAACCTGTATGCAGGAAGAGTATTTCACTGCTCCATGAGGATTTTGTTCCCTGGGTGCTGGGGGATGCTGCTTACCAGTGGGGGAGATGCTGCCAAGGCACTTCAGGAAGCAATAACTGCCCTCTGCAATGTGAAGAATTCACGAAGAGCAGGAAGGCAGGAGTCTGCTGGTGAGCAATGGACTAACTTGATACTTAAACTTTAATGAAGTAACAAGAGATACAAGTGTTAAAAATCCTAGTAGCCTCCTCTTTTTGGGAAAAACATAATTTTCAGTATTTTTCTTCTCACTGTTCCTTCAACACCAAAATTAATTGTCATGCATTATTTTAACAGCCCTTCTTTACTGCTTGAAGGTTCTTCTTATCTTCTTGGCAAGATGCTAATTTTCAAATTCTTCCTGTTTTGGATATCAAATCTTCCAATCTAGATATCTCTCAACATTTATGAGTTAATACCCTATATATTTTCTAAATCTTCTTTAAATCTCTGTCAACAGATATTTTTGCAAAGCTTGTCTTTTCCTTATGTTTAATGTGACTATGATTTTCTCTCCATGACAACTGCAAAGTCTCTGTACTCAGCCGTCTTAGATGCATAAGAGGTGACTGACAGCTTTGCCTCCTTAAATTTTTGTAAAGGATTCAAGGGAGGAGGTGATATGATAATTAAATCCCCTAATTTCAAATTTCCCGTTACTCTTTGTGGAGTAATATATCTTGAATGATGGGCAAAGCTGGAAGGATGTGTCTGCTTATAACAAGCTCTTCAGCAGTGAGGAAGGGAGTTTTAATACCTCACAGCTGGCAAATCTCCTGTGATTCCTAAAAGTCAGCTCTCTTGAGTATTTAAAAAAAATTCAGGATGGATAAGCCATCTTTAGCCAGCTCTGCTGGAAAAAAATGGAAAACAGAAGCCAGAAAATTCACATACTTTCCAGAATTTATTTTTAATTTTGTGGGTGGTATAAATTCATAAATTGAATCAGTATGATTGGTACTATCACAGAGTCGTTCATGTATGCATAAGCAGGGGAGAGAGGAGTTTCCATATACATCACAAAAGCTTTATCCTGTTACTGCTTTGAGGATGAAATCTCAATCCTTTTGCAATGACCGCAAAGAAAACCCTGCACTGACTTCAGTAGAAGAATTCACATCCAGCTCAACAGGTATTCTAAAAACAATAATTAAGACTCACTCCTATGAAGTAAATGAGTGCTATCACTCTCATTTTACAGATGGGAAAACTAAGCCACAGAGAAGCTGTAGGATTTGCTTAGTGTTGCATGTAAAGTTGAGTACAAACCAGTCATTTGCCTCGTAATCTCTCTTTTTAATAGCTGGACCACACATCCTTCCTAAATAGAGTTGAATTAAAAATGCTATCTGGACTCTTTACAGAGACACATGTACCCACTAAGTCATACACTGGTGAAAATTCTTATATGGTATGCATACCTTGAAACACTTCTGAAGTCATAGCAGAATTTATACTACATATTTTCTTATCCATAGAATTTTGAGTTTTTAAGGAAATAATTTTCTTTTTAATAAGTGGAAGTTAGATGTGAACAGTGGACATGACTGGGAGAAAGGTGTGTGCCATTGGGAACTCAGAGAAGGTGCAAATAAACACACTGACAGTGTTTGAGGAAACGTTCTCTGCCTTCCATCTCCACGCAAAACAACATCAAGTGTGACATTGCCATTTGTCAGATGTTGTTCCCCTGTTTGCTTTACACATCAAAGGTTACCATTCACAGCCCATAGCTAGCAGTGATCGCTCTAAAATTCAGCATCTATAAAATTGGCTGGCTTAAATGTCTCATCCCATGCAATTGTCTTCCAGTAAATACTCATATTAGAGATTTGCTTTGAACCATGCTGCAGTCTGACCTGTTGAACAAAGATCCCTCTGATGACTTTAACCTCTTAAGCAATTTCCAGACCCATAATTTTCATTTCCTGAGTATGGCTATTGGGGTGGGATCGACCTGGCCACACTGTCAGCTGGTAGTGCTTGATCCTCCTTGTTTGGACGCAGAGCATTTTCTGCAAATTTATAACCAATATAGGAAAGTAAGAACTTCTAGGTTGCAACCAATCTTATTCTAAAGATAATTATCCTAAGTCAATTAAAATAGGTGAAATGAATCACACAATAGGATGTTCCTACTTCTCTCTGTTCGCAATTCAGGAAGCTGAGTGTGCATGGCTCAGTTTTGTCAGGTGAGAGGGTCCTCAGCCCTGGCAGCTTTGATGAATTATGGCCAACCTTCTTCACAGGAATTAGATTTGCAAGATGTTTTTTATTCCTGACAAATATCACGAAGTCCTGTGTATGCAGCTGCTCCTTCCCCTGTTCCATGTGAAGTGCTGTTAGGCTAGCTCTTGGAAATCTGTAACTCCCTCCTATACCCGTCACTAATGGCAGTCACTACCCCAGTGACACATTCCTGAATGCATATTCTTTTTATCCTCTTCCAGCAGGACAATTCCTTTTCATTTTCATATGAAGACAAGAGAGATATGGAGTAAGTCAGAAAGGTGAGGACAGGAGGATATAGAAAAAAAGGAGTGATAGATAGACGAGAATTATCTTGCAAGCACTGAACCGGCAAGGCTGGTACAATTTTAGTGGGATCCATTTTGAGAAAATTACCAAAGGTTGTGTCAGTGTGTAATACACAACATCCAAGCAATGACAACCTCCAAGTGTTCCTCCCTCCTTCACCATATTGCAAGGAGATGCATCTCTGTGGATGACCTGGCTAAAGTTGACACATCTTTCTTCTCCAAGATAGTGTCATTTCATTCATACTGGTGATTCTTATCAAAGATGGCTTATCAGAGTACAACATCTAATTTTTCTAAGTTTTCTAAGTTTAAGAGAAGCATTGTTTCCCACTTGACCAATTTCAGATGTTTTTCTGATTAGAGTTGGCAGGAAGACAAAGTTGCCAATCTGCAGGGAATGCCATTTAAAAAAGGAGTATAAAGGCTTTGAGCTCAATCAAGCCAAAGTCCTTATCTTTTCCTACTGTTTCTTACAAAAACAGCAATTCTGAGAAAGTGAGAACCACTGAAACCATGATGATACCTGAAAGAGAGATGCTCTCTGGATACTTGCACTTTCTAGTACTGGAGCCACCTCGACAGCTCTGCCTGGCAGCCTGCTCTGGGACCACTGACCTCAGGAGCCTCTCACAGCACCTCTGGGCTCTCTCTTTTCACTCTGCAATAGGCCATAGGAAAATCTGACAGCTGGACTGTTTAGACTGTTTGGCAGAGACCAGACAAAGTTGTTGCTGAATGACCCTTAACTGTGCTTGAGTAGCAGCTTAATAAGTTGCTGCTAGGACATTGTTTTAATGATGTATCTGTTTTGCCCATAAAAAGTCTGCAGCACCTCGTGACACATGGTACAATAGCAGGGTAACTGAAGAAATCAGAAAGAAATAAAAGTGCTTTGTACTTCTGGTCAAGTTTCCCTCTCTGCAATCAACAGGAGGTTTGTCATGACTTCAAAGGGAGCAGAAACAGGCCCTCTATTTGAAGTTTAGTTTGCAAGCGTCTGAAGCATGCTACAGTGGCTCAAATGCAAGATGAAAATTGAAGGGTTGAAACCTTTAATTAAAAAGAAAATCAACAATCAAAAACTCCAACTTTAAAGCCATAAAGAAAAGCTTCAGCTCTAAGGAGTATGATCTGAAAACCCTTCAGGGATAAATTATTGTAATTGTTAGCCTTGCACCAATGAGCAGTCATTTCCACTGGAGAAAAAAATAGAAAGAAAAGCAAAAGGAAGGAATTTTCAGCTTGATTGTGTTGATCCATCATCATTTAACAATGAAAATAGAGGAAGGAAAGGAAAAAAAAGAAACTTCCTAGCTGCTATAAGGCAGATCTACTGCTGACTTCATCTTCCTTAGATCAGTGCAAAAAAAAAGCACAGACTTGTTTGAAGTGCCCTGGTGAGGGTTCCTCTGAAATAAGCAAGTGTCCCTGCAGAGGGAGAGCGAATTTCTTCTTGCTTTTCGTTTTCATAATTCCTTCAAAGAGGAAAAGGCAGGAAGTGATCCAGAGCTCTAGCACACTGTCATGTGCTCCTCTAGCCCTCAGCAGCAGTTTCACACTGGATTGCCCTACTGGTACAGGCTTTCCTGCTCTCTGCCTGGATTGGGCTTATGACTAAAGGAGCACTGACTGGCTCCTTCAAGATTTTCCTTCCCAGCTGTACCCAGTGAGAAAAGGATGAAGCAGAAAAGTGTGGCCTGAGCAAGGGATCTGACAACTGGCAAGTGTATGAAAGATTTTAATACATTTGCACTGCCAGTGTCTTCTTAGGGGTTACTGTATGGATTTTATACAGGGAAAACCAGAAAAATTTGACCAGGATAAACGGCTGATTTTACTGAGGTGCTTGCAGGCATTGGTTTTGACAGATCTCATAGAAGGTGTCTTGTCTGAAGGGTAAATCCATCCATAATAACTACAAGAGAGCTGATAGATAGCAATGAAGGTGATAAAACAATTACTGTAATCATTTCCATATCCTTTGTGTTTATTTAAAGGCACATTTAATCATTTTGTAGACTGCTGATATGTCTGAGATAATAAACACTATATGGAGACAGATAAAGCTACAATGATGATGCATTTGTCAGCCTACAAAATATACAGCAGTCAGCTTATATGTTAATCAATGAAAGCACTGCTATGATGAATCTGAAAATACACTCTTACGGATCATCTTTCACTGTTTTTGAGAAATATGTCACAGTTTCCAACATTCCAGCTTATTAAGACATGACAGATGAAGCGTCACTGAATGATTAGTAATAGGGGAGGGCAATGGCTAAGTTAAATAAAGTCTGAACCACCATTCCTGGCTCAAACCCAATTACTGAGTGTCTAAGACCAAGGACATATGAGATACCCATCTCCTTTCACTCTCTGTCACATCATCCTTCAATGAATCAATCTCCACCTACTCTCCATACTTTCATCATCTGCTTTTAGAGCTGATTCACCTGCACTTACCTTTCCTTTTGGTGAGGGGCACGACGGCCCTCAGGAAAAACCTCTGCTGAGTCCTGGCCCCCATCAGTTTGGAGCAGGTGTCCTGCAGGAGGCTGGAAAAATATTATCCTGAAACTGCAGAACCCAGCTGCACTGGGAATATGTTTGCGTGTGGAGAAGAAGAGGTAGAGTAGCTGTGCCTGCATGCCCTGGACTGCATGTACTGTCTGCAACCACAGCTTTCTGAGCTTGTAAATCTGTGTTTGCCCCCAGGACGTGCTAAACTACAGCCCAGTATGGAAGTTTTCAGAGGTATTTGCTGAGGAGCTGTGGAGAAACAAAAGGGAGACACATCATGATTTTGCTGTAGAAGATCAACAAGCACACCCGCTGAATGACTAGCTTACCAGGAAACGGATATATTGAGCAAACGTGAGACAAGGGAAAACTTGAGATTAACATCTAATGACAAGAAGTAAGAGTAGGGGCATATCTTCTTGCATTTATTTTTCCCTGGTGCAGTATATAGCATAGCCAAGAAAACAGTTCCACCATCCCTGCCATCCTTAGTATTATTATTTTAAGTTAATACAAAATTAGAATTTATGTCTTTTTAACTACCTTTCTTCTGAAAAGATCTTTCTCTTTCTTTCACATCATTAAGAAAAAAAATCCCAGCTTTCAAAGAATTTACTACCAGACTAATTTTTAATGAATTATTTCCATTTCTTATTCACTACCATCTTGCAGATTATGCCTGAGATTTTACCAGCGTCCCTTCAGAGATTAGTTCAGCACCCCTTAGGCACCTGTGAGAGTATCAAAGCAGAAGTGGAAGGTAAGATTATTTTAGAAAATTTTTAGTTTATAAAGAGGGGAGAGTTGAGAAAAAAATGTTTCAATAGGGAATAGAAGCATTATGCTATGAAGAAAAGAGAAATATGATGAGTTTACAATCAAAAAAAATTAAAGGAAGATGTCAAAAAACCTGTAAAGTTGCATAAGTCGCGTGCTTCTCTCCCCTCCAGGTACACCCAGTTCTGGAAGTAGTTCCCAGCACACAAACACATTTTAAATAGTATAACTGGGAAAGAGAGATCATACCCCATATGATTAAGGGCATCTGCATCTGACTCTAAGGACTTACAGTAATGAGAATGGGTTTAAAGCGGTGTCTTGTCTCATCAATGCTAGTATTTGGAGCTATGTAAATAAGCAAACCTCAGTGCTTCAGGTGCAGGACAGTCATTTGAAGTGTTGGGATAACACTGTATTGACTTAACTGTTTTCTTTGAACCCACTCTTTTATATTTTTGATCAGTAAATCTAATCCCATCTTTTTCTAGAGCACTTTATCTCTCTCTGGGTCAGACTAATAAATTTATAACTACCTCTAACCTGTAGTGAGACTGGAGAATTTAAAATTGCTTTTATGGTGCTCCACTACAGCCATCTCCTGAGAGCATCCTGTTTTTTGCTGGATTCATGAGCTTCTTTGACTTAGTGCCATAAAACATACAGCTTTTCTGGCAATCAATACAAAAGTTTCTCTTTTCAGAACAACTAACAACAGAATTACAGTTATTGTCACAATATAATTAGTGTTTTGTTACCTTTTGTTTTTCATTTGTGAAAAAGACAAACCCTTCTTGGCAGAAATATTCAGTGTTTTCAGGTATCTGGCTGTCTATCTGGCAAAACAAACACTTAAGCACATTTTGATGCATCAAAAGTAATCATATTAAAAATGACTGTCACAAATAGTGACTTGAGCAAAGCGTGTCTGGAAAGAATTTCTCCCAATTAAAACCCTTCCTTTGTTTACTGTTGGCATTAAAGCAGTCTTTTATATAGCTGAATTCCTATTCTAGTAGGATTACCACAAATAACATTTTACCCTATAGAATAAAAATAGTATCTTTCCTTTGTCCACCAGAGCTGAAGCCTTTCTACACGTAAGTCTCATCTCTGCTAATCTTTGGACTTTTCTTCTGACAGAATGGTAATGTCTGGTTTTGATGTCAACCTATCTTTTATCTGTTTCCGTAAGCATTCAAGTCACTGTCTCCAAACACTACTGTCCACCTGAGCTTGCAAGAGGCACTCCTTTCTGCTCCCCCTTAAAGCATTTAATTTTATTTCTTTTCTGTTTGTTTTAACATAATAAGCTTCAAGTCTTGCCCCTCAAGACAACAAATCTCACAATATCTCAGATCTCATTTGAAAACAGAATGGCATTCACAATCTTCTCTAGTACAGCAGTCCGACAGGAACAGAGATATTCAGCCTTTGTTTCTTACAACTCGTTCAAATAAGTAATTTCATGCAACGGCATGCAACTTCCCTGCACAGCAAAGTCAGGACAGACCAGCATCCTGTTTTTACTAGGTTGCTCTTTACTGCTTCTGAAGGTGGTTGAACTTCTTCCAATAAACATTAATTTAACAGGGGCTTATATTAAAGTAAAATATTTTTTTTAGTGTTGCGTTCTTCCAAGAAAATTAAAACATGAAAATTAAATTTATCATCTCATTCTCTTGCATTATATTTTTTTCAGTAAAATGCTAGGGAAACAGGCAAACAAGGAGAAGGACAGAAATGGGTGTGGAAAGCAAAACAGCTTCTGTAAAATCACAACTGAAAACTTTTGGCTGTATGAGAAACCATTTTCCAGACCTGTGGAATAAAAGAGCTGAATATTCACAACCATTGTCCTCTATTTTTTTACTAGATCTAAGAGCTTTCTCTGGACCTTAGGCAATAAAGAGGTATGCTTTGTAATCCACTATATTAGTTAATTTTCATTTGTGTTTAAACAGTTTCATTTATAATAAGGTGTATCCTTCAGCCTTTCTAAATGCAAATTGTATTTGTTATGTAAGAAAAACTCATGCTGCAGTCAAAATAGTCTGAAAAACAAGCCAGGTATTATTATAAAGTTACCCTATTTTTACCAGAAATGGTTATGCCTGGAAAGTCAAGAATAGATTTTGTCAAGAAAATCAGGCTATTTCTAGGTCTGTAACAAAGATATATATTTTCCTTTTTAAAAAAAAAAATTCAACTAAATGTCATGTGATGTTGGTAAGGGCTTTAGAAGAAAAACATGGTAAAGTTAAACTAAACTGGCAATCACAGAGCACTTGTGTGCCCTGAAAAGTGGAGAAGGGTGCTGAGTTCCCCAGATCAGCTGCTAGCCTGGAAAAAGGATAATGCTATCAGTGAGATGTGCTGCCTAAACCAATAAACTGTCCCGAGAAGTAGGGCAAATTAGCCTGTGGTCAGCACTGTGCTAACTCCTCTACCCTTGGGACTGGTGCTGGCACCTGCAGAGCATTGTCCTGCGGAGTGTGGATGTGCTACTTAGCTTGCAGCTGGCTTGGAAATGCTAACACGATACTTTTCTAGACTGAGTAGGTATGTGTCGATCTACCTCTAGAGCTGTTCACCTTTTGAAATGCATATATTCAGCCATCTCACTTGAATCCCAGAACCTTGATTCGGTACTGCAACTCTAGCAAGTCCTAGTTCGCTTGAAATTAAATGTACGTTCCTGATTCTTAACATACCTTTTAGCAAATGTGTTACTTGAAAAGTAGATGTTAAACTAGAAAGACACAGGTCAAAAAGGATAGATTTTATAGCTCAATGGAAATATTTCAGCCAACACTAGGTTCCTCCTGACAAATACGCATATCTCAGCAATCTTCATACCTTTTCTTAAATTTTACATTTTCGCTAAGAAGGAGAATGTTATAGTATTTGCATCTGGAAATCTGAGCATCTATCTGACATAGGGAGCAGCAGCTCCAGCCCACACAAGTGCTCCTTACTCTTCTTAAGGATCCAGTCTCCCTTCCTTACCACAACCATGACAGGACCAAACAAGCAAAATAAGTTTATGTAAAGATATATTAACAGTACTGTCTACCAACTATCACATCTGCATCTTCTAGAAATAACTCAGTCTCAATAAGCAGTGTGAAACTCTGCAACTACAAAAATCTGAAAGCAGTTTTAATATGTGGAAATCGAGGTACTCTGGCAGGTTCCTTGCAAGGTTTCACGCTGGCCAGGCTGCTCTGCAAGTGTCCTTAGCCAGAAGGACATTGTCCATTGCTGCACATAGGCTGTCAATACGGTTCGAGTTTGTGATCTCCGCCTTGGTTTATTTACGGACTGTTATAATGAGAGACTGAGGATACACAAGCAATTTCTCTTCCGCAGCCAGTCTCCTTCACAAGCCAGAAGGACTGAAAGGAGTTTCTGGGGTAACTGTTGAGTGCCCCTGCAGTTACCTTTCTTTTTTCTTTCAGTGAATCTACATACCCACTCTTACATATCAATTTAGTTTTCCAGGCTCTGTGTAAAGTCTCTTCCAAAGAAGGAATGAGTCTAGGGTGTTTTTCCTATCTACTTTTTCTACTTGCTAAGTTGTGGCAGCTCCTCATCCTGCAGGTTGACATAATTATGCATGATCCTGGTCTTGTCCCCTGACACTTACAAATCGAGCTTTCACTTTTGTCCTGCTGTTTTCCTCAAGGCACCAAGACTCTTATTCATTGACCTTATTCATGTGTCTGGATTGGTTCTACCTTCCAAAGGAAAAAAAATCTGAAAATCGAAGAAGTGTTTCTTGGGAAGAAGAGGAGTGGGCAAGAGTGTGACAGCTGTCTAGGACAGTACATACAAAAAGGTCTGATGTAATTGCATAAAGAGAAAACATTCTGTCTTTTTCTTTTCTCCCTAGTCACTTGCACATTTTCCATACAACTAAAGTGCTTTGTTCCCTCTCCCACTAGCATGGCATAAAATAGAGTACAGGTCTGAGAGATGGAGTTATTTAAAGCCTCTGAGCCTGAAAGTTCAATTTGTTCTTGCCTGTTTTGAAAACCATATTTTTCAGGAAAGAAGGAGAATGTTCCACTCTTACGATAAAGACAGGAGTCAAGAGGAATATCTGCTTCCATCCTCTGAGCTTTCCTTGTCTGATGAAGAAGCATGAGCAACAGAGTGTACGAACAAATTCAGGAAGATAAACTATTCTTCACTTTTTTATAATAGACTATCCTCTGGCTTTAGCATATGGCCAGGATATCACACAGAACAACAGTTTCTTATTATAGATTAAGAACAGCACTGAGCCAACTGCAGTTTCAAATCCATCTGCCTATACAAAAATAGTTTCTCACTGGGATCTTCCTTCTAATATTGAATTATTTCTGCCCACAAACCCCTTCTTCCGAAATGACTTAGGAAACAATGCACTTTTTAAAAAACATAATTAAAAAGAACAGAGGACTCCCCTTACCCGGTGTTCCCACTGTAGCTTGGCATTAAGCATAGGCCTCCCAGATCCTGTTGGGATAACTTTGTAATGTGTATCGCCACTGTGTTGATTCAGTATTCTGTGAATATCCATATGCAGTCTTTCTCCTGCAATCAGATTTGTCAGAGAAGACTGTAGTATCTATGCAGAGCTCCTCTGTAGTCTGTGCGTTCGGCATCATTGCAAAGATCTGTGGCCTTCCCTAGATCTGTATCCACTGGGCCATTTCCTAGTTTTCCATTGTTCCCTATCCAAGTCTTCTGTTTATAAGAAAAAAAAATCTTTGTGCTAGATTTTTTTTAGTGCTGTTTCCCCCCCCCCAATTCAATTACTTTTTGCTTCTGTGTATTTTAGTGCCTATTATTTTTCCCAGCTTCCCTGTTATTCCTCCCAGCTACCTGATTTGCTTACTCAAAATTATTTTTTTGCATAAGAACAAAAAAATAAATCCACCATCTTTGCAATTACATTTAATACTTATCAGCTCAAAGCTAACTACATTCGCTTCCAACAGAAACAGGATTTCTTCTGTAATTTGTCCTCAGTTGAAATGTTCCTTCCTCAAATTGCCTGACAAAAATATTACCCATAGTTGAAAAAGGGGATAAGGGTGTGGGATTAGACGGTTTAACATGAGTGCTTTCTCTGTTGCATTTTGAATTCAATGCTGCAGATGAGGCACTGTGCTGCAGTATGCTTCCCAAAACTCACAGGAGCCCAGCTCTCATCTTCCTTGTCTTAGCTGAGTATTGGTTTAACTCCACACAAGTTAATGAGGTTACACCAATAAAAAACTGGGATGACAGACTGGAGAATCAGGTCTGTATTAATTTTATTTTTGCAAAGTCAAACCTTTTTCTAACTCAGTTCAAAGCATTCAGAATTGTTTCTAGCTATTCTGTCAAATTATTCTCTTTGCTTTAGAACCTGCTGCTGAAGTACTAGAAGCAGCATACCTTGTGTACACCTCAGCCACTTCTGTGCTCCTGCAGCATTTTAGTGAAATGTCTAAAGTACATCACTCCCAGAATGGAGAAATACCTTTTGAACAGGCGGAAATTGAGCTGTATAAGCTGAAGTGACTGTATGAATTTTCTTACTCAAAAGTAAGGAACTATTGGGAAATTGAGATGGAAATCAAATACTACATTAACAGGTTAACAGCCTATGTAAATTACAGCTGATCATCCCCAGTTTAGTCAAGAGTACCTATTAAAAAATCCTTGGACTTTCAAAAAAAAAGCTAGAGATGAATCAGAGACTCAGAGTGCTTTTTGGTAATTAAATCATTGTCTAGATACACGTTACAGATACGTCAAATAAGGACATGATTTATGTTTTCCATTAGCTGTTGAAATGGTTCTTGGTCACTGACAGGAAAACTGGTGAGTAAATAAAGGTAAATTGCTGCAGGCTGTATCTCACTGTAATAGTGATTTTAATTCTGCTGCTGTGCTGGGAGCCATAAGAAAGCCTCAAAGCTGATCATGCTGAATTCTGTTGTGGTTTAGCTCAGTCGGCAGCTAAGCACCACGTGGCTGCTCGTTCACTCATCTCCCCTCAATGGGATGAGGAGGATACAATATAATGAAAGGCTTGTGGGTTGAGATAAGGCCATGGAGGGACCACTCACCAATTATGGTCACGGGCAAAACAGTCTCGACTTGGGAAAAAATCGATTTAATTTGTTACCAATCAAATCAGAGCAGGATAATGAGAAATAAAACCAAATCTTTAAAACATCTTCCCCCACCCCTCTCTTCTTACTGTGCTCACCTTCTCTCTCAATTTCTCTGCCTCCTCCCCCTCAGTGGCACAGGGGGATGGGGAAAGGGGTTCATGGTCAGTTCATCACACGTTTTCTCTTCCACTCCATCCTCCTCAGGAGAAAGAACTCTTCACACTCTTCCCCCTGCTCGAGCATGGGATCTCTCCCACAGGAGACAGTCCTCCACGAACTCCTTCAACGTGAGTCTCTTTTGTGGACTACATTTCTTCAGGAACTTCTCCAGCATGAGCTTCCCACGGAGTCATGGCCTTCTTTGGGCACAGCCACCTTCTCAGGTATGGGGTCCTCCGTGGCTGTAGGTCTTCATGCGTGGCTCCACCAATAATCCCATGGGCTGCAGAGGGGAGCCTGCCCTCTCACCATGGGCTTCAGGGGTATCTCATCTCCCGCACACCCCCTCCTGCTCTGTCTCCACTGACCTAGTGCCTGCAGAGCTGATTCTCTCACATCCCACTCCTCTCCCCCACACCCCCTCCTGCTCTGTCTCCACTGACCTAGTGCCTGCAGAGCTGATTCTCTCACATCCCACTCCTCTCCCCCACACCCCCTCCTGCTCTGTCTCCACTGACCTAGTGCCTGCAGAGCTGATTCTCTCACATCCCACTCCTCTCCCCCACCGCTGTGCCAGCCCCAACCAACATGACAAACTCTGGCGGCTGTGGTCACAGGCAGTTGTATGGATGATCCGGCTCATAAATCCAAATCAAGTTTCTCGGCAATGCCCAGCACACAGGTGACACAGGGGGGTTGTAGAAGCAACCCAGCTTTGTATTGCGTTGAGGCAGAGACGACCCACGGGGAGCTGTGTAGATCGCTCAGCCCTGAGTTGTCTGGTGAGTCAGTGCTGCGTTATACAAAGAGCCAAAACTTGATTTGAGCCTTGAAATCCCTCAACAAAGAATATGCCCTAAGTCTCAATTCAACCATGGTCCAGTTGCCTGAGATAAGGTATTCGGGCACAATCGGTAAGGGGAAACTCCTTGTCACATCCTTAAAGACCCTTAAAGACCCTTGAAGATCCTTGAAGACCCTTAAAGACCCTTGAAGACCCTCAAAGACACACACACCCCCACACCCCCACACCCCCCCCCCACACACACACACCCTCCCCCCCCCAGCCCCCCCCCCCCACATCCCGGTACAACCGATAAGGGGAAACTCCCTGTCATACCCTTAAAGATCTTCCATAGGCATGGTACCTACACAGTCACGTGCATTAGGGGATAAAAGCCCTATGATTTGGGTTGGAAATCGGGAGTTGCTTCTCCAACTACATGGCTAGTCTGTGAGGAGATTGTTTCCCCCCTTCATCGGGACACCGGCCAAGGTAACTTCCCTGGGATTGAGAGCCCTTACCTGAGGGTGTAAGTGATTTCTTTTTTTTCTCTGTTTAGCATGCTTTAAGTCTAGTGCGCCTGTGTGCTCTCTCTCTCTTGTGTGTGTAATAGCGCATTCTGTGACTCTGCTGTGCTGTAATAGCACATTCCATGACTCTCTTGTGTGCTGTGATAGTGTATTGTAATAGTGTATATTTTGGTTTTAAATTGCAATAGTGCATTCCTCCGTTGTACCTATAAGAACCTGTAATAGCGGCGTATTGAATCTGCGAGTGCAGTTCAAGTAAATTGTTGTCTTGGACCTTACAGTTAAACCTGTAAGTGCAGTCCAGATAAACCGTTTGCTTGGACCTCGTAGTCAAATCTCTTTTTGTCACAGCAGTGCCTGTGCAGGTGCCATGGGTGAGGTCTGTGTCTTCCTCCTCTCTCCACTCCAGATTCTCCAGCAGCTTTTTTTCCCTTCTTAAATATGTTATCATCATAGAGGAGTTACCACTGTCGCTGATGGGCTCAGCCCTGTCCAGAGGTGGGTCTGACTTGGAGCCGAGGAAGCTTCTTGCAGCTTCTCACAGGAGCCACCCCTGTAGCCCCTGCCTCCCCACCAAAACCCCACCCGCAAACCCAACACATGTTCCTTCAGGTAGAAGGTGGCTTCTGGACACCAAAGTGGTAGTGCATGTGCCCTACATTGCTCCTCTCAGGGACAGACACAAGCAATGTGTAGCTTCAGGAAGAAACCTGGAAGATGGAGAGTTTGATCTATGTTCTTCCCTACTGAATACACTCAGGCCTTTCTGACTGCAGCCACATTCAGCAAGGTCTACAGTCTTTTTCAGTTGTGGACAGTTTCACTAATCCAAAGACTGTCAACTTTGGTAAAGCCAATATAACTCTATTAGAAATTTCTGGCTTTTATTTTTATTTCCTTCTTCTTTTTTCTTTTTCTTTTTTTTTTTTTTATCTAGTACTCTTAACTAATAACAAGCTTTGAAAATTATATTTGGGTGAAAAATATTAACTAAAAGAGTTATTAAATTTTCTTCATGCTGGGAACATGTCCTGAGACATTTGACAAGGTATCATGCAAAGTGCAAGACGGTGAACGCTGTAGAGGAGTTTCCATCTTCTCTGGGACAGTTCTTCTCCATTCAGATTTAACATGTTGGTCTCAGCCTTTCTTGCGTTGGCCTAAGTAATTAGCACACATTTTGCAAAGAAATGGCTCCTCTGAGATTGGAAGATGTTTTCCTCTGGCTCCTACCCTTCTCCATAAGAACTGAATGGTAGAGGGATCATGGTGATTTCCCAGATCTAAACTACCCTCCAAAAAAAGGTAACAAACAAAAATGTCCCAGGCTTCCCAATTTCCCATCAAAACAGTTGAAAACATTGTAATTTTAGCCTCATTTCCCAAAGAAATGAGGATAAACAATCATGTGGCCTGTGTGCTGCGTGTCAGACCATCCTTTCCCCTAGTAACTACTAACTGCAGTTATTTATATTAGAGTAAAGTGATTTAGGGGAAAAGACCAAGATATATTTTATTCCTAAAAATGTGAGAAAATAGACAGTCCTTGGATTGGTGTGGGAGATGTTCAGTGAGTCAGTAATGAGACATACATTACTTAATTTATTTACTGTAAGGATTTATATAACATAAAGATTGGATTGAAGAAATTTGCCATTGAGAATCTTCCACAGTAAAACAAGCTGAAAATGTACTTAGATATGTACATGCATGGCAAATACCAGATTTAACTCAAGAACAAAGGTAGGTTCTGAATTTGATGGATACAGCAAGGAAGAGATCTGGATCCTCAGCATGCATGTGGTTAGCTGTACTGCCACTGGGATTCAGCTGGGAGCAGCTTTGGGAGGCTTCAGTCCCATGACTTATGGAGAGCTGTAGTGTCTCAGGCTGCACTTACTGAGTTTTAAAAGAGAGGTCAGGGAAGTCAAACACGTAGGAAAAACAGGGTAAAACAAAGAGAGAATAGGCAAATATTCTTACCTTAAAACTTGTTGTCATGGACCCTCCTATATTTCACAGAATCACAGAACAGTTGAGGTAGGAAGGGACTTGTGGGGGTCATCTGGTCCAACCTCCCTGGCTCACACAAAGCCATCCAGAGTAGGCTGCCTAGGACCATGTCCAGGCAGGTTTTGAATATCTGCAAGGATGGAGGCTCCACAACCTCTCTGGGGAACCTTATTCTGCAAACTCTGCTTACCCTGGCTGGTAATATTACAACCATTTTGACGAGTTTTTCAGTATTTTCTATCAAATTCAGTCAATTATACACATTTTGCTGTGTATCTAGCCAACTAGTAATTTTTTAGACACTCATCTTTCTCCTTTGTGATTAAATCCAGCCATTTATGAAAGATTTGCCAGAATAAGAAGTGAACAATTACTGATCTGGACAAAAGCTAATACAAACATTTCTTAAACAGCTAGAATAAAGCACAGGGGAACTGTAAATGTCAGTCTTCTCCAAAACAAAGATAATTACATCCAGCAAGATATGTATTCTTGCCCATTTGTTTAATGGTAGGTCTGAAAGATGATACAAAGCATATGCTCTTCATCTAGGTTCTTACATGCGCTGTATGCTTTCTTTCCTTTATTTTCCTACTTTTGGGGAGCCTTCTCAGCACGAGGCAGCTCACCTTCCACCCCACCAGCAGCAGTGCTGGTGCCATATGAGGGGAGCCCTCCACTCCAGTGTCTTCCCAGCCTGACTCCAGCTCTGTTTCAGCTTTCTCATCTGCTTTGTGTCTCCAAGCATTCATAATACCTCTTACTCCTGGGGCTATCTACATGTTCTCGTTGCTTGGAAACCAGTTTTGAATGGCTATGTAGGGTTTAGGAAAACTTGGTTTTGATAATTCTCCCACCTCCTTTCTCATAGTGGAGTACTATTTTAAGTACTGGAAGTAATTTTTTTTTTAACTTTCGTTTTCGTTATTTTTATCTGGTTCTTAGGTTCTTCTCTATTCTTACCAACACTACACTTAATTTTTTTATATTTCTTTTTCTTTCATCTTTATCCTTCAATGTAACTTTTAGTGCTACAATTCTGTAATGTCTTTCTAATGCAATGCAACTGAAAATGTCATCACAGACAGAGTCTGGAAGCAGGCTTTGTCTGGAGGTACAATGCAACATCACAAAGAGGCTTTACTCCTGAAAATGTCACAAGAGCATAAATAAGACCTGCTCCCTTCATCCACGCTAGCTTGCTTCTGCTGTTAAATGAGGAGGAACCGTAGGGCCCTCCCCAGGTCTCCTGCGACCGGGAAACAAGAAGCATGATTTGGTGTTACCCGATGAACATCTATTTGTAGAAAGATAAAAGGCTAAAACAGGTAGCAGACTCATTGCAAGAGCCAAAATTCACGCAGAAAAAAAGGCTCTTTGTCCTCCCAGTGACTTAACTGGCCAAAGTACAATTCACCAATAACTTCTTGGCTATACTTTGCTTTTTATGAACACCGAATGTTTTCTGTGTATTGATTATCAGTATTCTGATATGGAATAACAATATGTCCAGCGTGGGATCTTGTAATATACCTTATTAAAACCATGAATAGAGTTAATACTTTCAAACGGACAACATGCTTATTTCACTCTTTGGGACTATTTGGAACTTTTGAATCTGTACCCACATTTCCTATAATTCTCTGGGTCAAATATAAAATTCTTAATATTCTTTTACTTTACTAGTAGTTTTCTGAGTCTCAGGGTTATTCTAGTTAATTGTCTAAAAAAAAATAATTTGAAAAATAATCAAATACTTCCCTGCAAATGACCGGCTATTTCCACTGAACTAACATGTCTTAGGTAACTTGGATCACAAATAAACTGATTGATAGCTGAACAGATAACTGCCCATTTAAAATGGCTGTGGAAATGTTTCTGGTTAAGACCAAGATTAGTGACTATCATTGACTCTGTTGAAGGAGTCCCATATTCATTTGTCACTTGCACTCCTCCCTTATAATGCTAGCCTGGAGTCTGACCTTTCCCTGCATCTTGGCACAGGCCATTCCTTGACATTCCATAGTTACAAGTGTTGAAGGATCTGCAGACCAACAGACCTGTGTGAAGGTGCATGAAAACATCTGGTTGTACTGTGTGTTAGTGGAAGTCAGGGTTAGAACTCCCTGTCTTTAATGAACACCAAATTAGAGCAACATAGTAAATTATTTTTCTTACAGGTATTTTAAAGTACTCCAGAAACAAAACTGCTGTGTCAGCTGAAGCTTCAAGATGCTCCGAAGTCAGCTTTTGACCACTTAAAAAATTTATTTTGAAAGAAGAAGCTGTTAGAGCTAAAAACAGAAGTGTGTTTGAAGCCACTCAGTACAACTACAGAGACCATATCCCCGCCTGGAGGCAGCTATGACTTCAAGTGAAGACACAGCACAATGATCAGTCACAAAGGGTCTCCCAGACATCACTTATGCCACCACGTTTTCCATCCTGCAAGCTCTGCTTCCCTAACCTACAAGAAAATCAGGGAGACTGACTTTTCTGTCCTTCCCCCCTGGGAAGTCATGTATGCCTTGCATTGCAGCAGAAGAGTAGTGAACAGACTAGCCCTTGATACAGGAGGAATGTCCTTCACTCTGCCATCTCAACATTCAAATCTCAGAAACTCTGAAAAGTCCTCATGTCTACCACTCTCCAAATGATTTCATTGTTGCATCATACCTTTATCTTGAAAGCAGTGGTTTTAACGTTAGACATATAATACAGTCAAAGTTTGCTAAGCGACATAAATTTAGCCTTTTAAATTTGTACATAAGCACCAGTCTAGAAGTGGTGAACTCTTCAACAGATTGGAGAAGACTGGAAGGTCACTGTGTTATTTTGGCCTAGTTTTGTGATCTTTTTACTTCTCTTGCTTTGTCCACTAACATTTTAAAAAGCAGTCGAATGCTTACATCTCAGTCTCCCATATGCTGAGGAATGAGGGAGAGGGAGGAAGAACCATTTATTTTGCTGCCTTTATTCCCATGAGAACTACTAATCACGTGGGAGTAGAACAACAAGTTCTGCTAGGCACACAGAATCTGCTTATGAGACACCTCTGCATACTCTCGAGGTTTCATTAACTTTAAGTGGATTTTTTCCACTCCTCCAGATCATTGTTATTTCAAAACCAAATTTATTCAAACTAGGGAAAGACACATCTCCTCAAGTATGCCAACTTCAAACTCGAGCACAAAATGTACTGTATGCATTTTTTAAAAACAGTTCAATGATTAAAATATGCATCAGTTACAAGAATGGGTTTGTGGTAAACTTTCTTTTCATGCTGTAGGGAGTGCTAATAATTAGCATGATTTCTGTCATGCTTCTAAGATACTGTTGAACCTGAAATTATTATGAAGAAATAATTTTTCTATACTGGCTGTCTCGCAAAAATAACTCTTTCTGTATTTGTTGTAAGATCATCTAGGGAGAAAGTAACACAATAGCTACACCCAATGGCAATTTCATTAATTGCTATCTTTCTAAAGAAAACTGCTAGGATTTTCTTAACAGGGACTTAACAATCAAGGTCAAACATAAATACTCAGGGCAGTTTTAACAGTTGCTTTTTTGTGAAGATAAATTAATTTTTAAATGGTTTCACATTGAATAACCTTTCACTTTCATAATTAAAATTTTCCCTGCAATTTATCTTTTAATGAACAGCAATGTTATTCTTTTGACTGGTTTATTATCTTCTCTAAGTAGTGCACTTGGACCAGTGTGAAGAATTGAGCCACATATTCCTCTCCTTACTGACTTGTCAGGTTTGATATTTCTATTTCATTATGGTGAAAAAAGTATCTTTCAGATTATGAACCAGAGGAGGTGCTGTCGTGTTACATTCTGGATTTGAAAAGAAAACTGAAAGTGATGCTCTAACATGGATCAGGGCCATCTCTAGTTCTGTAGAATGTCATGTTAGCCTCCGAGGCTATAGATAGAAATTCATATTCTGAAGTTTTAGGGTCTATATGCATGAGAAATAATTTTGATACCATGAATTGAATGTCAAAGCAAGAAATAGGAAGAAATAAAGCAACAGACTTGCAGCCAATATGTCTGGTGAAAAACGGACGTCTTCATTCTATGGCTTGTTTTGTTTCATATTTGCACAATGGCTGCTTTACGTTTGATAGACTAATTTTTGCCTCAGAAAAAGTGGCAAAATCTCAATTTTCAGTTAATTTTCATTACTGGGAATTTAGACATTGATACTCTAATATGAAGGGTAAGAATTCACAGATTTTCTTTTCTTTATGGTACCTGAACTTGGATTTTTATAGTGTATAGATGCCTTTTCCAGTCACATTCCCCACTAGTGTAAAGGAAAAGTGATTCATGAGCTGCAGCATGCTTTCAGAGTTAAAACATACCATGAACCTCACGGGTAACTGCTTTTAGTCTCCTTCTGCCCTGAGCAGTTCTGTTGCATGAACAGTAGCTTATACATCCATAAAAAACAGCTGTGATGTTTTTTCTAGAGACATAAGAAGAGTTAATGCTCCTCTGGAGAAGCAAAGACTCCAAGGTTTTAAAAAATACAAAGGCAGAGAAGGTGCAAGGAGATTTTTGGTATGGGATCAGTGATGAGAGGAGAGGGAAGAACCCTGTCAGTAAGAGCCATCTGCATCCATTGGAGCAAACTTCTACCCCCAGCACAAGGTCCAAACTTGGGTAATGCCTTCATGTTATAGCCATCACCCAAAACTCACAAATCACTGTCCTACCAATTTTCAATGTCAGCAGGAGAGGAAAAAAAAATATAAAAGACAATTTGCTTCTCCCATTCCACTGCTCTAGGAAGAACCCAGTCAGAACCCAAGAAAAACAAAATAACGTAGAAGGAATGGGCACAAGTTATCACTCAAACACACCAACATGGTTCATCAGCTTCACCCGGGTAGTCTTAGAGAGGCAGCAAAGCCTCTGCTGAAATCATGTGGGTTTTTTCCTCTGACTATCTAGCTTTCATCATTCCTATGGAAACGGGACACCCTCACTGATACAAGGCATTCACTCAAGCCTCTCTTGCAGAGGATCTTTCCACACCCAGACTATTATTTTTTTTCAAAGGCTGACACTGCTCTTCAGTGTCAGGGCTGGAAGTTCAACACAGCTGAAAATTCAGGTGAAAAACTAAACTCCAAAATTAATTGCTTATTAAATAAAATGCTTTTAGTGAGAACCTTGTAGACTGTATTACCCAATCATATGTAAGAGACTCCCAGATCACATTTCTCAATTAAAGTTCTGCTAAAACTAGTTATGCTGATTGCAATTTGATTAAAGGACAGTTAAAGGTTGCTGGGAGGATGCCGGTGTATCTGTCGCTGGAATATATGCATTAAAACGTACAATGACAGGCAAAAACGCAGCTGAAAGACCCCAAATATAAAAAGATGTCATCAGAAATCCCTGTTGGATCGTGGAAACCATAGAGCAAACAGAGTTTTAATTTGCCTGCATACAGCAAAGCGCTTGTTGCACAGAAAGATCCCTGCAAAGGCAGGTTTTTCCTTGAGATTTATCACCAGGGTCAGCAGAAATCTTGCCAAGGGTAGCTGCTCCTCACACAGCAATGTCCTCATAAGTAAACGAAGCAACTTCGTTCTGCTGAACACGTATGTGTTCCTCATGTGGGGAAAAAGTCTTCTTCACAGTGTTTGTCATTTATGAAGAAAAACAGGAAGAGGCTCTGATAAGACTGGTGATGCCTCCATCCCTCTGTCTTAAATTCAGAGCAGTCAGGGATTACCCTATCTCTGACATGGCAAGCACAACTTGACTTCAGGCTCTTTCAGATCCTCCATACTGGAACTCACAGGGGGAAAAAAATAATAATAATAAAAAAATAAAATCATGTTTTTGAAGTGGAAGTGGTAGAGTTTTCATTTAAGCTCATCCATCCAAGCTGATACGTATCTTCCAACAAAGATGCTGGTGCCTAAACAACAAAATCACTTCAACATCCAAAAGAACAGAAAGCACTCTGAGCTCACCTCATAAAGGTTTTCCAGCAAAGACACAATAAAGTCCATGTCATTGCCCTTTTCTTACTGTAATGAATTGACTCGCAGCAGTACTGCATTTAGAGAATTAGGTCTGACAGATTAAAATGTTCCATTCTTGCACTTACTGAAGACAAGGGCAGAATCACCACTGACTCTGAGACAGGAATTCTCTGACTCATCAAGCTTAAACATCAGTTTATATATGCAGCTGAAGCATATTTACTGCGACCAGTCTATCTGCTGACTCATGGAATGAAGCAGCAACACGAGCAAATGGCAGTCCGTGGACATGCTCTGGTTTTATCTTTTTCTTCCTTTACCTCTTTGCCCATCTCCAGCTTCATCCTCGAAATCAAAGGCACCTTGTTTCATTTTTTTGCAAGCCTTCCTATTCACAGCGTAAAGGTCTGCAGGACTTAGACTGTGCCCTTTTCACTGACACCTGCCCAACGCATTTGAGTAGTTACTGCTGCAATACTAAGCCAGGCTGTTGTGCCTGGGTAGAGAATCACAGGATTTGGGGTACATCGCACGTGCCCTAAGCACACTGGCTAGCCACATCCTGAGACCAAATTCTTTGTCTTGAGTCACAGCAATCCACGGACATGCAGGTTGCTTTACAAGCACATGAAGTGACAGCTCAATACTCTGAATATCTGACAATTTACAGTGGGCTTTACACAGCAAGGATCAGAACTGGCAGTCGCAGAATTGGAAAGGGCATAAGAGAACAGAAATTACAAGCGTAGAAGACATGGAGATGGTCTTGATGTTGTGTGTCCACTGTGGGAAAGAAGTGTTTGGGAGAGCTTGCAAGCACACACGTACAAGATTTTTTTTTCCGGCATGTAACACAGGCTGATTTTGCAATGCTCCTCATTCAAGGGCAAATCAACGTTTCCTTGGTAAAAACTGTAAAAGGTTCACATTTAGCCACTTAATTCATTCACTTAGAAGGGTAATTAATTCACAGATACCCCCACTTCCCTCAGGCTACCTTTTAGCATGAAACTAATATTGCTGGTGCAGTCAAATAAGCAAAATCATTTCTCTGAACTGTTTTATTTTTAAGGTGTTAGTGGGGAAATCGACAAAGACCTGAGTCAGTCCCACACATCCCTGCTGGCTGTTTGGTCAGCCTCATTTCATTATTTGTGTTCGTGACTGGCTGCTGCAGGATGTAACACCTCGCTTTGTCTGGAAAGCAAGTGAGCATTCGGAACACATTACTCACAGGCTGCAGCTCCTGGCAAAGTCACCTTCATGCCACATATCTCACAGGTAGGGAACATTGCACAGTGACTGCAGCTTCTGAGGGAACTCTCCAGTATCCTGTCGATATCTACAGGGCGAGATCATACTTGGGCATAAGTGGCTCATGAACTATGCCCTGTTGCTTTTAAGGATGAGAAGGACCATTACAGTCTTGTGATTTTATTTTGTGCCTATCACAGAGTGTTACAAAAGGTCAGCTTTTCCCTACTGATGCTCTTTTGTCCCTATGCTCCTCCTACAGTCAAGTGAGGGGGTGGTTCCTGTAGATGGCTGTAAGTGCAGACTCCTTCTGTCTCCTCTGATCATAAGGAGAGCCCAGTGAGATTAGCCCCACAGAACTGATACCCTTTGCAAAGACTTCTTACGCATGCTTTGATGCCTATTACTGAGGTCAACAACTCACTGAACTGAACATTCATTTCCGAAAGGCAGCTGTTCTTGAATTAAAGGCACTACGGATAAGATCAACTGATGTCTCTGTCTCATCCAGTCACTCTCACTTTGCATTCTAGTCCCTGTAGGTTAATAGGACATGCAAAATATTTTGGAAAAAATGGTACCCTGAAATGCCTGGAACCTAAGGGACCACTTTCAGAGGTTCAGATGAGATGAGTTCCCCTCAAACAAAGATGAATATACCACTGCTTCTCTGCTTTCATTATCCTTTAAATTTTATTGTCTTTTTTACCTAGTAGGAGAGTTCTCCTAATAGCCAGAGAATCACAAGCAAGTAAAATCTCATCTTTCATTAAAAGAGAGGGGGAGAGAGAGAGGCTCTTAGCCTGTGTATCTGTGCAGAGATGTTCATAAACATGAAAAACATATCCTAGAGTTTCATAAATGTGAAAGCAAGTTGAAAATGCCAATACACTTTAAAACTAAATATCATGATTTGCAAGCCTTCCTAATCTTTGAGCACTTAAGGTTGTGTGGCGGGTTGACCTTGGCTGGATGCCAGGTGCCCACCAAGCCACTCTATCACTCCCCTCCTCAGCAGGACAAGGAGGGGGGAAAAATAAGATGGGTCAAGACAAAGGCAGTTTAGTAAAGCAAAAACAAAGGCTGTGTATGGAGGCAAAGGAAAACAAAAAGATTTTTTCTCTACTTCCCATCAGCAGATGATGTTCAGCCACTTCCTGGGAAGCAGCGCTTCCATACGTGTAGCAGCTGCTCTGTAGGACAAATGTCATAAATAATGAATGCCCCTCCTTCCCCCTCCTTTCTCTTTGCTCATTTTTAAAAGAAGAGCAGCCATCATATGTTATAGAATATCCCTTTGGTCAGTTTGGGTCAGCTGTCCTGACTATGTCCCCTCCCAAGATCTTGCCCACTTCCAGCCTATTGGTGAGAGGTGGGGTGGGAATGTCGGAGAGAGCGCCTTGTTGTTGCTCAAGCACTGCTCAGCAGCAGCCAAAACACTGGTGTGTTAGCAACACCTTTCTAGCTACCAATACACAGCACAGCACTATGAGGGCTGCTATGGGGAAAACTAACTCCATCTCAGCCAGAGCCAATACAGGTTGACAAGACTGTAAATAACAGCTTCTGGCCCAAAATGAAAGGTAAATATTATAATTTTAATGTAGAATGACACAAAAGATAAATAAATATAATATGAAATGTCGGCCAAAATGTTCATAAGATAAGCCATTCAGGAGAAAGGTATCACATCTGAAATGTCTGCTTACACCATAAAACAATTTTCCATATCAAGCCTGAAGGAAGATTAGGAAAGAGTAGTAAGACACTTCCACCATCTGCCCTGGTGGAAGGAAAGTAGAAATACAAGACTTTGTCAACATATCCAGAAGCAACTCCAACCTTGCAGTCTGCACATCAGCTGGAAGATAAGATTTTAAGTTTGGGCTGAGCCTTCGACAAAGTCATCAAGCTGTTATCTAGACAAAAAAACCTCTTGCAGGCAAGTTCTCTTTGCAGCTGATCATTTCTGACGACAGCTCATTTCCAGCCCCACTCCACCTGAAGCTCTAGGCTTGCTTTCTCTCAACCCAAACACTAACCTTAATCCAAATGCTAAATGATCCATGTAGACTGATCTCTTTCAAACCCACACTTTCATTCCTTATCTCATTTTCATTCTTTCGTCTCTGTGCAGACAGGATGTATTGCTTCCATAAAGGGGCTGGTAAAACAATCTGCAGCATGTCCAGGCTCAGCTCCGTATTTCAGTTGTCCCATGATAGTCACTTGTCATGCATCTGACATTGGCCTTCTCCCTGGTACTTCTACTGCCATCTTCAGTAGATCTTGTGTGTCTCCTTCAGTAGTCCTCCTGTGTGAGCTCACTCTCCATAGTTCAAACTCCAGGTGTGTAGGACCAGTTCTAGAAGCTTCCTGTTGTGCAGCCAGGTGCTCAGAGAATTAGATGACTCAGTCAAGGATTTAAGACAATGGAACTAGCTTTAAAGTGCATTTACATAACTATAAATATCTCATCCTGAGAAGGTAGGCACAGAGGAAGTGTTTCCAAACCCATACTTTGAAAGTCATTAATTAGATTCACCGGAAGTCTTGCTTTAAAAGAAGATTTTTTTTTTTCTTTCTTATTTAGCATTGGTTTATTATTCATTATCAAGCACTTAGAATGTGTTTTCAGGACTTTTCCCTTGAATATGGGGATTAAAAGGTATTTTGAAATTAAGAAAGGTGTTCTTAGACACTCACATCACTCCAGGAGCCTGAACTTTAACATGGACATCATACACTCAGAATAAAACCATCATTTCCCATAAGTGCATTCATCTGTCACTCACCATGATGGATCAGCAATGAAAGAAAGCAGAGAAGACGTTTCCTTCTCAAATGCAAAGCACTGATCTTTCAGAATTTTACTTTAGTTGGCAATGATCATGAATCCCAGTGGAATTTTCTTTCAAATTAGTGTACTGGGTCTGTCTGGGTTGGGGTTAATTTTCTTTGTAGCAGCCTGTATGGTGCTGCATTTTGGTTTTGTGACTAAAACAGTGTTAATAACACACCAGTGTTTTAGCTCTTTCTCAGCAGTGTTTGCACAGCCTCAAGGTCTTCTCTATTTCCCGCTTTGCTCCCCCAGCAAGCAGGCTGGACAGTGACACAGATTGACCAAAGGGATTCAGATTGACCAAGGTAGTCATTGCTTGGAGACTGAGTGGGAATCAATCTATATGTGGGAGGCGGTGAGTGACTGTCTTTGCATCACTTGTTTGTTTTTTTCTTCCTCTTTCCTTAGCTTATCAAACTGTCTTTATCTCAGCTCACAAATTTTCTCACTTTTGCTCTTCATATTCCCTCCCTCATCCCACTGAGGGGGCAAGTAGGCAAGTAGCTGCGTGGTGCTTAGCTGCTGAACAGGGTCAAATCGCCACAATTGGGATCAATTTGAGTCAGGGAAAAACATAGTTCCTTCACAGTCTTCACCTCCAATCATGATTTTTGCCTTCAAAAGACCTCAGAAATTGTCCAAAAGTCAAAAAGTTCTGGTTTGTGTCTGTTCACATGTTGCTGTTTAATGCAGGAACGTGATCTCCATTACTGTGAGAGACAAAGTCTAACGCACAAAGCGTGGATGTGTGCAGAACATGAATCCAAAGACATGAGAAAAAGGTAAATGTGAATACATAAAATTGAAGAAATACTTATGAAAGATTCTGGTTGTATCATATGGGCCACTGTCTACACTAAATGAGTTGATGCTACAGTAGGGGAACTCTGGTATGACCAGATCTGTGGAAAAACTGGTTGAGTATCACAGCTAGACCATGATAATGACATGTACTATGAAGTCTCTCTAGTGACTAGTGCATAGGCATGGTATTGGTGGAGGTCGGTCCTACTCTTTGCTTTTCCCAGACTTTGTCACGAATCCAAGCAGATCGCATTACCTGGCTTTGTTGCTTACAGCCACAAACCGTGGACAGCCATCATAGGCTCCATTGCACACCGCTTCAATGCCATTGCAGAAGTGCCTTGGTCATCAGTGAGCTGTCTAAGAACAACTGCCACGCATCTCTGGCAGACGATGAGACCCTGGCTGGAGGCGTTGCTGGCTGAGCGGACTCTGAGAAACTGCCAGAGTGGTGGCTGCAGTCACAGGGTGGCTGGTGAGGGAGCTCAGACTCCACGGAGTGGACGAGGCAGCAGGGCCTGGCAAGACAGCCCCTCAGGAGGCTGGCAGCACCGGCAGAGAGGTGCCAACCCAGTGATGCAACCTGGCTCTGCATTTGCAAGGATGCTTTTATTCTCTGAGTAACATGCAGAAATGAAATGTGAGGCTGCAATGTCAGTTTTCCTGTGCCACCGTAAAGGGGCTTTTACAGCCAAGCTCTGCTGAACTGACACAACCTTTTGTGAAGAGCGGCTCTGGCTCTGCTTCGTGTCAAAGGCGGTAAGCAAGGACAGGTTCACATCGCAGCCCTCACTGTACATGAAGATGAAGAGTTTGATCCTTCTTCCCTGTGTGGCTCTGGACTGAGAGCTGTGTGACAAAAAATGGGTCTGTGTTTATTAAGAGCTGAACACAGAGACTCTTTAACCACTTTTCTCTCGACTCGCAATATCTAAACTGTGTAATTTACATGGCACCTCAGCTGTGACCCCGAATGACCACTTAGATCTTTATGGTATTTCCCTTAACCATGGCTGATGCCATCTCAGCGGACAAGTGCAGCAACAGCAACATCTAGTGGCAAGTGAGTTGGTGGTGGCTGCACCAGAGCAGAGACGAACTCCAGTTAATAGAATATAAACCAGACACAAATAGAAATAGAAAGAATAGAAAGCAGTAACAGAAAACTTCTTCTGTAATAATTTGCATATAAAAACTTTCTCATATTTACATGCATATATAATATATAGAATGTATATATATCAAATATAAAATAGTCTTAACTCTTCCTTTTCTTCATATGACTAACACTGTGTCATTACTTCAAGCACCAATTGATTTGGTGACAATATGTTTGTATCCTATTTAGCACTCAGATTTTAACATACAGAAGCATAACAGCAGAATTTCATGGGAAATTATGTATGTAGTTATGGTTTTGTTAGGTACTCAGGTAATGAACAGTATGATGCTTTGAGCATGAGAGGAACATCAGATGTATAAGACACTTGGGATTCCTGCAGGGACAGGAGTGTACCTTGTCCTCTCCACATAAGGTTCAAAACATTTTACTATTTTTTTTTCTCTTTTTGCCTTCTGGCACTAGTCATGTGTTTAGTATGTTAGTCACCCATTATTCAAGAGAGACAATTTTGTAGTTAAAACATGCATCCTCTTTACCACTGTACTGAGTCTGGCTGAGATGGAGTTAGCTTTCTTCACAGCAGCCCATACAGTGCTGTGTTTTAGATTTGTGCCCAAAACGGTGTTGATAACACAGGGATGTTTTAGCTATTGCTGAGCAGTGCTTGTACACCATCAGAGCCTTCTCGGTTTCTCAGTCTGCCACCGCATCAAATAGGCTAGGAATGTGCAAGAAGCTGGGAAAGGACATAGCAGGTACAGCTGACCCAAACTGGCCAGAGGGATATCCCATACCATGAAACTCCATGCTCAATAGTAAAATCTGGGTGTAGTCTTTCCAAGACATTTACTTCTCAGAGGATTGTTGGGCATCAGTCTGCTGGTGGGAGGAGGTGAGTGATTGCCTTTGCACCACTTGTTTTGTTCTGTTTTGTTTTCCTCACCTATTTGTTTCACTTGTTGAGCTGTTTTTGTCATAATCCACAAGGTCTTTCTTGGCTTTGCTCATTCAATTCTCTCTCCCACCCCACTGGGGGCAGGGAGTGAACATGCTGCAGGAGGTTGCTTGAATGCTGGACAGGGTCAACCCACTGCAATCGAGTTTACTTGATACCCTGTTTTAAATATGCACATTACATTGTGTCCAGAACTACCAAGTGTGATATTTCTCAGCTAGATCCTGGAAAAAAATAAAGTGAGGAATTTCTTTCACAAACAGGAAAATGTTATCAATTTAAAACTCATGAGGCTATATGTGTTATAGGTAGATACAGACAAATGTATGCAGTTAGAAGAGACAGCCTGTCTCTGTATAGTCACACAAAATTAACAGATTGCTGTTACCACTGTACCTTCCAGAGGACTCACACCTCACCTTGACCATCCCAAAATGTGCACTGTAGAAACGTTACAAGAGCCAGCTTCTGGTCTCTATACCTTATTTGCATGTTGGCATAACATCCTAAATATAGTATCAGACAATGCCTTAGTCAATCAGACTTAAGTGATGGCTTAAATAAGAGGATCTGCATGCTGTGCATTGAGTTCTAACTGACTGCATACAAGCTTTAATCTGCACTGCTCTGCTATGAAGACAGGCTGAGAGAGTTGGGGCTGTTCAGCCTGGAGAAGAGAAGGCTCCGGGGTGATCTTATTGCAGCTTTCCCGTACTCAAAGGGGGCCTACAGGAAAGCTGGAGAGGGACTTTTTACAAGGGCGTGTAGTGATAGGACAAGGGGCAATGGATTCAAACTGAAAAAGGGCAGATTTAGATTAGATGTAAGGAAGAAATTTTTTACATTGAGGGTGGTGAGGCACTGGAACAGGTTGCCCAGAGAAGTTGTGGATGCCCCATCCCTGGAAGTGTTCAAGGCCAGGTTGGATGAGGCTTTGGGCAACCTGGTGTAGTGGATGATTTCTCTGCCCATGGCAGGGGGGTTGGAACTAGATGATCCTTATGGTCCCTTCCAACCCTAACCATTCTATGATTCTATGATTCTATGATTCTATGATTTTGAAAAGCTGGGTTTCTCCCCCCAGAATTAGACATCCACCTAAAATTTTAGTTGATCATTTTCTTCCCTGAACTTCACTGAATCTATTAAAAGGTTGTGAATATCACATGGTTCACATCAAAACTGCTATCCTTCCTGTAATACAGCAAAAAAAGAAAAGGAACCCAGGGAATGGCTAACTGTTGGGGACCCTACTTTCATGAAGTTTAGATAGGCAATGTCAAAGTAGCTCCAAAATTTTTATTTTTACAGTGCCCCAAGCAAAGATTGACCAGGTCATTGACTGACAGATCATTTTACATTCCAGTGGAGCTGGGTTTTTTTATGGTATGTTTGCTAATTTTTACACTCCATTTAGCACACAAGTCATCAATGTAAAACAATTTGGGATATTCTCACCCATACAAAGGTCGGGAATCACTGATAAAAAAAGATACTGGTGTATTTATAATTCCAACACGATAGCTAAACCACCTGATCCTCTGTCTTGTCAGTCTTCAAATACAACCTCTTGAGCTCTAAATGCCGACCTTAGATGAAAAGACTTTTTGAAGGATCTGGGTATCAGAAGGGATCTGTGCCAAAACACAATTATTCCATTTAGTTTCTGTATTTCTTTTCTAAAGTGCTCTTCTATGCATGAGCAACCCAAATGGGGGCTTTCCAGGGCAAGACTACTTGGTCTGCTCTCCATGTCAGCTTTTACATGCCTGGTTTCCTGTCTTGGATTGCAAAATCATTATGAAACCTGACTGTATTCCAGTTGCTTGCCATATTCCATAGGAGTCATCCCAGCAGAGCCCACAGTGGACCAATTTGATCAGTCGTTGGCAATGTGTTTTAGACAACTCATATTTCTACCGTTCGTGCCCCTGCAAAAGGCTGAACCTTACAAGCAATGCAGGTACAACAATCTTTATATGCACTGCTGCTTTTTCCTTCAGGTAGCCTTCCCTTTAGGGTGGGAACTTGATCAGCCCATGACCTTGCATAATCTATTATCCTAAACCAACTCATCTTGTCTACAATTGCAGCCAGTACCTCAGGCATCTTGGCTGTAAAGGAGCCATCTGTGGGGTCACAGCCCTTAGGGTTGACGCTGTTGCCCACCATCTGTGGGCTGTGTTTTACCGCCTCCTTTGAGCACAGGCCACACTGGAGATTGCCATATACACCAGGTCACTGCATGTGCCTGTAGCTGAACTCAGCTTTCAAGGGGAGGCCACAGTCCTTTCCCAGCCTCCTTTAGCCACCTGCCCCAGTGTGGTGGGGCTGAATCAGGACTAGTAGCCAGTACTTTGATTTATCCTCTGATTTACCCTCCCTCTGATTTATCTTCAGCCCACACCTGGAGAGATATTTTCCTCTAGGAATGATCTTGGTCTCCTCCCAGGTTGGAAGCTTGATTTGCCCATCTCCAATAGACAGTTGAAATCTGATTTTTCCTACCATCATTCATAGATTCATAGATTTCTAGGTTGGAAAAGACCTTAGAGATCATCGAGTCCAACCGTCCCTTATCCCATTAAACCATATCCCTAAGTAGATCATCCACCCTATTCTTAAACACATCCAGGGATGGGGACTCAATCACCTCCCTGGGCAGCCTATAAGAGAGCCTATTCAAGACGCTACATGAAACTTATTAGCTAAAGGTGAACACTAAGTTATCATGCCTTAAAAATAAGCTGCCAGACACATCATGCCTTAAATCCATCCTTATTTGGACACACAGAATCCCAGGATGTTTGAGGTTGGAAGGGATCTCTGCAGGTCGTCTGGTCCAGTCCTCGTGATCAAGCAGGTTCACCTAGAGCTGGTTGCACAGGACCATGTCTAGACAGCCTTTAGATATCTCTGAGGAGGGAGACTCCACAACCTCCCTGGGCAGCCTGTGCCAGTGCTCAGTCACCCTTACAGTAAAACAATGTTTCCTGATGCTCAGAGAGAATCTCCTGTGTTTCAGTTTGTGCCCATTGCCTCCGGTCCTGTCACTGGGCACTACTGAAAAGAGCCTGGCTCCATCCTTTTTGCATCCTCCTTGCACACAAAATACTCCTTGCCAATGAGACATCCTTGCCCTCAGCAGCTGTAACACTGAGGCTTTAACATTTACTCCTACGCATATTAATGCTGTCACTTTTATTGCCTTTTTAGCCTCCTTTGGTGTCAAAGGCGGTTGAATGCCACTTCTGAAAGCTAGAGACCTGAAAGAAATATTTCTATAGTAGTATTAGACTATTCAGACTCCGACCAAAAATTAAATCCTATCAACATTTCAGTGTTTCCATATGAGATTTTTATTTTTTTTAATGTTTTAATAAGCATTAAGAGGTAAACAGTTTTGTCACACATTGGCATCCTTACCATTCATTTCATAGCCTGGAACTGCAGTCTTCCTTTTGTATTATAAATCCTAGAATGATAAATGCTGAAAGAAAAAATCAGCAACATGTGCTACTGACACTACCTTATTTATCACACCGAAGGTTTATTGATTGAAAACTGTATTCCATTTCAAAAAGCATTATCTGCTTTAAAGCTACAAGATATGGCACAGGAGAAAGACTAAATACGTCCCTTTCTAACAACACAAACCTTAAGTCATTCTCAAAACCCACCCTGAGAAGTTGGAAAGAAATATTGATGTTTATGTGCTTTTAGTCAGCTCCTGACAGTCTGGTTGCACAAATAAGTAACACACAGACATATTTCGTATTTTAAGAAAAGTGTTTCATCCTGTTACAATCAAATTACTTTTGGAAAGCCTGGATGCAGATACTGCACCCTTTCAGAGGCTGCAAGGTGTAAAAAATTCCAGTTCTTCAGAAACATGCTGACCTTCTGGAAGCCACTCTACAGGCAGCCTTGCAGAAGACACTGTGCTCAAGGAGTCAGTGATCTTGGACAGGCCATATCTGCTCTACTGGACCTCATGCTTAGGACTTGAGAAGCCTGTATGCTATTAATGTAATCTGTAATTTATATATCTTTGGGAAAGGTAAGCTGTACGTGGATCAAGAGGTGGAACATATTGATCCTGGCCAGGAGCCCATTGCATGTTTAGGAGGTAGTGATCCATAGCACAGCTAACGTGGGCTGGTGCAGACCCATGCAGCGCTGCGCTGCACATACAGCGTGGCCTTCAGACCCATCTTGTTCTGCTCACATCCCTCAGCTGTAGGATAAGCTTGGCCAGTAATTGTAAGAGAGGAGCCTGCAGGCAGCTCCCACTTGGTGCCGGTGATTACACCACCTGCGCAGCCTTGCCCGTATCTAACAGCACAGCAACAAGTTCTCATGAGAACGTCGTTCATCTTGTAAGAAAACTATATAATAACTCAACCCAAAATGAGGCACTTCCCTCCATGGACAGCATCTGTATAACCTACTGTGGGAAAATCCAGCTGGGCTTCATCTAATGCTGCATGAATATGGGTGCCTGGCATCTGAAGGGACGTAAGATCTGCTTGCTGTCTATATTCCTCTTCTTATTCTGTCTTATTAAAACAGTTATTTCATTAAGCCATTTGTTTCTGGCCTTCCTTAGTGAGATTCAGAAAGCACCCCCACCATCTCTCTCTCATCTCACCCCCCCACCCCCGTGTAGGACATTATCCATAACCTTGCTGGAGCTTCATTCAAAATGTTGCTCTCACCCAAAACTAAATTAGTTTACAATAAAGTTTTTTTGAGGGGCTAGAGCATTAGAGGGGAGAAACATGCAGAATTTGTGGGGAAAAACACACAGAGACTCATAGCAGCACACCTGGCCCAGGACAACGGGTGGGCAGGTCCCAAGTCCCTCGAGGGGGCTCTAGGAGCCGGCAGGTGGAGGGAGGGAGAGCTGGACCCGGGAGCCAGCGGGGAGCCTCGGGGCATGTGCCTGGTTCTCACCATCCAGCCGTTCTGCAACCACAGCTCTCCTGGTGGCAATTTCTCACCCTTCTCCCCTCCATTTGAGGACTCCTGTGGTGAGGTGTCTCTAGGCAGCACTCAGCCTCCAGCCTCTGAGTAATCCAGCTGCATATTGGGCTGCTGTTTTTCTAGCCAGAGGTTCCTTAGTCTGTTCCTCCAGTGTTTTTTCTTGCCTAGTTACTGCTTCTTTTGTTTGTTATATTTGAAGCACTTTTCCCAGTGCTCAAGATTGTGCTTCTTCAACAACCAATGACTGTCAGCAAGCTCTTGATGATGCTGGGGCATCTGTCTTCAGTCTGCACCCACGTTTTCAAGGCTTTTGTTACGGTGGGGAAGTTTAAGTGTGGAATGACAAACAGCAAGAGATACTTGCTATCAAGTTCTGCTTCACACGTAGTTCTTCAAAGCAGCAAGATAACAAGGCTAGAGCTAGAGCCTTGCAAAGTCAACACAAAGCAAAGTCAGTATAAGGCTGGTGGCCTCTCACCAGCAAAGGCTGTCTTCTTCTCACTGAGACACCGGGAATCACTCTTAGGGGCAAGAGTAACACCTCTCTCATGCAAAGCGAGGAGCCTATCCCACACAGTCTAATGAAGTCTGGAGAACTGAATTATTAGCCCAGGCCTAGCTACCACTGAAAAGGAAGAGACTTCTGTCACAGACAAAAAGAAATTAAATCAACAAAAAACCCGATACATTTAATATTGCTATACACGTATTCAGTAGGGCTATGGTTGGCCCAAGCACCTGGACATGCTAGCAGACGATGGGTCCTTGGCCAGAGGTGTCGTTGGCTAAGTAGGAGAAGATCCAACTGATCTGGAAAGACCAGAGGTGAGAGATGGTGACCAGGTGAGGCACGAAGATCAGATGGAAGTAGAGGCCATGGTCATATTCCAGGGACCCATGAATGTGTACATGCTCATGGGTACCAAGAGCAACGCTGGGTGCACCTCTCACTGATACGCCTCAGAAGACATTACAGAGCATCCTGGGCTCAGCTCCCTGCAGCTACACGGAAGGAAACTTCCCAAAAGGACCTTTAGGGTGAAGAGATCTGCCTTTGAAAGTCAGCAGCCTTCAGCTTCCAGTCAGCATGCCAACAGGCAAATTCCCTGGCTCCTCCTGCCCTCTGCTCTTCCGTATAATTCCCAGGCCAAAGCCCTGATGCCTAACAGACAGAGTAGCCTTGGGGTCAGCTGCACTCGCCCAGTCCAGCTGGGCACAGCCAGTCTCAGCTCATGGACTGTCTCCTGCCTGGCACCTTCCTCCTCTGCTCTTGGCTGATGCACCCCAGCTATGGCCAGGTTTGATTCATTACTCCTAAGTCACACTGGGAGCTAGAAAATTTATCTCAGTCTATATGGCAAAAAGCCATATAGGAGAGGGGGAAAGAACTCTGTTGACAAAAGCCATCTGCATCAAAGAGAAAACCTCCCATCCCAGCAATATGAAAGGGTCTAAACTTAGGAACTGTTTCATTACCTAAAACACAAGTAACTTGGAAACCTCCACCTTATTGCTTTGTTACTATACAATCTTTTTTAACATTAAAATATCCAAGCAAAAAAAACAACTGAAAGACCTGATATATGATAAGGCGTCATCAGTAAATGCCTACTGGAGCATGGAAACCAGAGAAGAGAGTTTTAATTTGCCTGTATACAGCAAAGCGCTTGTGTCAGGTCTTCTTCACAGTGTTTGTCATCTGGGGAAAAAAAAAAAAAAGAAAAAGAAAAGAAAAAGGAAAAAAAAAAAGCAAAAAAAAAAAAAAAGGAAGAGGTTCTGATGAGACCAGCTATGCCTCTGCTTTGTCAAGGCAGGTCCTCAGAGCACTCTGAGCCCACTCTTACTCTGGCACTGACTTGTTCTGTGCTTGTAGAGCAACCTTCTCTCTTTGGGTCAGGAAGGAAGGACTAAAGGATGGACGAAGGTCAAAGGCACATGGGAGAAAAGAGAGGCTCTGAAGGACAAGGAGGTTAAATACTCTGTAAAGGAAAGGGCAGAAGGGTTGAAGAAGAAGAATAGGAAAACCAGAACTGAGTAGATAAATAAATATAGCCTAAAGAAAACAGCACAAGTCCTTGTATTACATTACTTTATGGTTTCAAAGGTCTGGTCTCTGAAGGTGAATACAGAATTTCAGTATCTTCCTTATGTATACTCCAGTATTTCCTTGGTCATTGAGCATAAGACAGCAGCCAAGAGTGCTTTAGTGTCCTCCAGGAAGCTGGATGCTCAAATGTCAACTAGCAGATAAGAAACGAGTAGCTGAAGCTATAGCCTGCTTCACACAAGAAGTGATAGCACACTGTGATCGTACCTTGGTGTTTAGCTGCTCTGATATGACATCATATCTAACCCTTAAAAGTCATTTAAATACTTCTTCAAATACAATCTTCAAATTCTGCAATCATCATTTTTCAGTTCATTCATTTCCATCTGTACTGATGGGTCAATCCTGTTCTTTAAAGACCCATTGTCTTTGAACCTTGATACAGCTAAAAGACATGTTAGAACCAGGTGTGCATCTTGCTTAAGTTGTGCCCAAGCCACTCACTGGTAAGTTAACGACATGCACAGCATGTCATGAATCAAGTCAATGCCAAAGTACTGTATTTAAGGAACTTGTTTTGACATACCAAAACAGCCTGCTCATGATTTTTTTCAAGTCAAGGGCAGAATTACTACTGACACCAGCCAAGACAGGAATTCTCTGACCCATCAAGGTTATATGATGTGTCAGTTTATATACGCAGCTGCAGCACGCTGACCATGACTGGACTGTCTACTGGCTCAGGAAACAGCACAGCTACATAAGCAACCAGAAGTCCACAGGCATATAACTTTTTGGGGGCAAAAAGCACATCAGAGAAAGTCGAGTTTCAAGATTTTTTCCCCCCAGTATGCTTCATCGGCTGCTTGGTACAGTCAAACCAGCAAAATAATTTCTCTGAACATTTGTTTTTTTGGGGTGCGGGGGAAATCAACAAAGACCTGGTCAGCCTCATTACATTATTTGTGTTCGTGACTGGCTGCTGCGGGATGTAACACCTCGCTTTGTCAGGAAAGCAAGTGAGCACTCAGAACACATTACTCACAGGCTGCAGCTCCTGGCAAAGTCACCTTCATGCCACATATCTCACAGGTAGGGAACACTGCACAGTGACTGCAGCTTCTGAGGGAAATCTCCAAAACCACTTGCCCCAACTCCTGCAGTATCCTGTTGATATCTACAGGGCAAGATCCTACTCAAGCATAAACCCACTATAACTGCACAGTGGCTTATGGACTGTGCCCTGTAACTTCTAAGGACGAGAAGAGCTATTACAGCCTTGTGATTTGATTTTGATACCACAAAAGGTGACAAACGGCCAGCTTTCCCCTACTGAGGCTACTTTCCCACTATGCTCCTCCTACCATCAAAGGCTCCCGTAGATGGCTACTGAGAAGAATATCTCAGGCTCCTCTAGTATCCAGCTTAATGTGCAAATGCAATTAGTGCTCAAGCCACAGCTGCAGAGAGTGACTTTCTGGTGCTCTCTCCAAATGTTTCTCACTTCAGTAATCTGTAATTCTGCTTCCAAGAATTAGGTAGGTTATAACAGGTTGTGCTTGATCAAATGATTTAAAGAAATAGCAGGAAGCATGCAATAAGGACTTCCCCAGTGCCTGAATGACTTGGCTCCATCGTTCTCCCTCTCGGATGTCATCTCAGGGCCTGCCCTGTAAAGAGCATCCCTAGGCTTCAGCCAGTCATCAAGCTACAAAATTCTTATCACTTAAATCAAATCTAGAGGAAATAAAAAATTAGTATCATTTTTCATGCCAAATTCCCCAAAGCTCAGACAGGATTTCTCCTGAACTCTGAAAAGATTAACCACAAGGAGACATAATTTGGTTTGTTTGTAGTATATCAGTTCCTCAGGAACAAAAATTCAGGTAACAGAGCACAGCATGGAGATCAGTTTTATTTTACAGGAGTTCAAGTAGAAATTCAGCTTTGCTTTTGTCAGATACAGTGTTAAAATTCAAAAGAAAGAAAAAATATGAAGCAGATAACCTGCAAAAGAATTGTGTAGTTTATTTCTATTTATTTCTTGTGGAATAGGTGTTGATTTCTCTCTCTCCCTTCCAGATGCAAAGGCAAGGCCAGATCAGGCTGCCAGACTCATAATCCAGGCACACTCAAGATCAATCATTAGTGATTCTCCTGACAATGTATCAGCTTACAAAAAAGTTGGCTGCCTTAACTAAAAGCTAAGTTGATGATTCCCCTCTAAGAAGAGAATACCGCATTCCTCCACTTACTCTATCTTATTAGGTACATAAAAGAGATATTGTTATTTCCTTCCTAAAACAGCATCATAGAGTTTTCCAGTCCTCTTGACTTGAATCGCTCCAAAGCCAGCTGCCTCGAGGAGCTTGCTGTACTCTGCTGCTGTTCGCTCCTTTCCTTCTGTCTGCACCAACATATTCATGGAATACAGTTGGGTTTCTAAAGGCCCACTTCTATCTTCATTCAGAAGTGATTCAACCAGCAGCACTCCACCGCCTGGTTGGATAAAGAGAAATAAAACACACACTGAGCTCTGAGAAGACGAGACATTTTTCAGCTGAGTTAATAGATCCTAACATTTAGTTTCAGGAAGAAGCAGCCTCTATGTTAAGTCATATTTCAGCATCACAGAAGACAATGAAAGAGCAAAAGCATCAGAGCATGCCTCTGCTTGGCTACATAGGTACTGATGTACCAGGGCTGCAGGGGATGCTGTGGCTCGGATGGAAATCTCCCATATCCCCCAGCTGAAATCCACAGGAGCTTACTGATTTTGCTGGGAGCCCAGCTCTGTAGGCAGTGTTTAGAGAGCTTCGAGGGTTCAATGTGATGCTTAATGGAATTTTTACTATAATGTATACACCTTTCTATCTAAACAATATCCAAAATCCCCTATTCTTACATCTAAATACCTTGAAAGATGAGTGCCTGTAGCAAAGGAGACTAAAACCCGAAGATGGGTAATGACAACATAGACTAGGCCCCATTTGGCTCAGCTGCACACGGCTGGCTTAGGAAAGCAAAAGAATAAACCAAGAAACTCCTGCACTGAAACTCTCCCACGCAAATTGAGCATGAAGAGTGCTATGCTTCACATTACTGATAGGTCAGAGTCTCACTGCTCTTCAAGAACTCACACCTACCAGGTTTGCAAGCCTTGTAGACTTTTGCCAGCAGTTGCCTACATTTGTCATCATCCCAATCGTGCAGTATCTTGGATAAGATATACAGTTCAGCTTCTGGAACTGATTCGTTAAAGAAATCTCCTGTAAAGCAAGAATTATTACACAGAACTCCTGTACTACACAAAACTCCCGAAACACAGATGGCTGAGTTGAGCAAATATTTTCAGTTCTGTACAGTTCTACAGACTCTGGGCTTGCCATATCCATCACCCACCCACATCAGACAGCAACAGAATTAGCAGGTGAAAGCCCTCTGCGGCACTGCACAAGTGATTTTGTTCTTGTTCAGGTTCAAGAAGGTCTAAAACGTTTAAAAGCAGCAGCTCACCTGAAATAGCTTTTGATGAACAGGAAAACACTTGAGTCTAAGTTTTCCCCAATGATAGGAATTCAGATTCATAAAGCATTAAAAGGAGAAGACAGTTTCTTATGGTTTCTGTCATGGAAAAAAGGAATGTATTTCCTTTATGTAAGCAAATTTTCAAAGACTTTCAGCAGCCACAGAGCTGCATCATAAATCCATAAGGAGAAAATACACAACTCTCACCTCCTAGCACTAGCTTCATCATTATGCCTTTTGTTCAGCACCAGGTATACTGCATTCAGGTTTTTCTCTGTGCGTCTTTGTCATTTCTGCTCCCGTATTTGTGCACCACCAGCACACATAGCATTTCCTGCGTTTCTCCATCTTTGTTTTTATATACTCCCTCCTCAAGGTTTCTTTCCTCTCTCTGAGCTTCAAGCAATGTTAAGTCATTCCAACGCCTTGAAGGCTTTTGTAAACATTAAAAATCAGCTCTGGCTACATTCATTTTCATCACAGATGGTGCAAAGACCATGCAAGGTCTATGGACTAGGCAAGAGGAATATGGTCTGGCTCACCCACATTCAAAGCCTGAAATATCTAGGACATTAAGGCCACTAAATCGTGACCAGAGAAGGAACACCCCTTGCTCAGAGCAGGCCTGGCGCCCTGCACATCTGCCAGGAGGTCTGCACAGGAGAAAAGGGAATGTTAGGAAGATTTATAACATGGCACGACAGATTTTCAAAATTGCAGGACTTTTTTTTTTTTTTTTAAAGTACTCTTGTTCTGAAGACATCAAATAGTTCTGTTCAGGAGTACAGAGCTTCTGGGTTGCTGGATAACAGTCGCATCTTTGATAGAAGGTAGCTGCAGATGCACTGCAGATGCACAGCTGGGACAGCCCTGCAGTAGCAATGAACTGCAGACGTGGGCTGGAGAAGCTGCAGTTTGCGACAGTCTGCCCACATACGGGGCAGCTGGAGACCTCAGCCTCCAGTATGGTACCTCTGAGCAGAGACAAGGGGCTCAGGAGCAACAGCTGTGACAACACTACACCGCTGTTGGCACCTACCTTCATGGAAAGCGATCCGACGCTCCTCAGGGGGAATAAATTTTTCTTTGGCCACTTGCACTACTTTCGGCAGGTCATAAATTGTGACCGTGGAATTTGGGTACAAAGAAATACACTCCCGGGCCAAAGCTCCTCCACCTCCTTTGGGGAGAGCAAAAGAAGGTCAGTGCTGACAAAAAAAACAACCTGTTCAGCAACACCCCCTTGAAGCGATGCAGGCAACAGTGCGTTCAGCTTCATGGAAGCTGGAAAGGCAATTAATTCCCCGTGTGTTGCTGAAAGGGAAGAAGAGGGACAGGAGAGGCCACTGCCTCCAGTTGCTCTGCAGGAAGCTCCAGGTCCCCAGCCCCATGGGGTCAGCCCCAGCCCTTACCGCTCTTACGCACCCCTCAGCCAGATCCAGCTGTGGATGCTGGAAGGCGGGAAATGAAAAACAGCCACTAAATCAGGCACTGGGGAAGCAGTGAGGGACTCTGACCTGTCCCATGAATCCTGGCAGCGCTTAGCAGTGGTGAGACAGCGGGGCACTGCAGGGTAAGAGGCTGCAGACAATATCTCGAGGACACTGACTGAAGGGGACAAGGGAAAGAGTCTGTAACTAGAAGAATGTACCAAGGGAGGTGGGAAAAAATGCCAAAGCTGCCACATACACAAGGGGATAAGCCACTACTCACACAAATGAGACTGTAGAGAAAAGCATTCAGCTTCCTAATGCTCTCACCACTCTCACATTTCTCTTTTTAACTTAACCAAGACAGTAAAATGCTCCCCTTATTGCTGAGATACATCCTGCTTTTCATTGTTTTGCCCATCAAATAACATAGGAGTTATTTTTCTTTTCAGAGTTTGTAAAAGACAACAGTTCAGAGGCTCGTTAAACAAGATCTGTTCATACTCACCTCCCAGGTCATAGATCTGCGTGAAAGGGGAAAGATCAAATGCGGCAAGAACATCTCTGCCACATATACTCCATACGGAGTTCTGGCCAGCCATGAATTTCAGCATTTCTTCTTCTGATCTGATAATGCAAACAGACACAGCACATAGGAAAGGTAACCTACAATATCCTTGGTGATTCCTACCACATAACTGTTATTACAAGTTTTAGGTTGAACACTAATCTCTGTTTTTATTTACACAGAATATATTCTCTTTGCATATAAACCTACCTTGAGTGTTACTGTAGCCAGAGTCCAGCTATACATTCGTGCGTTTAAATAGGGCGTTAATACTAGTGAAGTCCAACAGTGTATTACGCTGTTAATTCTCAGGCTTCAAAGGGATTTTTTTTTTTTCCTTTAACTATCACTACCTCTGTGCCAGAGACCTGTGATCAGTTTTCAGAATAGGAAATTATATACTTCTATTCAAATTATCAAACAGTGTCCCAGGAATGGATATTGTAGAGAAAGGAAAATGCTGCATGATGGTTCTGATGAGTGGGATTCTCACATCATTGTATTTATTTGCCCTGAGCCATAATTAAAAACATTATTTTTTTCTACAATAATAAGAACAAAATTTCTATAAATATACTAATGATTACCTGTACATTGCTCCAAAAGGGTCCTTAGGTAAAATGCCAAAAGCTCTTTCATATTGGTTTCTTCCTTCTCTAAAACAGCAACCAAAAGCATATGAGTGTGGATTTCTTTTTATTTTACCCCAGACGCACCTCGGGGCTGTAGTTTCAGCCAGTTCATCACTGTGGAAGGTGGTCAACTTCGTAGAGAATATATGTCAGCCTGTTTGTAACGGCTGTAAAGGCACTCTCATTTGCCACCCCAAAATGTGCTGATACATTTCTCAACCTTTCACAAGAATGACTGGTTCTTTTCAAGGCCGGGTTGGATGAGTGTCCTGGTTTTGACTGTGACAGAGTTAGTTTTTCTTTTTAGCAGCTAGAAGAGCTCTGTGGTTTGGTTTTAGTCTGAAATTGGCTATGAGAGGAATGTTGATAGTGCACTGATGTTTATAGTTGGTGCTGAGAGATTAAGGACCTTTCAGGTCTTCAGTTCTTGCCAGTGCGCAGGAGCACAACAGGCTGGGGGGAGCATGGCTGGGACAAAAGGCCCACAACTCCCCTTATGATTTGAACTTAGACTTAGGATTGAGGGCCAAATTGGCCAATGGAGCATTCCATATCATGCAACGTCATACCTAGTATATAGAAGAGGGCAAGAGGGCTGACCGGAAAGGAAGGCCTTTGCTCTTCCAGGGGCTCACACTCTTGGAGCATTACCTCTCTCTCACCCTCATTTTTCAGGCCTCTCGCTCATCCAGGATTGTAACATCAGGACTTAGCTCTTTCAGAATCATTTACTGGGATGGGACAGGTGTTGGTCATTGGGTGGTCAGCAATTACACTGTGCATCACTTTTTCGTATATATTATTAGCATTATATGTATATATATATCCATATATTATTGTTTTATCATTACTACTTTTAATTTTATATTAGTACTAAATTGTCCTTACCTCAACTCACAAGTCTCCTTCCCTTTTCTCCTTTAATTCTCTTCCCTGTTTCCCAGGGGTGGGGGAGAGTGAGTGAGCAGCTGTGTGGCATTTAGCTGCCAGCCAGCCTAAACCATGACAATGGGGCTTTGAGCAACCTGATGTAGTGGAAGGTGTCCCTGCCCATGGCAGGGAGATTGGAACTAGATAATCTTTAAGGTCCCTTCCAACTCAAACTATTCCATGATTCCATGATTTATGGGAACACATCTCAGTTAAATGTATGAGACTGGTGCAATCATCACCATCACAAACACCATGTTTGATCATCAGTTGCACAGACTGGAACAAGTGAGACTCCAACCCTATATTAAACTACTTCTATACACCTTTGCAACAGCAGTATACTTAGCCAACTTCACTCATCATTTACTTTGTCTACATCTCCTCAAGTAAAAGACACTGTAATGCTCTGTGCTTTCCTGAAGGTCAAACACACAAAAATCTGATTCCTAGATCATCTCTATCATCAGAAGGAAAAGGAAAACAAGAACACACACAAATGGAAAAACAGGAAAAAACAAGAACACATACTGGTCATGTTAACAGCCAAAATGGTCAGTTGTTTTTTCTTTCCAAGAGCCAGCCAGAATCCTCACTGTGTCCTTCCCCAGAAACACACTGCTTAAAGCAGCCACACAGATGCCGCAAAGCAATCTGTAACAGACAGCACAACACTCCTCCTTACCTCACAGCATCAGCCAGGTAGTGCCAGCACAAGTAGACTGTATTGGAGTAGTACATCATAATATGATACTGAGACTTGGGACTTGATTTTGTAAGATAGATGTTGGAAATTTCTGTGTTTCTGTAGAGGGCTAAAGGGTGAAATAAATATATTTACTAAAATGTATGATATACCACCTTACCAAGCCTTTTGTACAGCATGGTATTTATCACCAGAAGATGTCCATATGACCAAAGACACAACCACGTTGCTTCTACAATCAACCCTTCCACTGCAATGAGCAGTGGGTAAGGGCTGCTGAAATGCGTATTGATCCATTCAATGAGAGTAAACACTATCCACTTATATTTACTCCAGCACAAACACTTCCTTCAAGAACAAGGGGAATGCCTTACAAGTGTCATCATTTACCTATAGGCTTCTGCTATCAGAGGAAGCTTTTGGTATGCTCTATTTAAATGAGAAGTCCTTGCAGCCAAGTCTTTTTTCTGATCAACAAAGTTAGCAAGTGGAAGACAAGTCTCCAAAATGGCATGCCAGCCACACCTACCCTCTCTCAGTTCACTAGGGCAGGACCTTCGGCAGACAGATGAATGCCTAAAGGACTAACAGAAATCTCTCCCACTTCCTCCAATACATCTGCAGTGGCATAGCTCACTCACAGGACTGGCATACAAAAGGAATGTAAAAGACAGATCCTGTTCTCCCTAAACTCATTGGGCAACTACTGTAAGCCCAACGCAAGGCAACACAAGCCAAAGTAAGGGACACAACTTGCAAGACTCTGGCGAGTCCTGACCAGCTGTCTGATGGCCACAGATCCCTTCTGACTATGTGGGCTCAACATCTCTGATGCAAGGGCAAACGTGCATCACCTCTCAATTCAGATCAGCAATCTAACAAAATACTTCACATGGTGGTAAAACCCCAAAGAAACACAAAACATGTTTTTAAATCATGCTTTTGCCTATCCACCCTCGCATTTTGTTCTAAGGTTTAAAATTATGCCCGAACCTCAGAGTTTTCTTGAGACCAGCTCTGCAGAGACCCTGCATATCTTCTCCAAGGTCACTTGAGGCTCTTGCACTAATAACTTTAGGGATATAGAGCCCTTCACCTGGGTTTTACTTTACACCTTTAATCATGCTGACATTTGCTGCTTCTCTTTCAGTTGAAGAGGGGAAGGCATTCCCAAGTGATTCTCTCCTCCTTCCAGCTACGGTAACTGGCCTAACACTAGATATCACCTCTCCCACACACCTTGCCTCACTTTCAAAACCATCTGAGGTTTAAGTCTTTTAGTTTCTTCCCCTTCTTCTGCCATTATTACCTCCTTCTTGTGTCAGGTCTACTGCCAAGAGCTTCAATCCCACACAGGCATCCAGCAGTCTTTCCATCCCTGTGGTGCTGGTACCCAAGCGCACAGCAATGGCATCTGAAGACAGAGGCTCTCCTGACTCCAGGAGAAGATCAAACACCCCCAACTCACAGGCAGTGAACATAACCTGGGGGTAAGGAAAGGTGGAAGTGAAGGATCAGATGAAAGCACCAAAGTGTACTGCATTTCTGAAGTTGCTTTGTTGGGAAAACATACACATAATATTTTTTTAATGTAAAATCATATTTCATATTAACAAGTCCAATGATTAAATCTAAGTTTCTCTGAACACCGATAATATCATACAGTGCTTGTAGTGCACGTTTTGTCATTTCTTTTCCTTTTCTGGTGAAGCCAGCCAATGTTTTTGGCTCACAAAGGTTCACATTTAGAGACCAGTGTTTGGGTGTGAATGTTCCTGCCTCTTCCTTAGTTTCAGAGCACATTCTCAGTCTCTCTTGTTTTTTGCCTGGAGAGTGCAAGGCAAGACTGTGTGGTGGTGGGTTTTTCTATTGTTGTTTTTATTTTTTAACTAGGAATCTAATGTATGCGCCAGTGAACCCTGGGGACTCTCCTATGGCTTGCAGCAGGGGGGAATATTCCACTCTATGGACCCTATTTTCAGGGATTGATGTGCCTGACTACAGTGGTCTCCCTGACTGACTCAGGCAGTTTGGTTAAGAGGGATGTTACTTTCAAACAAAAGGACTGCCTCATTTGGGCCAGCAGAATTGCCCTGTCTTTTCATAGAGAAGATGTGTAACATCTCCCCAAAGAACCCTCAACCTTCAGACAGACAGATGTAACCATACATAAGAAAAAACCCTTCTTTAGCTGCATACAGCGAAGTTTACAAGTATTAGCATATTTCTCTGGCCACACAAACACTCTTAAAACAGTAACAAAGGCATCAAGTCAATTGACTGCCTGTATCTACAAATGATTTGATAAAGTCCATGGGAAGCTCCTTCCCTCAGTAAAAACATGGTTTAATCAAAGTTGAGATTGTTTCTCAAAAACATAGTACCAGTGTCAATTTGGAAAACATTGGGCACTCCTCTTTCTCAATGAGCAAAAAGATTTTTCATTAGCCATTTTTCCTCTCCTTACTGTCAGCTCTGCCTTCCTGGAGCCTTAGGATGCAGCAGTATTTGCACAACCCAAAGAGCATTCCTTCCTTTATCATGTTGGCCAGAGGTGCAGCAAGGGACAATAGGAAAGGCAACTAAATAGTAAATGAGGAAAAAATCTCCACTGCACTGGATATTGTCATTTCATGCTCATGTGCTTACACACACAAAAAGGCAAATAATATCAGTAAAAATAAGGAAAGTGAAACTACTAGTTCTACCTTTGTGCATTAATCAAATGCTGTTTGGAAAAACAGTCATTATACTAGACTTTTTCTTTCACCTGAGAAGAGGCAATACACAGAAGTTCTCAAGCTCAGCCTTCTACATAATACATACAGACAAACCATGGGAGAGGGAAGGAAATTCTTTGAGAAGATATTTGAAAAATCTGGTTCTTTGCACAGTTTAACAAGGAGGGGAAAAAGGCTATTCAAGTCAGCTCTCTGTTTCTCAAATTCCAAAAATGAAAAGCGAGAAGAAATCGCACCACCAAAGGAACCTTTCATATTTGAAGCAGTCAGAGAGCAAGCCCTCAGCTATAAACTCCTGTGGTTTTTATAAAGTGTTATGCACAGACAAGGTCTGCTCATCCAAGCCCCCAAAGTTCAGAGAGGTCTCAATAAATGCTAAGTCTATCCTGAGGGGCCAGATCACTTTCAAATCTTTTCTCTTTTCAAATTTCCTTCCTGACTAGATAAGCAGGCAGGATGCCCTTGTATGAGATAGTTTTTGCTCCAAAGACTTATTATATTCAGGACCTAAAGTGAGATCCTTGAATATTTCTGTCTGCATACTCTTAGGCATCTATCCAAGACTGAGTTATATTTCTTACCTTTGAGACTAAAAATCCACTGTTATATTGCAAGATGACTTGAGGATAGTCAAGGTCTTCTGTGGAACTCATTTTCTTTCTGGACTGAGGCACAGATTCTCTGCTCCTCTTAATTTAAATAAGCTTCTTTCCACCAGGCACAGAGCACACCACATGATCCACTTAATCTTATTGCTTCTGAGAAACACACTGGTTACAAAACGTGTTAGCTAAGTTATTTGGCTTTGATGGACTCTTCTACCAGGTTCAGCTGTTTCTTTGGCTCTTCCATCATCAAGTACAAGACTAAAGAAGCTACAGATTAAAGCTTATATGCAGTCAGTTAAACATGCTGGTACTTTAGAAGCACTTCAAAGTTTGTAACAAACAAAATAGAAATCGGTACAGAACAGCATCAAGAACCTGAACTTGGTGCAATAAAACTGAGTTCATAAACCAAAGCAGAGTCTTACCTGAGGCTTGTTCCAAAGCAGCTCTACTCCACTGGGCTGACATTTTGATGCTGGAAGACTTCCCAAGAATAGAAATCCTCACATGTTGCAGTCAGCCCAATGACATGACACCAGAGGAAAGTTGACAATTTGGCAACACAATTCTTCAGGTGAAATGTGGACATTCCCAGGGGTTTAAGACTGAAGGAATATCAGCTCAGCTCTGAGTGGTCACAGCATACTCCTGGCCAAGCCTGGCATCTCCCATGGCCTTAATTTCACTCACCCCTCACTCAAGCATATGCACAGCACTTACTTTCACCATGCTGAAAGAGAGACTTGTTCAGCCTTGAGCTCTGGGTCCTGTACCCAAGACCTTAGTCCTTCCCCACGCAAGGAAAATTACTGGCATAACTACTACACAGCAGACAAGCTGCCAAGGCAATAATCTGAGAGCAGAGTCCACACAAGGAGCTGAAGGAGAAGGCATCCCACCACAGCCTGTGCCTGGAGTAATTTCCATCCAAGGATGTGATCCTCTGGCCTGCTTTGCAAGCTGTGTCCATAGAAAGGATAAAAGAAATACAGGGGAGCAGCTAGAGGGGAGTTGAAACTTGCTGTGATGGGCACGGGTCCAGGTGACCCTGGGGCTAGCAGTAAGGTACACCCCATCCCTAAGTACAGAAGCAGCCAGTCCGAAGAGAAGCTGTAAGAGTCTGTTTGCTGCGCTGCTTTGTCGCAGTGACTACTTTGCTTTGACAACACTCAGGCGAAGTCTACAAGGAATTAAATGTACTCTTCTTCCTCTTCCGTTTTCTGCAGGTCCCTCCACATACCGACTCAGAAGGCAATGCCTGTTTGATACCAGCAGCACAGCAGGGGTGTCCCACTTGTGCTTTGACATGTTTCGGCAGAGCAGGGTGCCGAGAGGTGACAAAACGTTCCATGTTTTCCAGCTGGCTGCCACAGTCTTCCTCCCCTTCTCCGCAAAACCAACCAGGGACATGCAGAAAGTCCTTGGGAAGAAACGATGAAATGACTGCCAAGTGCCAGATGTGGTATGGATTTCAACTTCATGGAGAACATGCCTCATAGGTCATTCATCAGAAAATTAAAACCCTGGATTATTTTCCTGAAACCTCTCTGCCCCACCGTCCATTGCTCCAGCTTGTAAATGCCTGCCATCTGGCCCATATTGCCTTTTTGGGCAGATGCTGCAGCTCTCAGGTGAGAAAAGACCCTATTGATCAAGGAAAGGCCCACAGTTTTTATATCACATGTTTAGTGACCCTTCAGGCAACAAGATTAAATGAGACCTGACTTAGGTAATACAGGGAGAGTGAAATGTTATGAAACAGCATTTTCTTCAGTGGTAGCTTTCTCCATGCTTCAGCAATCAAGTTAATGGGAAAAACTTGAGCAATACAGTGATCAACATGCAGCTCAACATTTTGTGTACCTTAGCTTGGTGTATGTTTAAAGACTGCACTTAACTTTGTCCCAGCATAACTTTTTTATGTTCTCTTCCTTTCCTAGTAAGTAAGGTTGTATTTATATGCTGCTGCTGAAGGTTAGTCCTGTGCTTCTCTTTTGAACCTGCCTGAATTTAGAAGAAACAGGCCAGTATAAAATTTTCCACGTTCCTTCGGATGATCTTATGGATGCAGTGAAACTTTCTCAACCAAAAAGTTTCACTGTAAATCTGTACTTACCATTCAGATCCTTACATTTCAGCCAAAAGATATAATTATTTTTTTTAGCGAATAGTGAAATAGAAACCTACTTCAAGTGTTAAAGTTAGCTAAGCAGATGTCACAGTTATCAGCCTGTCTCCCCTCTGTACACAACTCAGCAACAGTACCCGTTCCCCAGGTTCTAACATCACAGGGTCTCCTGTGTTGCCAGAACACTAGGTCCAAACATACAAAAGTTACAGGAAACACCAAACTGTAGAAACACTTAGACCTCCTCATTCTGGCCAACATAGCCCGTAAATACAGTGTTACCGTCTTACTAGTGCACCAGGCTTCACTGTTCAGTACAGGTTAGATGCTTATACTCTGTTTATTTTGTACTGTGGAGGCTGGAGACCACAAGACACCTCTCTGCCAGAATGACTGAATCTGCGCAGCCTTTTATTTAACAAGACATGGTTTCTCTGAAGGAAAAGCCTGGACAACAGGTTTCAAGAACACAGCTACATTCATAATGGACATCTTCCCCTGCTATCTCCACCTCAAGGAGTGTGCATGATCTCAGTTTCTATTTAGGAACTTCCGTCTACACGTGTGCTAAGTGTGGGTCTGCAGAGCTCATTCACTTGCCCAAATCTGGACCCACTCTTAGTGAACGTGCTACACCTTTTTCAGTTCCTCAGATCCACTCCAGAGACAGCTCTATAGGAAAAGAAAGCTCAAAAACTTCTCACTAAGTCTCCATCCATATGGATAACCAGTTCAACTTCTTTCACAGAACCACAGAATGTTAGGGATTGGAAGGGACCTCAAAGGATCATCTAGTCCAATCCCCCTGCCGGAGTAGGACCACCTAGATCAGATCACACAAGAATGCGTCCAGGTGGGTTTTGAACATCTCCAGAGAAGGAGACTCCACAACCTCTCTGGGCAGCCTGTTCCAGTGTTCTGTTACCCTTACTGGGAAGTTCTTCCTCATGTTTAAGCGGAACCTCCTATGTTCCAGCTTATATCCATTTCCCCTTGTCCTATCATCGGATGCCAGTGAGAAGAGCCTGGCTCCGTCCTCATGACAGTCACCCTTTACATATTTATAAACATTAATGAGGTCACCCCTCAGTCTCCTCTTCTCCAAGCTAAAGAGACCCCCTCAATAGTTTTCCCTCTTCTCCAAGTAAAATAAGATAAATAAATTGTACATAGATCAATATCACTAGCCAAAGATAAATATCATTAGCCAAAAGATTAGAAAGGTGTAGGAAAATAAAAATACTTCTCTGCTAAAGGCCAGTTTCTGCCTGCCTGTTACTGAGCAACAAATGGGTGCAATTTTGCCCAAGCTTGAAGATTTCCTATTTCTGAGATCATAACAGCTATTCAGATCCAGGCCATCAGCCACACTGCAAGCAAATGCTCGCCATGCTGAAATATACATTTCTCTTCCATTGAGCTAAACAAAACAAGTCTAGGAAGAGCTAACTGCTCTCACCAGCTTACAGACCACCTTCCTCAAATGACTCAGCCACAAATTGGTAATCAGATATTACAGTGACATTTAGTACAGCTGCATTAAAGATTCATGAGTACAAAACCGCTCAACCCTTGATTCTTGTAGTTTTGACTAAATAACAGACAGTTATGCGCACAACTGTAGACTAGCATGTCCTAGCGGGCCATAAATTCACTTCACTTAAGGCAAAGTTATAGGGTACGAGAGGCGCTGGTAATAAAATGACCACACAGCTAATTAAATCCACTTGAAGTAATTTTTCAATGATGACTAAATCTGTCTGTTGAGGACACCAGATGTAATCATCTAATGGGATTACTACTGGTAGCGAGATGTAGGGGATGAGGGTTGCAGATAACCCACACCAGATTGATGCAAAGCCACACACAGCGTGTTGCTGTTTCCAAGTAAATTGTTAGTGAGGCTTAAAGTCTAAGCTTTTAAGCTACAAATGCATTCATGAAGATGAAATTGCAATGGCTTGCTTTCTCTGAAAACCACATCAAGGTTTTTGTCATAGCGCTCAGACCATGCACAGGCTAAAGCTGTTACTTTACTGCCATGGTTCTATTTTGGTGATGAATTTTTCTTTGCCTAAATGACTCACTACAAATACTACACAAAAAAATAACTACGTCAGTTTTGCATAACATTTGAAAGCAAGAAATTATCTATGAACAAAGCAGATTTAGTAAAATTAATGTGTCTGCCAGTGAGAAATGGCAGATGACACTCTTTTCTTACATACAGCCTTCCTTACAAGCAGTAAGTATAAATCTCAGAACTACGATAATGAGTTTCAGTAATGCCAGTATGGAAACAACTGTGCCTTGCTATCATTATTAAGCCTCTTAAGTATGCCCAGCTTACAGCTTATATCAGATGGCCTGGAAGTGTACTAAGATAATACAGTTTGGGCCTTTTTTAAAATTTTTTTTAAGAATCCTAAAAAAATCAAGATACTCAGTATCACAGCTGGCCTTTGAAATAGAACATCCAGTTTTAACAAAATGCTTATTTTCTTCTTTATAACTTCTAATTCTTCTCATGTTTTACAATAGACGCATTTCTCTAGTAACATGACTATTGCTTCTGTCAGCTTTTTACATTAACTGATTTTATTTTTTTTCTGTTTACATCACATATACTTCTGGCAGACATTTGGAGTGGGCAGGAAATCCTGTATATCCAGCTCATTCTCTAAGCAAACTCTCTCTTCTCAGTATTCTTTACAGTAAAAATTCTGACTGAGACTTTTAAAGCCCATCACAAGCAATCCAGAGTTATTAGTGGTTTAACTTCCTGGCCTGCAAATAATCTCTCAACAAATAATTCAGAGATTGAGATCTCTGTCACAGGAAAGGCCCAGCAAATAAGAGGCATAGTGTGCCTGAGGAAGGGCAGGTTCACTAGCTAAAAATGTTAGAGGCCAAAACTTTAAAGAGAAAGAGATGTAAAAACAAAACCAAGACGGACAGCAGCTGAGGCAGGCTCTCACACCAGAAATTATTTGTGTACTGTCAAGCATCACAAAAGCAATCAGTAGACACGCAACTGCCTTGCGCAGGCCATTTTACACTTGCTAAACTGATCATCCTCTCCTCCGCTTCTTCAGAATAAGAACTTCAGAAAGAAGCGTTCCCATGGCTCGCCATGGGCAAGCACCCCTTAAGTCCTTTTACCTGGTGGCTCACCTCACATGTTTTTTTTACAGTCTTATGCTGCTTACAAGCGTACTGGTTTTGGCTGGAATAGTTTAATTTCTTCACAGTAGCTAGTATGGGGCTATGTTTTAGATTTGTGCTGGAAACAGGGTTGATAACACAGAGATGTTTTAGTTATTGCTGAGCAGTGCTTACACAGAGTGTAAGCGAGCAGGCTGGGGGTACACAAGAAGTTGGGAGGAGACACAGCTGGGACAGCTGACCCCAACTGACCAAAGAGATATTCCATACGATATGACATCATGCTCAGCATATAAATCTAGGGGAAGAAGAAGGAAGAGGGGGTATATTCAGAGTGATGTTGTTTGTCTTCCCAAGTCACCGTTATGCATGATGGAGCCCTGCTTTCCTGGAGATGGCTGACCACCTGCCTGCCCATGGGGAGCAGTGAATGAATTCCTTATTTTGCTTTGCTTGTGCATGTGGCTTTTACTTTACCTATTAAACTGTCTTTATCTCAACCCATGAGTTTTCTCACTTTTAGCCTTCCGATTCTCTCCCCTATCCCATCAGGGGGAGCGAGGGAGTGGCTGCGTGGGTCTTAGTTCCCAGCTGGGGTTAAACCACGATAGCAAGCCATGTCAGGCACATTGAGCAGAAGAGAAATACTTTGCCAACCCTTCCCTTCTTCAGTTAAGGTAGCAAGTAACAGACACCACTACGCAATTCCTCAGAGCATTTAAAGACGTCTGAATCACATGCAGAATTTCAGGGAAGACCTGGTCCAAGAGTGATCAATTCTTGTTCAGACACTTTGTTAGCAGGTTCCAACTGCTGTCTGGGAGTGACTGTGGAGCTATCACATCATTATCCCTTTGTGTTGTCTTACAGCTAGTCCAGTTCCAAGGACAGCACTCCTGGGCATCCCATCCAGAGCAGGTAGAGCTCACTTTGCAGGTGTGACAATGCATGAGACTACACTAGATATCAATTAGAAAACAATTCCAATCAGCCTTAGCCTGCTTCAAAAGTTTTGTAACCTACTACTATGGCAAAGCAATTGTTTGAGCTATTCTATGAACTGTTTTTTTCTGAGGCAGCAGGAGATGTACTCAGGGGATAAAGCAAATGAGGGGGAACTAGATCAAACTCATTTTATGTGCTATGATTAAAGGATGGTGGTGCATACTATTTCAAACTACCTCAAGAACCCAGTATCAGATTAAGTAAAAAAAAAAGATAGAGATAACACTTCCTTTTAATATGAATAATACTTACACACATAGGAATGCAAGACACGAGATCCATTCTGCACACCCGGTTCTGAAGGATTGACTGCAACTAGACTGCTGCTTTATACAAACACTAGAGACAACTCTGCAAACTTATTGTGGGGCAGCAAAAGATACATTCTGCAAATAACATATTCATTGAGCTGGGGAAGGGCCAGACCAACAGAATACAACATGAGCTTAATGAAAGGGGTGTTGAGTCCAGATTATAACCAAACCTCAAAGGCAGGATACCAGATCAAAACACAGGCAATACATGTATTTCTCCTTAATTATAGTAAAAAACCCCCAAACCTTAACTTGTATAGCAATACAAGGCATTGGTGGTCAGTTTTGCTCACCCGTTTATGAATTAAGGCATCTGCCAAACTAGTTGGTTTAATTGCTGTCATACAGAACCTAACATCATTTCTACCGCTGCTATCAAACATGGGCAGCCAAAACAGTCTATTATATGATCCTACAAATGTTCAAGAACTGCCCTAAAGCTGACGCTGGTGCAATGTCCAGGTAGCACTGATCAGCTCTCATCGGTTTGTGTTTACAGCCTTGTGGTGCCTGGTACAGTCCTATGCTCACAATTTTGGGAGCTACTGCAAAAATTCCCATTTTCTCTAACAGCTCCAATTAAGATACTTTTTCATATTTCCAGATAACAGATCAAAAGTTTTTTATATGGATATCTAATCATGCACATACCCTTATTCTAGGTCACTGAATAGATTACTCTACAAACGTAGAGTCAATTAGAAAAAAACATCACAGCTTTGGTAACTGCTTCTTACTAATATCAATTACTTCTGGCAATGACTCATACGTTATCAAAATTACTTTATCACAGCAAGCAGTAAGCAGATGGAAAGCACCACAACAGTCATATTGAAGGGCTTGGCCTTGCCCTTGTGAAGAAGCTGTAGTTTCTGCTTATTCGCTGCTTCCTGAGTCACCTACAGCAGGCTGAGGCCAGGAGATAAAAAGAAAACCGCAGGCTGAAAGGCTGGTAAGTGTAGAGGCTCATCGGCCCTCAGACAGAAACAGGAGACATCCTTCTTTAAGGGTCAGAACAGGACTACCTGGTAACAGGACAACGTGGTAGCACTGTCCACAGCAACAGAACTTGGATTTCTTACCCTTTCGAGGCTCATGTTCTTCTTTGCTTAACAAGGGCTGCAAGAAAACCACTCCTGGCTGCTAGAGCCAACAGCCACGGTGAGGCAGCAACACACGCAGGGACCGCATGCACCAGCTCTTGCACGGCACATGGAGGCTTGGGAGCTTTGCCACACTGCCTTCCCACCCCCTTTAGCTCAGACCTTGCTGTGTGCAGTCTGTGATGAGAGTCCTCATCCTCAGAGAGGAAGAGGTTACACACTGCATTGTGCCATCAGACAATTAATACAATTCTGAACCCTACACATCATCAAGACCAAGGTGGGTGCCCGCTGGCTCTGTATTATCCTCCTGGCACCTCTGTGCGGACAAAAGGGAGACGTTGTGTTCTGCAGTGGCAGATGTGGCACTTCTCTCCCGGAGCTGAGTGCAATAAAAGAGGTGCATTCTCATAACTGAGAAAACTCTCTTCCTGTCTCATTGTGTGACTTAAGAATGGAGGTAGAACATCAGAAGAAACCCTGGGCATTTCTTGACACTCAGTAAGTAGAATAGGGCTCAGAGGCCTCTTTTGAGCAGCCATGAACACAGTGCTCCACTGTGGAGTTGCCCGATCCATGGTTTAATGGAGTTTACACCCCATATTTATACCCCACCAGTCCTGCTCACTGTGAAATTTTTCCACTATTGAAGGAAAAAAACATACCAGTAAAGAGTGAACTCCAGCTTTTCCCAGCAACAAAGGCTGACCTTAAAGTAAGGTTCAAATTGACTGCCTGACACAGAGCAAGAAGTTTGGAACTATGTGAGTTGTTGGCTTTGCAATGGCATGGGAAGAGCTTCAGAGTTTGAAGGCAGGACAAAAAAAATGAAGTCAAATGCATGGAATAAGCTTAACAGTTCTGGGGGAATGACTTGTGCTGAAGTCTTCCATCATCTTCAAGGATTTCTTTCCGTCTCTACCCTATAGCCCTGAGGCTGCCATGTGTTCTGTCAAGATGAAAGCTGAAATCCAGGCTACAACTTTTCAAACAGTAGTCTAATGGAGAAGAAACAAAAACTTACCATCTTGCTCACCCAAATCCTTGATGTTCTGATAAAACAGTGAATAAATCTATATTCCTGCTTATAAGCCAGGGGAACAAAGCCATCAAAACAAAACCAAACCCTGAATATTGACAGATAAATGAAATAAGATATGTAACTGATGTAACGAGACATAAGTAACATGCAACTCATGACAAGCCTGTTACTACTGGCACATAATCCTCACTGCCCAGTTTCAAAAGTAAATAGGCAGATACCTTTGCAGACATTCTCACTGGATTGGATTTCTAGCAGGTAACGGTCTGAAAGTAGAGGTAGTATAGTAGCTAAGTCAGACTCTATCCAATACTTGCCCATAACAACAAAATCCATTGTTTCAGAAGTATTTATTAGTTTAGCATGTCTTTGATAAGTATTAGTTGCTAAATCTCATATTCTTCAGTTATCTTAACATATATATCATAGCCTGTGAATGCAGCATGATTTAGAATCATAGAATGGTTTGGGTTGGAAGGGACCTTAAAGATCATCTAGTTCCAAACCTCCACGACATGGGCAGGGACATCTTCCACTAGACAAGGTTGCTCAAAGCCTCATCCAACCTGGCCTTGGAACACCTCCAGGGATGGGGTATCCACAACTCCTCCGGGCAATCTGTTCCACTGCCTCACCATCCTCAGAGTGAAGAATTTCTTCCTTAGACCTAGTCAAAATCTACCCTCTTTCAGTTTAAAGCCATTGCCCGTTGTCCTATTACAACAGGCCCTACTAAAAAGCCTGCCCCATCTTTCTTATAAGCCCCCTTTAAGTACTGAAAGGCCACAATAAGTCTCCCCAGAGCCTTCTGTTCTCCAGGCTGGACAGCCCCAACTCTCTCAGCTTGTCTTCACAGGAGAGGTGCTCAGATCATCTTCGTGGCCCTCCTCTGGACCCACTCCAACTGCTCCATGCCCTTATGCTGGGGACCCCAGAGCTGAATGCAGTACTCCAGGTGGGGTCTCACGAGAGCAGAGGGGCAGAATCACCTCCCTGGACGTGCTGGCCATGCTGCTTTGGATGCAGCCCAGGATACCATTGGCTTTCTGGGCTGCGAGCACACATTGCAGGGTGTGCTTTTAAGCACCTTAAATTTAATAATTAAACAAGAACAGTAGTGTGGATTATTGGAACTACTTCATTAATTAGACTAAAGTTTGCTCAACAAAGTTTGAAGCCCATTTCAAAAGGACATTGCTTTAAAGCAGCTAAAACAGCAAAAGATAGGTATTAAATACTTATCTTCTCATATGAACTCAAAGTCACTCAACAGACATACACTGAAACGGAAGAAAAAAGACCAACTAATTTTATCTGCTATTAGACAGCTCCTGAAAGTCAGTCTTGCAAATCTAAGCAATCAGGTAAGATTTAAGCAATCAGCACGACAATATTCTTCCAGAGTAAGGAAAAATATCAGTAACTTTAGTACTTCAGCTTCTAGAAGCCATTATAAAGCCTGCTGGTGTCCTAGGTTCTTTCATTTGAAACACCAAGACCCCTAGAAGATACTTGGTAGAAACGTACTGACTTACAATCAACACAGAACAAAGAACAATTGTTTACTATCAAAAATTATATTAAGTTTTTGCATCAGCAGGATTTTTACAGTAATACAAGCACATACCTCAGACATAATAAAAACCTGAATAAATTATATTGGGCGTGGCATAATTTCTATTTGTGACCTTATTAAAATATTACAGTTTCAACTCTTTTTCTTGCAGTTCAAAGTCCATCATCAATGACAACCACAAGCGAACTGATGCCCATTGCATTCTTAGAGCAATGGCTACCTTGGAAAGACAAAAGCCTCTGGTTTTATTACCGAGCATGATGTTGTATGGCACAGGATCTCCCTTTGGTCAGCTGGGATCAGCTGTCTCAGCCGTGTCCCCTCGCAACCTCAGCCCACCCATTCGGGGGGGTGTGCAAAAAATGGGAAACAGAGAAGGCCCTGGCACTGTGCGAGCACTGCTCTGCAACAGGTAAAGCACGTGTGTGTTACCAACGCTGTCACAAATCCAAAACACAGCACTGTACTGGCAGCTACGAAGAAAGTTAACTCCATCACAGCCAGACCCAGTACAAGGACACACGATGCAATATCCATTTCAGAGGATTCAGCTCTGAAAAGGTTTTGGAGAGCTTTGACGCAAAACACGTACCTGAAGCAACAACACTGCTAAGTGTTAGACTAGATAAAACTCTGCACTGAGCAGTTACTGGGCAACTTTAAGTACTAGGAGCTTTAAGAGGCTTTGATTGGGTTCAGCTGGTCAACTGAAAGATGACTTCTTCCACATTCCCTCTGCATTTGGGAAAGTAAGCATTTGCAAGTTAGCTTCAAAGCATTTTCAGGCTTTTCTTCCTGAAGCTGCTGTGAAAAGAAGAAGTAATACAAGCACTATAAACAACTGAGTTACTTTATGTTACTGCACTTTTAGGACATTGTATGAAGCCAGTGCTGGACATGGTGTGTTGAGCTGAATGATTATTATCAAAGCCCGGCAGAACATTCACCCCACAAATACCTTCTCTGGCCTCAGAAATTGCCCTAAACATCAGGGGAGCTTACAGAATTTAATCATTTCAGGGTGGGATATGAAACCTGCTCCTGGTGCCTTCTCTGGAGCAAAAAAAAAAAAAAAAAAAAAAAAAAAAAAATCTATCAAGCACAGTCTTTTCTCATATCAATTAACAATAGCTGTTGGATTCATCTAGTATGACTCCAACACTTTTTGGTGAATGCCAATGCTTTAACTGCTTCCACTCCTGGTAACGACACTGCGTTCACAGCTTGATGACTTCCTGAAAGTAGCATTATAAACTAGCATCTCCCTGATTACTTGTAATGCATCATCAAGACGTCCTACCCAACATATCAATCCCAGTGGAAACCCACAGTAGAAACATACTGCAGAAATACTAGTAAGAATCTAATCCTGAGTTCAATGACATTGGTCCTGACAGCCATTAGTTAAACTTCTCACATAACTGCAGATAGAACACACTTTTTAAAAAAAAAGTGGTGTTACCATGGACAGTGTGTCAGTATTTAAAAGTAGGCTAAGCAGAACTGCACGCGTTTACAAACAGTCTTATCAAATACTTGCAACTAACATTAGATTGGATCTTAGCTGAATCATTACTAAAGATGATTAGGTAGATAAGCTTTTAACGCTTTAACAAAGATAGTAGAAAAATGAACTCTCCACAGAAAGTAACTGCTCAGAATTCAAGAGATCAGTGGCGTTGAAATGATTAAATAAATCAGTCTAGCTCTCAGCCCCCAAGACACTGGTGAAACTCACAAGGGAAGTCACAAAACCTTGAGAAGTAACATAATTAATTGTAGATCTTTAAAAACATGAACTGCCAGGAAGATAAAAGAATGTCTACCTTTTCCTTCCACAGCTAGTAACTACAAAGGTTTCAGCAGCATGGTCTAGTGAGGAACAAACCCCACATGGATTCACTGAAATCAAAGCAGACAGACTCAGCCGGTCAGGGATCCAGCTGGGCTGCAGCACCAATGTGCTCCACAGGCACTCCAGGAAAGCGATGCACTTCAATTTGATGGATCAGTGTGAGGAAAACGGCATCTGAAGGCTGTAAATAAAGACTGCACATCCTGCTGAATTAACGGTTGACGTAGCTGTACATAACAGGACCATCAAGAAGAGGGGTTGAGCTTCATTATTCAAATGTGTCAAGTCATTTTTTCAACAAATGGGTTTTCAGACAACACTTCTGCAGATATTAATACACTCACATATGAAAACAGCAACTTCAGTTCACTGGAAAGTTTTCTTTTTAATTTTACCATAAAAAGGCAAAATAAACTCTTTCACTGTAATGTTATAGCTTTTAATATTCCTGAGCTGCATTTTAGAAGCAAAAGTATTCTTAAATGGATTTAACAAGAGACACTGCAGCCTTACTTTCCCACACCACAAGTAAAAATAATTTAGCAAGAAGGCCCCTTTTTCAAAAGACAATGGCTAGCTCTGCGTGTACCTGAAAAAATGCTTCAAGTGGCTCTATGCTACCTGAAGTAATTACAAAGCCAAATATGTCAACAAAATAAGAGAATATTTTTTCAGTCATTTTACCACTGATTCTTACTTCCTGCATCAGTGTGCCTCTCTTAGATGGAAAGTACTATTATACAAGTGGCATTAATGCCAGAATAATTTGGGCCACAAAGCTTGGTATCATACAGACATATGAGGGAATCGTAGCAGTTTAAAAGATATCCTGTGTATCTTTATAGTCAGTTTTAAGAACTACATGAAAGTCCTGTTATCCATTTCCATCGGCAAAGACTCTACTTTGTTAAATGTGATTTCACTGAACGCACCAGAAAGCAGTTCAAACCAAATCTGTATGTAACAGCTTGTCGCATGTGGAGTTCCTGTAACTGGCACCCATGTACTTCTCAAACCAAATTAGGTGACACAGAGCTAAAATCTAAATCAACTAAAATTAAGGTTTAGAAAACTGAGAATCAAGAAAACAGGTTGGCTTTTAGCACTGCAGGAACTTGAGCACAAGCACTGGTGGTTATATCTACATTGTGGCAGAAACCTAGAAGAGAGACAACAAAGCACGAAGGAACATCAAAAAATCAGGTGTCTATTTTCTGGATCTCAGGGACTAGATGCAAGTTAAACATTGGTTGAAACAAACGTGCTTTCTATAGCAGTCACACTGATGAGGTCTCCTTTACAACTTTCTGGCCCTTTTGTCCAACCACAGCCTTTCCAAGGAGCCAAGGCCTCCACTACCCGCTCCAAGTACTCCTTTGCTTACTCAGTGATCTCCTCCGGTGCCTTCGCCTCCTGCTTGCGCTTCTGCGACTGTGACTTCTCTCTCTTCTGTCTCGTTTACGTTCGCTACTGCGAGTTCTTCTGTAACGTGAACGTCTGGGGCTTACGCTTCTTCGACGAGGACTATGGCTTCGTCGAGGACTGTAACTTCTGCTAGAGTGTCTATAATACCTCCTTTCTTTCCTGCGCTTTTCATCCTGGTAGCTCACATCTCTTCTGTGTCTGCTCCTCTCTCGTTTACCTCTACTCTCATCAGTGTTTATGCTGCTACACGAACGGCTCTTTCTTCTCCTTGGCTCTGTGCTACGTTTGCCCTGCTCACAGCGTGAGTCCTTCCGGCAGGTGTTCTGGTCATAGCGAGAGAGGCTCTTCTGCTGCTGGTTATTGGCAGGAACACATGAAAGTACCCCGGAACTTCTTTTCTCAGAGTTTGTGGTATGAAGTTTCTGACCTTCTTTGACGTGAACTTTGTCATGAACATTGCCATTCAAGTATTTGCACTGAGTGTTCACACTCTCAGGGGATGCTACTTCTCTTTGAGAGCCAGGAGCCAGTTTGTCTGTAACAGCCTGTCCTGAGGTAGAAGTGATGCAGCTGGATGACACAGTGTGTGGAACACCACTAGGGGTTTTCAGTGAGTCAGAGTCAGACTGAGGTGCTTCAGTTTCTTCTTTGTTTTGATTAACTGCATCCATTTTCTTGCTCAGAAGATTGTTCAGTAGTTTCTCCCTCAGTTCCTTTTCTTTTCTCTGCAGCCCCAGTGCTCTCTCTTTTTCCTCTTCCACACGTTTGAGTTCAGCCTCCTGCAGCCTTCGTCTCTCCTCTAGCTGCTGAAGACGAATCTTTTCTTCATTTTGTTCTTGCTCCAAAAGCTTTACTGTCTGAAAGATAGTCAAAGGGAAGGTAAGAGTAAACAAGAAAATATTATAGACCTGCTCATGCTTCCAAATTATACCATAACACCAACGCAGCAATATGACAAGAAAATAAAATCCAACAAATAGAATTTAACCATCCCAAAATAAAATGGTTGTTTCCCTCTCAAAGGGAAAAAAAACCCAAACCAACCAAACAAAAAAAAACCCCACTAACACACAACTGTTGCAAGGTGAAACACTAGTATTAGTCCACAAACTCTTTTGAGTGTTAATTTGTCCTAGTTGTTTCACAGAGCAAAAACAAAGCCTGGTCTTTATGGCTCCTTAATACGACAAGAGTAACACACATGAAATTTGAAGTATTAAAGTACATTTATCAGGGTCAACACTTGAAGGTTTCAGTCAAGTTTCTCTTAGATGACTGCAATCTGTGGTTCATAGATGACTTTATAATGAGTTCATAAACCCAAGAAATACTTAAAACACACAGATACTATGTAGAAACTGATTTTCATTTTGTCAACCACTTTAGAAACTCATGATACTGAAAAAGAAGGTTTAAACCTTTTTTTTATTCTGACCCAGACAAATGGCTTAGAGTAGACCTCAAAATTCTGAGAGTGAAGGAAACACACTGTTCCGTTTCATCAGACAACCTTTCTGTTTCACATCTACAAAGTTACAAAGCCTGCAAGAAGTATTTCTCCCTTCTCCTAGCATATAACTGACCACATAGCACTGCATGAGTTCAAAACCAATGGCATCAAGGAAAAGAAATCTGTGCTTTCCCACAGAGTTTTTAATTTCTACAGAAAATATTTAGCATGCATTACATTACACTCTAACGTGACTTTATCAAAGTCTTAAGCAAACGATACCCTGTTTCAGTGAAAAATAACCATACTGTTAAGAGAGACAGGATCTAACATTTGAAGCCTTGGCTGATAGTACTTCTCCTACAGAGAAATCATTCCGCACATTTTCAAACAGAATAATTAAAGCACATTCTCTGAAACTGCAAAGAACAGTTAACAGAACTGCTGAAAGCCAGATGGGAAACAGCATCAAAAACTGAAGTTAGAAGTAGGGAGTCTTGCATCTTATCCTGTGTTTAGTTCGCTTTATCATGCTTACACATTCTCTTACTGGCCTTAAGAACAAGCCTGCCAATTAGTTTACATGTGAAAATGCTATTCAGGACTTCAGGTTCAAATTCACCCTCTATTTACTTATCAGTGGGTATTTTACCAAGGGAGAAATACTGTTTCATTGCACTTTTTTTAATTTTTGGTCTAAGGAATAACATCCGGAGAGGTACTAAATCTGTTGTTTAATCAACTGTGCTCCCCACCCCCTCTTAAGGCAGTAAAAGACTTTGTTCTGCTAGGTTCTTCATTAGCTTCTGAAATAAATACTGAAGTTACCTTTGCCCTGCTTAGCAGCTCTGCAATTAGTCTAATGGACTGAAGATTTCTCTGAGCTAACAGGAGCTTCCTTTCTTCTAACTTTATCTTCTCTTGAAGTTTTTTCTGTTCTTCAGCTTGAAGCTTTTCAAGTTGCTTTTTGTTTCGACGAACTTCACGATCTTTCTGTTTCTGTTCTCTCTTGCGCAACTTTTCTTCTCTTTTTCTCTCTCTCTCGTATTCTTCCAGCTCTCTCTGCTTCCTAAAAAGAGGTTAATATTTTTACCTTATCTAGGCCACGTACAATTTTAGACTCCTACTCTATGTGAAAATATATTTCGTACTTTGAGTAAGTTTGTTTCTAAGTAAGTCTTGTTGATTACTGAAAAACAGAAGTAGAAAACAGTGAACATTTTAACCATTAGTTGTGATAGCAAACAATCATCAGCCTGTCAGTATCTGAAAACCAGTTGGAGTCCAAACGTAAAACATGGCTACAACAAAATAGTTTGTTTGGTTTTTTTTTTAAAATCAATGTGACCAGAGACAATAACAACGCATCAGGCAGCTAGGCAGTCAATCGTCACAGTGAGAAGAAAATTACCACGCCAATTAATGTGTGCGGGGGTTGGTGGTTTTTATTTCAGTCATTAGGACAAAATGGTAGCTTACGTAAAAGGCCGAGGGTTTCTGAGGTCGGGTGTCTAATGGCCAGATTTTTAGGAAATTAAGTATTTTTCAGATTTACTATTTTAAACTGAACATAAGCATTAGTGATGATCTAAATAACCTACAGTTTCAGAAATTGTTTAACATCTAAACAGCAATGAGAATTTACACACATCAAGGCAACTGGACACCATACAACCTCTGAAGCAATTTGCTGCATTCGTGTTTATATTTTGAACAGCTGCCTTATGACATTTTCAGCTACATATATTTTCTTAAAATGTCACTGTTAAGATATGCTTGTACCCCATCTCTTTCCTGGAAAAATACTGATGTTAAGAACAGTTTCAGAAATTGTTTAACATCTAAACAGCAATGAGAATTTACACACATCAAGGCAACTGGACACCATACAACCTCTGAAGCAATTTGCTGCATTCGTGTTTATATTTTGAACAGCTGCCTTATGACATTTTCAGCTACATATATTTTCTTAAAATGTCACTGTTAAGATATGCTTGTACCCCATCTCTTTCCTGGAAAAATACTGATGTTAAGAACAAATGAGCTTTATAATATCAAAGTTACTTAATAGTGGAACTAGTGCATAATTTTCTACTCTCAATCTACAATGCACATTCTTCCATCAGAATGACTACAAATCATGTAAGTTCCCAGCTCTTAGAATTACACTTCAACCAAAGAAAAAAAAAAGGTGCAAAACACTCTTCTCCAAATCTCATAATCCCTGAATTCTACTTCCTCAAAAGGACCACAATATTTTAAGTGTTCCACTTTACCTACAGGAGTAGAACTCTGACAGGAAACTTGCATTTAGTTATTTTCTATCCATTGATGCTGATATGAAGGTATAACTACAGTTTTGTTATGCCTCGTTGTTAAAAATACATCTAAGCAATAGGTGATAAATACCTTTCTTCCTCTTTTTGTTTTTCCTCAGCTTCTTTCTCTTTACGTTTTTGTTCTTCTCTCTGTTTTTCAAGCTCTTGAAGCTTTTGCCTTTCGAGCTGACGCTTCTTAATTGATGCATCACTGAGGTGTTTTGTTGAGTCAAAAGAAACCTTTACAGGATACAATTGAAAAGTTTTAAGTAGACAAAAAAAAATCCTCAACAACCTACACAATCCCCAACGATTTTAACCTAGCACAAAGGTATTTGAAACTCAGTGTAAGTACAACCAGAAATAGAAAACCTTTTTTAAAACAAAGGGAACTTCTCTGTGTCCCCAGAGCAGGCACCAGAGTACATAACTGAGAACTAAATGCCTGCACACTAGCACAATCAGGTTACCAGTTTTCACTTTTGTGTGCTCAACACCCAAAAGTAAACCCTAGTGCGGTTTAGGCCCTGGCTGTCCAATGTTTTCAACCTGTCAGAACAGGAACACACAGAACTCTTTCAATTCATGTATGCTACTAGGGACTGTACAGCACTAGGTAAAAGAGGGCCTAAAGAAAGACCTCCCCTTCTGTCTAACACTGTGATCCTCAAGTTGAGCAGAAGAAACAGTTCTACAACATTCAGCACCTGGTTTAAGCAAGTGCTTCCCCACCAATTCCAACACCAAGATTCCCAAATTGAGGTACACTGGGCTGAAGCTCTTTGAGACCGGGAACATAAGAGAAAGGGAAGTTACACGCATCTGAGCAATGAGACCTGGGAAAAAGCTCAGCATGCAGGACACATGGGCACATCTTGGCCATGTCCAGCTGCACAGTGGAACAGGACACCAGCAGACATCACAGCCCTGGTGTCCTAATCTCTTATTCTAGATACCAATGCCTGTGCAGGCAGGCAGAGATCCATAGTACATTCCTGCAGGCCGATCGTCATGAACCATGGAGCAGAGAATAAAGAAAACATACTCTGCAGTTTATTTCACCCAGCCTCTAGGTAAAATGATGTTTCACTAACAGGCTAAAAGGACAGACAGGTAGAAACAGACAAGGTTCTGTGACCTTGTATGAAAGAGGTCTGTCTTGACAGTACAGTCATAAACACAGTCCCCCCTCTTTCCTATCAATCCCCAAGGCAGCTGCCAGGAAGGCATGCTTCCTCCTGCACAGCCAAACTAAATTTGGGAACCGTGATCCCCTGTATGTAAGTAACAGTTTGAATTTCACATCCCCTTGAAAACCTTGAGGGTCAAGGTACAAACAGCTTCTATGCTCCAACTGACAAACTTCGACAACAAGATAAAAGGTTAGATTGTTTTATTTATACTGACTAAACTACAACTTGAATAAATATTTGCATTTTCCCACATTACACAAAGGAATACTCAAGATTTTTCTGAAACACACTTTCTGATTTGATGAATGACTATTGAGCGTGCCGAAATACACCTGCAAATGTTTCACTCAACTACTATGTAAACACACAGGCCACATCTCAGAGCAAATTTTCCTCAGGTCATGCTTTCACAGATGCAACACCTGAACAGAATGCCTTGTTCTCTCCTGTCATAGTTGTATTTTCCAAGACAATAAGATTACGGAAAAAAAGATCTGGAAAACTCAGTGTGTAAATATTATGAATTAAGCATACTGTATTCAGAGGAAACTGTGCTACAGATTAACACTATTATTTAAGCTTTAGTGGGGCCTTTCTGTATGAGAAGTACACTAATGATTAACTGTGTATTCCACAGGTCTTAAAGGCCACGTGCTACTAAACTTCACAGTTCTGACACTTGTCTGGTAGACCTCATTATGAACACAGGGATCGAACACAGAGGCTGTGAAATTCTCCCGCACTTTAAAGTCAGCTGTCCAGTGAAATATGTCTGATCTTGTTCAGAATTAAAATGTTTAAGTGAAATGACTAGATTTATAAATAACACATTACTTTCTAAAAAGCATTTAGCAGGTCATGTTCATATACTTAGTCGTTCCATTAAGCAATTTTTATTTCTAGAACTGTCTTGTTAAAAAAAGCAAAACCCCACCCACTTTGTTCACATGGTCTAACAACACACTTTTCTTCTATCGTTTTCCTTTTAAAATTCTTATTATGGCTGTTTCACAAGACTCCATTAGTGCTGTTAATGTCAACTGTTGTCACCTCTACAGTATAAAGACATGGATTTTCAGCACTAGGGAAATAACACTCAGTTGTACTTCGTCTTTCACACAGGTCCCCAGAACAAGGCCCGAAGTTTCTCACCTTTATATTGCAAGCCACTGCTTTGCCGTCATCGCCTTTATACATCAGCTTCATCCCTCGCAGGGCGTTCATGGCCTTAATGAAACCTGCGTACTCGTGATACTGAACGTAAGCTTCAAAATTTAAATGGCCTCCAAAACTGAAAGTGTGGAAGTTTCTGCCAGTCATTTCTTCTCTGTAAGGGTCCAGCATGGGTATGTCCACATTACGTATTTCTCCAAATTTCCTGAAAACTTTTATAAGGATTTCTTCACTCGGCTTTTCCGAGCCAGAGTCCTTTGCTGCAAACCACTTGCAAGGTAAGCCCTCTAAGTGAATAGTATCCGGCCTCTCCCCTGGCAAAGTTTCATTCATATCTTTTGCATCACGGAAGAACGAGTCCCAGTCGTGTCTGGTAGGAAAGTCAATCTTATACTCTGCAGCACGGACTTTTAAAATGTCAGAGAAGCCACTCAGCTTTATTGTCTTGCCATCAAGGCATGCCAGAAAAGATTTAACCAAACTCTTGTTTTCAACCTCTCCTTCAAACCGGATGAAATCCATTGTGCTTTTAGAAATCCGCAGAGTGGAAAACTGATGAGTTTGCACCATCCCTTTCAATCTTTCCATCACTTCCCAGTTCGAAATGGATTTTCCTGGTTGTTTCAGCTGAGGAAGGGCCACACTGATGGTCATTTTTGTAATGGGTTTAAGGTATAAACCACAGGGAGCACAGAGCTCTACGGCTTCTGATGTATCATGAACTATTGTTGCGGCAGCCATAACACAGAAAAAGCATAGGATAAAAAAATTAAAACATGCAAGTTTAAGTTGCAGGCCAACAGTAGTCAAATAAAACAGCCCTTATCCGTAAATAACTGAAATCTTTGGCCATTTAACCATTCCCAAGTTAAAACAATGTCTCTTAATACAAGAGTCAATTAGAGAGTTAAAACCGAGTAGTACAAACATCTTACATTACTTTATAACCACTAGAGCCTATAAGTAATTAAACCTCAGTAAGGCCTCAGGAAAAAAAAAAAAAAAAAACAACCACGAGAAGCTGATGACAATCTTAGGAATACATGAAGTTGGTATGGGATGGCTCAGAAAGCAGCTACCCTTTTTACGGAAGGAAGGGACTGGCGGAGCAACGTCACACCGCTTTGACGCCTACTTAACAACCAGCAAACCCCAGCAGGCTAGCGCCGAGGCGGGTCTCACGTTCTCCAGCGGAGAGACTTCGAAGGCATCTGCAACGACAGAACGAAAGTCCCCTTTCTTTAGAAGCCAGCAGCCCCATCGCCCTCCGAGCAGCACATAAGCGGCGGCGGAGCTGCGCCGTGGGCCGCACCGGAGCCCGCAGCCAGTGCCGGCCGCGCAGCGCGGCAGCTGACCCCGGCGGGAGGCGCCGGGCCGAGACCCCAGCAGACGCTGGCGGGGAAGCTCTCCAGGGGGCCGGGCCGAGCAGGGCTACCCGCGCCCTCCCCCGCCGGCTCCCCTGCGCAACCCCAGCCGCCGCAGCCGAGCGGCGCCCCGCCGGCCCCCCCCGCCCCCGGAGGGGACCCCTCCCCTCCCCTCCCCTCCCCTCCCCCCGCCCGCCGCCTCACCCGCAGCTGGCGGCGTGGCCCGGCCCCGCGCGCGCCGCCTCTGGCCCGTGCCCCTCCGCGCGCCGCCGCCGCCGTCGGGGCTGCTTCCGCTTCCGCGCGGCGGAAGTCTCTCAGGCCGGCAAGGGGGCGGGCGCGCTCTCCGCCGGAGCCCTCTCTATGGCGGCGCCGTGACAGCGGCACCTGGCGGCGGGGCGAGAGAGCGGAGGCTGGCGGATAAAATGGCGGCCAGCGCGCGGCGGAGCGCACGCACCCGTCTCTCGCGTTGCCGTGGAGACACGCGCTGTGCAGTGCGCTCAGTGCGCGCACGAGCGGGTGTGTGTCGCAATACGGGAATTTTCGCCGTTTCCTTCTAAAAGCCCGGGACACGCGGGCGCAGAAACATTCCAAGCGCCGCCCTGCCCAGTAGAGAGCAGAGCGGAGGTGTCTGTCTTGGTCGGAGTGCCAAGGGAGATAGCCTCCAACGTGCTGCCTACCGCCCATTTCCAGCAGTTTGTGCTTTTTTTCAAAACAAACCCAAACTCTGTATTGATGAAAGAATGGCACAAATCAACAAGACATAATTTAGTTGCTTAAACATGAGTGACCGGTGCTATTTGAGATGCTGTAAGATACCCAAGCTACATACACGGGTCTGGAAAATGTGCCACATGACCTACAGGAAACCCGACTGCACTGTCAGCTGGAGGTTATGCTGGATACCCTACAGCATCCCAAAGGGCAGTAGGCACGTGAGTTAAACAACTGGATTGAGCCTTCGGTGTCGTCTTAGGGGCTGTGGGGTCTGTGTCCTGCTTGGCTTTCAGCTACTGCTTTAGGAGGGTATGAGTCTTCTCAAATCCTAGGTTGAACCTACTGCACCTTAGCTGTTATCTTCAGTACCCTAGAGCACCTCGATAGATGCTCTGTCCCTATGCCAGGAAGCCAAATCCCGTTTCTAGTTTACAAGTAAGCTATTGGCATGCAGACATATGAATTCAGAGGTCCGAATCTTTAACAGGAGGATACTCTTGGTGTTCTCAGTATCCAGGAATTATTTAATCAACTGGCACCTGAATGGGACAAGATCCCCATCTGCACAGGGAGAAGAAAGGGAAGTATAGAAAGTATTGATGTGTCTTTGCATAATTGTTCACCGATAAATATTTAAGGCGTAACATCACACATCTCTTGAATGTCCTCTCGTCCTGCATTGGTTCTCAGTTTACAGCAGTGAAAAAAAGGGGTTTAAGTTGCAGTAGTGGGCACAGGAGGCAGTTGTCCATTTTGTGCTCATTTACTTTTTATGTCTGCTTTGCCCACTGAACAAATGAGAGCACAGTTCTTAAATGATCTTCTACTGTTTTGCAGATAACACATCAGAGCTTCTCACTGTAGCTTTACCATCAGTGGATTCCTCATACTCGGGTTCACCGCAAGTGAAGGCTGCAGAAGTTTCCATATACGCTCAGGAGAAGGCCTGCCTCCGATCCCTGTGTCACCGCCTTCAGATACGTGCTCCTGCGTTCCCACATGTCGTGGGTTATGTTGAACTGCCCCACACACAGCCGGTCACTCCCCCTCCCCCACCCCCAGGAATGAGGGAGAGAATTAAAGGATAAACGTGAAACCCGTGGGTTGAGATACGAGTGATTTAATACAGATGATTTAATACAATGTAGGTGCTCACCACCCCTCGTATGCGAAGCCCGTCTCGTCCCGAAAACTGCAAATCCCGGACGAACGCGAGGCCCCGAAATAGAGAGGGGCAGAGAGGGAGAGAAAGAGAGAGAGAGAAAGAAAAAAAAAAAAACAGCAGAGCAGCAGCGCAGCAAGCGCAAAAGAGCAAAAGTGCAAAAAGAGCAAAAGCGCAAAAGCCCCTCTTCCCGGCTGACCCTCGCTTTTATACTGGGCATGACGCTGCATGATATGGAATACTAATTGGCCAGTTTGGCCCTCAGTCTTAAGTTCCACACAAATGACAAGGGGAATCGTGTCCCCCTTGTCCCAGCTATGCTCCCCCCTTATCCTGCCGTGTTTCTGTACTCCGCACACTGAAAAGTCCTTGGAGTTTCACTTCCAACCACAAACATCAGCTTGCTATCAACATTCTTCTCAGAGTGAGCCTCTGAGTGAAACCAAAACAGGGAGCTCTTCTGGCTGTTAAAAAAAAAACTCTGTCCCAGCTAAAACTGGGACAGTATCCACCCCTTATTCCATACCATGCATGTCATGCTCAAACCTTACATATATACTATTCCCTTAGCCATGGGTCATCCCTCCAAAATGTGTCTTCATCTGTTACAGCAGTCTCTCAGGGCAGGAAAGACGACGTGGAATTCGCTCAGTCGGTAGAACGGATGACATGTAGTCTTTGTTGCGTGTGGCGCCTGGAGCTCGTAGTTGGTGTATCCGGCCGCTGTCTGCAGGTTGAAGATGTTGATCTTGAAGAAGTTGCTGGTTGTTTGGAATCAGTTCTGATTCTGACGAAGTTCATTCTTCATTAACCTGGATGATTCTTAATATAATGACATTAGTACAATGTGACAACCATAGTGATGATGGTATGCAGGGACAGGGTTATTCAGCAATTAATATCACACAATTCAATTCATTTTATCATCTATTTTCACCCAACATCAAATCCCCTTGAGGTACACATCGGACTTCCCCGTCCTTCTGCATCACCCACCAAGTACACCCAGGTCCCTGAGCAAAAGCAATCCCACGAATGGGTTTACCTTTACCCGAGGCAGGAATAACCCAAACTGTCTTCCCGAGTATATTCCTCATGTGCACTACAGGGACTTTGTCTCCTTCTACAGTACGTAGAAGTTCTGATTGCGCAGGACCAGCTCGATTGGCAGATCCTCTAGTGTTAACTAACCAGGTGGCTTTTGCTAAATGCGTATCCCAATGTTTGAAGGTTCCACCACCCATTGCTTTCAGTGTGGTTTTTAGCAATCCATTATATCGTTCAATCTTTCCAGAAGCTGGTGCATGATAAGGGATGTGATATACCCACTCGATGCCATGCTCTTTGGCCCAGGTGTCTATAAGATTGTTACGGAAATGAGTCCCGTTGTCCGACTCAATTCTTTCTGGGGTGCCATGCCGCCACAAGACTTGCTTTTCAAGGCCCAAGATCGTGTTCCGGGCGGTGGCATGGGGCACAGCATAGGTTTCCAGCCATCCAGTGGTCGCTTCCACCATTGTAAGCACATAACGCTTGCCACTGCGAGTTTGTGGAAGTGTGACATAGTCAATTTGCCAAGCCTCTCCATATTGATATTTCGACCAACGCCCTCCATACCAAAGAGGTTTCAACCGCTTGGCTTGCTTGATTGCAGCACACGTTTTACATTCATGGATCACCTCTGCAATGGTGTCCATAGTTAGGTCCACCCCTCGATCACGAGCCCATTTGTATGTGGCGTCCCTTCCTTGATGGCCTGAGGCATCATGGGCCCAACGAGCTAGAAATTTTTCACCTTTATGTTGCCAGTCCAGATCCACCTGAGCCACTTTAATCTTGGCGGCCTGATCCACCTGTTGATTGTTTTCATGTTCTTCTGTGGCCCGACTCTTGGGTACATGGGCATCTACATGTCGTACTTTCACAATCAGCTTCTCTACTCGAGCAGCAATGTCTTTCCACAACGGGGCAGCCCAGATGGGTTTACCTCTGCGTTGCCAGCTGCTCTGCTTCCATTGCCGTAGCCATCCCCACAGGGCATTTGCTACCATCCAAGAGTCGGTATAGAGATAGAGCATTGGCCACTTTTCTCGTTCAGCGATGTCTAAAGCCAGTTGGATGGCTTTCACCTCTGCGAACTGGCTTGATTCACCTTCTCCTTCGGTAGCTTCTGCGACCTGTCGAGTAGGACTCCATACAGCAGCTTTCCATTTTCGATGTTTTCCTACAAGGCGACAGGACCCGTCGGTAAACAGAGCGTACTTCTTCTCATTGTCTGATAGTTCATTATAAGGTGGAGCCTCCTCAGCACGTGTCACCTCCTCCTCCTCTGGTGACATTCCAAAGTCTTTACCTTCAGCCCAGTTAGTGATTACTTCCAAAATTCCTGGGCGATTGAGGTTTCCTATCCGAGCTCTTTGTGTGATCAGCGCGATCCACTTGCTCCATGTGGCATCAGTTGCGTGGTGTGTAGACGGGACGCTCCCTTTGAACATCCAGCCAAGCACTGGCAATCGGGGTGCCAGGAGCAACTGTGCTTCTGTACCAATCACTTCAGAAGCAGCTCGGACTCCTTCATATGCTGCCAATATCTCTTTTTCCGTTGGAGTATAGTTGGTTTCGGATCCTTTGTATCCTCGACTCCAAAACCCAAGAGGTCGACCTCGCGTCTCCCCTGGCGCTTTTTGCCAGAGACTCCAGGTGGGACCATTCTCCCCGGCTGCGGTGTAGAGCACGTTTTTGACATCTTGTCCTGTCCGGACTGGTCCCAGGGCTACCGCATGGACTATTTCTTGTTTAATTTGTTCAAAGGCTTGTTTTTGCTCTGGGCCCCATTCAAAATTATTCCTCTTTCGGGTTATTTGGTAGAGGGGTTTTACAATCTGGCTGTAGTCAGGAATATGCATTCGCCAGAAACCCACAATGCCTAAGAAAGCTTGTGCTTCCTTTTTGTTGGTTGGTGGGGACATAGCTGTTATTTTATTAATCACGTCCATCGGAATCTGACGACGCCCATCTTGCCATTTTATTCCCAAAAACTGAATCTCCTGGGCAGGTCCCTTGACTTTACTCTGTTTTATGGCAAAGCCTGCTTTCAGAAGGATTTGGATTATCTTTTCACCTTTCTCAAAAACTTCTTCTGCTGTGTTGCCCCATACAATGATGTCATCAATGTATTGCAGATGTTCTGGGGCATCACCCTGTTCCAGTGTGGTCTGGATCAGTCCATGGCAAATAGTGGGGCTGTGTTTCCACCCCTGGGGCAGTCGATTCCAGGTATACTGGATGCCCCTCCAAGTGAAAGCAAACTGTGGCCTGCATTCCGGTGCCAAAGGAATTGAGAAAAACGCATTAGCGATATCAATTGTAGCGTACCACCTGGCTGCCTTTGACTCCAGTTCATACTGAAGTTCCAGCATATCTGGCACGGCAGCACTCAATGGTGGTGTAACTTCATTCAAGCCACGATAGTCTACCGTCAGCCTCCACTCGCCATTGGACTTACGCACAGGCCATATAGGGCTGTTAAAAGGGGAGCGGGTCTTTGTGATGACTCCTTGACTCTCCAGTTGACGAATCAACTTATGGATAGGAATTAGAGAGTCTCGGTTGGTACGATATTGCCGTCGGTGCACTGTTGTATTAGCAATTGGCACCTGCTGTTCTTCGACCCTCAGTAACCCCACAGCAGAAGGGTCCGTTGAGAGACCAGGCAAAGTAGACAGCTGCCTGCCTTCTTCTGTCTCTACTGCAGCTATGCCAAAAGCCCACCGATACCCTTTTGGGTCTTTGAAATACCCTCTCTTAAGATAATCTATGCCAAGGATGCACGGGGCTTCTGGGCCAGTTACAATAGGGTGTTTTTGCCACTGCTGTCCAGTTAGGCTCACTTCAGCCTCTAACACAGTCAGTTGTTGAGACCCCCCTGTCACTCCAGAAATAGAGATGGATTCTGCCCCTCTGAAGTTCGATGGTATCAAAGTGCATTGGGCACCAGTATCCACTAAAGCCTTATACTTTCTAGGGTATGATGTGCCAGGCCACCGAATCCACACAGTCCAGTACACTCGATTATCCCTCTCCTCCACCTGGCTGGAGGCAGGGCCCCTCTAATGCCTGTTATCATATTCATCAGAGGAATCAGCAGGATTGGAGTCAGGATGGCTAGGAGGATCAGCCCTCCCATTTTGACTAGTGGACTGCTCACTGTAGACTGGGGCAACAGCTGTCCTGGAGGAATTGGAGAAAGTTCTATTCCTGTTGGTTCTTCCTCCCAACTGGCGTACCCTGGCCTCTAAAGCGGAGGTGGGTTTTCCATCCCACCTTCTCATGTCTTCTCCATGATCACGGAGGTAGAACCATAGCTCACCCCGTGATCTGTACCGTCTCTCTTGTCTCTCTCGAGGAGGGTAACGCCTGGTTCTGACAGCTGAAATTCTAGAACGTTCGGGTGGTGGGAAATCTACTTTTTCTCTTAATTCTCGGACCTCTTCAGACAGCTTTTCCACAGCCGCAACACAGGTTCGTATAGAAGTGTCATCATCATATCGTCGGAGGTAGGTGACCAGATTACCTACGGATAGTGGTGCTTCATCGTCCCCGAAGTCCATTATTGCCAATGAGGTGGAATATGCGGCTGGCGCACTCCGTATAATCTTCTGCCACATTGGTCGTGTGCACCGGACGTCATCTGGATCTTCGAGTCTTGGTCCGCTTCTCGAGTCAAGATAAATCAACTCTCGCACAGCCAGTTCTCTCAGATACTGAATAGCTTTTTCTATGTTGGTCCACCTGCTTACATTACATGGCACCTCGTCCTTGTAGGGGTACCTTTCCTTTATGGCTGCCAGGAGTCGTCTCCAGAGGCTGCGGACTTGTGTCTGCCTTCCAATTGCTTTATCAATGCCTCCATCCATGGCAAGGGCTCCCAGCTGCCTAGCTTCACTACCATCTAACTCCACACTATTGGCTCCCATGTCCCAGCATCTGAGCAACCAAGAGACAATGGGCTCACCTTTAAGGCGGCCATAATCTTTTCGAATATCTCGCAGCTCGCTCATTTTTAGAGATCTGGTGGTTATCCTCTCATCTATGATGTCACTCCTCCTCCATTGAGATTTCCTCTGGGGCGAAACAGAACGCTCCCGCTTCATTTCTCGTGATGGCCCTGGTCGCTCTTCATCATCATCATCATCCTCTCCTCTGCGTTCTGACTTTCGCAGACATTTCCTTGGTTTCTCTTCCTCCAATCGTTGTGATGGCCCCGGTTGTTCTTCTTTGTCTGGTTGCTTTGATGGTCCTGGTTGCTCTTCCTCATTTGGTTGTTGTGATGGCCCTGATTCCTCTTCTTCGTCGTCTAACTTTTGTATACATTTTCTTTTCCTTACGGGGGCAACTGATAACGTTGTAGTCTGAGTAGCTATAGTGCTTGTCATGGGAGTTGAGATGGCAAGCACAATAACCCGAGAAATAAATTGATATACACCCCTAAATGGCCGATTGATTTTGAATATATAGATAATTAAACATATATTCAGGAGACCTTGCAGGACAATCAAACCGGTTAAATTATTCCAATGATGTTCGGCATTATCAAAATCAACGTAAGCTTTTGTGAATGAAAAGTCACCGGTATAATTGGCGATGATATCCGCCAGGTGACGCTCAAAATTAATAAACGAGTTCCACATCACCATCCCCCTCTGCACCGCCGAATACAAAGACTGAGCCGGACCCAGCACCGATGATCTTATCAGAGTTACACCGTACAGTATAGCAAAACCCTTAATTACCGATAACATACTTTTCATGCCGGTCCAACACCCAGAGCCAGAAAACCGCATAAACATTCCGCCTAACATCATATAGGGTAGATAAGACAATAAATTATGAATGTCCGGTAACATGTACGCAAGCATAACAAACAGCATTCCGGCCAGCCACATCGTTATCTCAACCCCTTCGGGCCCCACGTTGGGCGCCAATTAAGACTGTCGTGGGTTATGTTGAACCGCCCCACACACAGCCGGTCACTCCCCCTCCCCCACCCCCAGGAATGAGGGAGAGAATTAAAGGATAAACGTGAAACCCGTGGGTTGAGATAAGAGTGATTTAATACAGATGATTTAATACAATGTAGGTGCTCACCACCCCTCGTATGCGAAGCCCGTCTCGTCCCGAAAACTGCAAATCCCGGACGAACGTGAGGCCCCGAAATAGAGAGGGGCAGAGAGGGAGAGAAAGAGAGAGAGAGAAAGAAAAAAAAAAAACAGCAGAGCAGCAGCGCAGCAAGCGCAAAAGAGCAAAAGTGCAAAAAGAGCAAAAGCGCAAAAGCCCCTCTTCCCGGCTGACCCTCGCTTTTATACTGGGCATGACGCTGCATGATATGGAATACTAATTGGCCAGTTTGGCCCTCAGTCTTAAGTTCCACACAAATGACAAGGGGAATCGTGTCCCCCTTGTCCCAGCTATGCTCCCCCCTTATCCTGCCGTGTTTCTGTACTCCGCACACTGAAAAGTCCTTGGAGTTTCACTTCCAACCACAAACATCAGCTTGCTATCAACATTCTTCTCAGAGTGAGCCTCTGAGTGAAACCAAAACAGGGAGCTCTTCTGGCTGTTAAAAAAAAAACTCTGTCCCAGCTAAAACTGGGACACCACATAACTTGAGTTTCAACGTTGGGACTGTAGTTGCACATCCCTGCCTACCTCCCTCAATTTTCTACTGCTCGTCCCTCACCCATGAGCTGTTCCTGCTGCTGCCACCAACCTCCTGCCCTCATCCAGTGTCTCACTCACTACAGCACCTTCCTACCGCTGTTCCAGCATTTTGAAACAGGCGCCAGGTCCTACCTTGGATAAACTCCCTCCACATGAGAAACTGGGACTGCAGTAACCTTCAGCGGCAGGCTGGTGGCAACCACTTTGTGGACATAATGACTCTGAAGCATCAATGAAAACACTCAGTGCAGGAGGTCACCATCAGTCCAGCAGCTGCAGTGAGACCACAGGTGTTGTCCAGAGGTGCTATTTCACATCACGGGCGCTGCTAACTGCTGCCCCTAATCTGTTTCTTTTACGGTTTAGTAAAGTACTAGTGTAAAGGCAGAATCAGAAACTGCTGCTACCATGCAACAGTAGTGTGCATTATAGCCTGAGAACCCCTGCATCGTACGTCACGCCTCCTACAAACTTGCACTTGGGAGCATGCAAAGCAGACCTAGTTACATTCCGGAGAGTTTCAGTAGCAGCACAGTGAAGACACTATGTATGGCAAAGATTTTGAATCCTGTGCATAATGATAGGCCCAGCCCCTAAAACTGTGCCAGAAATAAATATTCTGTATTTTTAAATGAAAAGGGTAAATCAATGCTCTGAGAAATTACAAAATGCCAGAACTGAGGTTATCCATGCCTTGACATCAGCCACAACTGTAACAGCTTTCATAGACTATTTTTCTGATATACTCAAAGTTGAAATAAATGTTACAAGTATTACATTTAATAATATTGTAAAATATATGGGCAAGAAGAAGTAATGATAATGTACATAACTTTTAAAAGATGTAATCAAGCATCAGTTCTGCGGTGTGGCAAGGGTAAACAGCGTCTCTGCTCAAATGCAGTCCTCTGTGTTGGGCAGACGTGTCATTTTTATTATTATTTTTCACTGTAGTGAGATACCTAAATGAGTAAATGAAATGTCTCCCTTCAGGTTTCAGCGTCTGAAATGAAGGTCAGTAAAGTGAGGGTATCACACCTACCAGGAAGAGGCAGGATGAACAGGCAAAGTAAACATCAGTAGGAGACTGCATTCAAGTGCAACACTGTATGTAGGTCTGTTTTTTACTGTAAGACATTGTCTCTGCCCAACTCTGACAAATAAATTGCGATACTGACCTTAAAAAACATCTAGTGTGTTTAAAAGCTTGTACTTTTTTTCCGACCTCAACAGACAGTCTAATAGCAGATGTCAGTTTGCTTATGAACTTCCTCGTCCGTACCTCCAGTAGTTACAACACTGAATCCCACAAAAGTTCACTAGAGGGAGTGCTTGTTATTTACATATATATCCTAGGTCTATTCATAAACACAATTAAACTATAAACAGCAGATACTAGGTTTTGTATTCATGCCATAATACAGACCATTCTTCCTTTCTTGGAAAAGGATATAATTCTCCCAACTACGTGTGGTCTTATCTGTGTGCTTCTGCTCTTCCTGAAATGCACCATTTTCTTGACCTTAATGGTCACTTGCGGTAATGCATGCAAGATGTTACGTGGGTGTTTACATAAAATAAAACAACAACCCAGTATAATTCTATTTCCTTTCCTTCCATCTTCCTTCCTCTCCAAAACATACCAAAGAAGAAGAGAAATTTTTTTTAGTTTACAACTTAGGTGTGTATGTTGGAGAATGATTTACCTCCTGTGCTCATCTAAATCTTCTCTACTATATAATTTCCAGAAATATTCCTAGTATGTATCTTTTTAGAAAAAGAATATGTGGCACCCTGTGGTTACTTTTAATGTGATTTCTGTTTTCTTTTGTCAATGAAGAGGGGAAATCTCTTTATTCTCTCTCTGAAGGGAAAAGAAAATGATTCACTGTGTGATCTAACAGTTTACAAATGGTGTTTGAAGGTGGAGGCAGCAGCACAGAAGAATCTCTCAGAGAGTGCATAACTGTTGAAGAGCAATTGCAATGTTGTTTTCAGACTCTAAATAGCCTCTCTCCATAAAGTAAAATTAAGCCGTGAAGTGGATAGGAACAGAGGAATGCACCTGTTTTATTTCCCACGGTGAGAAATAGCTGCACAAATCACTCGATTTCCTTCCATTAGCTCTACTCATTATTTTTTTTTAATCTAACTGAGTGCTCAAAGTAGCATGAAAGTTCAATCTGCCACCAGGATATGAGAACTTGCAAAGATCCTAATACACCTTCCTGTTCCAGGTCTTCCCATTAAATCATAGGAAGAAATAAGCGATAACTGAGGCTACACACACCAAGAGCGGACAGTTTTTGGCAAGGCAGCCACAATGTTCTCACCTCTTTTGCAGGGGGATAATCGGGATTCGTGAGTGAAAATACAAGTGACAACCTCTGTGTGAGTTTTCTCTTTATAAGTGATTTACAGGTGTTAGGATAAACTCAATCAAGGGTTATAGGAAAACTGGGAAATTCAATGTAAGGCAAAGCTTTTTGCACATTTTTTTGTCTGTGTAATAGTTATATTTTCTCATGAGAAGCCATCAGTAATGCTGCCTATGTAAAAGGCTGCTGTGAAGACTCTAAAGAAGTGTGATGCATCTTTCGCCATCAAGCAAAAAACCTTACACGGGGATTTATGAAGTTCAAATGGTCTTTTTCAAGGGCCTGGAGTGTGCCAGCAGACCTTAACTGCCCTGACCAGCATCACCTGGGTCCCCCCCCGCTGGATCCTCTGCCCAAGGACCCCACCTGAGACATGGTGTAGGCAGTTCTGACTTGCTGACCGGATTCCAGGATTGACCTTGGACTGGACTTGGCACCTTGCCCTGTATGGTGATCATCAGGCAGTCTGAGGAGCCTGTCAGTGCCCTGTCTGGTGAGAATGCTGCCCTGTCAGTGCTGCAATGTCGTGGTTTAACCCAGCCAGTAGCTAAACCCCGAGCAGCTGCTTGCTTACCCTCCCCCGCCCCCTGAGGAATTAAAGGAAAAAAGGGAAGGAGACTTGTGGGTTAAGATAAGAACAATTTAACAATAATAATAATATGAAATTAAACATTGCATTATGTGGAATACTCCACTGGTCAATTTGGCCCTCAATTCTAAGTTCAAATCATAAGGGGACTTGTGGACCCTTTGTCCCGGCCATGCTCCCCCCTATCCTGTTGTGCTTCTGCCCACTGGCAAGAACACGGCAAGCTGAAAGGTCCTTGATGTCTCAGCACCAACTATAAACATCAATGAACTATCAACATTCTTCTTCTCGCCAATCCCAGACTAAATCCAAAACACAGAGCTCTTCTAGCTGCTTAAAAGAAAAACTCTTTCCCAGTTGAAACCAGGACACACCTGTGGCTCCTCTCGGCTCATGGAGAAACCCAGATCTTGTTATTCCCTCACAGCTGGCTCAAGCCTTGTGCTTGAGGTAAAGATTCTGGTAAGTGTTCTCAAAATAAGCTGTGACAGAAAAGGTGGGCATTTGGTGAATTTCACAACTGCTGATAATCTTTTTAAGCTCTACAGTGAACTGGATGAAAATTGTGAACTGAAGATGTCTGCTGAGCCTTCAGTTTATTGAGACAGCATGAAGAAATGACTCTTCTAAATGCTTATTTGTGATAGGAAGTTCATAGACAACCTTCTCTTCAGGTCTCATCAGGGTCTTTGATATATTTCCCACATATAGGTGATTCCACATAAGAGGTAACAGGACTCAGCAGTTGTCGTGGTTTTAGGCCAATCCGGCAACTAAACTCCATGCAGCCGCTCTCTCACTCCAGTAAATGGAGAGGAGAAAAAGTATAATAAAAGGACTGAGGGTCGAGACAAGAACAGAGGGAGCACCCACCAACCATGGTCCTGGGCAAGACAGACTCAGCTTTCTTAAAGCAAAACAATTTATTAACAGCTACTTAAAAGAATAAAGACAAGCAAAACCAGTTACTTAAAAGGATAAAAAGAAAACAAGGCCAGATCTTAAAAACAACACCTCTCCACCCCCCTTTGCCTTTTCTTCCCGGCTCTACCTCCTCCCCCAGCAGCGCAGGGGGACAGGGAATGGGGGAGTGCAGATCAGTTCATTCCATGTTGTTACTGCCTCTTCTCTTAAAGGAGAAGGAGTCCTTACACCATTGTCCCTTGCTCCAGTGGATCCCCTACTCATGGGGAAAAATCCACAAACTTCTCCAGTGTGAGTCCTACCTGCAGGATGCAATCCTTCCCTAACAGATTGCTCAGGTGTGGGCTTTACCACAGTCTCGGATTCTTAGGGAGTTGTTGCCACTCGCCCTGGCGTGGGTTGTCATATAGACTTTAAATGTGTCTCCATACAGACTTTAAAACGCGTCAATGTGTCAATGCGTCTCGACCTGTGCCCATGATTCACAATAGTCTCAGGCTCAGGCATCTCCTCTGAACAAAACACCTCCCCATCGATGGGGTTTGTCCCACGGACTTTAGATGCGTACCGTACTCAGGCTCAGGCATCTCTTCTTGACGTGCGTTTTCCAAGGGCTGCGAGTGGGTCTCTGCTCCCCTGGGACTGCCTTTGGCTGCAAGGGGGCCACTTGCCGTCTTGCCACCGGTTGCAGGGGAAACTCAGCTCCGGAACACTTTGTCCCATTCCATCTTCACTGAGCTGTTGTCGGTGTGGCCGTTTCTCTCAGATCTCAGTCCTCTCTGGGTGAACTTGGCCCGGTGGGCACCCCAGGAGCGGAGCTCTCCTCGAGTTCCCCAAGCAGCTCCGCCGCTGCCATCCTCAGCGGGTGGCACCGGCCTGGCCCAGGCCGCCGCCTGGCCGGGTGCTGGGGAGCCGGGGCAGCGCCCCCCTCCCTTCTCCTCGCTCCTGGGCAAAGGCACACACCTTTCCGGTTCCTTTGTCCCGACGTAAATAGGACAATTTGCAGAGGCACCAATTGGCTTAGGCCCCAAGGGGGATGGGAGTCCGATCTGATGGGCAGCTCCTGCCACCAGAACCTCCCCCCCACATCAAACCATGATAGCTTCTAAAGTGCCAGTGTAACTACCCATTGGTCAAAGCTGCTGCTGAATGGTGGCATCTTCTCAAAGAAGGAGAATGATCCACAATGGTGCTGACTGTGTACCAGAACCTAGAATGCTAGGAAGGGGTGAAGTGGAATGCCTGACTGGATTCACAGCAGAGGATGAGGTCACTGTAGAAGTTCACTAGGCTGCTGAGTAACCTGCATCTGACACAGCATCATGCTGGCACAGCCTCCATCAGCCCGGAAGAACATCTCCGTGGGACCAATTCAAGCATCGATACTGCGATCAATCTACAGCTGGATCTAATTAGCCAGACCTGCTTATGGTCCATAATATGGACAGACATGGCTGAGTTCATCTAGGCCTGTGACTCCAGTGCTTGTACCAAACAGTCTGCTGAACCAGTGTTTCTTACAGTCCCTCTCCAGTCCCAACTTGGTAACTTCTGCATCTCACCAAAGTGTGTCACTTCACCCTTCCATCCACCCCAAGATGTTGCTGTAATCTGTCTGATTCTTTCTACAACGCTTTTTTTCTGACGCTGTGGCCTCTCAGACAGCTTCTTACAGAGCAGTTCACAGCCGCATTTTAGAAGGAGGTTATGGGCATCCTCCCATTGCAAAACCACTTTGCAACACCCAGAGATGAAGAGACAGATGGAGAGAGGACTTCCTGGATTTATATCAGATTTGGTTTGTCACTTTGTCTTGTCTGATGATCACTCAACAGTTGAAAGAATCTGTCCCCAACCTGGCCCTGCTCATGTGCTACAGGACACAGAGGGCTCTGCCTGCCTGTGATGTCTGAGTTAATGTTGGCCACTTCAACTTCAAAAGGAAAGAACTGCAGGCGCTTCATTCTGAGTCAGTTTGTGGCGTTTTTGAAAGATTTCAAAGAAAGACACTGGCACCATGCATCATGGAAGGACATTTACAGAAAATGGCAAATGATTCTACAAAGTTTAGGTGCTGTTCTACCAAACCTCTACACATAAAATAGTTCTTATACATGCTGCTAAATTCCGATGACTAAAATATAGTTAGTATTTATAATCTTTTGGGGGGGGTTGGGTTTGTGTTTTTTTTTAAATTGATTTTTAACAGTAATATTCTGTTAAGTTCTGTTAACAACATTTAATATTCTTTCTGCAACATCAGACAACATAGTTTTCTGCAAGAAGAAAAGCTTATCTTCCATTTCCTTTCTATGTTTTCAAATTTCTTTCCTTCTTTCTGTGGCCGATGTTCAGTGAAGACTATAGAAAAAATAGCTTGTATTCCAAATCTAGTGTAAAAGCCATCATGTTAAAAGCATGTTATAGGATATATTGCATATAAGTACAGTGGTCCTTGGTACCCATAGTATGAGCTGTTTCTTTGTTGAGATCTTTTAAAGGCTCTTCCTTTCAATTTCTTTTGCACTACTCTTGCTCATTCGAGTATCTTCAGTTTCACTTACGGCTTTCTGTAACAAGTCTAAAGAACACAGAAACTGTAGTCTGGGTTTTCCTAACCTGCTCATTTCTATGGTTAAAGCAGCAGCTTTGATTCTGTTCCTTGTTTTGCAACTGGTTCTCACGTGACTTTGGGCAAAATACTTGCCCATCTGAGCACTGTTTCTTACTGACTTTCTCAACCAGAGTAGACCTGAAAGATGCTAGGCAGAGGCATATATTTTCATTTTGCAGCTTTCACACACTGTGAAGTGTATAATCAAAAAGAAGAATAAAATGGTTCTCTAACATTTAAAAAAAAATGCTGATCCTGGTGACAATTAAATGAAGGCATTTCTACAAGGTTTATATGGTAGAGCATGAGAAATAAGCCATTGCATGTCCAAGCAACAATTCTTGCAGCAGTCAGTGATATATTGAAGCCTATCAATCATCAATTGCTAGCCATCTTTGTCATGGGACAGAACTATGGAGAAAGATATAAGCCTGAGTGAGAAATTATGTGTTATCAGGAAGTGGCAGAAAATGTAAAAGTAAGCAGAAATACGGCTAATAATTCCATTCTAGTGACATCAGCTTCAGGTGCAGTGTAGTTTGTCTTGAACTGCACCACAGGAAAATCTGACACACCATCTCTGTGTCAGATTTACTTATTCTGCCAATGCCTAGATACGTAAATCCTGGGAATTTCCAGTATTCTGGCTGCAGGACTCATAGCATCACTGCAGGTGAGCTATTTTTCCTAACCGGTGATTCTGCAACGACTGAATGAAATAAAATTTTTTTAATTATTTTTCTATTTAACTTGCACTTTCTTATATCATTTGCAGTAATATTATAGGCATGATGAGAGGAGGAGCCAGAAGGAGAAGGAAATTATTATAGGTTGCCTTATATTTAATATCTTTAAGTAGTAACAATCTCTGATATAATGACAGACCCGTTTGAAGGATAAAGTGACAGTTTTTTGCAAGTGCTGAGAGAGTAAAAGGATTCTTATAAAATAATTTTAATTATAAAAGAAGTCATGAATTCTAACTTAACTGTATATTTTCGTCTACATATGCTAGTCTAATTGTTGTCTCTCCTTGAATTTGCTGTGAAATAACAACATGATGAAAGCTTTGCACTGAAAGAAGAGAAAAATTATTTAGGTTAGTGCATGGGGACCTAATTACGAGTCACAGGACGTGATTTAGAAAGGGAAAAGGTCACAACTGCAGGATCCTTTGACCTATAAAAAGGGAAAGTCATAACAGCCAGATTTTTTTTTTTTGTTTAAAAGATTTCGTAGGAACTAAATCTGTCTGGGCAAAGCTATAAAGCCTAAGAACTTTTTGTCTGTAACTTCAATCGCCCACTTCACCCTTTGCTGGTAAACATAGGTGGTATAATGAATTGATATGTCCATTAGATTTCTGAGGTATTTCTCTGGCTTCACAGTCTTGCTAGCATTCCAGGGCACTTGCTACACCTTTTAGAAAGCCTTTGCTTACTGAGCTAAGGGCTGGATTTTTTCATGTTTCTTTCCTTCTGGTTATGTGTTTAAATATTTTACATATATATGGCTCATTGTATATTGTGGATTATAGTATTGTAAGAGAACCTAAAGAATTTAAATTCTATGTCAGTGATTGTCTACAACTTTATCATCCTCCCTACGGAGCTGGGCTACTCCAATTTTCTTTACAAAGATGGATGTTGTTCTTGTAAACTCAACCAGTTTATCAGGGACTATGACTCTTTTTAAAAAAGTTCTGCTGATCACAAGCTTGCAGGAAAGTATAAAGTTTTAGGCAAACATTTGCAGTTGCCCTGACTCTCAGCTCAGCACTCCCTTTTTGTGCACTGCTTGTTTTTTGCTGACATTCTTGCACAGTCTTACTAAACCAGTAAGTTTAGAGATATGGCACATCAGTTTGAGAGTAAAGCAGCATCACCATAAGAACAAACTCTCGAGACCTGCCAAGTCCCTAGTGCATGAGAGCTGATAGTAACTCTCCACAATGTGCAGAAGAAAGCAATTTGATAGTTGAAATGCTTGTCCAAGAACTGAAATTGGATTTCCCTCCCTGTCATAACTTCAGGATAAAGCCTTTCTGACTAAAGGAATTAAGCAGGGTGATCTTTAAATTTGAAGTGTGAAGCCATTGCTCTTTAGTGCATGGAGACAGTCAAATACCTTAGGTGAGGCTCTAAAAAGCCAGTTGGAAGGAGCTTAAACTAGTCAAAACTGAAGTCAGGTATGGATTTTGGGTCTTCATCTCAGATCTCTGCAGGAGGCAAGTGCTGAAGCTCTCTCTGCCAAGAATCAAGCAGTTATCTTTTTTCCTTAGGATCCTTCTGGTGACAGGATGGCAGGACCTTCACGATTCATAGGCTCCCTCGGGTTAGGTGGGAAACCTAAGCTCATTTCCCTTCTCAGCCTGAAAGGAAGCAAGCTCACAACCAAATTCTCAGGGCGCATTTTTACAACATAGTTAAATCAGAATGTTCTGAACACAGAAGAGACGGTTCACTGTTACGAACCTGAGGTGTTTAGTTTCTAGCAAGCTCTACCTTGCAGTCCAGGCTCTGGGCACCAGAAATGTGATAGTGTTTACTGCTGTTCAAACTGATGAGTTTGAAAGATAAAGGAAATTGGGTTTAGCACCTAAATTGTCGAGAATGCAAAACTTATTGGGAATGCCTTTCTCAAAAGTCTGTTGCTAAGCCAGCAGTTTCTGGCCACAAGGCGTGAATCAGTGGGTGATATTCTACAGACTGTGTGATGCTGGCATCTAAGTCTGTGTGATGCTACTTGTAAGAAGTACTTGGAGAAATTGTCATTTGCATACACAGGGTTTTTCAGCTATTTTCACATCACCTTCATCTCTTATTCAGGTGTTTAATTTTAGGCCAAGTCCAGGCATCTGCTGCTGAATTCATGGTCAAAGACAACCATGTCCACTGATCTGTCAGTGAAGCAGCTCCTATGAGCGCCCTCCCAAGCAGAAGGTAAATGCCAATCAGCCAGCTCCAGCCCAGCTGACCCAATTGATTTTATCTGTGGTAATGAGGACGCTTGCTCCATGCCTTCTCCTTCCTCCAGCTGCTGGTTGGCAGTGGGCAGATGATAACTAATTCCCCAGCCATAGTCAGGCAAAAGTCAACTACCTCAGTTGAAGATATTATCAGCCACACCTATCTGTTTGGCTTCTGTGCTGGAGATTAGATACCATATCGCAGAGGCAGGAAAAATCGACTTTTGTTTACAACTCTGCTGCCCTCATGCACAGCCCAACTTATTTAACTGTGCAGGAGCTGGGGGAAAATGCCACATTTTAGCCTGCTGCAGCCAACGCTGCAAGAGGTCATTTGTAACTCTTGACACAAAAAGTGCAGTAAACTATATATGGAGCAATTGAGGTCAATGCTCATTCTGTACATGACTTTGGGTTCTGCACTGCTGTCAGATTCAGAACCACTTTAATTAAATCGTGCACTGGTTTAAAGTAAATCTGAGAAACAGCAGAAAGCCAAAACTTACCTGGTTCTTTCTCCATCTGTCTCTCACCACTTCTTTGTGCAGGAAACTGGCTGCAAATTTTAATATTGCACCAAAGCGAAGAAAATTGCTTCTTTAGGGTGTGTTGCTCTCTTTGTTGACCTGCATTTATAATCTAAAAACCACAAGAGTTCAAGCAGTGTTCCCCAGAGTAACTAGGCTCTCACAGCTACAGGTGAAGAGCTGGATCTGACTTCAGATTAAAGAAGAAAGCAAAAAGTAATGAAATACAAGTAGTACACAAAGAATTCATAGACAACAGTAGTATAAAATTTAGGTCATAGAGATAATTAGCAGACAAGAAGATGAATATTAATATTCAAAACTGAAGTTTCATCTTGAAGATCACTAACAGGAGAACAGACTAATAGAAGAAAAATCAAATGTAACTTAAACTGAGAAACTAAACTTCGAAGAGAGTCTTGAGGAGTACCAGGTGTGGGCACTATCCTAAAGCATGACAGAGGGGCATATCTCCAGGCAAAACACCTCTTTTACTAAATCAAAATTGCATTAATTATGGCAAATTATTATGATTACTACCACTATTTTTACCAAGTATTCCTAACTGTTATCAGGAGTAATACACCTAAAACTAACATGGAGTTTTCTATTCTATATAAAGAACTCTGAATATCTGCTGGTTTTAATCATCACACTTCCTGACTTCTACTTCTTGGAAAGCCCCAGTTTACTTCTCTCTTCTGAATCTTCTCACCTCTGATGCTTTTGGGTTGTTGTATTCCTATTAGCATGAACAAAGTCAATCTGTACGTATGTTTGTTTTTTTTTTAATTTCTACTAATGCTGTGAAAGCTGCTATGTATATTGCTACCCAATCTATTTTCCAGTTATCTTCTACTGCTTAAAATATGAAGTTCTTTTAGAGGAGCTCATGTAAAATGATCGTTCTGCTAAAGAGCAAATGAACAGATAAGGTAATAATTTCTTTCAGCATCCCAGCTAGCCCTTGAAGAGGACATCCTGCTCCCAGTCTCAGATGTCTGCACCAGTCAGAGTGATTCTTACCTGATATGATTAGCATAGGGCACTACTGCTAATGCAGACAAGTTCTCTGGTTTAATGAAAGAGGAAAACAAAAGCAAAAGCTATCTTTTAAGAAGAAGCCTTAGCATAAGAATGGATTTGTGTACTTGAAGAGCAGGTTCGGGAACATCTGAGGAACTTGAAGGTGCACAAGTCCATGGGACCTGATGAGATCCATCCGCGGGTCCAGAAGGAACTGGCAGATGAAGTTGCCAAGCCACTGGCCATTGTATTTGAGAAGTCGTGGCAGTCTGTTGAGGTCCCCGATGACTGGAAGAGAGGGAACATAACCCCCATATTTAAAAAGGGGAACAAGGAGGACCCGGGCAACTACAGGCCGGTCAGCCTCACCTCTGTGCCTGGCAAGGTCATGGAGCAGATTCTCCTGGGAACCATGCTAAGGCACATGGAGAGCAAGGAGGTGGTGGGTGACAGCCAACATGGCTTCACCAAAGGCAGATCGTGCCTGACCAACTTGGTGGCCTTTTATGATGGGGTGACAGCATCGGTGGACAAGGGTCGACCAACGGATATCATCTAACTGGACTTGTGCAAAGCTTTTGACACTGTCCCGCACGACATTCTTCTCTCTAAACTAGAGAGGCATGGGTTTGATGGACGGACCACTCGGTGGATAAGGAATTGGCTCAATGGCCGCACTCAGAGAGTAGTGGTCAACGGCTCGATGTCCAAGTGGAGACCGGTCACGAGTGGCGTCCCTCAGGGGTCCGTGTTGGGCCCGGCCCTCTTCAACATCTTTGTCGGTGACGTGGACAGTGGCATGGAGTGCACCCTCAGCAAGTTCGCCGATGACACCAAGCTGTGTGGTGCCGTCGACATGCTGGAAGGGAGGGATGCCATCCAGAGGGACCTCGACAGGCTGGAGAGGTGGGCCTGTGTCAACCTCATGAAGTTCAACCAGGCCAAATGCAAGGTCCTACATCTGGGTCGTGGCAATCCCAGGCACAAATACAGACTGGGTGGTGAATGGATCGAGAGCAGCCCTGAGGAGAAGGACTTGGGAGTACTGGTGGACGAGAAGCTCAATATGAGCCAGCAATGTGCTCTTGCGGCCCAGAAGGCCAACCGCATCCTGGGCGGCATCAAGAGGAGCGTGGCCAGCAGGTCAAGGGAGGTGATTCTCCCCCTCTACTCTGCCCTCGTGAGACCTCACCTGGAGTACTGCGTCCAGTTCTGAAGCCCCCAACATAAGAAGGACATGGACCAGTTGGAGAGGGTCCAGAGGAGGGCCACGAAGATGATAAGAGGGCTGGAGCACCTTTCCTATGAGGACAGGCTGAAAGAGTTGGGGCTGTTCAGCCTGGAGAAGAGGAGGCTCCGGGGTGACCTTATGTAGTGGTTTTAGGCTGATCCAGCAACTAAAACTCACACAGTCTCTCCTTCTCCGGTAAAGTAGAGAGGAGAGAAAAAAAACCAAAGGGACTGAGGGTTGAGACAAGAACAGAGGGAGCACCCACCAACCATGGTCCTGGGCAAAACAGGCAGAGCTTTTCTCAAAGGAAAACAGTTTATTAATGATTACTTAGAAGGGCAAAGGGAAACAAAAACCAATTACTTGAGAGGACAGAAAGAAACAAAACCAGATCTTAAAACCAACACCTTCCCCCCCCCCTTCCTTTTCCTCCCGGCTCTACCTCCTGCCCCCAGCAGCACAGGGGGCAGGGACTGGGGGATGCAGGTCAGTTCATTCCGTGCTGTTACTGCTGCTTCTTTCTTAAAGGAGAAGGAGTCCTTACACCCTTTTCCCCTGCTCCAATGGATCCCCTACCCACGAGGAAAAATCCACAAACTTCTCCAACGTGAGTCCAGCCCACTGGAAACAATCCTTCCCCACAGATTGCTCCGGTGTGGGCTTTACCACAGTCTCGGGTACTTAGGGAGCTGTAGCCACTCACTCCGGCGTGGGTTGTCACGAAGACTCCAGATGCCTCTCTGCCTTGTCGTGCACCCCAACACAACCATCCTCAGGCTCAGGCATCTTCTCCCCACGGGCTGCGAGTGGGTCTCTGCTCCACCGAGGCCGTCCTGGTTGCAGGGGGGCAGCCTGCTATCTCACCATCAGCCGCAGGGGAAACTCGGCTCCGGCACACCTCCTCCCGCTCCATCCTCACTGACCTGCTGTCGATGCAGCTGTTTCTCTCAGATCTCAGTCCTCTCTGGGTGAACTCAGCCCAGTGGGCACCCCGGGAGTGGGGTGCCCCCGAGTTCCCCAGCTGGCTCCGCCGCCGCCATTCTCCGTGGGCGGCGCCGGCCCGACGCAGGCAGCTGCCCGGCCGGGAGCCAGGGAGCGGGGGCAGTGCCCTCCTCCCTTCTCTGCTCGATCCTGGGCGAAGCACCTTTTCCGGTCCCTTTGTCCTGACTTAAATAGGGCAATTCGCAGAGGCGCCCTATTGGCTCAACCCCGAGGGGGATGGCAGTCTGATCTGGTGGCCGGAACCAAACCTAACCCGGTTCCAAAACCGGGGAGGTCGCAGGGAGCAAAACCCCTCTCCTGCCACCAGAACCACCCCCCCTCCATGACACCTTATAGCGGTCTTCCAGTACCTCAAGGGGGCCTACAAGAAGGATGGAGAGAGGCTGTTCAGGAGGTCCTGTTGTGATAGGACAAGGGGTAATGGTTTTAAAATAGAGGGAGGTAGATTCAGATTGGATATTAGGAAAAAATTTTTTACCATGAAAGTGGTAGAACACTGGAACAGGTTGCCCAGAGAGGTGGTGGATGCTCCATCCCTGGAGACGTTCAAGGCCAGGTTGGACGAGGCCCTGAGCAACCTGATCTAGTTGGAGATATCCCTGTTCCTTGCCGGGGGGTTGGACTAGATGACCTTTGAAGGTCCCTTCCAGCCCTAACCATTCTATGATTCTATGATTCTATGATTTTTACAGAAACAACAGAGGTCTGGTAAGAATCCCGTAGCCACTGTTAGCATTACCTAATGTGATACATATGTCATTTGTCTCCAAAGAAGAGTGTAAATACACCAAGGAGTGTGCAAGAAAATATTTTTGTACCATTCATAAATAAAGTTTTTTAAATAGTTTTTATTTCATCTTTATCTCATCCTTTTAAATTTTTATTTTGGTGGGTTTTATAATGTACATAATATATTAATACAGTAGTACATGTATATAATTTATTTATAAATAAACATACATATATTAGGGGGTGTGGTCAAAAATTTTTTACTGTTAGAGGTGCATGGTCAAAGAAATTTGTAGACCAGGGCTCTATGTCATATTAGAGCCACCATGTGCTGGATGTCTGTCTGACCAGCTGCAGAGCATGAGTCTTGGTACAGTTTAAGACATCCTCATATGGCTAATCTCAAATAAGTAACACTACTGAAACAGGTTACCTATTTTTTCCCACTACGGAGAATGAATCTTATGAGTCAAGATGGCAGAGGCAGAACAGGATGGTAACATGGAAACAAACATATTGCTTCCCTCGTATTTGTGTTCATCTTCTACTTGGATTGCACTTACTATTTTAAGAAGTTCTTTGCAGCTTTCCGTGCTTTAAATAGAAGATGGATATACATTGGAATGTCAGTGTTGCAAAACTATGTCTGCTCTGGAAAAATACCTCTGGCGGTGACTCCCAACATTTGTGATGCAAGGTAAGTGAAACAGCCATAGAGTGCTCCATGAGTAATGGATGCATCTTCCAAAAATAGGTTTTTGAATGGGGGAAAAAATATGTATCCTTTTAGTAAATATTCTAAAATATCATTGTCAGTCATTAAAAGAAATGAAAAGAGGAAGTAAGTGTTACAGTATAACACATGCTTTTATTGGCATTCTACAGGAGAAATGCATTCTGTGAGAAAAGACTGAAGAAATTCATTGTGTGTTAAAAAATCAGGTAAGAACATAATTTATTTGTTAAGAATTTATGAAGTTATTTGGAGCAGAAGTAACTCTTTTCACCGTTTGTTTGACTGACAGGAGTGTTTGATTCGTAGTAGTATTTGTTCGGTCTTTACAGTTTGACGAGATTGAGTTTGTTTAGCCTGCAGGAGTGTTCAGAGGGCTTATGAAGGAAGGAGCTTGTTCTCTGTGTCTAGAGTGGGTAAGGCAGGAGCCCCAGGCTCCAGACTGATCCAGACTGACATCAGGAAGATTTTTTCTTTTTTCTAATTTAAAGGTGACACTTGAACAAATTGCCTGAGGAAATTATACTCCCCATCATTCTTCCTAAGGTGTTAGATAAACATTTTGTCAGAAACTACTGATTCTGACATAGGGAAAGGACATAAACAAATAAGACCCCATCCAGCTCTATCTGTTTTGTGAAACTGTGATTGCTATTTCCTATATTGTATTTTGAGTTATACAAGGCTAAATCTAGGTTTTGGTCTACCTTTGCTTTGTCCGTCAGTGAGATTAATTCCTCTTGAAACCCAGAAGAGTAAAACCCCCCAGATGAATATTTGATTTATAAATTCCTCAAAGTCCAATGGATAATAAGTGATGTGCTTTTATTTTTCTATAGTAATTCTATAATTATGTAAAACTGTGTTGAATTGAGTGCTGTAACAAGAGATATTTAATTGAAAATGTCTATATGGAATTCACGCCTGACCATAAACACCAATAAAGGTGTGAAAAACTTCCCTGTTAAAGGCAATAGCTCTTTTCTGTAAACAAGGTTTCAGTGTTAGAACTGCTGATCTAGTTAATTTATTTAGCTAGCTACGTATTCGGCTCTTGCTCAGCTGTGTATTTCTACTTGTGTTTTATGATGCCAAATACTTTACATATATATATATATCCACTTCAGAAAAAAGCTGAAGTTTTCAGAACTGCTTACATAATTTAAAAGCCCAAGTCAGATTTGCCTTCCGAAGTCACTTGGGCTTAATAAAGAAACATTTTACTTAGCCTTTCCAAAGGCCTGCTAGTGTGAAACATGGGCAAGGTGCTTGCAACAGCAGAAGTGAGCAGGATGGGGACAGTGTAACAACAAAAGCCAAAGCTCAGATAGCTGCTCAGTTTATTTTCCTTGTGTTTCATGGGTTTGCTGCAGGGAGAGGGACTGTTCTTCTCCATCTGCCTGCACACACGTTCAATGAGCTGCTGAGAGGGGAAGTGGAACTGAAGGGGTGAGAGTGAGGGAAGGTGGGTGAGATGTGGACACGGGAGGGACAGTGGAGCAGAGGAAGGTGACCTGTACTGGTGTCAAAGCACCGTGGCCAGCTGGTAAACGCAGGGAGAAAATGGACTTTTCTGCAGAAAGCTTTCACTGTCCTAGACAGACATCTGTGACTTTAGGCACTGTGAAGGGGCATCTGCACATTTGTGCAAAGCTGGTGAAGGCATGATTGACCTATTACTCACTTAGTGCAATCAGAGCTTATGAATGCTCAGGTTGGCAATATATGGAGCTTTTCAAGTGTTTCAGGTAAAGCAAATCAATTATAATTAAGTAAAAGAGAAAGGCTATTAGAGAAGTGGTTTTTCTGGTGGATTTTTTTCCTGTGGAATAGTTAGTGTGAAAAAGTCTGGTTTCTATCTTCCCACCACTTTTCCTCAGAGAGCAATTACTTGACAGCTTAGGATAAGGGTCTGCTTCGCCAGCTGGATGCCCACAAGTCTATGGGGCCTGATGGTATCCACCTGAGGGTCCTGAGAGAGCTGGCGGATGTCATTGCCAAACCATTATCTTTGGGCAGTCTTGGCTCACTGGGGAAGTTCCGCTGGACTGGAGGCTGGCGGATGTTACCCCCATTTACAAAAAAGGACGCAAGGAGGATCCGGAGAACTACAGGCCTGTCAGTCTGACCTCGGTGACGGGCAAAGTCATGGAACAGGTTATCTTGAGTGCTATTACTGAGCACATATGGGTTAACCGGGTGATCAGGCCCAGTCAACATGGGTTTATGAAAGGCAGGTCTTGCCAATCAAACCTGATCACCTTCTATGACAGGGTGACCCGCCTGGTTGACGAGGGAAGGGCTGTGGATGTAGTTTTCCTTGACCTCAGTAAAGCCTTTGATACAGTTTCTCATAGTGTTCTGGTGGAGAAACTGATAACTGCTGGCCTGGATAGGCACATCCTCCTTTAGGTTAAAAACTGGCTGGATGGCCGGGCCCAAAGAGTGGTGGTAAATGGGGCTAAATCCGGCTGGAGGCCGGTCACCAGTGGGGTTCCCCAGGGCTCAGTGCTGGGCCGGTTCTGTTTAACATCTTTATCAATGACCTGGATGAGGGGATTGAATGTACCCTCAGTAAATTTGCGGACGACACCAAGCTGGGAGGCTGTGTCGATCTGCTCGAGGGTAGGGAGGCCCTTCAGAGGGATTTGAACAGACTGGATCGTTGGGCTGAGGCCAATGGCATGAGCTTTAATAAGGCCAAGTGCAGAGTCCTTCACTTGGGGTATAAAAACCCCAAGCATCGCTATAGGCTCGGGGAAGAGTGGCTGGAGAGCTGCCTGGCGGAGAAGGACCTGGGGGTCTTGGTTGACTACCGGCTTGATATGAGCCAGCAGTGTGCCCAGGTGGCCAAAAAGGCCAATGGGATACTGGCGTGTATCAAGAATAACGTGACCAGCAGGAACAGGGAAGTGATCCTGCCCCTGTACTTGGCACTGGTGAGGCTGGACCTGGAATATTGTGTCCAGTTTTGGGCCCCTCGCTTTAAGAGAGATATTGAGCTCCTGGAGCGAGTCCAAAGAAGGGCGACTAAACTGGTCAAGGGGCTGGAAAATAAAACTTATGGGGAGTGGCTGAGGGAGTTGGGGCTGTTTAGCCTGGAGAAGAGGAGGCTGAGGGGAGACCTGATTACAGCCTACAAATACTTGAGAAGGGATGGTGGGGAAGTGGGGGAAGGGCTCTTTACATTAGTGATGGGTGATAGGACAAGAGGAAATGGGTATAAGCTTAGTCAGGGGAGGTTCAGGTTGGATGTTAGAAAGAATTTCTTCTCTGAAAGGGTTGTCAGCCACTGGAATAGGCTGCCCAGGGGATTGAGTCCCCATCATCCCTGGATGTGTTTAAGAAAAGGGTGGATGAACTGCTTAGGGACATGGTTTAATGGGGGATTAGGGACAGTTGGACTGGATGATCTCTAAGGTCTTTTCCAACCTAGAAATTCTATGATTCTATGATAAACCCTAGGGAGCCACTGGAAAAGTACAGTGGTTTTCACCAGTTTCTATCTGACATTTTTGAGAAGGAGGACATGTTATGTAAGGAAATTGATATCTTCTGTACAAAGTCCCATTAAAGGATTAAAGAAGAGCCTGAAGTCTTATAGCTTTTCCTCTCCAGGCTCCGTACCTCAGTAAGATCCTTGAGAGCTTGCTGCACCAAATAAACATGAAACTTTCAGAAACATCAGCCTCCTGAAACAGGGGCAGCACCCAAGATGTGTTTCATCTGAGGAAACATCATTTCTTGGAATCTTTAGTTTGTGAGAAATTAAAAAAAAAAAAAAAGAAGAAGAAAAGAAGTCTGTGTGCATGTGTGTGTATGGTTTTGTTCTGACTCAGACCAAACTCAAATCTCAAAAGTGCCCTAACTTCCCAGAAACCTCAGAACTCTTTCTGGTCATCTCTGGGAGGAGACTGGCTCTGCCGCTCACCGTTTTGTTCCTTAGAAGAAAAAAGTTGATTTCTGTGCAAGTCTTTTTCAGGAAGCACATTGTTCTCTTGTGGCTGAACTTTTCAGAACAGAAGTTAAAAAAAAAAAAAGACTTTCACAGTAAAGAAGAGAGAGCAGTCTGGAAATGGTTTTTTTTTTGCCTTGTGTCGTGTTTATGAGGTTAAAGTTCAGCATAAAATCAGCATGAAGCCACAGCATTACGATGAAAAGACTTATGGCACCTGGTCTGAGTCAGAGCAAAAAAGTTCCTTTCTTCAGAGGTGTTTCAGGTGCTTTATTACTATCACAAGAACAGTAATATTGGAATGAGCTTTCAGTTACAACCCTCCATTTGAGAGTCAGAAACTTATTGTTTCAGTCATACATCAAAGCCATGGCATTAAACGTGTTTTTCCTGCCCTGTCTCGGCAGCAATTCCCTGGAAATGAATAACAGGGGTTTTCAGCAGGTACCACTACCTCAGCCTTGGGAATCGAAAACTGACTCAGCAGTGTCTCTCTTGCTATGACCCCACTCAACCTGGGGCAGCTTTCCATCTAGCTGAGATGTCCTCAAGTCTCAAGCACCCTCATCCAAGGACCTCCTCTGATGTGAAGCCAAGCCATCTGTGCTGAGCCCTAGGTCTGGGAGCGTGTCCTGGGAGCTCTAAGGCAGGTGCAGGTGTTTTGCTTTCAACATCTGGAAACTCTGTCACTCCTTAGCTGTGCAGTTTAGGATCCTACTTTGAAATGGCCATATTCGTGTTATCACAATGCCTTGCATGAGGACCGATTCCTTGTAGCATTTGCAAACAGGACTGGCTCACTTTGAAGTTGTTCATTGGACAGTAATGAACTTTAATAACTGTACTGTGGGACATTGCTTCTTGGGCTTTAAGATTTTTCTTAGTATTTTTTAAAGCTTTTTGAATTATACTTCAAGGCTATCTGAGTGAAGCTATCAGGACTTAGCAATTTTTTCCCAACTCTCTTCCTCTCACTTACATCAAAGCACAAAACACCCCAAAGAGCCCTCCAGAAGTGGAATGTATGGAGAATCCCTTCTCTTCTTCTGCCTACACTGAGTTATTTGTCTCCTGTCTTCAAAAGTGCCAGATTTTCCTGCTGCTTGTGGCTCCTCAGTCCTGCGGATGAGCTCTATCCAGAAGGGGAAGTGAGGCACAGTAGAGACCTTGGCAGGAATGAGTCAAATGGAAAAGGGACAAAAGGAAGTCAAATGTGTGGCATAAATGAGTAAACTGTCCTTCTTAGGGAGTTCAGGAAGGAGATGGAAGGCCAAGGGATGAAGATAACCTTCTTTTCAGTTTCTTGCCATCTAAAAAAGATTGTTAAGATGGGGGGTGGGAAGGGCATGCTAGTAAAAGTAATTATGAGGACAAGTGAAGGAAAGAAAATGACTGGATATGAGAGCTCACCTCCCACTCTAGGACAGCAGATAGACAAATTTCCATCCCAAGCTGTGTGCTGTAAGTCTTGATATCTGCTGACCAAAACCAAAACTTTTTCATTATTATAACATCAGTTTTCCTGCTCATTGCTGATAAGCACAATCTTTTCAACACTGAAACATCAACTGAAATTTTTATCTCAGGATTGAATACATGCTCTTCAACACTGAAGGAAAGAGAAGTCAATGGAGATAATATCAAAAAATGTATGAACTATATCAATGTTTTCTTTTTTGTTCTTTCCTTCTTGTTTACTTTACCACATTTCTTGAAAAATAGAATACAGCTCCAAAGAGCAGAGTAGCAACACATTTGCAAGAATTACCTCCTAGGGTTGATTACTACAACAAAGAGAGAGTGCTTATATGTGAAATAACTCAGATTTCTACAGAGTTTGGAAGAGCGCAAGGTCGTTGTTGGAGGTTCCACTGTAAAACAGGGATGGTAACTCTTGTGCTTGCATGGCACCACCTGGTGGGACCAGCCACACATCACTACAGCTTCCAAATCCTACACGCGTGATGACAATTGCCGGATAAGTGTTTTGTATTTTGTCTACAGCTGGACTTGCGCTCAAGCCCAGATGCACCCACACCCCAACCCGTGGTCAGGCATAGGCATCTCCAGGTCCCCAGACCTTTATCACAGTCTCCCTCCCTTCTCTGGGTTTCAGAAGGACGGGGCACGAGTGAGGTCAAGTGTACTCCAGACTCATCCCATTGCAAAAGATTGAGTCTGGTTATCCATAAATAGTGAGCCAGAACTGTGGCTAGGTTAATGTGCAGGTACAAAAGAAATGAGATTGAGGAGCTGGGAATGCATAAACCCAGCTCCTGCTTCAACGAGCGGTATAAACAAAACCTGGTTTTATAGCATGCATAGTTGGCATTAGTATTACATCCATACAAGCAAGTAAAGCTGAGGTAGCCTAGCAATAGCCACCCTCCGACTGAGGCAGATGCACAAAGGAAAAGGGGGAATATGATTTGTGCAAAGGGAGAGTGATTTTCATGATGTTATCTCCTAATTTCCACAAATTCAACATTCCAAACTACTTTTTAAAATGTCATTTTACATTTAATGAATACTCGCCTTGCTTTTGTCTTTTCCTGTTGATCTGGAAACATTTAGCTAGTGGCCTATATCTCCATGCTGCAGCTGCAACAACGTCCTTCAGAGAAGTGTTCACCTGCATCGTGCACCAGCAGCGTGACTCCTCCTGTGTCAGTGCAACTGCCTAGGATTCTTCCACCTAGTCATATTCAAAAAGACTGGTGATGCTGGATTTCTCTCTTTTTCCTGAAGGGAATTTTTTATGAATAAATGGAACTGGTTTAGGTTCAACTCCAGATTACCTCGGATCCTTTTTTAATTATGTTAATTGGTTCCTTTTAATGATGATTTGATTAATGATTGATGATTAATGATGATTTTTAATGATGATTTGATTTAATGATTTTCTTCCCCTCTTTTTGCTCTTGAGAGAAAGTTTTTCCTCCCCGTAGTTGCAGAAAGAGGCTTGAAGACATGAATTACAGTGAATGACAACCCATAAAGCAAGTATTTAAGAAATCATCTGACTTTTAAAACAATTTCTTAGTATTTCTCACATTTAGGATTTCTAGATGCATTAGACTGCCAGTAGGACATCCAAGTAAAAGTGCTAAGGAATAAAAATACAGTCTTAATTTCTGGTCCTGTGTTCTAATTACGACACATTTAATTTGAAAGACCTGTATGCATAGCTAGCAATACCCTAGACTTAATCTACTAGAGCATCAGTTGCACCAACTGGTACTAACTAGGACTCCTGTTTTCAATTGTTCTAACCTGTACACCCACAAAAATGAAATAGTTATATCTTTTTATGAGAAATGGACGAGGAAAAAAAAATAAAATCACTTTTATACTCATGTGTTATCAGGTTTCATCTGAGCTTCACTCTAAAATAATTTAGTTTCATATCCTGAGTATACCAAGGCCAGTTTTGGGAAGCTACATGCTGAATATATGCTCAGCAATGGCAGAAATTAGTTTAACTCAGTAAAATATCCATGAGTTAAGACTTGCCTTTCTGGATTAAGTCACAAAGGATGGGATTCAGTTTGTGTAAATTAAACAGTCTAAAATGTAGGTTTCTGGGTTAATCTTGTCAACTGGGGAGACACAGGCACTTCTAGAAAGAGATTTAATTTTATTCCAGGACAGCTATTTCAGAGAGACAGGACAGACCATCCTCCGGGTCATGCCTCTCTCTTCAAGGACAGAAATCTAGCCAATGAGAGTCGGCAGCTTTTACACAGCTAATGTGATTCTTATCCACAAAACTGTCGCAGCGTCAGTTGATTAGCACTTGAGCTTTAAACTCACACTTATCTGGCCTGGCAGGGTAGAGGAATATGAAAAGAAAACGGTATTTTAGCTAACAGGACAAGCTGCAAGCTATAGATGAGCCTAATAGAAATTGTTTATTGCCGATCTGACCCTTTTGTACAACTGGCCAAGTCTGGGTCAAGTAAAGTAACCGTGGTAGTGAAGAGGAGACTGAGGGAAGCGTTTGGGTCACAATTGCTCCTGCACATCTGCGGTTCAGTGCTGTCCAGCCCTATGTCTGGACTTTGGCCAAGAAGTGGCAGGCACCTGCTGGTGGTCAAAGCTGCCTAGATTTTGGTGCATCTGACGGTCAAAGCAGAGGCCAGACAGGTCCTTGAAGACCTCCCATGCTCCTCAAGTCACAGTCTCAGCTGCCCGGGGAGCAGCACGCTTCAGTTTCGCATTGGTTCAGTGGGGCAGAACATGTCCTGCAGCGGTTTGAAAATGTATTTCCCGGGACAGAGCCCCACATTGCATCCAGCCAGAGCCTGCTGAAGGGAAAGAAGCTGGGGACAGCAGGGATAAGGAGCAAAAACTTTGAAATCAGCAGATTCGATTTTCCTGAAGCTGGCCTGCTGTAAATTAAAGCACCAGAGGAGCGTTGCAGGAACTTGGAATAGGGGCTGGGTTAGCTGTCCCTCCTGCTGCTTCTCTTCCCTTCCCTGGGACAGCAATTGTTTGCTCCCTCCTTGTTCTGGCAGGAGCAGGAGGATGTTTACGGTGCCAGCAGTTGCTGCAAGGGAAGGGATAGCACAGCTCATCTCGAAAACTGGGAGCTGGGGGGTTTTGCAGTGAAGAAGGATCTCTCTGTGTGTGACAGCCAGAGTTTCACGCTCATGAAAGTGCATAGAATCATAGAATGGTTAGGGTTGGAAGGGATCTCAAAGATCATCTAGTTCCAACCCCCCTGCCATGGGCAGGGAAACCCTCCACCACACCAGTTTGCCCAAAGCCTCATCCAACCTGGCCTTGAACACTTCCAGGGACGGGGAATCTACAACTTCTCTGGGCAACCTGTTCCACTGCCTCACCACCCTCAGAGTAAAAAATTTCTTCCTTATATCTAATCTAAATCTGCCCTCTTTCAGTTTAAAGCCATTGTCCCTTGTCCTATCACTACATGCCCTTGTAAAAAGTCCCTCTCCAGCTTTCCTGTAGGCCCCCTTTAAGTATTGGAAAGCTGCTATAAGATCACCTCAGAGCCTTCTCTTCTCCAGGCTGAACAGCCCCAACTCTTTCAGCCTGTCTTCATAGCAGAGGTGTTCCAGCCCTCGGGTCATCTTCGTGGCCCTCCTCTGGACCTGCTCCAGCAGCTCCATGTCCTTCTTGTGTCCTTCATGTCCTTCATGTCCTATATGCCTTCATATAGGGAGGAAAGTGATGTCAATCGAGGCTTCTGCATGTGTGATGAAGGAAATTGGCCTACCGAACAATTACATTTAAATGCACTCAAGGTAGCTCAATGAGCTGCAATTACTGACGTACTAACCTTGATTTTTATCCTGTTTGCTCAAATTCTTTCTCCTTTATAAGTGTTGGAATTCCCTACTGCTTCCTCATTAGGGAATGCAAACTATCTGTGTCATAAAACTGCTGATTTAGAAAACACATTTCATTTTTCCTCATTGTTACAAAAAACAATAGATGGAGCTGAAACCAACAGGAAGTATCCCTTATCATTCCCAGCCACAGGCCTGTTAAAGACTCAGCCTCTCATATTTACAGCTACATTTCTAGAATCAGAAATTACAAAAAAATCACTGCATATTAATAAAAGCTGTGGTTGCCCCTCATCTAGGTGTATGGGAGTCGACAAGGGCTGTGAATAATATCCCCCATATTTGAGTGGACCAGGAGGAATCTCCAGGATAGGAAATCTAGTACAAATTAGTTTATGCTGTGGGAACTGGGGAAGTACAAAATATTTTGATGTTCCAGAGGCTTACATGTGCTCAGACACTTGAAAATCTAACTGCCATCTAGCTGCCACCGTAACTTCAGAATCAAAATCCTTAAATTTGCCACCAAGGCCTTAAAGTTAAGGTTATAGATTCTGAACATTAGATGGGGAAAAATAAATGAAACTGAGAGAAAAGTTTGCTTCAAGTCCTAGTGGGAGCCTTTTTTTTTCACAAAGCCATAGTGTCAGACTACATAGTGTTCAAGGCCAGGGGCTGGATGAGGCTTGGAGCAACCTGATCTAGGGGAAGGTGTCTCTGCCATGGCAGGGAGGTTGGAACTAGATGACTTTTGAAGTCCCTTCTGGTCCAAACCATTCTATGATGAAATTTTTATTTTTATTTTAATTTTCACTTTTCTCATTTGGCTCCTAGCTGCTTCTTAGAAGTCTGTTCAGTGCTGAACTGGTCAGTGAGGACCAAGGAAAATGCTGGTTTAGGTGCTTTTGGACTGAACTTCAGTCAGCCAGATAGGCTTATGGTTTCCCTGCCACTGGATCCAGCTTCCCTAAAGGAGTCCAGGTCATGTAGGAGAAGAAGCGGTTCATAGTGGTCCAGCAGGTTGGCTCCCTCAACTGAGACAGCTGTCAGTGCTTCCAGTGTCCCTATTAGAGCTACAAAAATATGCTAGGGCCTTCCTCCAAATGCCCTCAGATTTATTTGTTCGTTCATGGGTGTATTTTATGGCAGCTACTGTAAATGGTCCCACATCTGCTGATGGTTAAGGAGCTGCAAGCCCTATTTAGTGACCTGGTGCCTTGCCTTCAGCAGAGGGGCAAGGGGGTTCAAGCTGGTACTGGGCTGCTGCCATCTGGTCTGTAATATTTGCATGTGAAAGCATACAGCCCGCGGGAGGTTTTCGATGCCTGTCAGATAATTGAGGACACCTGCTTTTGTTGCTTCAGGAGCTTCGTGTTTTGGCAGAAGTCACCAGGAGGCACTGTTACCTGTCTCCTCTCACGCTGACCAGAAACTCGCTTCACTCACTAACTTTGCAACAGCAGGAGCCATGGCATGTGCAGACTTAGATTTTCTGAGATGGTGGGTCGGTCCTTTTGGAAGGAGGGAGAAAAAGGGAAACCCCACATAGTACACAGGGAGGAAACGCAGGGAGGACAGATGGTTCATTGTGTTCACACAGGGAAGGTGCATTTCAGCTTCCAAATTCCTCCCACCCCTCCTCTCCGGTTGCTGTTGTGGCAGGCTGTGGGGTGGGGAGCAGCACGCAGTGGATCCCCCGACTTTCATGGGGGTGATGGGAATCAGTGAGGCTGAGCTGCTCGCTAAAATCGAGGTTGTCTTTAGGCTGGTTGCCTACCTCTAGCATAAAGCAAGGTAGGTGCTCCAAAGGTATTCCTAGCAGCGGTGTTGGCAAGTCCTTCCCCACCAGCACACTAAATAGCAAGACCCCAGTACAGGCTGGTGCTGGGGCTGCATGTTTCCTACCACTGCCGCTCCATTTTGCAAGCTGAATAGCCACAAATTCTCTGGTCAAAGGTGGGAGAGAGGGGAAAAGGCACCTTGCAGTGCTGCCCTCAGCACTGGTGCCTGGTGATGCAAACCAGGGTTGATGAAGTACATCCCTTCCTGTGTAAACAACCAGGTTTTTACCCCTATTTGGGACAATATGCCTTATCCAAATAAAACATGGGTATAAATTCCACTAAATTTAGGCTATATAACATGTAGAGCACCTTCTAACCAGAATCCTATTAACAGGAACTGGACTGAATCTGGGGTGACAAAAGAAGATGGAACTCGAAGAAGAGAGAGGAGTAATAATTGAGTTGGAGTAAAAACATACATTAGTGGAAACATTTCTTTGGTGGAACAGCTGTTCAGAGTACCTAAGAGAACACCGTTTCCTGACACATCATATACAAACGTCTAAATTGCTATTACAAGTGGAAGACATACTAAACATTGCAAAAATAACTTTAAAAAATTGATTTATGGATAAAAATGCATAGTATTTACTGAGATGAAAATAAAGAAGTGAAAAGGTTTCTGACATGTAAGTGAATTTGCTGCTTCAATATATAAAATATATAATTTTTTTTTAAATAAAATGGGTTTATTCTTTACCCATTCAGCCTTCTTCCTTAAAAAATGTCTTCTGTTCTTATCTAGAAGAGTAACTTCAGAAGAGCTCTACCGAATCCACCCTACCACTGTGGTAGCATTAGCTAGGAAAGCAGGGGAGATGTCCAAGAGTGAACGCTGCATGCTGCCCCTCCAGCGCTCTGCTTGCTCACTCCCTGGTCAGCCCAGGCTGCTGGCAGGTTCCCTGGAACTGCTGGATGCCTTGGGCTCCCTCTGTGAAATTCCTCTGCATAACCTGACCAGCAGTGCTTCGCTGTATCGCAGGAGCCTCCCTTTTCGCCTTGTCTGCTGTCTCCAGGAAACAGCCAGCCCTTTGGCCCCGCTCTCTGTCACCCTACAGCTGTCACCTTCTGTGGGATAAAGCGATGCTCTGGTTCAGTCCACAGCTTCAGGTGCTGCCCAGGAACTGGTCACCTGCTGTTACAAATGCTGGAGACTTTCAGGATTGCCCCTCTGGTGTGCATCTGCTTCAAGTCTTTGCTTCCACTTAGGAAGATACATCGCACTTTTCAGCACAGGAATGGCAGACAGCCACTCACTTTGATGTGTTTGTTGCCCTGAACAAGCTTTCCTTATGAAATGCTGCCTACCTCAGAGACACTGCTTTGGTTCACAGGTCTTTCTGTGCTTTCTCTCCCCTCATTAGCAATGGCATTGCAATTATTCGAAAACTTCTTACTTCCCCTCGTACACAATTTGGGGAAACCAAAAAGCACACTAGTGCTTTCAAGTTTATTTTGTGTAAGATTTTTATGATGTGCTATAAGCTTGATAACAGTGATAACAGTAATCCTGTTAGCCTATATTGCCAAATTGAAGAGATTTTTGGGGGTTATATAAGCTTTCACTGGCATTAGACAGTCTCCGCTTTGATCCCGTTGTTTGTTATTGTGCTGCAAAGAGTTTCAACAAAAGGCACAAAGGAAGATCTGCAGATGCATTCCTGAGACATGCAATGGAAATGAAGATATGCCAAGAACTTCCTGAGAGAAGAATTGCAGAACTGAAAATACATTTAATCTGGAATAGATACACATTACAGTTTTATTTGAGACCTGAAAAGGCCGCTATTGTAGAGCTCAGATTGCAAAAACCACACAAGAATGTACACTGCTTTCTGCCAGAACGTGATTGCAACTTCTTTGGGAGACAATTATTGGCATTAAATACAGCTCAGTGTGAATGGTAAGAAAGGAACTGATCTTCCTTGGCATCAGAATACTCCCACATACAACTGTCTCTGAATTAGAAATGCAATGTATACATTAGTGCAGGGGCCCTGCACCCTGCTGGACTACATTTCTCGGGCTTGAAAAAAATTCTTCTAAAGCTTCTTTCCCGTTCACATTGTTAAAGGAAATGACTGAAGACAATACAATAAACAGTCATGCAGCAAAGAAATATCTGGACTGAGAGCAAAATTCATTGTTACCTTGGTCAAGGGTAAGTACAGATGAGCTGACAGAGCCTGCAGTTAAAAACTGAAGGGCAAGAAGACCCACAGATTAGCTTTAATCTACGTAAATTTGGTTTCCTCTTTGCAATCAGTGTTTGCATTGTTGATACATTCCATGTTAAGACATCATATGTGCTTTTTCTAACGGTGTCGGTGCCTTTATCAGCCATTTATGGTCGTGGCCCGTCATGTTAAGTAGCCTCTGATAGCTGAGGTGCATGGCAAAGCACAGCACAACGGGAAGTCAGCTAGGCCCTTGGCATCTCTGCTCCCTCCGGGCACCGGCCTTTCGGCCTCACCCGCGGCCCAGAGCTCGGCCCGGGGTCCGTGCGCTCTGCCAAGGCCCCCGCAGCGGCTCCGCCGGCCTCGGCTGCGCCCCGTGGGCGCCGCGTCCTGCCGCAGCTGGAGCAGCGCCAGCGGCTGAGCCAGCAGGTTTGCACGCAAAGCCGCTGCTCCTCTGGAAAGCTGCAGCTGAGAGGACACCTGCCACGGCAGGCGGCCCGGGACGGCTCTCCTCCCCCAGCTGCCCAGGCACTCCTATAAAGGCTTCCCGAGACATCCTGCTTCCTTCCTTCCGTCTCTCCCCTCCCCGTAGTGTTCGCTGCGGGTCCAGAGGTGCTGCACCCCTTGTGCATCCTCTTAGCTGGCTCCCTGCACCCCACGAGCATCCCAAGAGCTGTGCACAAGCCGGGTTCTTCCCTGAGCCGCCCCGAAGTACCTTCCCTGCCCTGAGTGGGAGCTTTGTGCACGCACAGCTTTGCAAGCAAAAGCAATGAAGAGGTAAGGAGCAAAGCTGTAGCCCCACGAGGATGACAGTAAGCATGGAATCACTCCAGGTGATTTTGCAACGGTTTTACTCCCACCTCAGCAGAACTGAGAACACATTTTGACCCTCGCTTTTTTTATCTGATGATCCGCAGGAATAATTACAAGATTGAAAGCACTGACTGATGCTTGTATCGTAGGAGTAGGATCCAGATTTCTGATTTGAGCTGCAACAGAGAGCCCCTCTTCTCTCTACTTCTTTCTCTCTTGCATGCCATTTCCTTTCTGCAAGAAATAACATTAAATCTATTTGTATCTTGCTGAAAGGATTTCTTAGCAAATGTACGGCTGGAAAAATCAAAAGCTTTTCTAGATGTGACTGCCAAACAATTAATAATTAATAAGCAGTAAGATCATCTGTTTGGTTTATTTTCTCTTTTCTTTTTCTTAAAAAGAAGGGGGAAAAACAGATTTCTGTTGAGACACGGATGACACCTTTAAGCAACGGTGCATGATAAATTAAGAAACTGGGTGGAGTGCTTCCTTCCTGTAATCCGTTTGTAATGTGAGAAGTTAGAGATAAATAGGACGTCTTACATAACTTCTGAAAAACAACCTTTTTATAGTGAAAAACAAAAAGAAAGAGGCTCTCCCACCTGCCAGGTGGACCTAATCCTGAGTCCTCATGAAGGTCTGGATGATGGTCTCCCTGCCTTGGCAGGTAAAATCATTGATGCTGGCCAGTTGATAACTCTTTCACCTTTTATCTTCCCTTCTTGTTCAGTAGGCAAGCTTGTACCTTGCACATTAATCATGCCTAGTATTGGGGCTAGAAGTAAATGTGTCTTCACTTCAAGCGATTTTTGGTAGCCATCAAGACTTGACAGCATTTGCTTTCTCACACATGGACAAATATATTTTCCCAGCAGCTGTGTGATGCAAGAAGGGAACAGAGGGATAAAAAAAAAAAACCCAAAACAAAACTTGTAGGGATCCCTGTGTGAGACAGACACAGCCTCATTATTCAGCACTCACTGCTCCAGAGCTGGTGGCTGCTCCAAAACATCTACTTGGCATATTCCAATTTGTCATGTCCTCCATCTGGGCAACAAAACAAACAAAAACACTTTCCAAATAGGTGCAAACAAAAACTAAAACACTTTAATTGTTAAAAAAAAAAAAAAACAAGCTAAAAACCCCTAAAGTATTAAAAAGCTATTATTTTTAACCACAGAAAAATACTTTGCTTCCTTAAGATGACTATATTGACTTTTGCAGGATCTGGCCATTTTCCTGCCTGTTTTGTCCAAGAGTTAGAGAGCACAGTTACAAGAAGCTAGAAAGCTGAGTGGCCTGAAGAAAGGCTTTCCTACTTGCTCATCCTTCATTTAGGATTTGACTAGATGATCTTTAAAGGTCCCTTCCAACCTAAACCATTCTGTGATATATCCATGAGCTTGGTTAATCAGGGAACGGGCAGACATTGGTTTCCTGCCGGTCTGCCCACCAGAGTCTGGGTTGGCTGAGGTCTGACAGACAACAAGCATTGTTTGCGGCTAAGGTAACCAAACAATCTCAACAACCACTAACAGATGTTTCGCTGGAACCTATATAGTAGCACAGTTTTTGACCAAAGCCTTGCCCCTACTGACTTCAGTTGGTCGGTCTCCAGGTGTTTCAAGGCATGCTTCCAGAAATTGAGACCCAAGAATATGTCCACTTTGGGAAAACTTTGTTTGAAGGGGTCTTACTAGCATCTCCTAGGAACTGTGGGGCAGAGGACCAAGACAGGGTTCAGTTCTGGGGCTACACTCAATTGCTTCAACCGTAAGAGTGTAGAGGGACCACCAGACCACTGCCTTCTGCAGACCATAGAGATTTGTCTCTTGAGCTGACCCACTCTTTGGGAGGGCTTCAGATAAATGGGTGTGTGGCTATGTCAGCAGAGAGCATCATGTCTGCCTAATCTTGGGGACCTAGCTCAAGCAGGTACCTGTAGAATGGCAACAAGTGAGTGCATTTTCCTCCAACCCAAGTCACCTGAGCTTCTGATCACTCTGCTTGTCTCTGTCTAGGAGAAAGTTCCCTCTGCAAAATGAAGTAACATGATGGACTGAGGTCTGGATCCTGCATTCTCCCAAACTTTCTCCCACAGAAATAACACTTCAGGTGCTCAGTCCTGAGTCCAGTCCTTAGACTGGAATTTAAAGATATCTTTAACAAAGATAAATGACAAACAGAATTGAACTTTACATGATTGGTGGAAAAATGCCTCCAATAATTAAATAAATTAAATAAAGGAAGAAAACCTGATCCCTGCTTTATTTCTTTTTTGCCTATTTAATGGCCCCTTTACATTGCCAGGGAAAATTAAGGGAGACCCATTTATGTGGAGATCATGCCCTGAAATAGAAATAATAGCAAGGGGAACCCACTTTTAAAGTTTGACTGAGTATTAGGATTATCAAACTGAAATCTGCCTACTAGAGGTTAGTCAGACCAGCAATCAGTCAGCAAACACACAGTTTTCTAAACAATTTCAAAAGCAGTTATTAGTTTTCTCAAAGCTGAGTCAATTCAAGCTAAGGCTCTATCCACTTGGTGCTGTGCAGGTGGTTTTATTGAGAGGGAGCTTGTGTGCTGCTGCACGTCACTGCAGTCTGCAACGAAGGCAGCGATCAAAACTGCAGTGACGGGGTGGTCAAAACCTTAAAACCCCTGGCACACTGAGGATCAGGGATAAAAATGTCAAGAATTTTCACTGAATCAAGAAATATGTATCTTATTTTTTGCTAATGAAAGTTTTATTTTCAGCCCAAATACATCTTTTAATTTAGGAGTTTTTTTAAAAAAGCCAATGCTAGATTCACAGGGACACTGTGAGGTGGCAGCCTCAGACTTGGAAGTAGGCATTAGTTCCAGCTGCAGAAAACTGAGGCACCTCTTGGTTCTTGATCCAAGTATCACTTCCCTCCCAGGAACAGTCACCAGACTGCAGATTCGTTCTGCACAGATAATAGTTCAATATTTTATACAACGGAACAGGAAAGACAAATTCTGCATCTGGACTTATGCTTTGATGCGTGCCACCGTGCATCTGATGAGTCTGGTTATTCCTGCTCTGCCTACTCCTACCTAAGGGCTCTTTCCCCTTTGCCTGCTCCCCTGCTTCTACCCCCTCCTTGCACATCGTAGAGTACTCACTCCCTTCTTGCCATCTGTCATCACTCTCCCTCTCTTTTTTCCCAGACTTTTTCGCATCCCTTGCTTCCAATAAGATCTCATTCACCTGTTCCCACTTTACCTCCACACAGCACAGGAACTCTTGCTCAGACTGCAAGAAAAATGCATGCTAGGAGTCTCATTTGGAGAATGCCTCCAGTTTTCCAGTTTTGCACGGAAACCAAGCGACACGTATGAGTGTGTTTGGAGGGGGAGGAGATGTCGAGAATCTCAAAGTCTTGAGGCAGTTCAGTTCTGGGGCTTAGCCAGGACATTCACCTCCATGTAAAAAGCAGGAAGTTTCCCTGGATGTAATAGAATAGATCTAGTTGGAGAGATCCTGAACCCAAACTACTCTGAGTCCAGTGGCTGAAAAGCTCCTCCAGGAAATGGAAGGCCTGTCTCAAGCAAAGCAAAGACCTATGTCATGTGCTACTATTTTTGCCACCAAATTAGGCAGCACTCATTTCCTATGACAGAAGTTTCCTATGCTGAAATCAAAACATGTCAGTTTGAAAACACTGAAATGAATCTTTTTGACTTGGAGGTTTTTCCCTTCGTTTTCTCTTGGGCAGAATTACATGAACCTTCAGTTGTGGGGATGAATAACCATCAGTTGAAATGTTTTGACTCTATGAAGGCTATGCCATTGGACAAGGAAGCAGGTCACACTTCTTTGTGCAAGGGAAAACTGTTAGGAAGTTTTTCTCCCTCACCATACCACCCCTTCATGGGCCTAGGACATCTGGGATACTGAATGTAACTTTAGAAGTAATTGACCAAGATTGCCTCCTTATTGCCTGGAGAGTTAAGATGAGTATTTTCGTTCTGAAAGGCTCCACAGGTGGTGTCATGGTAGCACTGAAGTGGACGATCAGTCATAGCTGAGATCTGGGGTTCCATCAGATGTGTAATGGCATCATAACACAACCAGCTCAATAGCATGGGCGAAAACAAGTTTTGCCACCTGGACGACGAGGGCCGAGGTAATGCATTCTGTCATTGTCACTGTTGGCATCACAACTCAGTTCTGAACTCTGGAGGTGAGTGGGTGTTAAGGAGCTTGGAGATATCAGGTTGGCTGTGATGTGGGGGTCTCTTCTTTCTCTTCACTGTTTGCCTGTCTTCCATCCATCTGCAAAGCTCACCTTGCTGTGGGACACTTCATGTCATGGTGATCTTGCTTGTCTAGAATGGACCAAGTGCCTGAGCCTTGGAGACTTGCCCAGGACCTCCTGGTGCTGGATGACAGGGAAGCAGGAGTCTCCCAGAATACTATTCTCCTTTCCTTCTCTTCTACTGTGATACAGGATGAACATCACTGGACCCTTCCACAATTCTGGGACTCATTCTCTCACCCTCCCTCGTCTCTTTTTGCCTTCCCTCACTACTCCAGCACTCCTAGCTCCTCCTTTTTTCTGTAGAGATTTACCATTCTGTCTCCTCACTCCTAAAGCACAGAACTTCCTTCAGGTTGCCCACCCTCCACCACTCTGTTCATATTCCCATATTCCTGTGTGTATGGACCTCTCCACCACCACCTGTGCAAGCTCTCTTTGCCTCCCAGTACATGTTGAGCTGAGATGAACAACCCTTTAGGAAGAGTGCAACGACAGTTTCCTTCTCTTGCTTATTTTCACATCACAGTCAACTTCATGCCATGTTCTCCAATGGCCAAGCCTTCCTATGCCAGTCAGTCTCACCTCTGTGCCTGGCAAGATCATGGAGCAGATCCTCCTGGCGACTATGCTAAGGCACATAGAAAACAAGGAGGTGATTGATTGGTGACAGCCAACATGGCTTCACTAAGGGCAAATCCTGCCTGACTAATTTGGTGGCCTTCTATGATGAGGTTACAGCATTGATGGATAGGGGAAGAGCAACTGACATTGTCTACCTGGACTTATCCAAAGCATTTGATACTGTCCCACACAACATCCTTATCTCTAAACTAGAAAGACGTGGTTTTGATGGATGGACCACTCAGTGGATAAGGAATTGGCTGGATGGTTGCTCTCAAAGAGTTGTGGTCAACGGTTCAATGTCCACGTAGAGGCCAGTGACGAATAGTGTTCCTCAGGGGTCGGTACTGGGACCAGTGCTATTTAACATCTTTGTTGGAGACATGGACAGTGGGATTGAGTGCACCTTCAGCAAGTATGCAGATGACACCAAGTTGTGTGGTGTTGTGGACACACTGGAGAGAAGGGATGCCATCCAGAGGGACCTTGACAGGCTGGAGAGATGGGCCTGTGAGAACCTAATGAAGTTCAACAAGGCCAAGTGCAAGGTCCTGCACGTGGGTTGGGGCAATCCCAAGCACAAATACAGGCTGGGCGGAGAATGGATTGAGAGCAGCCCTGAGGAAAAGGACTTGGGAGTGCTGGTGGACGAGAAGCTCAACATGAGCCGGCAATGTGCGCTGGCAGCCCAGAAAGCCAACCGTATCCTGGGCTGCATCCAAAGGCGTGTGGCCAGCAGGTCGAAGGAAGTGATTCTGCCCCTCTACTCTGCTCTCGTGAGACCCCACCTAGAATACTGTGTTCAGCTCTGGAGTCCCCAACACAAGAAGGACATGGAGCTACTGGAACGAGTCCAGAGGAGGGCCACGAAGATGATCAGAGGGCTGGAGCACCTCTGCTATGAAGACAGGCTGAGAGAGTTGGGGCTGTTCAGCCTGGAGAAGAGAAGGCTCCAGGGTGATCTTATAGCAGCTTTCCAGTACCTAAAGGGGACCTACAGGAAAGCTGGAGAGGGACTTTTTACAAGGGTGTGAAGTGATAGGACAAGGGGCAATGGATTTAAACTGAAAGAGGGCAGATTTAGGTTAGATATAAGAAAGAAATTTTTTACATTGAGGGTGGTGAGGTACTGGAACTGGTTGCCCAGAGAGGTTGTGGATGCCCCATCCTTGGAAGTGTTCAAGGCCAGGTTGGATGAGGCTTTGGGCAACCCGGTATAGTGGAGGGTTTCCCTGCTCATGGCAGGGGGGTTGGAACTAGATGATCTTCTTAGGTCCCTTCCAACCTTAACCATTCTATGATTCTATGATTCTATGACTGCCAGGGTGGGTCCATCAGGATGACCATAGCAGATCCTGTATTTAACCTCCTCAGCTGCTGAAGAGAAGTTAGTGTTTGCTCCTCTGGCAATAGCATTGCTGTTAATAACCGCATTTAGCCTTAGTGCAACTCCTCAAGACCACTTCTTTTTTTGTCTATTTTTGTGCAAGGAGTTGGTATGTCCTGAGGCTGGGGAGCCCTCAGGGCCTTGTGCAAATCACATCCCCTTCTGCATCTGCTTCTTTTGGGCACCAGAAACCAGAGCCACAGTCAGGTCACCATCAAGGCTGGCGCAGATTCATCCTAGAGGAAGATCCCTGCACTGGAGATATGATGAGGAGCTTTCTAACATCACTTTAGCAAAAAAAAAAAAAAAAAGCATCCAAAGAAAACAAAAGTTTTAAAGTATGAAATATTTGTAGCCTTAAGGATCCAAAAGTGGCAAAAAGCTTTATTTCTTACCTGCTATATTTGAACTGAAAGGAGATTGTTGTTAAAAAAAAATACAACCTAGGAAGCAAACTAAATCTCATTAGCTTTTAGGAGGTCTAATTCAATATTTTTTGCATGCTTTGAGGTTCTGAGATCGAAACTCCTTCCTGTTTACCTGTAGGCTCATGGTGAGAAGCGAGTCCGGCAGCTGACAGACTGACAGTTGATTCAGTTTTTGTATGTGAAAGTGAGAGCAGTCAAGGCAAGAAGAACTTGACTCTCTGTCTTGCAATCACATTTAATGTAAAACTCCTCGATGCTTCTGTATATGAATCTGTATGATAAATAACCCTAGCTTGAGGAATCACCCAAATGTTTTGGCCTCCATTCAAAAAAATAAGCAACTAAGCACCTGTTTACATGGAGGATCCTGCGTATCTCTCATTTTTGTGGTGGACTGTGAAAGGATGGATATCGAGTGCAGGTCACACACTCCTCAGTGCCTCACGGGAGCATGCCTCGGGATTTGTTACTACTGGGAATAATCCCTGGCAAGTCAATGGAAAAACTTAACATCAAGAGAATAAGGATTTTATTTGTTGTTTTTGTAAAGCCTTGATTGCATTAAAAAATTATAAAAGCATATATATATGTATGTTTAATAAAAGGAACTCCTACTTGGCTGTTAAAACTCCCAGATAAAGAACCTTGTAAAGATCTGTTTCTCTGCATTTTCTATATTCAAGAGTGCCTTGAATGACCAGCTCTGGTGTAGACATCTGCAGTGCAGATGCCCAGAGCTAGGTGAGACAACCCCATCCCTGCCTCAGACAACCCAAACACCAGGTCTCTCCATAGGCTCAGAAGCTCTGCAGGCTGCAGGCTGAGGTACCAGATCTGCTGTCATGTGGGGGAGGGAGGAAGCACCGCGCCGTGTCTGTCTGCTCGGAGGAACCTGAACCCTGTCTGACACGGGTGCAGCAGTGCCCTCCGCACAAGGCAGGGTGGCTGTGGAGCAGTGCTGGGGAAGGCGATCCTAGCCACCCTCAGTGCAGTAATTCATAACACTGGCCCAGGCAGTGGAAGACCCTTCAGTCTGGACAGGTTCAGGCTCTCTATTCCCACTTTCTGGGATAATCCCCTAAATGTACAGCTGGGATGTGTACCCTTTCCAGCCTTTTTCATGAAGCCGGACCACCCTGCTGAGAGGAATCCAAGATCTGAGTGATCAGGTCTTGTAAATAATAATAATCTAAGAAGAAAACTCTCTCTGAAACCCACCATCCACCAAGAGCTGGACAATGTTGAGCTCTGGTCCTTGTTGCTAAAGTAATTTCTGTAGTTCATACAAAGCCTCTTTCATGGAAAAGTCTGTGGAGCACGAACACTCGCTGCAAGTCCGGCTGTGTCAGCTCAGCTTTGCCAAGAAGAATGGACTAGATCCCTGCCTCTTCTAGCTTCTGTGGACTTTTGACATGCTTTATGCCCAAAACACAGACTTAGCTCTTCTAAAATAAAAGACTAAACAAAAACCATCATAGCTGGGTGTTTCAGCTGTGAAACCGTTTTATGAAAGTGCATGTTGGTGACACTTCTAGTCTCTCTTCCTCTACCACATCCCAAATGTAGGGAGTGGCACTTCCCTCCCCCATAAGCTTTTTAATATAAAGCACATACATGCCTAGGCAAAGAGACTTCAAGGTTGTGGAAAGAACATGTATACACATATGGCCAGGGCTTATTTTCTAAATATTGAAAAATGGAGCAGAATGCAAAACATAGGTTTCTCTTCAGTGTTGCAGTCTGGATTGTTGGAAGTGTTTTCTGTCTTGGCCTGCTCTTTTGGTGAGTGTAATACACTTTGAGGTGCTGATCCGCTCTGCACCTGTACACACCGAGCCCAGGTGCCACCTCAGGCTCAACGTGGAGATGCCTGCTCCCTAAAGGCAACCTGTGCTCCCACCTGTGCTCTTGTGTGGAGCTAGCCTCTACTAGCTCTCGGGCTAACGATTTTATATAGTGCTCAGCCTCAGAAATGCCTTTCAGTTGAATGTGGACATTCAGCCAAGGAAAACAGGCTTTCAGGGGCAGAAATTTTTTTATATACAGAGAACCTAACTCCTGATGTTCCAGCACGCCCAGCTTTCACCTAGAGACCCCCTGTGCATAGAAGTATCATAGGCTATACGTACATCAAATGCCTGTCCAGACTGCAATGAATGCTGCTCCTTTAAATAACATTTTTTTCCTTGCTCTGTTGGGCACCACAACACTGAAGTCATGTTGAGAATATTGTTCTAAGCCTCTTCTAAAAATGAGAGTTAGGCGTTGAAGCCATTACTTAGTCATTTCTGCACTTCATCACATAAGCTTCACTCAACAGTAAGATGTACTTGGTCACAGTTATGCAGAAGACACTGCAAATTCCCTGTTGCATGGAGGTGATCAGAGTCATCTCCTCTGGCCACCTGCATGTTCTCAGTGTGAAACAGAAATCACATGTAGGGCATGGCATTAGTTACCAAACTGCAGTAGAAGGATATGATGATTTTTTTTACTGTCCTTGAAGAAGTGAAGACATTAGAAGTGAGGAAGGAGTTAATCGTTGCAAAATCATTGCGGTCATTTCCTGAGCTGTGTGATTGGATGAGTACAAACTTTCAGCTATTTCTAATTCTTCTGTGTCATTTAAGAGGCTTTCAAGGTGCACTGTACATCCCAGACCAGGTAAGGAGTACAGCTTTCACTTCTTGTTTGTTTATTCAAAATTGTTTTTTAGTGGAGTCAGACTCAGTCAAGACTGATTTGTTCTCCCTTCTATTATTTACAGCCAAAGGGGGAACAAAGTTCATTGCAATCCAAGAAGTACATGTGTGCCTGTGCCAGATGACTGTGAGCTTTAGAAATAAAGAACGAACTGTATGGGTTAATAATAGAGCAATGATAATGCAGAAGTTATGTTACATATAGTCAGAAGCCAGAATTATTACACCAAATACTGCAGTAGAAAAGAAAGAAAACACTTACCATCAGTTTTAAGGAGTTCACTCTGCACAAACCGCTAGAAAATAAGAGGCTCTCAGGTGTACAGTTTGCTTTAGTAAGTAGAGTAGTAAAAATCATAGCATGTCTTCAACAGTATTTTTAAAAGGAGGAAGAATGAGCTTCTGCATATTGGGAGAAAAAAACCCCAGATAATTTTGGACCAGTTTTATTTGTAAATCTGGACCTGATATCTATCTTTAGCTATTGCAGAGTCACATATTGTAGTCATCCTGAGACCGTTCCTGAGGTCTGCAGCAACCAAACATACACACAGAACTGACTGTGGAACCATATCATAGAACAATATAATTTCATTGGAGTCTTTTGATGCATAAAAACTGAACTCAGACAGACAGGCACCAGAAGGAAGTCTCGTAACACAGTGCACTCTTGCACTGTGTTTTTTGTCTCTTAACAGACAGAGAGAGAGACTGTTTGTGTGAAGGTTTTTTTAACAGTTCAGAGAAAAGCATAAAATACCCATCTGTACGGCACTTTTTGTAATAACGTGCTGTCACCAGGTTGCCCTCCAGAAAGTGAAATTGTACATGTTGTGAGGATCCCTGGGTGAAGTCATACACTGGAGATTCAGGGTTTTGGCATTTGCTTTTTTTTTTAAGTCTTTGCTTGTAATCAGTTTTAGTGTTTGGACATTGGCTTCTTGACTGTGCTCAGTGTTTGGTGTAAACACTTCCTGGATTTTATACATGGTGGTTGGGAAAACCTAGCTAGGGTTTTCAAAAGCATTCGTTTGATCCAGACACATAAGTTCCATCAATGTTTAGACTTCATTCAGAAATCATCCCACCAGTAATTGTGAGATTACTACTACGGTACCACTTGGACCTCTGTAATGAATTTCACCCTTAAAAGACTCTATAAGCCATGGAAGTTTTGTCACTGTCCTCTACAGTTGGGGAACTTGGATGAATCCCAGTTGATGCCAGACTTGTGCCCTGGTTTTTGCAGCTCCCCTGCGCAGGTGATGTGATCAAGAATCCCAGATCTTCCCTTGCAAACAGTTGTATGTCAGTTTAGACACAGCCAGAGAGTGTGTCATCATTCTGCTAGGGAAGAGACTGCGGCATGGGTAGAGCACTTGCATCAGCCTTAGTCTTCTCAGTTTGAGTATCGATGCTAAGCAATTTGGTATTCCTTACAGCCTTACAGTATAGCCTTAGGTGCAGCCTATGCTACAGCTTGTGAGATGAAAGCTGGCTGAGGTGTGCCTGCCCATCTTGCAGTCACATTTCCCAGTTACTGCACAGGCACAGCTCAAGGGAAAGTACTCAGTGGCTTTGTGTGGGAAGAGCAAACAAAACCCAGGCCTCCCCTGTCACCAATCAGCAGCTTACTCATTGCTTCTGCCTTCATTTTTTAGCATCCCTTCAGGTACATTTATTGAAAATGTGTATTCACCTTCTGTCTTTCAGGGTGGGTTTGGGTTCACTTCAGATGCATCTGCCAGTGCAGACAATTTTGCTCTCAGTGGTGACTGTAAGTGCAGAAAAGGCCAGCTTAGGTGATTTAAAATGTTTGCTTTCAGTGCTCTCTTTCAGCATGAGTATCTTTCTTTGGTGTGGGAAAAGGGTGTACTCCTCAGCTCTCTGTTGGAGGGAGGCATACGTTATATCCATCAGCATAATAGCCTGGAAAAGAAAAAAACCCTAGAAAAGCCATTCCTTGTATGGTAAATGTGGTGTCCCCCAGTAACTGCTGTGTTCTACTGAAGTGGCTAGAGGGGAGAAACCCAACAGCCCGCAACCCATCCTCAAGAAGTTATCCTGTCACAGGCTCTCTCTGTCCTGCTCAAACATGGAAAGACACCAAGACTATTTATCAATGCGTTTATAAGATGTGGTGGTGTTTTGCACACACATTGCCACCTAACAACTCCAGTTTGTATTTGCATAGTTTCCAGATAAAAAACTGTTTTGAAGCAGAAGTCCAAGGGGCTTCATCACCGACAACTTAATGTTTGCAAAGCCTCCAAATAAACAGAAGGACGTTTTTTGTATCAGGCATGTTTATTGACACTGTTCTCGTGTTTTTCACAGCACGCAAAATGAGCCTGAAAATGGAGCTCTCCTCGGAAAAATGAATTTACAGAAATGGGAGCATTTGGCTCTTGACTATGGCCTCAAAAAATTCCTGAACGAAATGAGCTCATTTGATAAGTAAATGTCTTTGGGACTGTTGTTGGGGCTTGTTTCCTCTTACTGCCAGCTCTCAAATGGGAAGGTCAAGTTGGTGTTCCGCCTGGGCTTACTATTTATACACAAGAAACCTGAGAGGGACTCCTTGCCTGTTAGGGTTGTTATTTTAAAATAGGTTTAAAATGGGTAATATAATCCAATTTTAATCTAAATTTAGGTGCTAATCGATGAGAAAGAACCCACAGAGTTAATTTTCCACATCCTTTGAAGATGATAATGTTAGTTTGATCTGGTCTCATTTCCTACATTTTTGATCAAAAGCCTTCTATCCTTACTAAAATTTTCCATTCGTAGTCTTATTTTTCAGTATTGAGTATTGAAGTAAAGCTAAATGCTTAGACAGAGAAAGCGAGAGAGAGATCTGTACATACTTCATGTAACTGATTATTTTAAATGTTGGACTTTAGCTCTCATTGGTATCGTAACAGAGAGATTCTGCCTTTTTGTGCACAGACTGATGAGGGCCCAGGAGTTGCTTGTGCTGGGACAAGGCATCTGTAAGCTTGTTCATCAAAAGCTGCACATTTTTGTCACGTTTTCACACTACCACATGAAGAATTCCGACTCAATAGCTGGTGCATTGAAAATTATTTTGCCCTCACATCCTCACTCTCCCAGCTGCTCATTAAGTCTTGAAATAACAACAGAAATTTTGCACCCGTATGGTCATGATGAAGCAGATAGAGTTGCTTACTATCAGATACACTGCACCTGATTCAGATCTGCAAAAATAAGACGGGAAAATACCAAGTCACCAAAAAGTATGTGCTCTTTTATCTTCTCTTCGTCTTCAGATGTGGATATTATGCATTTTTAGTAATTCTGCACAGGTACTTTTTACAGCTAGTGCACTGTGTTTTAAAGCTATGAAAGGCAACGCTACCAGTGCTTGTCACTGTTTGGCATTATCTTTAGATGTGCTTCTGTTATTTTTTTTTTTTTATAACAAATGATTCTTAGAAGATTTTTCTTTGGTCCTTTATGCAGATCTTACTCATAGAGGAAATCTGATCTGCTACAGCACGGAAACATCAGCAGTGACCACGGCGAGACAAATTCCTTAGGGAGCTGCCTGTAAGTCTGATCAACAATTAAGATGAAAAGTTTTGCCTTTTCTTTGGCAGGATATTACACGCAGAGTTTAGCTGTTAAAGGCAATTGCTGAGGCAATAAGGGAATATTCAGGAACACAAGCGTCTGCTTTGAGTAAGTGAGTAAGCACAAAAAAGGAATCATCTTATAAAAACTTTTTTTTTTTTCCCCCCCACAACTTCTCAAAAATATTTTCAGTCTTTGAGACCCTCTAAATCATGCCCAATTGAAATCCAGTTCTTCCAGGATCCTGAGTAAACGGAGCAGACTCTATTTCTGGGCTACAATGGTTCAGCAGCTGAAGGCTGGGAGAATAATCCTTTTGTACTTTTATTACTTCATCTTGTGACAGTCAGGCAGTGCAGGGATCAATGGGAAATCCTCCTGGAGCACAGAGGAGTGACAAGAGGTAGGGTAGGAAGCCGTGGATAAGCAGGAACAGAAATGGTAAGAGAAAGAAAAAAAAAGAGAAGAGGAAAACTTGTAGTATGAAATCGAGGTAGATGAGGACAGAGGGCAGTATCTGGACAGTGGTTAAGGGATAAGAGAAAGGTAGACTTTGGGTTACACGCTACAGATGATCTAAGTGGGTTGTAGAGGACAGCAAGGCATAATCCTTCCAGCTCTTTTCCTCAAAGACTGGAGAAAAACCTGAAATGCCCAGGTCTCGGTAACCTAAAAATAATCTTCAGGGCAAAGTAGGTTTGTTTGCACCCTCTAGTGGTCTAGACAGAAAATGTGTTTTTACCCAATTAATTTTGCACTACATCCATTTGCTGGGACCCATCATGCTCTGGCCTTTAGCTTATCTGATACATCTGTAACAAGTGTTTTCAGCCTCTGAAATATGATGGCTGCATCCAAACTCCTTTTTGGGAATGGTCTTTGATCTATGATAACTCCTAAACTACAATATGGTTGTGTGGGGCCCAGAATTACTTGATGGAGGGAATCAAAACTGTGCTAGAACTGTAACAGCCCAAGGAACTGAATTTCATGGCCTGAGCCTATGTTCTGGCAGCATTTACTTTACTAATATTGTCATACCCTTTGTATAGTAATAGCTCCCTCGTGCACGTGGACAGTCATATAGCCCTTAGTCACCTAAGATGAAATCTTACAGAACAATTTTTCAGCGCAAGAAAGTCAATCAATACCCCATTCAGAGGGAGATTGTTGCATGTCTCCCTGATCAGCCCTGATCTACTTGCTGCAGGAGGACATGCTGACCGAGAAGTTGGACTGTGAAGGAGAAAACAAAATAGCCTTGTGATTTTGGTGATTGAGTGATCTCCTGGGAAATGAGATTCTGGCACTGATTCTGCCTGAAAATCTTGTGTGATGCTGAGAAAAGTGCATCTCCATAAGAGATGGATACATGAGAAATGCCTGAAATGGAAGGGGAAGCCTCAGAGCTTCAGTTCCAAGCGAGGACGGTTCTCATACAGCTTCTTACTACCAGGGAATTATAGTCTAGTAGTTGCTTTTAATAACACGAGATAGCAGTACTTAAGATACTTAAGGACAAGTATAGAGAAGATATTCATTTGCAAGTATAGTGCAATTGGATTTTGACAGGGCTGAGAGAGCTGGCCTTGTGCCAGTAAGGAGCATTACCATCAGTAAGACTGGGTTTCTTCTTTAGAAATACAAGTGCTTTCCTTTCAAATACAGTCAAGGAGGAGGATATAGTGTAACTGCTCCTCTACAGCACTCTCCTAGGAGAAAGAGCATGCACATTCAATGCTCTATTTGGAAAGGATTTAAAGCTGTATCCACTTCCTTCCTTGCTAGCTAGCTAGTATGCTAGCTACCACAGTCTGGGATGACTTGCACCTGGCCAATTGAAGCTGGAAGAGCAAGTAGTGGTCATTGGACAAGAAGGGAGCAGATGCCTGAAATATCATTCCTCTAGAAGGCAAAATACTTGATTTCTACTCTCATCTTCAAGGACACTATTTCACATTAAGTAATCACTGGGTAACTTCAAAGGCCAATCTAAAGGGTAGAGATGAGGCCAGGTCCACTCCCTTACAGATGACTGCCCCTGTCACTAGGCTAGAGAATCTCTGCCCTCCTGCATGATGCTTTCAGTTTTCCCTGAGTTGTTTTATCTATAATTTTTTATTGCGCATCTTTGACGTCAAATACGAGCAGCACCCAGTAGCTTTGTGGTTGAAATGATCTCCTGCTCAGATAATAAGTCCCACGGTCAGACTTGGGAGGGTACTTGAGGCATCTATTTCCTGACCTTAATCGCTACTCTATCATTTAGACAGGGAAGGGAAGCCTTTCTCTTCTATGAACCATCTTAAAAGATTGTAGCAAATCATATTCAGTCCCCAGAAAGAAAAGGCTACAGGGAGTCTACAGAAAAGGAAACTTCATGAAGAGGTTCAAGGCTCAGGTCTCCCAGTTGTTTTCCTGTGAGAGAGAGCATGTTCTGTGAGACTCACCAAGACTTTTTTCCCAAGTTTTTATGTTTCCAAGTTTTATGTTTCCAGGACTCACCCATAGTCTCCTCTAGATGACCTATGTATGTAGCATGCTGACTTCACACTGTACCGCACAATTTTGCTGACTATTTTGGATCCCATTCCAAAACACTTAAGTCTTCATTGGTGCCTTAACCTTTCACCCATATGATGTTCATCTTACAGAGCCTGAAATCTTGTTTCAGACCTGGCTTCCAGGGGATAAGCTTTTGGAAAGAGACACTAACTCCAAGTTCCTCATTTTCAAATGCTTATTAAGAGACACCTGTGTCTATCTTGCAGAAGTATTGAGTACTCACAAATCCAGATATAGTCAATAGAAATGTAGCTTTGAAACTATAACATTTTATTTAACGCCAAAAGCTCTTAGAAATCAGGTTCTAGGCAAACTCAGGGCCTCTGCTCCTCACTTCCTTTTTGTAATATGGGGTTAAATAATCTTTATATTGGAGGAAGGCTGCAAAGAAAATATGTGTGGGTCTTTTTGAAGCACTTCTTTGATGCTACAACACTAGATCCCACAGAAATGCCCACAAATAAATTATTTATTTGGTATTGAGGGCAAGAATTTGAACAGTACACTGTACATAGGGCATAGTGTTACTCATTGAACAACAAAGAGAAAAGAGACTAAATCTTTTTCATGGGATATTTCACCTTTGGAAAATTGCTAGGAGGGCATCGGTTCCAACAAAGACCAAAATGAAACAGGCAGGCTTAAACTTGTCCATTTTCCAGCCAGCTGACTTATAAAGTTTCTTGGCAGCTGGGTTGACTGGTTCTTTTCAGCTTGTTGACTTCCAGCTTTTCACTACTAGGATCATTAAACTGCAAAGCAATCAGGAGAACCTGTTGATGGAATTCTGGCTCCCGGGCTTTTCAGCTGTTTATTTGTTCAGGCTGCTAGAGCAGTAACATTTCTGAGGTATATAAGCATTGTGAATATTTTGATAAGGAAGGAAAAGACAAGACATTTTCACAAGGGACACCCTCTGCCCTCAATCCCAGGTCTCTGCAAAGCTGACGATCTCAGTTATTCAGTGCTTAAATAATCAGTGCAATGATCAGAGCTGTCGTGGTCATTAGAAATACATAGTCAAAAAGTTTGCAGCTTATCCATGATTGCAGTTAACAAAAGTTGACTGCTAGTACAAGAATGTGAGACTGATTTAAGCAGAAGCAAGGTTAAGTCTTTAAGTTGAACTAAACACTGCTTTACACGTTGCATACAACACAGAATCATAGAATGGTTTGGGTTGGAAGGGACCTTAACAATCATCTAGTTCCAACTCTCCTGCCATGGGCAGGGACACCTTCCACTACATCAGGTTGCTCAAAGCCTCATCCAACCTGGCCTTGAACATATCCAGGGATGGGGCATCCACAACTCCTCTGGGCAACCTGTGCCAGTGTTTTACCACTCTAATTGTAAAAAATTTCTTTCTTATATCTAATCGAAATCTACCCTCTTTAAGTTTAAACATCTCTTTATGAGCAAATTCATGACCTAAATCTGTACATGTTTGTAAAGGAAAATATGTGGAACCCACTCTTTCACATGAACACATGCCTTCTCAGTCATGTGTTTCTCCTGTGAGTCATAAAGATATCGTTAACACCTTTAAGAGCATGAAGAACGACGTTTCCTGCTTGGTGTCTTGCTTGAGCGATCTCAGCAGTTCACTGCTGTATAGATATATAACCTTAAAATCCAGTCTTGGTGGATAAAATAACCTGATAAACTCATCACTGAGATGTTTCAGGTTCAGCGTATGTCAAATGTTTGAGACTTTAAGTAATACATACTTGTGAAAGTTTTTCTTCATCTTTTTAAATGAAAAGTTTTCCATCAACAACACTTCTCAGAGAAACTAATAGGACATGGTGCAGTTTTGTATTTTATAGTAGGCTGATAGGTTTGCTCGACTCACGTGTCTATTCCTGCTGATGTTTGTGGGCTCACTCACAAGAGCAGATGAGAGATGCAGAGATCATAACCAATCTGGATCTCAATAACATAAATGGTTGGTCTACTCTCAGCTTGAAAATGTTTACACTGATTGGGGTAGACTCTCAGCAACTCCCAGATTTTACTGCTGCAGTACTGCAAAAACGAACCTAGAAGTCTTTCACGGCAATGCCTGGGAGTTACTTTGTTATATGGGGAACACCAACATGTGGAAAGATTATTCCTATGCCAGTTAGCAGTAGGAGAGCTGAGAGAGACAAACTATACTACAGAAATATCGACTTCTTTGGTTGTACCTACTCTAATGGCTGCTCTAACTTGTGTCTGAAATGAGTGTAGTCAGGAGTACAGAAGGAAAATTAGGCAGCTAGAAAAATCTTTGGCTACTTGTAAAGAGCGTGGGGGCACTTGTAAAGAGCACAGGGGATTTTACTTCTTCATGTTTGAAATAAAAACCTTAGTGCTGCAGCTTGTAATTGCCAACAATTTCACAGTTCAAACTAACATGCTACAGGAGCTGTAAATGCTCCTCTATCCCCACCTGCCTCAGCAAAGAAAAATGTTCTCACCTGGCAAATATCATCAGCTTAAACTTTTCTAGTAAATCTGAAAAAAGAAGAAATTAGTAAGTAGGGGTTTGTTCACAAAGAACAAGGCCAGAAATTCAAAGTGTGCCAGGCATTAGAAATACAGTCATGCTTCTATATCAAAGGTATTTTTGTGTCCAGCTGTGGGCCCAAGAGTGCCGAATGCTAAATGCTCTCACTTCCTGTTGCCTTCAATGGAAGATAAACATGTTCACTGGGTCTTGGCCCATTCACAAATTCAGTCTGTTGTGTGTTGAGTCAAGCAGGATTTGGTGTAGGATTTGCAGACTAGTTTTTGTAACCACATACAATACTATGCCATTTATTCTGAGCTACCCTTTTATTGCTTTGATCTCATGCTCAAAAAGGGATCGATGAGAGGCATTTTGAGCAATTAGCAGGAGACTCATGGTGACACTCTCCCAAAAGGGGAGATAACACCAACAAGCTCTCCAGTGGATCTGAGGGCAGTAGAAAACACTAGCCTATTTTCTTCCTACAGTTCTGTGAGTTATGGTGGATTACTACATAGTGAAGATTGTCATTATTGTCATTGCACATGTCTACAATCTCCTTCGGAGTTACTATGGCCATAACACCCAGAAGACCATCTGCAGTTGCAGAGATCAGGGAAAGAAACTAAAAAACATTAGGTGGAATTATAAATGCCCGAATCCCAGGCTTTCATCCAATTGGCCAAATATTTTTATGCAATGCGCAGACACTTAGTTAATCTTGGGACCTACATCCTTTTTCAGATTTGGCTAGAATAAACCAACACGTTCACATTTATTGCTGGAGAGAGGGGAAATACAGACCTGTGAGCATAGCGCAAAGATCCTTTTCAAACAAAGCTGAACAGCAGCTGGGCTCAGCAGTTGTTTGTTTTTTGTTTATATTCTTACTTCTAAATTAATGATAAAGTGAAAAAGTAGAAGTGTTTGATGCCTCTTCTGGCTGACAGTCACCCAGGACTCCCACATTCCCTTCTGGATTCTCCTACATCACATCCTTCCCCTACAAATGAGGCCACATGCCCACCCACGAACCTCATTTGTCAAGTAAGAAGGTGTACTGAAAAAACAGAGCAATTCATTTTGAAGTCCAAGCAGCCTACGCAGTTTCTGTGAACGGTATTTTATTGACTGGGTCATAGAAAGCATTGCCTGGCCCAGCATCTCAGTTCATGTTAACCCCACAGTGGTCCACAGAGTCCTGGCCCTCGCCTTCCATTTCTACAGCTCAGTGCCATTATGCCCTTTTACTTTCTTCTGGGAAGAAGACAAACATCTAAGCCTCCCCTGAAACAGACTAAGTCTGCATTTTCTGTGTCAATATTAATGCCTCAGTGCTCTCCTCCTTTGGAGGAGAAATGTGCTGTAGAGACTATCTGTCTTGTGCGTGCTCATTTCCTCTTTCGACATCTGAGCCAAAGCTTAGTCTCTTGATGTGTAGCCATCAAAGGTAGTGAAGATAGACAACCGACAGTGATGCTGGTAAATAAAAATCTTACAGACTGTTATGTGCTGTCTTTTTGCCTCATGCACAAGTGTTAAATGGGATTACATGGAAGAAGAAAGTTAAGCTTGCAGCAATTAAACTACTTAATGGCTCTGAAGATTGAGACAAAAATATTTTCAATTTTATCTAGTTATTTATTTTATATTTATTTTATTTGTATTTATTTCACTTATGAAATAAATTAATCCTAAACCATCCCTAAACTAAGTCCTTTTACACAATCACTCACACTGGTGAAACATGGTGCCATAGATTTTGGCAGTGCCCTACGTACAGATAGTTGCAAATGACTGCACTTTTTGGAACACACAGCTGCAAGACACAGTGACTTTAGCATTAGAACTTTTTTTTCTATGTTAGGGCTACAAAGATTGAACTGCTACTGAATCACTATTGTCAATGATGACAAAGAAAAATGACAAGTGTGTTTCCCCAGCGGAGAGACTGCTAAATATAGTATAATTTTTAAAAAAACAGCATAGCATTCTTAGGTAAGAATTATAGAGTATGCAAATGTTCTTTGCAAATAAGTTTGTATTTGTCTTTTTGACACTGACAGTCCAGCAGTCCTTAGTGGCAAACCCCAGGTAAAGTACTTTACTGCATTTGTTCTGTTTTATATATTTTTGAGCTAATAGATCTCAAATGAAATAACTGGGTAGAAAAAATGGTGCTGCTCTACACTGGAAGGGTTTGGAAACCAATCTCTTTTCTCATTATTAGAAGCAGTTCCTTCACTTAATGTTTCAGTATGGGTAGGTGAGAAACCTGCACTTGTTCGTTGGCTAAAAGTGCAGCGTTTTCATTTCTGAAGTTCCCATTATAGTTTCTTCTAGTTCTGAATGTCCCCAGTCTCCAGAAAAAAAAAAAAAAAAAAAGACACCTAGTTTGGGGCTCTTCTGTGTTGTTTATACACGTTGTTTAAAATGTTATCAAGTCTTTTTTAATTTTTTGTATGCTTAAAAGCAGATTGTTTCAACCACTACTTCCTTATTTCTCCTCACTTCCTCTTAACTCTTTAATACGCAATCTCTTAGATACTCTTGCTCTTCTCCTTTGTTTACAGTCTACAAATAAGTTTATATATGCATCTTTCCAAACAACTGAGAGTATGAAAACCATGCAAATTTTCAGGTAGCTTCTCATTTTCTGGTGGCATGGCAGAGTTGAAGAGGTGACAACAGTTTGGTAGGAGTGGGGGTTTGTCAGACTTTTACCACTGAGAATCTGATGGTCTTCTCAATCATCCTTCTAATAGTGTTTTATTTTGATAAGCCTACATCATATATTGCATTGGAAGTATCAGAATTTCTTGCTATCTGCCCCACACAACACTAAAAATGACCTGATCGTCTGCTACTTTCCTCAAACTCTGTCCTTTGAGTGATGTCCCTGCACACCCACTGACAAAAATTAGTCATACCAGTAATGACAGGATGTCACAAGAGAGCTGAGGTCTCGTGCTGGGGCAAGGAGGTGTGTGTAAACTACTCCGTTTAAGTCCTGTGAGCCTAGTTCTGTTAAAAAGCGTTAGGTTAGTCTCTGTGTGGAGGCCAGCCTGCCCCACATTGTAACTCCATGAGCCCAGCTTTCATTTTTATTGAAGTCCTGAAGTCCTTTTCTCTGGCCTTAAAGGGGCAAAACCAGCTTCCTAGGTATCTCCCTGTGTAATTGCCCCTCTTATCCATAGTAAGCGTAGTAATTATAGTAAATAAGCACAGTCAGTGTAAGTATGGGATCTTTATATTGTCATTCTCCCATCTTAGCCTGGAGAGGGGGTATACATAAAGAACCTCAGCAAGAGAGACAGAGCACGTAGATAACTACACCCCTGTGAACTGAGGCTCATCGTCCTTCTCTAAACAACCCGGGAAATCAGGCATGTTCATGCAACAAGAAACAACCCTACTTCACTCTGGGCTGTCAGGAGGGAAAGAAACACAAGCACTTGGCCTGGTGATTTGCAGAGAAGGCACCATGCCCACCTGCCAAACTCACCCTCTTCCACCTCCACAAGTCCCTTATATCCAGACTACTCTGTCTGGGAGCATGCTTCAAAGATGCAGAGTTAAGCCAGATAGCTTTTCTCTGCTGAATGCCGTTTCTAGTCTGCTGAGACAGGACATATGGACAGGATAACTGTTCTCAAGGAGTTTGGCAAGGGGAAAGTTAAAATGTCTGCAGATATACCTTGATCCAGGAGGACAGGTTAGCTGATTGAGTGGCAGCACAGTATGGAATACCTGCCAGGGTTCTCGACCCAGAGAAAAGCCTTCAGGATCATTGCAAAAGCAGAAAAGGCAAGTACTTTGAGCTGACTGCCACTGGGGCTCACAGTAGAGAGTACAGGCATTCCATCCATGGTGGGACTATGCTCACCAAGGGATGATTTGGCTGCACAAGCCAAGAGGCTTCTGCAAACGGGGCACAATCCCAGAAGACAGAGCAAAGCAAATGTGCGTTTGTGGGTCACATTATATGCCCAATGTCATGCCTCTGCGTGTTCATAGGCCTGACCCACTTGTTGGCATTCACCCCAACCTCACACTAAAGACAAAAGATTTCTTCACAGGTTGAACTTCCAGTATCGGACATTAATGCTATCATTGAAAAAAAGGCTTTAGGAGCCTAAATAGTCTCTTATTTTCACTGCAAGTGCTAAAACTCAAGACTGAGGTCTTCAACTGCTCAGCTTTTGCTAAGAGTGCCCAGTATCAAACTACGAAGGCCAGTCACTAAGAGCTCAGAAGCATGTATATCCTAATACTCAGCTCAGACTGAAGGCCTGAAATGATCCACAGTTACGGAGTGAAGAAAGACTATTCCTTATGCTGCATCATTTTGAAGACTCAGTATAGCATATAGTATATGCCCTTTAATCCTGTGAATGTTTAGAGCACTCTCTACAGACTAGAGATGTTTACCTAATCTGATCGGAAACAACCATTCTTGCAGAAATGCATGGACCATCATGTTAAAGTTATTGATCTACAACTTATCTTTACTCTTGCACCTAAGTTTGTTCCAACTTGCGTTCATGGGTGAGAAAAAATGACTGTAGTGTTTTGTTGAGTACTCGAGAGGAGAAGGCATCCAAACTGCAGTTCCTGTTTCAATGTAATTTGTATGTTTTATCTGAAGTGACTAACAGAAAATCTTGCTGCTTGGTGGAAGGTGTAGATTCAAATCTCATCACTCTGAAGAGAGAAATGAATTCTTATTTCCCACATCCCCATTGAGTTATAGTTGGGAAATGTGAACAATACTGTTGTTGCTGGTTTGGATCCTTTTGTTTCTTCGTGAGATAAGACTGATGTAAGCATCTCACTCCAGGAGAAAATTTCAGCCATAATACACGGCTGTAGCTAGAGGTCTCCTTGAAGCCCTCAGCAAACTGTTGAAAGCTGTAGACTTCTCAGGGACCAAGGTGTTGCCTGTTGTCTAGCTTGCTTGCTGCTCGGTGTCCTGGTTTTCTGGATCTCATTCTAAAATGCCTAATTGTGAGCTGATGAGGTATGGGACATCTCAGCTGGGGCCGTGGAGACTCCTGGGCAGGCAGCTGCCTCTGTCTGCTTATGTTTCTAGAGGAGGTGTGGATGGTGGCTGCTCTAGGCTCTCTCTCTGGATTTGCATTTTGTATTAGATGCCTCTAGATACTTGTTGCTTTCCTGTGTCTGTCTTTTTTTAAGATTGAGCAAAACTAACCACAATATCTTTTTACACTCCATCTCTTTTTACACCCAGTTTCTAAAGAAACTCTTTCAACTGGTTTTCAGCTAAACTGTGGCTTTCTTAAGCTTGACTAGTAACATGAACGAGACATCAGAAATCCAGTGTACAAAGTCACACCCTGTCTTTTGTAATATGAGGTATTCAGTCATTTGAGAACCAGAAAATCTTACTGTACCTAACAGTCTGTGGAAATTTTCCCCCTTAAGATACTTTTGCATTATTATAATTTGGGCAGAATAAAAACACTACTTGAAAGGATTTTGTATTTTGACAGTAATTTGGGAAGTCTCATTATTTGGGTATCACAATTTAAGGTACAAGGAAGTGCTCAACTAAAAAACCAAATCTGATCACAGTTCTGACAAATGCAGTCACAGAATCATAGAATCATAGAATGGTTTGGATTGGAAGAGACCTTAAAGATCATCTAGTTCCAACCCCCTGTCATGGGCAGGGACATCTTCCACTACATCAGGTTGCTCAAAGCCTCATCCAACCTGGCCTTGAACACTTCCAGGGATGGGGCATCCACAACTCCTCTGGACAACCTGTGCCAGTGTTTCACCACCCTCAGAGTAAAAAATTTCTTCCTTATATCTAATCTAAATCTACCCTCTTTCAATTTAAACCCTTTGCCTCTTGTCTTATCACTTCACACCCTTGTAAAAGCTCCCCCTCCAGCTTTCTTGCAGGCACCCTTTAGGTACTAAAAGACTGTTACAAGATCACCCTGGACCCTTCTCTTCTCCAGCTGAACAGCCCCAACTGTCTCAGCCTGTCTTCAGAGGAGAGGTGCTCCAGTCCTCCGATCATCTTTGTGGCCCTCCTCTGAACCCGCTCCAATAACTCCATGTCCTTCTTATGTTGAGGGCTCCAGAGCTGAAGGCAGTATTCCAGATGGGGTCTCACGAGAGCAGAGTAGAGGGGCAGAATCACCTCCCTCGACCTGCTGGCCATGTTTCTTTGGATGCAGCTCAAGATACAGTTGGGCTTCTCATCAACCAGCACCTCCAAGTACTTCTTCTCTGGGCTGCTCTCAATCCATTCTCCGTCCAGCCTGTACTTATGCTTGAGATTGCCCTGACCCACGTGCAGGACCTTGCACTTGGCCTTGTTGAACTTCATGAGGTTCTCACAGGCTCACCTCTCCAGCCTGTCAAGGTCTCTCTGGATGGCATCCCTTCCCTCCAGTGTGTTGACCACACCACACAGCTTGGTGTCATCAGCAAACTTGCTGAGTGTGCACTTGAATATGACTTGAACTGGGCATTCAAATCAATGGCACAAAACCTGACTCATTCAAGAGCTTTCTGTCATAACTTTTGGAAGATTTCATCAAGCTTACTGCATTGTTTTAAGAAGTCACTGAAAGGTTTGCAGAAATTATAGCATAAGACATCTTGATGCTTTACCTGGGAAAAAAGTTATTATAAACCATGAGAACAAGTCCACTGATTCCAGTAAATTAATGTTAATTAATAGGATGAATACTTTCTGTAAAATTGGATGCGGAACATATCTAATTTCTTGAGGCATTCCAGAAAAGAACAGAAAATCTTTTAAGTAAATGGGTAGTGTATCACAGCGACAGTTTTCGTCTCAGAGTAAGCAGGTAAGTACAGTTTTTACAGATTGCTTCTGAAGTTAAACAAAAGTAGGTGCTGTGCTGACAATTTCAAAAGCCACTTGCTCTCCTTTCAACACTTGGAGCATTTACAAAGCAGGACACTAATATTTCTTAAACCATCATCAGTGACGTAAATGAGCAGTGCAAATATATTAGTATTATTTAAAAAAAAAATCAGAGTAGGAAAGTGACTTTTTAGAAGGCATTTAGCAAGTGAAAGAGAAAGCACTGGAGTTGGAGACTATCTGATTGTCTCCCTCAAGGACACACCTACAGTCCTGTCAACCCTCAGAAGAGTCCTACTTCTTAATGTTTATCTTGTAATTGCAAGGAGGTTTTTTCACAAAAACATACAGAGAAGTCGATAACATTTTAATCTCCTTATTGACATGGCCTTCTGCAGGAGCGATAATGAGGAAGCTCATTGTAGGTATTGGCCTCAGCCCACTGCATTCCAGCACTTTGGAAGTGCTCTTGGAGTGCCAGACCCATCCTTTTATGCAGACATGTTCCATAAGGTGGATCCTTACTCTGACCTAGAAAGTCATAGTGTTTTGGTTATCATGCCATTGCAGAGAGGTCACTGACGTACTGATCTCCTGGTCAAAGTATCATTGCTACTTTTTTCACTGACAGTTTTGGCAGCAGGAGACAAGCTTTCTTTTGCTTCTGCTTTTGCAGAACGGTGCATGGAAACCAGTCAGGAGTGCTACTGCTAAAGAGATATTCTTCAAAAATATTTGGATGCCTAATTAATTTGGAGGATTTAGGCCAAAATTAGCATCTTTCCCAAACATTACTTTCCTGCAGGTTCTTAAAGAAACAAGAAAAAAAGGGCAGCAACTATGAGGCAAACAAAAGCTCAACCTTTAATTAAATGTAAAGTAGCTAGTTTTCACTCTTTGCTTCTGTCAGATTATGAATTTGAGTACAGCGAGTAAGAACCAAGCAAGAATAAAGTATCATCCTATTATTCTTGAAGAATGCAAAAGCTATTATTTCATTTGTAAGTAAAATACACATGGCAATGGCAAGGATTTGGCATGTGATGTGACCTAAAAATAGGAGACTTGTATAAACACATGTTCAGCCTAAAAAGTAGTCTGTCTTGTGATTAGTGTGACAATTTCAAAATATTTCCTGTTGTGATCATACAACCTTTAAAAAGAAAGGGTACATTTTAGCTGATGAATTGCTAGGTGTCTCCTCTTTCTATTAGCCTTGGCAAAAAAAAAAAAAAAAAGGATAGGTTTCTTTTACATTAAAGAAATAAGTAAACAAAACTAAATAACAAGTCTCATTTTTTAAAAAATATCAGTCTCTACAGTGCAAACACAAGTAACTTTTATGTGCAGTTTATAGCATGTCTTAAAGGTAACATCTATAGAGATGGTATTGCAGTGGTGGGAGGTTTGAACTGAGGAAACCGCTTTTGAATTTGTTTTTTCTTCTGTGTATAATTTTTTTTAAAGAGTTTCAGAGAATTGAAAGAGGAACCTGCACTGAGCAGCTAGTCCTAATTTGTACAAAACTTTCCCCACATAATGTGGTGAAACATCTTTTATCACTGCACTCTTATCTTTGGTATCTGAGATGTTAGAGCACTATGGCTTTGCTCACCTGCATGGCAGGCTGGATGGTGCTAGAAGGGGTTGTGAGAATTTTTTTTGCCTTTCTAGGCTCTTTTATGAAAATGTAATGCACAACCTCTACTAAATCCCAGCCTTCAAGAAAACAGGGTTATTTTAAAGCTTACAACTCTGCTTTCCTTTTCTTCCTCTCTCCCCCTCTATATACATGCATAGAGCAAGAGACAGAAACACGCACAGAAAAAGAAAGGATACTAAAGCTGCTCTCCTGGAATTTACATTGCCTTTATATTTTTATAAAAGACTTGCTGAAATGTTAAAATAAAAAGGACTTGGATCTGTTTCCTTAAGTTCCCTGGATGGGTTTCAAAGCACTGGCTTTTTCCATCGTTTTCATGCCAAACCACATTAAACCCCCCGCAGGCTGTAACACCCAGTGACTATCAATCACAGGCATCGGTGATCCCATTTAGCACAACCTGCCGGGCCTCTCCCTTGTCTGGCTGATGCCACATGGAGAAGCAGGTTGGCCACCATGCACACCTGCAGGAGCCATGCCCAGCCCCAAGTGATTTCAGCAGGGCCAGGGAAAGCATCGGCTTGGTAGGTCTGTGGGAAAAACCCTGAGATGGCCCTGAGCCTCAGAACTTCCCATGAGCAAGCATGAGCCATGGGTCCTAAAACAGAGCTGGGAACTAAGTAATAGCAAAAATTAAAGGGCATCCACTATTCTCAGAAAGAGAAGCGAGAAAGTAGTTGGTGCTGATCTTCCTTCACAGCAGGCAGGGGGTTGGGTTGTGTTTTCAAAAGCACTGTCCCTTCTCTACTCTCAGGAAGCTGGGGGCATCCTTGGGGTTTCAGAAGAGAAGGCGGCTGCTGTGGGGGATGCAATCACATTTCAGCTGCTGCCAAAGCATCAGGTGCCGGCCAGTGAAGATGCTCCCAGTGGCAATTCTCCTTTGAGATCTATGGTACTGCAAGAGAGTGAAAAAGGGAACCAAAACCTTTCAATAGGGAAGCCCTCACGAGAGCCCAGGTTTCAAGCTTGCTGTTTTCTACCAAGACTCATTTCTCATCAGATATTTCCATTATTACGCATTTCTTTGGGGCCAAGAAGTTGTATTTTTATGTTGTATCAATGCTAATAGATTAATGAGCTCCAGGGAAAGTTTTTGATCACTGGAACATGCTCACAAGAAGGCTCCCTGATGCAGATTTGGTTTGTGCTAGCCGACTTCTCCCCATTGGCTCCCAAGCACGTTTCAGCAGCCAGGACCATTGCAAGCAGGCAGGTTACATGCCGTTGCCCTGCTGAAGAAGCCTGATAGCATGGTCAGGGGCTGTCCCTGGCCAGCCGACCTCCACAGCTGAGAATGTCCCCTCTCTACCTTCAGTCAGAGGAGCTGCTCTTCTAGGGACAGGAGAAGGTGTTTTCAAGAAGAAAGGGGTTTCTTTAGTGATATTAGAATTTCCTTTGGTATTTCTCCAAGACCTGATTCTGTACCCACGTAGCAAAGGGCCAGGCTCATCAGTAGGCTCCCCTCTCTGCGTTATCCTGCGCTGCTTGTGTCAATGGCCCAAAGCAACGTCGGGGACAACCTGGTGTGTATGTTCCATCTGAGCACTTTAAGGATCCAGAAAAAAAAAGCAAAGGAGAAGCTCTGTCTCCTTAGATGCATCCACTAAACTCAGATAGTGTCAAACCTCAGAGACATAGAATGTTATTTTTTTAATTAAGCAGCTGAAGTTGTAGAAATTTATTTGCAATAGGCTACAGGCCAAAGCTCTTGGGTGTCCTGATGCGAGAGCAGGAGACTTCAGGTCTGTGTTCCTGCTGCTGTGGAGGCTCCAGGTGATAGAGGCCTGAGTCAAGAGCTGCTTCTCCTCATCTTGTGAGGAGCTCCCCTCTGGATCTTGAACGGGTCATTTCCACGAGGAGTCACACTTGTGGTGCCTGAACACACACATCACACCTCGGTGCATTTGTCCAGTTTGTTTAGGGGTACTTGAGGGGTTTCCTTATTTTAGTATTGTTTGCTCTCACAGCTGTTTTTCTATGCCAAGAACATCGCTGCCACATTCACCATCCTTGTTATGTGATTGATGACACACTCCTGCAGTCACGGCCTTCAGCCCATGGAAATTCTGTCTCGTTTGTTGATGCGGCTGAATTGTTTACTGGATGTGACGCAAAGCTTCCTGTAATACAACAGTACCGATCCTTCAGTGACACGGCCTATTTTGGCAGGACTCTACCAGCATGTGCCCTGGTCATACCATTTCCAACAGTTACTTTCTTTCATCAGACTTCTCAGATGCCTAAATCAGATCAGATTCCCAGTTGAAAACCAGGGCAATCAGCCTCAGCATATTTACACTTTTTACGTATCTGTAAAGACACAAATATCTGGGTTCTTTTCTGGCTGACTGTTTTACATGATCTGCTTCATACACTTCACACGTAGCAATTGTTTGTCTGGTTCCTTCCTGAACTTTATTAACACCTTTTCCTGTCCTTTTTCCTAAGAATACAGAGGATTTAATAACATTTCCCCCCCCAAGTGTGTGTCATCCTGAACGATATGCTTTCCTATGCCAATTGGCTTTCTCTAGTCTTTAGTTTAAAAACTATAGCCTTAACTTTTAGCAGAAAAAGCCTTGCCTTGTTTTGGTTTAGGTCAAACCATACTTTCCTGAATAGGTGCCATCTGCAGCAAACATTTCCTTTTTTTCTTAGTACATTTATATCATTTTCCTATGCATCTATTTTCAAGTTACATACTGAAGCTGCAGGAACGCAGTAATATTTCAGACCATGTCACTTAGAGGTCTCTAGAACTCCTAACAACCCAAATTTTGCTGCTAAAGAACTGTCTCCTACTGCTCTATTGTTATTAGTATCTTATCGGAGCATAGTTGTACTGGCCTTCAAAATTACCTTAGAGTTTGTCTTACGTGTCCCGTGAGTTTCACAGTCTTCATCTCCAACAGGCAGTTTTCACACGAACTGAAATATCTATAAAGCCCATAATCAGCTCTCCAAGGGGTAGATTTTTTTTTTCTTTTTTATCAGGTGATGTTTTAATCTGTGCCACTGAAGTACCTCCCGTCAGTAGGAGCTTTTTCTTCAGCTTGCCATTCTTCTGTCAGTAAGTGTCCATTCTCCTCAGAAAAGCAGAGGCTGCTCATCCATGGTGGGACTGCTCCTTTATGGTGTGCTTGCGATTGTCTTCAGAGAGTTTCTTTTCTGCTGGATTAATGAATTCATTTTATTGTGCTAGTAGGTTTTAGCAGAACAGGAGAAGTTTAATTTTCTTTTTGACTATTTGAGTGAAGGCAAGACTGTTTGTTTTGTCATTTTCAAGAGCTAGAGGGTAAGAATATTGTGTTTTCTTTTCCCGCATCTGAATTCTCACCACAGTCAAGTTCCTCTCTGTTCTGTAGACTCAGTTTGAGAGCTCATGCCACTCAGGGGCCCCTTTCTTGCTCTGTCAAAGAAATATATTTCATTTGAGGTTTAACCCCAGCCTCAGCCAGACCTCAGCTAAATCTCAATAGTTTGATCCACAGTCAGGAGATGATTAATTAAGGGCACTTAATTAGCTGCCACAATGTGTGGCACCTCATTGGAGACTGAGTCACACCAGATTTTATGTATATAGCTTAAGTCGGAGTCACCTAATGCTTGCATTTAAAATATGTGGATTTGTTTTACAATAAAACTTTCGAAGTTCTAAGTTCTCCAGCCTGGGGGTTAAGCTAAGCAAGTTTTAAAAAACTAATGCAGTTTTCTGTATTTGTCCTTGTCACTGCATTTCACAGACTTAGCATACTTTTCCAGGTGATTGGATTTTAGGTGTCACCTTAAAAGGAAATTCTTTTTAAGACTGGCTGAACTCTGGAGCCTGCATTTTTCTCTATAGTGTTTTGGACCTAGTGAAACTCAAATTTTAAATTTAGTCTGAGCACTTTTTACATTAGGACTTGGAGCTCCTCTACTGTAGGATTGTTTTCCTTTCATTTAAAGGTTTATCCTACTAACACTTAATTTTGCTTGACATGAAAAAAGTTTAAAAATAGAAGAATGTTCTCAATTGTAGCTATACTATGAAACAAGAAAATAGTATCGTATATTGTTTATATGATCATATAATATCATGCACATACATATGTACACATGCACACATATATATGATGAATCAGTAACACAGGCTGAAATATCATCCAATAAAAAAGAGATAAATTCTTGCACTTTGGGTGTTGATTATGGGGTTTATAGATATTTCAGTTTGTGGTACTGGTGAAAAAAATATTTATAGCACATATATAGCATATAAATTACATTTAATATATAATATTATATCAGAATGTTATAATAATATATCATACATAATATTCATTTTATAAGTTGGATAAATAAGAATGCTTACCTGTCCTCATGACGGCTTCCCAGCTCTCCTTTACTTTGCTGGTATAACCTGTCCTGAAGCGCTGCCTGTATCAGAATCACACTAAGGCTGCTCTGACCTCATACTGACCTGTGCTGCTTCCATGTGGTCACCATTTAAAATATGTCATCTGTGTTTATTTACCTTAAGCGTGTTGGTAAGCAGACAATTCATGGCAGAGACAAAGCAGGGCATAAGGTAGTAGTTTAGTGGCTGTAGTATAGTATGTCCTACGGTATAGTAATGAATACACTTTCTCACATCATAACCTGAAGCTGTTTTGCAAAACTTTATCCCAGATAAGCAACCTCTTTGTCTGTATGAACAAAATCAAATACATAGAGTGGCTGATGAGATATGGATTCACACCTCCACTTATATTGCAATGAGGTGTTTGCTTGTCTATATGCTTAAAAATAGCAGACCACAGATATATACAGTAGAAGAGATTGTGAGATACAGACTGTTAACAAATGGAATACTCAAACTTAGCTCTATTAAGTCGGAGCTAAATGCCAGGGTCATAAAAATTATAGTTAAGGCACTAATCTTTAGTGCACAGGTCAATAAATAACATCCTTCAAAGCACAGCATCTTCACTTCCATTATTTTTCTCAAGATGGCAAGATTCCAGCCACAATTTGCAGAGCAGCAATGATCCAGATACCTCAGAGCATTTTGCTAGCAATAAAGAGGAACTCAAGTAAGGCCAATAACAAGCTGTTACAATGTATTGTCTCTTGATAAGAGCAGAGACTAGCTCACTCAACAAAACCAGTTGCAGAACACGTTTTATTCTTTATTATTTCATAGATAACATTCATATAGTAATATATCAGCACATATTTTGACTATAATTAGTGCACTTATAGACTTCTCAATGCCAAAAGAGTGTGCTAGACAATGACAGAATCCCATTTTTGCCTAATATATGCATGAGTTACCTAAGCGCAGTGAGGATTTGAGAGGAAGACCAAAGCCTGAAGGAGGGCACCTGCAGTTTGGTTCAGCCGAAGAGCTAAACTTTGACCTGCTGTCTCACCTGCACTCAAGGACTTTCCAAAGAATGAAACAATAGCAGACGTGGTTTTGAGGTGCTATTCCTGTTGTATCTCTTTGTATTAGTGTGATACTTCAAGTAGTCACAGAGAAACTGAATGAGAGGTGAAGCTTTTTTTAGAAAGCTTTTAATTTTTTTCGCGTTTTATAATCTCTGCTTCTTGTATGTTACCAGACATACCTCTAACTGGTATCAAAGTGCTAAACTGAAGAGAAGTCAGGAAAAAAGTTTTAAGTCAGGGAAAAAATAGTAATTATGTTGGCTCTTTCTTTTTCCTTGGTGTGCATATAAAATGCTGCTTTTAAAACTAGGTCATAGAGTGTATCTGCTCCTGTAGTTAGCTATTTCTGAGGTTCCTGTTACCTGTGCACTGTGCCTTTGGGTACATCTGCTCAGGACTGTTCAGACACATGTGAATTTATATTGTGCCCTGTGCTAGCCACAAGCTCTACAGCTGCAGTTGTCGATGCTCAACATAAGCCGTGAGCTTTTGCAGAGGAGCCAACTTTCAGTTCTTTCAGCATGTGAACAATGTGAATTTGCATGAGCTGGGACAGGGTGAGCTGGATTTGACCTACCGAGCAAAGATCTCAGAGGTGCTGTGCACACAGCACACAGGGCTGCTTCACACTTCACTGGGAGTTGCATGAATACCAGACCTGCAGGACTGGTCCTGAGATAAAGGAAACCTGGTCATGCCATCTGGGCTCCATAGCGGTACTGCATGTATCCTAAGTTGCTCCTCTCAAGATAGATGCAGGCAATACATGGCTGTACTAGTGACACACGCCCTGATCATGATATGACCTTAATTAAAAGGAAGAATCAGCCAGGGTACCCCATGATTGTAGCTTGAATACTAGTGACTGCTGATGGTAACGTTGAAGAAATTAAAAAAAACTTTCTCTAGCTGAGAATCACAACCACTTGTAAGACCATATATATGGGCAACTGAATATCACTTCGGAAAAATACAGTGATATATAGGTCGAGAGTACAGATACAATTCAGGGTTTACACTCCGAGTTGTGACAACAAGCAGTAAGAGAAACAGTGCCACGGAAAGAATTGTGACAGTACAAGATTTCTCATGGAGATCACCACTGCTCCCTTCAGGCAAGACTGGCAAGCATTGTCCAAAGTGCTAAGGAATGAGGAGACAGCCACAGACCTCACACGTTTCCCACTGCCTTGGATTGCATATATCACTGCCTACTGGCCCTTAGTCAACCTGGGCACACCTCTCCTCGTGAAATACATGTAGTCACCTACTTTCAGTGGGCACTGACAGGGAGTTAGGAGGAATGAGTGGACACAATACCAGTTCCAGCCATTTGAAAGATCTTCCAGCAGTCCATTTTTTGTATCAAAACCTTCCAGTAAGAGACATAGTTTGACAGGAAGCAAGGCTCATTCTTTCTGTACCTCTGGCTCTTCTTGCTCTTTCAGGAGCAGAGAATCAGATATGCAAGAAAGTTGCCAAGTACATGTCAGTTTAGCTCTTACAGAGCCCCTGGTCTCGTGTTTTTCAGCTAAGACGGTTTTCACTAGTGCTGATGTGAGAATCACTCTAACTGATGTGTGAGCCAGTATAACACCCAATCTGACAGCAGTTCACCACCCTAATATTGCAGAAGGCATCTAGGGAGAGAGCAGAGCAGTCGGTCCTATAAGTGGGCTGTCAATAATGGCTAAGCGAGAAGTGCTGAGCAAGTACGGCAGCAGGAACAACAGAAGATAAAAAAAATTTTATTCTGAGTCTCAACTGTGGCACCTTTGCTACACAAACATTTTACGTGATTGTAAAACTAACTATTGTTTTTGACACAGAAGTGGAAGAAGACGGATACAGCTAAAATTGTGCATTTGGTCCTATTCTGTGCCCATTCATTTTTAAATGGAAGCTGGCCTGGTCATTTTTAAGCGGCAGCTGAGTGGCCCAAGTGTGATAGGGGAAAATTATGTTTTAGTGGACTAGTTTAGGTTTTGACAGAATTCAGGCAATTACAGGCCTCCAGGAAACCAAGATCTGAATCAGCAGGATGTTTTAAATGGGCTGTATTCAACCTTAAACACCTGCATCTACAATAGAAATGACTACGTATGAGCCTGTTACAGTCACTGGACATCCACCCAGTACAGGCAGTGGCATCTACACTTTCCAACTCACCCTAAAAGAGACATTTGGTTTCTATGGATGCAAAATCCACGGCTGCAGCAAAGACCAAGCTAGAAAGAGGTCAGCTATACCCAAATCCTGCTAATTAATGCTACTGCTCTGGAAAAAGAGTTGCATATTTGTATAGATTTTACTTAACAAGAGGAACGATAATTCAGCCTGTGTTTACTGGTCACTGATTGTTATGGATCCAGCATGGGCTTTTGGGGACACGTCTGTTTATCTAGGAGGAAGTAAGAGGTTCCGTACATACTGAGACCAACCAGTGGAAGTAGTGGAAGAAAGTCTATCTGAAGATGGCCCACCTGCTCTGCCAAATTCTTTGATTCACCCCTAGAAATACTGTTTCAAATTCTGGCCCTGCTATGTCATATCAATGTTAGAATTGCCCTACATACGTTCCTTAAAACATTTTCCAAATACCATGCCAAATGATCCTTTCAGCTACACCTGCAAAACTGGTCCTGTATATGAATTCCTCATATGTTAAATCAATCAACAGCTACAGACTGTCATATCCTTAGTACAAGTGCCAGAAAAAGTAATGCGCGAGCTTTTTTGCTTTTTTTCTTTTTTCCTTTTTTTTAAATTTTTTATCTCTAAAGACAATCGTCAAAAACATGCATGCAGCTCTACCTCAAATCCTTTGTGGACTGAACAGGAGAGGAAACATTCAAAAAGAACTTCACAGAAAAGAGAGATGAAAAGATAGAAAATACAGATTTCAAATAGAAAAAAATATATATATGTTTGCTGTAAAATGTCAGTCAAACCATACAAATTCCATATAAGACCACAAAGTTTTCTTAAGATTGTAGGATTCTCTGCTGGGAATCTGTCATATTGTCTACCACAAACGCCTCGTGCCAACAAACTGTTGCTTCTTTTCCTGGTATTTGAGGTTAGAAGGGAAATCAACTACGCTTTTTCCTCTGACTTTCACAACAGCTATGTGAGGCAATTACTTGTAGTAGGAAGTAATTGCAGACCGGAAGCCATTGTCTGTTAATCCTGGACATAGACAATATTTGAAAGATTTAAAGTTATAAAAGATATCAGTTCATGTGTTATTTAGACTTGATCGGGCACTTTCTGTGGTCAAAGTTCTATAAAAACATAGACCTTCATAATCTTGATATAACTCAATATTGTATAATAATAGTTTAGGGGCAAGCTATCTGCAGGAGGACCCTCTGGCATAGGATAACTTCACACTACCCAAGATGTCCACCAGAGTGGTTAAAAGGAGTTTTGCAAGCTGGTTGTCCACGGCCACTCACCATCTGACAAAAACTGTGGTCGAATGAAGTCAAGGTTCCCTGCCAGGCATCAGCAATATTTCTGTAACTGCTTGCATGCATGTTCTTCCTCCATGATATGTGCAAGACAGAATTATTTCCCCAAGAGGCAAGTTACCTTCTGCAGTTGGAAAATAAGAGCATGCACATGGGCAGTGACCGAAGCAGAGTGCAAGTCCTGTAGAATGAGTTCCTGGGCTGTTATGTTGAATTCTTAAAAGGGATTGCCTTAGTTTTGCTAGTCCTTTTGAAAATATCAGGCCTGAAAACATTAAGCTTACAAAGTCTGCATACATAGAAAAGACTTACACACATAAAACATTCTAGCTATTAGCCCATACGCTCGAACCTCTTTAAATCCAGTTTAGGATGCTCACTCTCTCTGAAATTTAAACCAGCCTAGAAAATCTGTCAGTGGAGTTGCACAAGTTGGGTTTCAGTTGACCTGGGGTTTTGCTCACAGAATTTTTTAAAGCTGACTGTATTGCATACCAACAAAGAAAACTGAAAACTGCTTCATTTTGTAGCATAACTAGCACTTGAACCATACTGCAGATGCTGAGAGGTTTTTGTTAACACTGGCCCACAGCCTTACTATTTCCATAAACCTGACTACTGCAGAAATTAACTTTTTAAAGACCACTTCGGCTAGTTTCACTCTGAAGAGGATTACTGACACAGATGATAGTGGCTGTGTTTATGCAAACCTTATCTAAATTAGTGTGAACATTACAACACCAGCACAGAACCCTGACTTTGCTGATTTATGGTTAGCAAAGGAGAAGGTTCAAGTGAACTGACATTCAACTACCAGCAAAACCGCATAGTCCAGGACAGACACAGTAAATGTAAAGGTAGCTATGTACAGTTAGTTTTCCTGCTGAGCTAGTTCTGAAGAGATTTGGTACAGTATTTCCTCGCGATGTTTCTTTGCCTCTCATCTGTATATTTAGATTTCACACTTAGTAAGATTTTTTTGGCTGAATCTTGGAAACTGTCCACTTGCACTCTCTCAGGACAGAGAAGAGAAGCACTCTCTAACAGGCAGAAATTATAAGATTATTTTTCTTCACTTTTGAATAAAGCTGCTTTCATCTAGGCTGATATAGCTAACAAGCTCCACAGGCATGTATTCCTCCACTATACTAAAGCTGCTAATGCTTCTACATTTTCTTACTGAAAAAATAGAGGGTTTTTTTTCCTCTCAATGTGAAATACTTGTGGAGAGAAGACACTCTTGTTTTACCTCGCCATAGGTATTTGAGGTCAGAGCTATAACCGCCATAGGGTTTACTTTGACTAGGTGTACTAAGATAAAAACAGAAGTTTGTTTCCACAAGAGTTTTTGATTAATATGGTGATTATAAAGTAACTCTTTCATTGTAAAAAATATGCCAGCTTTTGCAGTGAAGGCATCTGTATAGTTTTCTTGTGTCCTTTATCAGAAAAATCTTTGTTGAAAAATAAGAAATAAAGAACAGTTTTATTTTTCTAAAGATAAAAGACGTAGGTCAGGAATATTGTAGCTAGTTATATGTTTTCAGATTTGCGTTTTTTGCTCAGAAACATTTGCACACACAAGTGCACAGAGAGTAGAAGTCTTATTTCCCAAATGTATTTATTCTTAAAAGAAGATAAGCTAGAGCCTAGAATGAAATAATGGCTTTGTGATAACATAACTACAGGCTTAGCAACAGTTCCTGATCTTTGCAGTAATGATACTCAGAACAAAACAAAAGAAAGAAAACAAAAAAAAAATCGGTAAAAAAAAAGAAGGTCAAATACAAATAATTTTCTTAGAAGACATAGGTTCAGATCTTGACTGAGTGAACCAAACCCTGGCCTTTTAGAGATGCAGAGATGTGACCATACAAGCTAAAATTTGCATGAAAGTTTATTGCAAGGGTGAGAAAGAACCATCCAGACAAAACCTGCAGCCTCTTCCTGTAAAGCACATGTTCAGTTTATGGAACACACAGTCAGAGATGCACTCATTTACTTTCTTCGGTTTGATGAACATTTGCAGAAGTGTTTTTCTGAATTGCATCAATGCTGCTTTAGGAACAATAACTGAGGTGTGTTACCAAAGGGCACTACTCCTTCTTGTTCCTCATATTAAAACCCCTTACTCTATCTAAATATCAAAATTTTTGCCACTTTTCCCACAACTCAAGATGACTGGCTCCTGGCTCCTTGCCTTTCTAGCTCCTTCTTCTCTTCACACTCACTCTACAATAGAAATTAAGTGTCTGTTTTCTGTGCTCATATAATATTCTTTCATCTCACTAGCAATTCAGAAAGTCCAGGAGGGTTTGAATCCCCAGCAGAAACACTTTTTCACAGGTGCACTTGACATCGACAACAGGAAGAGAATAGATGTAAGAGAAGAAACACTTCAGTTCTATTTAGTAGTCTCGTAAAAAGAAAGCAGACACATCTTCATTGTTACTCTTCCATGGTAAAGAAATAACACAGTCCTCTTCTGATTTTTTACTGTTTGATTTTCGGTATACCTTTTAATGTTTTCTTTGTCATCTTTTGTTAATTGAAGGGAAAGGACCCACCATTCCTGTCAAAAAGGCATTAAGTAGCTGTCACCTTTGCTTATGGTTCCAGCTTGGATGAAAACCTGCCGTTACTGAATTTCCAAGTAAGCTTTCTGTCCAGAGTGCCATGAGCCAGTGAGTACAAAGAGGAGCAAAATAATTCTACCTGGATTTAGCAAGGGTTACTCGAGAGGCTGTAGATGTTCTTAGTACCTAATACAAAACTAAAATACATCCATAGGATCATAGAACGGTTTGAGTTGGAAGGGATCTTAAAGATCCTTTAGTTCCAACCCCCTGCCATGGGCAGGGACAGCTTCCACTAGACCAGGTTGCTTAAAGCCTCATCCATTTCATTCTTGATATAGTTCCACTGACAAGGACAGAATTTCATCTGCAATGGATTTGGCTCAAAGGGTGTTTAGCAGCTATGATCATACAATGTGCTCATTACTTGGAACACTCTGTGTCATGTGCATGACACATTAGGAACGCATCTCTGCCTTCTTTACAACTCCTATTTTCTTGTGCCTTTTTCTGGGCTTTCGACAGCTCAGCTAGAAGCTCCTGAGAGACTGGCAACACTAGGTAACATCATTTGTTTGATACTGACTCTCACTACTTCTGAATATTTTTAGCTCACATCTGAAGCACTATGTCAAATTGATCAGATCAAGAAACAAGAGAAATAAATCCTGTCCCCACTGAGCTTCTTGCTGCTGTAGTTGTGCTGTTTCTGGATCTGCACTCAGTTTATTTTTAGAGTTGAGTACCCCTCTACTGCACTATAGCCTTCAGTAGAGACTTCACATTTGCCAGGTCTCAGAAACTATCAACAGTTATTTTGTGAAAGTTCCAACAAGTCATTCAGTAAGAACCTCTGTTAGGAGTCACAGTTTTTGTCAGAATGGTTATTTCCAGCTAGAGTTAGCCAGCATCGAGGGCTGACCTCTCTGAGAGACTGGCCTGTTACACTGCTCATGGGCTATGACTACACAATTAAATTAAAGATCTTATTTAACTAGATCTGAGGTTAAGTGACACTAACTGACTGGCATCTACGTTTTTTTAATCTAATGTCCTACAGCAGGTGTGTCTTGCAAAGAGATGCTTGGATTAAGCAGTGCAGGTGATCAAAGTCCACAAGTAGGAGTGTGTCCCTGCACTCACTCTCTGCTCCTCTTCTATTAAACAGCATGGGTGTGCCCACAATTACCGTCTGGCTTGGCCTGGCACCCTTTCCAGGCCCCTATTGCTACTCTTCACAGAACTTATTGTTGGTCTGTCTTCTGACTTTCTGGTCAATCATTGCCATTTCTTCACTTTTTTCTACTCTGCTTTTGTGAAACTGCATCCCTGTACTTGCAGCTTAATGAAAGCAAGCACGCGTGCAAGTACCACATTGGGGCATGAGTTTTTGCTTGCAGCTGCTAAATGCTGCTACACTGTATAAAGAAAAAAGGCTAAAACATAAGCTATTGCATCTTCCAAGAAAGATCTGTATAGGCCAGACAGTGAAAGCATGGGTTTGCTTTGCAGACTGCAAAACCGAAACAAATTTTGCAGAATTACAGGTGACGCCAATAAGATAGCTGCAAACAGAACATTTTTTAATAACTTACATCTTGCAGAAACTGAAATTCAATAGCTTTTCTTTTTGTTAAAAGAAGGCTTGTTACTTCTTTTGTCTGGTCTCTTCAGCTTGTAAACCATTTCAAGCAACTGCAGTCTGTCCCTGGTTCTCGATTATACATAGTGTTTACCTTATATTCTGTGTATATCATGAATACACCAAGAATAATTGACAGCATACTCTCTTTTCCCCACTTGATAAAAAATATTTTAAAAAATCCAGCCCTTACTTGGAATGGATGACTGTTTAGTAAGGGGTGGAAAAAAAGTCAGAAAATATTGTGTATGACAAGAAGCAAGGTCATGACATCCAGAATAGATAGGATGGATTTAGCTCATGGAGATCTTATGGCATAGTGTTCTTATGCACGCATCGATTTAATTTCAACTTGTGATGTGTGATTTTCTTTATATTATGATAATATAAGAGGCGTGATAATGTATAGACTTCAAAAAGTATCAGAAAGTCATTTAGCAGGGAAAAAGTAGCTGTTCAAAGATAGGAAGAAGTGAGACTGGGAAAATATTACCATTATGCAGAGGGAGGAGAGAACTTTCGGGGATACTTTTAATCAATTCAGTTCATTCAGAGATAATCTATCAAACTACACAGGGCTTTTTCTTAGTGTGATTAATAGAAGAAGTATGTTCTTAATTTCTGTTTTGACATATTGCTTTTTTCTCTTGACATTTGTCCTCCAGGTTTTTAAGCCAAGTGTTCATGATATGATCCAGCTGGCTTACAGGGATTAGCAACCCCCTGGTGAATAATGGTTAAAAACGAGTCTCAACTGGATGTTGAAACATTGGCAATGCTCCAGAATAAAGCTATCTCCATCACTCTCCCTGTTGTGTATTCACTGGTGGCTATGATCAGTATCCCTGGCAACTTGTTCTCCCTTTGGGTGCTCTGCTGCCACATCAAACCCAAAACACCTTCTGTTATCTTCATGATCAACCTAAGCATCACGGATCTCATGCTGGCCAGCTGCTTTCCCTTCCAGATTTCTTATCACATCCAAAGCAATCACTGGAGCTTTGGCAAGACTCTCTGCAGCCTTGTGACCGTGATGTTCTACTCCAACATGTATTCTTCCATACTGACCATGACCTGTATCAGCATCGAGCGGTACATGGGTGTGGTATATCCAATGAAGCTGATTAAGTGGAGAAGGAAAAGATATGCCCTGGCTGCCTGCCTAGGTATGTGGATTTTCTTGCTACTGGCCTTCTACCCACTAGAAAGCACAGATCTGACCTATGAAGTGAAAGAATTGGGGATTATAACCTGTTTTGACGTCCTCAAATGGGGTATGCTGCCCAACTTCTCAGCCTGGGTGGCCTTTCTCCTCACGCTATTCGTCGTGCTCTTCCTGATCCCTTTTGTTGTAACAGTTGGATGCTATATTGGCATCATTCGGAAGCTTATTCAGACATCGAACAGACACGGTAACAGGCAAAAGACTAGATCCATATACCTGGCGGTGATAGTCCTCCTGGTATTCATCACTTGCTTCGCCCCCAATAACTTTATCCTACTTGGGCATATGATCATCCGCCTATTTTACCACGGGAGTTTGTATCCTGCCTACAAGCTCTCCTTGTGCCTCAGTTGCCTCAACAACTGCATAGATCCCTTCATTTATTATTTTGCATCCAAAGAATTTTGCCAGAAATTCATGCAAGTGTTTCGTCCTAAGGTACTGCTCAGTGACAGTTTGGAAAACAGAAGGGAAAGCGTATTCTCTGGCAGGACCATGTCAGTCAGGTCAATGTCAAGCGGACCTATGGATGGGTTAGAGGGAGTAAAGGTCTATTTGCAAAGGCAAGAAAGTGTTTTTTAGCCTTAGACATCTCCAGAAGAAAGGCACCTGTGAGATCCATGAGTAAACACAGAAAACATTTATTTTTGAATGGCTACCCTCAAAATACCTTGCTCCAGTGACAGAACTCAAGCGATACTTATACTGCGCATCCTAGTTCAGTATTTTCTGGTAAGAAATGGAAGCGTTAAAGGAACTGAGTTTATTCAAAAAGGCACTGAAGCAAACCTAGCATTGATAATTAGGGGTTGGCCTGGAATAAGTCCTAATGAATGAAACCAAGGGACAAGTTTAGAACAAAAATTACTTTCAGGTTGTATGATCTGAGTGTTTAACCAAAGGCTTGTGATTCTCGGTGAATGTGAAAAATTACTGTATATGAATTAGAGCATACAGTGAAGTTGGATTTGAGGTAGGGGAGTTATTTTTTTAAGTAACATGCTGTAGTTTTGTTTGTTTTTTTCTTTTTTTTAATGTATTGGTTTCTCTCTTGTGTTTCTATAAAAGAATGAGTAAAAATAGCTTGTCGTTTTACCATTAATGCATAGCCACTGTGAATTCACCACAACACTCACCCAACTGTTTATTAGAATCAAACCACACTAACCTTTGAAAAGGTTAGGTTGACTCATACTGTTTATTTCAATTTTAAATAGCAAAATATCTCACACAATGATAGAAAAGCTAGAACTAACAATGTTTAAGACTACTTCAGCTGCTGAGTGGATTATATTTTCATTTCTTGAAGTTATTCATTCATCAGGACAGTGGGGAGCAGTTGGTTTAAGAAAAGAGATTTTCTTACATTGAGCTACTACGATAATAATGCTGCTGCTTGTATGTGATTGGTATCAACAAGTCATTTTCACCAATTCACTATAGGCTATATGCAGAAGCACCATCTCCCTCAGCAGAGAATTTAGCTTTATATAGTGCATGGACAATGATTTTATCTTCCTTATGGCGATGGTATGGATTATTAACCAGATTTTCAGCTGGATACATGAGAATTTGACCACAGACTGGAGTGTCTCTGAGCCAGCAGAAACCAGCTGAAAACCTGTCTCTATGGCCAGATGTCAGAAACGTGCTGCTTTCAGGCGGGCAAGCAGAAAGAAGAAAAACTGGAAGCAAGGCTTGAAAATGGGAGATGTATCAAATACCCTGGAAACAGGTTACAGCAGGTTTTTGTGCAGTCCTGTCTTTGGGACTCCTCTCTGAAATATCCTTCCCCAGCTTGTTTGAGTATACCATCTCATGTTTTAATTCTTCTCACTTCTCAGCAACTGTCTGTGTGCTTGGAAAGACAACTGCTACAGAATATGTACTGGGGCCAGACAAAGGCAAAGTTTTTCCTGTAGTATTTACAGCTTTTTACCTACCTTTGGCCCTTATCGACAGTGAAGAGCCAAAAAAACACCTGATAGAACCAGATAAGTTTCACCTCACAAGTGAGAGAAATCTATACGGTATCTTTTCGCGGTGTGACAATTTCATCCAATGCTGTCTTCAACATCATGGATAGTTGGTTCAGACACCACATTCTAGGTCTGCCTTGAGCAGACCTATACTGATTTCTGAGCTCCTGTGCCCAAGTAAAAGACGACACCCTAGGCCCTTAAAATCTGCCTTTTTTGTTTGTATATGACATAATTAAAAGACAGTTTTCCACCAGTAATCACCACGAATTTCTTCATGCTGGCTGGATAACTACAAAATCAACCATGAGGTATTTGTATGTCCTATCTTCTGCTAAAGTATCGTCAGTTATTGGGGCAGGATAATTGTGAGTGGACCTAGTACTACCTTTCAAAAGCCATTTGAAGTGTTTTGTGGCATTTCATATTGTTAGTTTTAATTGATCTACACATTTTTTACCCAAAGGCCAATCCTTAGTGATATACAACCCGTCCAAACTTTCCCATCAATTCGCCTGGAAGCTACCCTGCACTACCAGCCTGTGTGCTGGGTGCATATGTGTGGTGAGATGGGATTGCTACTTTAAATCACCTCTCGTGCTGAAAGAGAGGAGACCACAGAATGCGTTCCTGCATGAATCTGGGGCTCTGAACTTCTGCGTCAGCTCTAGCACACGCTCTGAAATGCCTGCTTGCACCAGGACCTCCAAAGAAAGAACAACGGCTCTTCCTAAGCCATCCCACATCCATTAGGCAGAAATTCAATTAGTTTATGTACGTTCTGCAAACCTGCATATTAATTTAGCAATGTACAGTTTCACCTTGCTGTTCAAGTCCCTTCACCATCTGCTTTCACAGAATTCCAGCTTTCTCACTACCAAAAATGTTTTCAGCATTTTGCTGTGGCAGGTGGTTGGAGGTTACATTGAAATCTCTCTCCTTTTTTTTTAACATGCAAGCATTTTTACAATGAAAACCATTACTTCTTCAAGCTCTAATGCAGATTTTCACTCTGTTTTATATTAAACCTGATCCTCAAGTGCTGAGTGCCTCCTAAAATGTGCCGCAACATGCCTGAACTGTAACTGACACCAAATAGAGCCAAAAGCAAAGAAGTTTTGCACTTTGCACATCAACTGCTATATTTTGAAAAATCCTAAATTGCTCCTTTTGCAAGAGAGAAAAGATGCTCGGAACTGACTGAAAATGTTCTTCTCTCCAGCCTCATGCAGCTCTTCATAGCCTTTCATCCCTCTTCTGACATTGTGTAAAAGGAACAGGAGTGATGCCTCCTTCAGGTACCTCTTCATGCAATTTTGCTAACTAGCCTCTACTTAGCTCAGATTAGGCAAAATTCCCATTTGGGTCAGTGAGATTGTTCCTTGAGAAAGGAATAGAGAAATCTATTGGAGTCGACTGCAATCTTTGGAGTCCAACAATGTATACTGTGAAGTTCTGGAGGAGTTTTTTTAAAGAGGAGGAGAAGAAATCATTAAAGTGGCCCAACATACTGTTCTTTGACGCTGGAAACACGTCCTGCTGTGGCTTCATAAGGTAGCAAGACTTACAGCCTCCTTGGTTAGTGGGTGTGAGTTGACATATATATATATAAAAAATATATACGTATAACACAGATTGCTATTTGAGAGGTTATTGAGAAGTTCATGTCTATATTGCCTTCGGTTTGGGGAATACAGGTCCTGGGTGACATGCTTAATTGATTGCCTCTGTGGTTAATGTAATTTTACTGAGAAGACATGAATGTATAGGTTTCTGTTCGGTTTCAGGTTTTGTTTTTTTGTGGATTTTTTTTAATTATTGTTTAGCAATTTTATCTGTGAATGTGCTTAGATTTTTTTTTGTATATATAATAATAAAAAAAAATTAAAAGGACATCATTTAAGAGTCTTTCCTTTGTTTGGACCTGCCACGTGTGAGAAACTTCCAAGCTTAGAAGAGGGCAGGGAAAACAAGTTAAGAAATAAAATTAATCCATTTCCCATTACTATTGTGCTTTTCTTAGATTTCTGTATTGTTTTAAGTCTCTTAGTTTTCCCAAGCATTTTGAAGATTGATTTTATTTCTTGGCGTACCTGTTTATTTTTTTTCTTTTTATATCTATATCTTAGAAGCTGTGGCGTTGCTGGGGTGGAAGCTGATGGCCTCGATGGGCTGACATGGGGTCCTGGGCCATGGAAGGGTGCAGGGAGCCCCAGGGGGCTGGATGAGGACAGTCAGGATTGGTGGTGCCTTGATAGACATTCCCTAGACTGACTATGCACCATTTCGAGTTCAGTGTCTGTTTGGCTACATCTATGCTCATACATGAGAGGGCCAGAGATCATCCTAAACTTAATCACTTTTTGTTGGTTTTTTCCATTCAAAAAGTTTAAAATAACATGACATCTACGTTGATACCCACAAGAGTGGTGTTTCTCTAAGGAAATGCTTTGGGTATACGCTACATACCCAAAGGTGTGCATGATAGCATTAATGTTTGAGGGTGAAATTCAGCATTCGTAAGTGCAAAGTAATGTGCACAGGGAAATCCAGTCATAGTTTTTTGTATGTGTATGTGTACTACGAATCGTCATACGTAATTCCATGCATCAGCTCAGCATTGTAGAAATCCATGGTTCACCCACACCTTGTTTACTTCATGCACTTCTGGTATCTTCAGAGATAGGATCTCTGAAAAGATAAACAGAAGGGCATGTGGGATGATCTAAGGTAGGAGCTTAAAACCTCACAAGTTAAATAGTTTAGGACTCTTCAGCTCAGAAAAGAGACAGTGTAAGGTAGTGTCGTGGTTTAGCCCAGCCGGCGGCTAAGCCACCACACGGTCGCTTACTCATTCCTCCCCCTCGGTGAGGTGGAGAGCAGAAAAATGTAACAGAAGCCTGAGGGTAGAGATAAGAAGAGGGAGGGATCACCCACCAACCATGGCCCCGGGAAAAATGGACTCAGCTTGGGGACAAAACAATTTAATTCATTAATGGTTCATTCAGACAGTATAACAAGAAACACGATCAGATCTTAACAACACTTTCCCCCCACCCCTCTCTTCTTCCCAGCTCTACCTCCTTCCCCAGTGGTGCAGGGGGAAACCAAATGGGGGGCTTGCAGGCCAGTTTGTCACACACTGTTTCTGCTGCTCCTTTCTCAAAGGAGGAGGACTCCTTATACTCTTTTCCCCTGCTCCAATGGATCCCCTTCCCATAGGACAGGCCACAGACTTCTCCAATGTAAGTCTTTCCCGCAGGATGCAATCCTTACCCATGAGATTGCTCCAGCGCGGGCTTCTTCCCCACAGAGTTGTGGCTTCTTAGGGAGCTGCCACCCGCTCCAGTGTGGGGTTCTCCACAGGCTTCAGATGCATCTCTGCCTCATCATCAGTCTCCAGCAGCCTACAGAGACCTCTATGACCTCCTTCAGGCTCATGCATCTCTGCTCCAGCGTGGGGTCCTCCACAGGCTGCAGGTGGATCTCTGCTCCAGTTTCTCTCTTGGGCTGTAGAGGGGCTGCTGCTGTCTCACCACAGGCAGCAGGGGAACCTCAGCTACACTGTTTCTCTCCTGGGCTGCAGAGGGGCTGCTGCTGTCTCACCACAGGCGGCAGGGGAACCTCAGCTCCAGCACACCTCCTCCTGTTCCATCTTCACTGATCTTTGTGCCTATGTGGCCGTTTCTCTCGGGTCTCAGTCCTCTCTCTGCCGAAGCCACTCCGGGCCTGACTGGCCTGATGAACCTCGGCAGTCCTGGCAGGATGAACTCTGCCCAGCGGGTGTCCCGGCAGTGGGGCACTTCGGAGCTCTCCAAGCCATGCCGCTGCTGCCATCTCCAGTGAGGTGGTGGTGGCCCAGTGCAGGCAGCCACCTGCCTGGGAGGCCAGGGGGCCAGCCCCCCACCTCCCCTCTCTCTTCAATGTAGGTCCAGTCTGTTTTGGGCTCCTTTGTCCCCTTCTTAAATATGACATTCACAGAGGTGTTGATTAGCTCGGACCTGGCCAGAGGGGAGGGGGGCCCGACCTCGCCAGAGACAAGTCTGACAGGTTTTGGAACCCAGGAAGCTTTTCGCAGCTTCTTACAGGTGCCATCTCTGCAGCCTCTCCCTGCTACCAAACCCCATCACATAAACCCCGCACAGGTAGGTAGGAAAGAGGTCTACAAAATCCTCAATGGAGTGCAGAATCTGGTAGGGATAAGTTTCATTGTCTTTGCCCAAGCAAGAACTGGGGAATAACATATCAAGCTGTGGTGGGTTGACCCTGACTGGACACCAGGTGCCCACTAAAGCCGCTCTATCATTCCTCCTTCTCAGCTGGACAGGGGAGAAAAAAATATAACAAAAAGCTTGTGGGTCAAGATAAGGACAGGGAAAGATCACTCACCAATTGCAGTCACAGGCAAAATAGACTTGACTTGGGGAAATTAGTTTAATCTATTACCAATCAAATCAGAGTAGGATAATGAGAAATAAAAACTATGTCTTAAGACACTTTCCTCCTACCCCTCCCTTCTTTCTGGGCTTAACTTCACTCCTGAATTCTCTACCTCCTCCACCCTAGTGGTGCAGGGGGGTGGGGAATGAGGGTTGCGGTCAGTTCATCACACGTTGTTTCTGCTGCTCCTTCCTCCTCAGAGAGAGGACTCTTCACACTCTTCTCCTGCTCCACCGTGGAGTCCCTCCCATGCGAGACAGTCCTGCCAGGAGCCTGCTCCAGAATGGGCTTCCCACTGGATCATGGCCTCCTTGCGCATTCACCTGCTCTGGTGTGGGGTCCTCCATGGCCTGAAGGTGGATCTTTGCTCCACCGTTAACCTCCAAGGGCTGCAGGGGGACAGCCTTCCTTACCATGTTCTTCACCACAGGCTGCAGGGGAATCTCTGGTCTGGTGCCTGAAGCACCTCCTCCCCCTCCTTCTTTACCCACTTTGGTGTTTACAGAGTTGTTTCTCTTGCACATTCTCACACCTGTCTCCTGGCTACAGTTGCTGTTGCATAGCCACTTTTTCCCCTTCTTAAATACATTACTACAGAGGTGCTACCACCATCGCTGATTGACTCAGCCTTGGACAGCAGCAGGTCCGTCTTGGAGCTGGCTGACATTGGCTCTATCGGACATAGGGGAAACTTCTAGCAGCTTCTCACAGAAGTTACCCCTGAAGCCCCCCTACTACCAAAACCACGCAAACCCAATACATAAGCTAATGAGATCCAGGCTCAGAACTAGGAAAAGTCAGTATCTCTTCTTATAACTCATGGTGTAATTGGGAAACACCTTGCCAAGGATGCTGTGGGTGCACACAGTACATGGGTCCACAGAGAGACTGGAAAAGCACCTGAAAAAGAAATCCATTGTGGGTTACTAAATAGGCAAACAATAAGAGAATCAGGAAAACCCCAAGCTTAAAATGGTCAGAGGTTGGAGGAGCATTAAGGAGAAGTGACATTATGTGATTGCTCTGTTCTTCCTTTTCTTGAAATGCCAGTGCTTGAGGCAGGACATCGTAAGGTTGACAGCCTTTTGGCCCCACTCCAGTCAGTCTCATGCGCCATTTGCAGTTGCTGGCTCCCAACTTCTCAGGTAGCAGCCTAGTCTACTCTTAAAAGCTGTCATTGCTGCATTAATCAAGAGTATGACTCCCTGGTCTGAATTGTCACAAATACACTAGCAAGACCTTTACTGTCCCGTTGGTGAAAGAGCATGTAACACTAGTCTCTTTTTCAATGACTTGCAAGTTCCTCCAGAGAAGCTGACTTAAGATATTCTGACAGTATCTTGTCCTGGCAAAGTCCAAGAATCAGTTATACTGGCAATATTTTAGACTTAGCTAAAGCCATAGTTCTTTTAAGTGCACAAAATGAAAATTTTAATATAAAGTGACTCTCACAAGAATAATTGGGATATAAGCCTTGGTTATTGTACTTAGTAATTAATTCCATCCTGAAAAAAAAAAGAGATACTCTTTATTGAAACAAATCTTGTACTGGTTTTCCTCACTTATGCTGCAGTTCCTAGTTTTAAAAAAAGTTACTGAGAGCAAAATTTCAATCATAGTATTCATCTTGATATATTTGGATTACATTCATTCTGGATTAATTTTTTGCAAGGAAGCGATCTCTTGTCAAACCTATAAAGTGTAATTACGGAGCGCACAATAGAGCACAGCATAATGTTTGGTTGAAATATCTTTTCTAAAGCTTGCTTTTTTATTTGACAAAAAAACCCTGCCCATCTGAAGTCTTTTCCTTCCGCAGAAATTCTCAGTGTTGAGACACTGAAGGTCTTCTTTTCCCAGTTTCTGCACCACTGCCCACATGACCTGGCTCTGGCATGCCAGAATTACTCAGATGCAGAAAGTAAAGTACATATATTGTCCTGCAGGGAACTGTTGAGGCTAATTGCCCTTTGAAGCTTTTCCCAATATCTTCCACACCCTTAACTGCTATTGTTGGATACAGTGAGGTATCAGAAAAATGGGGAAGTGTTTTATAGAGTGCCTTAAACCTGAGGAATCTCAAAGGTTTTGTGCCTCTGATGTGTACCTGAGCAGCCTTGTCAAAGGAGAAAGGACAATAGACTTAGGGGAGGTAAAAACAGATTCAAAATAGAGATGGGAGAGAGACCGAAGAAGTAACCTCTGTGGCAGTGGGGGAGAGAAATACAATAAGTGAGAGGTTGGAAAAAGATCCACAAAGTCAGTCTCTGCAAGAGGCCGACTGCAGTTAGAGAATGTCTGTAAATAGTTTTCTTCATAAACAGACAGTTTCATTTTAGCAACATGGGGCCCTTTTAGTGTGAAAGCTGGAAGCAGTAGCAAATCTCCAGATCTTTGCTGTAAAGAAAGGAATGTGATTAACAGACAAATAAACCACTACCTAGATACCAAGTAAACACCTCACAGAGAGGCTCATATCTCTGGAAATGTGGGTTTGCCAGGCACAAAAGGTGAAACTTATCTGATTAAAAGTAGATATTAAGTGTTGTACTAAGCATCTTATTGCTTGGCAGCATTCATGTTGACTGCCTCCTCTGTTTCCGAAACCTACATGATAGCCGCTTTGGTTATTGATTGCCTTCAGACATCCAGATGTTGGTAGACTTCTCTGTTACCACAGACCGACACCACAAAAGCAATGTTGGTATGCTAGGACTCTTACCACTTTCTTCCTGACAGGTGTCTTCAGATTTTGTTGTCTTCATGCTTGTAACAGCAGCTTGTTCATCTGACAGAAAGCCATGTTGGCTTATGACCTGGGAAATAATATTCCTAGGGACCTCGGCAAACACTTAAATAGGCTGCAGGTCTTTCTCACATCTCCAAACCCTTATGGCTTCAGAAAAGAAAGGCAAACTGGAAGTCTCTTTCCATCATTTACCTCTACAAAAAGACTGTACCACCTTCTCAATTAGAAACCCTCTATGGAGGTGCAATGGCTTTTTCTCCCTCAAAAAGTTTCAGCACTGCAACACTGATGGTTCTGTTTCCTCAGTTCCTCATTATTGTCCACAGGCTGACATTTTTCCTTTCCCTATTTCGCCTTGCTTTCCATAGTATATGCAGAACGCATCAGTATCTCGCTCCATCCCGATGAATAATGCAAACCACTCTGTATACTTTTACCTAAAGTGTCAATATATTTGAGCTTTTTAAAAAAGGCAAGTGTTCTCACATATTGCTGCTAAAACTAAATCTTCAAAGTAGTACAAAAATAGGATAAAACACAGCAAATAACTTTTCTTCAACTGATAAATCTGATCAGATTGAGAGACAGAAGACAAAAATAAAGCCCTTAATCTCAAAATATTTATGATAAGTTTTTATTTTCATATTCAGTAAAGCTATTTGGGTCACAGGGTGGAATTATTTCTGTTCTTACAACGACGCAAATTTGCTGGAGAGGCCTTAAGCTCTGTTAGAAACATAACTTAGCACCTATTAATGTATTTATGACGTCCCTTTATAGCTCCAATCTCAATGCATCTCTTTCGAGATACTCCTAGCCCTACTGATGTTAACATCAGCTCTGATTGCCCCTACACGTACACGCATGCATGCATACCCAATTGTACTAAGTAATCCTTATACTTAAAACTAGAACTTCGAACGTTTGTGGTGCATGGTCTTTAGTCCTTCTGTTACAGCTTTCCACAGCTACTGGACAGTCACTCTATGCGAGCAAATAATGTAGCAAAATTATGGGATGCACTGCCCTCTTGCGGAGATTTAAATAACGAACATATGCTTGATAGCTCCACAGACGTTCTTGACCTTGGAGCCTCCGAAGTCATTTTCTGGAAGAGCCACGGTTCCAGCTGAGCCAATAAACCTGCTCTTCCCTGCATCTTATCTACATTTTCTCTAACTTTATATCGTTGTCTTTCCAGTAATCATTATAGTATATCAGCAGAAGGAAGACTTGTTTTTCGTATTTAGGCAAATGCGTATCTTACATTATATATGTATAAATGTGCTTTGTAGAAATACTTACACATATATAGCATGTGCATGCTGTGTATATAATATGTACGTTATGTACACACACATGTATTTTCTTAAAATATTTTATAAACTTGTTTATGTATTTTTCAAATATAAACACTTCAGAAACAGAGGTCTTTGTAACAGTCTGATGTACTATTTATTTTTCTCTAGAGATTATGGAAGCGTTAAAAGGAGTGAGACTGGGGCAATGCGGAGATTAGAGATGGAACTATCCCTGCAGCGCAAGCCAGCCACATGCATTCAAGAGAGGATCAAGGATTCAATATAATTCGCTGCCCCTCAAACACACCAACACACAGATAACCAGGGATGTTGTCAGCAAACGCCCCTCTGTCCCAGTGATTACAGGGCTACTAGGCACTGCCCTGTCTTCTCCTCCGCGGCTGATTGTTGGCCTCAAGCTAACAGCACAGAGAAAGCAAGCTGCAGATCAAGTGCTGGCAGAACATATAACTGTGATGCTGCTTCTACATCATGTAAATTGGAATGTGCCTGCAGCACACTGTTTCATCCCACAAGGGGCTATCACACACATTTTATATCAGAGGGAAACTAGCAGGAAGGAAGGTTTTCTTTCTTCTGCCCTTTGTTGCTGCTGTGGACCTGGCAGCTCATATTCTTGGATAACTCAGGGACAAAACCTGTCATTCTGTGCTCCTCTCACCAGGATTTAGTTGTGTTCACAGTGAGATTTTTTTCAAGGCTCTAGGCTTCTTGATCTACCTTTTCTGTGGCAGAGGCCAAAAGCAAAGCAGTTAGTCTGAATCTCTGGTATCCCTTCTTTAATTATTCTTGGAAGGAAACTCTTTACACTATTAAAATATGCTGGCCAAGGATGCTTCACCGGGGATTAGATAACAATCTCTATGTTGCTAAAAGATTCTTTATGAATGGCCACGTTCTCCTCCTGGGCATTGCTACATTCATGTTTGATGTAGCTGTTTCTCCTTGTCTCATAAAATGGACATGGAGATGCCTCAGAGACAGGCTGGTATTCCTTTGGTACTAGGTACAGTGCACTCCCCCAGCAGTTGTGCACCTTCCTCACAGGCAAGGTATAATGCCATTTAATAGCTATGTAAGGTAAACATCTTCAAATTAAGTATATGTAAGAACATTTACAGGGACATTACATACTATAAAGCCTATGTATTTAACTTAAAATCTTATTTGACTTCCTGTGGTTTCCCCAAAATACCTCTATATGCTTGTAACACCACTCTGCCTCTAACAGAAAGGAAATTATGGCAAGTGAGAGGTCCTGCACATTGGCTGGGGCAATCCCAAGTACAAGTACAGGCTGGGCAGAGAATGGATTGAGAGACACCTGGAGGAGAAGTATTTGGGGGTGCTGGTTGATGAGAAGGTCAAAATGAGGCGGCAATGTTTGCTTGCAGCCCAGAAAGCCAACCGTATCCTGGGCTGCATCCAAAGAAGTGTGGCCAGCAGGTCGAGGGAGGTGATTCTGCCCCTCTACTCTGCTCTCGTGAGACCCCACATGGAATACTGCCTTCAGCTCTGAGGTTTTCAACATAAGAAAGACATGGAGCTGTTGGAGTGGGTCCAGAGGAGGGTCACAAAGATGATCCAAGGCCTGGAGTACCTCTCCTCTGAAGACAAGCTGAGAGAGTTGGGGTTGTTCAGCCTGGAGAAGAGAAGGCTCCAGGAAGCCCTTCTAGCAGCCTTCCAGTACTTAAAGGGGGCCTACAAGAAAGGTGGAGAGGGACTTTTTACAAGGGTGTGTAGTGCTAGGACAAGGGGCAATGGCTTTAAATTGAAAGAGGGCAGATCTAGATTAGATATGATTATTTACTCTGAGGGTGGTGAGGCACTGGCACAGGTTGCCCAGAGAAGCTGTGGCTGCTCCATCCCTGGAAGTGTTCAAGACCAGGTTGGATGGGGCTTTGAGCAACCTGATCTACTGGAAGGTGTCCCTGCCAATGGCAGGGAGGTTGGAACTAGATGATCTTTAAGGTCCCTTCCAACCCAAACATTTCCATGATTCTATGTTTCTATGTAGACACACTGAGCTATTGCAGGCCTTCCAAGTTGCATAGAACAGGAGGAAGGAGCATTTAGATTTGAGCTGAAGAAAACTGAATTGATAGGGATTTTTAAAAATGGACTCTGAGAACACAGAGCTAAACAATAAGACTGGTGAAAGAAATCTAGGGAACTGGCTCTGAAAGCACTCCTTCAAAACAGCTCTTGAAAGTCTTATGATTTTCCAGTAAAACCTCAGCAGTACTCTGCAAGAAGCAATGATTTAATAATTTGAGATCCAACATGTACTTCTATTTTATACACCTTGCAAGGATCCAAATTTATTAAAAAAATCTAGAATACTCCCTTCATGACCCACAAACCTAGTTGAACATGTACAGCAATCTTAATGGATCGAGGATATAGCAGTGTTATATGAAGTGGGTAACTCTGCTCAGAAGACTGCTAGTTAAATACCAGTTGTACATGAAAAGATGAAAATAAAACTCCGCACGGGTAATGTTAAATGACACAACGATGCTTTTAAACAGAGGAGTCTTCCTGATGATAATCTGGTGAAACAGAATGCATCTTTAAACCACTAATGTTCTGCAAACCATTAATGTAATAGAAACAAGAGATATTATTACTTCATGAACTGTGCAGCCACATTGGACTATGGCAAGACTTGAATGGCAGAAAGAAACTCCTTGAAAAACCTAAGTCTGAGCTCCTGGAATTAATGAGGTTATCCTAGAAAAGCCAAGATGCCTCGTGAAAGGTGAAACGCTCATTTCCTTCATAGCAACGTCCCTAGGATTCACTAATTTCTTCACAGTGGAAATGCAGTGTTACCCAAACAAGTTGATCTTGTGTTTGCACAGATGACTCAGTCAAATAACATATCCAGGTTGAATACCTACACTCAATGTGATATACATAAAAGCAGGCACAAGAATTTGATCATCACAGTGTCCTTTACACGCTAGAAGGCATTACTGTGATGGCCGTAGCATAAACGTGTAGACAGAAAAGCAGAGAACTCCAGAACAAAGATATCAAAGAAAGGTCTCCACAGTTCAGAGCTCTAACTGCTATTTTGCTCAGATATTTGAAAAAGTCAACAGTTTCACAACCAACCTTGGACAAGCTAATATTTGACTAGCATAGTCAGCCAAGGCAGAAACTTTTCTGATAACTGCTGGTGTCATTGATCTTCACCTCAGCCAGCTCACTGCAGCCTCACACTTGTTCTGCCTGACTCTTGCAAGGCTGCTATGGAGCAGTTAACAACAATTATTCGTCAAACCTCTCCCAACAGTGGTAGCTTACAGCATGTTGTTCAGCTTGCTCACACAAGGTTCTCTGAACCCGGCAAAAAATAACAGAAAGATAAATGAAAATGTATATTTTACATATGTACATATTCATATATTTTACATGTATGGTTTTGCCTTTTAAATAAACTAAATCACTCTTTGTCATGCAAGCTTATCAGAATAACAAATCTAGCAATTATCTCTCCTTAAAAATCATAATCAAAAAGCCACATCTCATTTCTTTCACATAAAAAATTCTTGTAGCTCACTCCATTTTTGGACATTGTCTGAACTTTCATGGAAAAGACTCTACAGAAATTCCACATATTTTATTTATTTATTTATTTATTTATTTATTTAACCTTCAAAAACTCTGTTGTGCAAATCAGAAGAGCAGTATGCAAGCAGAATTCAGCCAAGGGAGGCAAGTCATGCTTGTCTTAATCTGGAGTTAACAGGACACTGCACGTAAGAAAGATGAGTGACAATGCATGCATCTCTACAGGATCTACAGACGACTAAAGGCAGATCTGTGCTCTGTCACTGTCTATCAAAACAAGCTGGCAGGAGCAGAAGGCGTTCTTTCTTGTCATGGCTGTTCTTTATATGTATTCACACATTGGGTTGGAGTCACAACTTCATTGCTTCATTTCTATGCCAGTGAAACTATACTGGAAGACTGAGTAAAATGAGAAAAAGAAGAAAATCAGGCCAGCTAGTTTGAGATGGAAAACTTTGCATTATTGTCTTACTCCTCTGAGTGTCCAGATTTAGTTTATCAAACTTGCTTATATCCCACACAAAGCAAGGCACAATATAGAAAGCTGTGTCTGGACAAGAAGTGTGTTCCAAATTCTAGGAGCATCCATACAATTGCAATTTCCTTTTCTTTGGTTAGTATCGCAGTCATGTTAAAGATGTACACATATTAGGATTTACAATTATGCTAAACTTGCAGGCATTAGGGGTGGAGACGTAATATTTTTCCAAGAGAAGTAACTCCACATCTTTGTCCTATGTGTGCCAGAAACATGTTTCTGTTACTTGGTGAGATCGCTGTCCTTTTATTCATTCTAAAATTACATTAGTATCATATGAAGCATACTCTGGTCTCCATTTCTGTAGTATCTTTCAAATATCCTTGTTTGCAAGGAGCAGTGTCACAGTTCACAGCCCAGAAGAGCAGTGAATTTGTTGTGACATGCTCTATGACAAGCATAGACTACTCCTATCTCTGTTTTTTCCTTGTCGGCTCTCCAGCTATCCCGGAACTAATTTCAGTATTATGGATTTGCAGAGGACAGCTGTTTACATTCACAGTTGCATTTAATATAAGCATTTTATTTCCATTTTCACTGCAGTATAATTGGTTCTCGGTATTTTTAAATTATTGGGGCAAAAATGTCTGTAAAGATAAATTTTCAATTCTGCTCTCAAGTCACTGCCACCCGTAAAAACAATCTGATTTCAAAATTGACATTCTGATACTGAGGACGATGTACAACCTGGTAGGTTATGGTGACAAAAGGCTGATCCCCATGCACCGGGACAGGAGCAGGAGGCTCGAGAGGGCACACAGGGGCAACAGAGCCCCCTGCCCCAGCCCCTCCTGGTGCCATAGGAGCCCTGCCTAAGGTCTGCTACTGGAGGGGCCCACACTGCATGTAGGTAGGTACGTACGTACGTGTATGCGTGTGTGTGTGTGTGTGTATTTTTTTGTTCCACTAACAGACATTCGTCCTGACCAGCCAGTGAAGGGACGAGACCTTTGGTGCTGTTTGTGTCTGTGCGAGCGCTGAGCGCGCCTGCCCGTGTTGCTCCCTGTGTCCGGCCATGCCTTCCTGCAGCACCATGCGCTCAGCCCCGCTGCTGGCGCACCCAAGCCCTGACACAACCCATGAGAGATACGGTCCATGAGATCTATGTCAAGGGAGACGATTATTCTACGCAAAATGCCGTTTTAATGACTGGACATGCGTTTTTAACGCCAAGAGTATGTATTTCACTTTCTTACTAGCCAGCTGAGAAAACACAGAGCGTCACGGTATTTGCAAGTTACTGGGAGTTTACGTTGAACTTTCACGTAAAAGGCCAAATAGGGGATATCTAAAATTTGCATCAAATCAGGTGACGGTTAATAGTTCCTTTTGACCAAAAAAATGAATGATATCGCCTTTTTGCCAAATACGTCATTCAAGAATTATTGGAGCGGGAGAGGCAGAGTTAAACGTGGCGACCATGTCGCGAAACCCGCCTGCGACGCCCGGCCCTCTCCGTTCCCGTCCGCCCTCAGGCGCTGCAGGCCGAACTGCCGGTCACGCTGCAACTTCCCACGACGTTCCCCGCCCCTCGCAGCGGCGCCGCCGGGCCCGCTTCCGGCGCAGTCCCACGTCCCGGGGTCCGCCAGGGCCCGGAGGCGGTGACCGAGCGGGGCAGCTGAACGCCCTCACTCCCCTTCCCAGCCCCGAGGGCTACTCGCCTGCCTTCGCCTAGCTGGGGCCTCCGCGGCTCGCTGGGACGATCCCAGCCCGGCTCCGCCCCGCCACCCCGGCGCCATATAGGACGGCCGCCGCGCCTGCCCCGCCCCCGACCTGCGCGGAGCGGGAGGCTGCGGAGCCGCTGTCGCCGCCATCATCATCATCATCATGGTGTTGAACCCGGTGCTGGGGAAGCTGGTCAGCAAGCGGGTGGTGCTGGCCAGCGCCTCGCCGCGCCGGCAGGAGATCCTCACCAACGTGGTGAGTGCGGGCGGGCCGCCCGCCTGCCCGGGCGGGGGAGAAGGGCGGCCGTGCTGCCCCTCGGGCGCCGCCGCGCTACGGGGTGCGCGGGCAGCGGCCCTCCGCTGCTCGCTGGGCGCCGGGCCGGGCCTCCGGGGCCCGCCGCCCCCCGGCCCTGCCGCCCGTCAGCTCCCGGGGGCCCATGGCGGGCGCACGCCCGAGCCGTGCCACCTGCCGCGGCGGCGTTTGTGGTGTCTGGGGGCGGCGGCGCATCCGCCGGGCTTCACCGCGGCCGCCGGGCAGCGGAGGCCCGCGGAGCTGCCGAGCCGCGGGGCCGGCCGGCCGCCGTTGCCTTCCTGCCCCCGGGGCTGCACGCTGGCTCAATTGTGAACTTATTTTTTTAAAAAATCCTCGTTCTTCTTGGTAGTTTGTTTTTTTTTTTTTTTCTGTAAGCGAGTACGTGTGTGTCAATTTTGTGTATGATCAGGTTAATATGAGAGTGGATTAAACTATTCGGATGACAGGGAGATGATGTAATCAGACAAGTAAAAGACTCGCTCAGGCTGTAAAATGCTGGTATAATTACTTCTGCCGTGTAATGGAAAACTTCAAGAGGTCTTAAAATGGACTGAAGCAATAAAAAAACGTGCTTTCATTACCCTTACTTTAGATACTTCATACTAAAACTTCTGAAAATTTGATTCATGGTTCTGAAACTTGGGAAAACTTCATGAGATTAGTAGTGTGAGTGGGGAGCGGATGGGGCAGGGGGAATAAGGTAGCTCTTTGTTCTTTCTTTTTTCTGAGTGCTTGTGGGGTGTAATGGAAAACGTCACCCTTCATTTAGACCATTCAGCCCCTGTGGAAGAACATGTCAATCTCAGTGGGCAGGCTGCGGTGGGCTTTTCATGGGCACTTGAGTATTGCAATGCATCTCATATAGGTTGCTTAGTGGTGGTGTTCTTCAGGGGAGAAGTTGAACTTAAATGGGAAAAAGTATATTCTTTCAAAATACAGAGCTGTGGAGAAGCACCAGGGTTCAAGCATGTTCTAAGTTATTAGAAACGTAATCTACCTGCTGGATGTGTTAAATTTACAAGTACAACCTGGAGGCAAGAAGTAGGAAGAATAGGATTTTTTGACAAAACCACACAGAAAATGGCCCTTCTTGTTTTCTGTTTATCACATGTGTTATGACAGTGAAGTGTGGGTGGTCAGGCTCCTCTAAGAATGTGTACTACTGGTGCACAAGTGCTATGGATGGATTCAATTAAAAAAAATACAGTAGTAGTCTGTTTATGAAGTGCGTAAGTTTTATACTGTTAGATTTTTGTAGTGAAATTACTAATGTGATTACGTTCTAATAAATAGTAAGGGTGAAATCAAGTAACCATGCCAGTTTGAGTTCTTTATGATTTTTTTTTTTTTTTTTTTTTGCTTTGGACAGCTTGCAAATGATACGTATACACCAAACACTGTAATACAAGCACTGCTTTTTCCCTATGTGTTTGGGAGAGAGTGATGTTAAAGTGGAAAGAGCAAAAATCAAATTTATGGCTTGCTTAATGTGTCTTGGGAGGAACCTTTAATAACAATATCAGCTTGACTGCATTGCTTTCCTTTGTTACAGGGCCTGCGGTTTGAGGTGGTTCCGTCCTGGTTTAAGGAGACACTTGAAAAGTCATCTTTTGCAGCCCCATACGAGTATGCTGTGGAAACAGCAAAACAGAAAGCTCTTGAAGTAGCAAACAGAATGCATGTAGTAAGTTGCCAGCTATTTCAGCAATGAGATTTTTGTCTTGAAGTGGTGTGTATTACTGTGACTTAATTTGCATGTTCTTCTTGGGTAGTCTCTGAGTGCATTTTCCCTGTGGAAGGTAAATGGATGCTTTTCTATCATTTATGAAAGATAGCTTCCCAAAATTAACTCGCCTAATCAGAACAAGGTCTCGTGCCTGCAGTTCGAGCTTTCCACAAACAGAAGTGGCCTGCATCTCTTGTCAACAGCACATCTACTCTTGGGATATATACTTGGTAGTTCCTTCCAGCAGTCAAGTGTGTGGCTGGACAGTTGCTCTTTCCAGGTATTTGTTGACTTTGGGGGCAGACTCTATGGAAAAACACACTGATGTGAATTGAGTGCTTTGCTGTAGCTTTCATCAAACAGTAGTTGTGACAAGAGAAGAGCTCAGAGTTTGTGAGTATAGCGATGCTGGAGGAAAGCAGAAAAAAAGACGTATTCTGTTTTAAAGCATTCTGGACAAAGAAAAAAGAGATTTCGTTTTAAGAAAGGAGAAGCTGAAGTGTTTCAGGTTTTGTAGTTAAGGCATCCATTTTGTATCCTAAATATTATCAAAACCAGTGACACAGTTTATCCCATCAGTGTCATATTTGACTTCTGCCATTGGCTGTGATCACTGTGTTTGAGCACATAAGGCTGTTCTCTACCAGAACCTGTTTTGAAGTCTAGCTGATTAGATCCTACAAAATGTACCATAATAATCTCTTAATAATACAGCTCTGAAAGAGAGGAGTATGTTTGTTGAACCTATACTGATGGCAGAGAAGGAATGTCAAACGCTTCAAACCAACAATGTTGCCAGATGTCACCGTTCTTCAAAGCAAATATTGCATGATCTCCAATGTAAATTGTTATCCAGGTTTCCGTCAACTTCTTTTCAGAGAACGGTACATTAGGAGAGTGGATTTTAAACCTGACTTCACTAGCTGACTTACATTGGGCTTTCACTGCAAAACACCATGCTGATGATAATGCTAGTTCAGTGAATCTCAAAATGCTTCTTCATACAGGAATTTTTAATAATGTCTGGATTAGTTCTACTATTTAAAGCACATCAACAGCCTTTCTATAGAAGAATCGCCCCTCGCTACAAACTTTTCAGTATGATGATCACAGTTACAGGCAAGTTTCCTGCCTTGCTATGTTAAATAACTGTGTGCCTCATAACGTGCAAGTAAATCAAAACTCAGCTGTAAGGACAGATTGCAGTTTAAAGCCAAGAAAAGGCTACAAGGTTTATATACCCCTACCTCTCAGTTCCTCAAAACAGACTGTATGTGTTCCCTTTTGAGAGAGATAAGCAAAGTGTAGTTAAAGAAAGTGGGGTTTTTTTCAGCAAAACTTGACTTGGGAAAATGGTCCTAGAGGGCTTCAATGCTGTACTCCCTGGCTTCCATACACTGGGCACTTCCTTTAAAGGATTTTTATCTGACAACTTGAAGACTAGGTTGACTTTTGAGAATGCAGTCAGCTCTTTCCTGGATGCATTTGTTTACTAATAAATAACCTATTTGGCCAAAATCGTGACCTGAGAATGGTCTGCTCAAGCTTCCTGCTTTCCTCACTTTTGTGTTGATATAAATGATTACTATTTTGTAAACAGTGCAAAAGGAGAAACAGTGTCTTGTTTTCAGGTCAGTGTAGAGCCCTACCTGTAAACCAGTGAACTTATGTTTTCTTAACCTTAAGTTTTAAAAGGTTTTGTTCTTTCTACCTCTTTTGAGAAATATCTTCTCTCTGTGCCTTCGCAGAAACACCTGAGAACACCTGATGTTGTCATAGGAGCGGACACTATTGTGGTAAGAAGTCTTCTGTGGTTTAGCATTGTTTTAATTTATGACAAGTGTAGAAAATACTTACGTCTTTAGGTTTAAAGTGAAAATTCAAAAGCTATCTTCACTGAGAAGGTACACCTGCAATATGATGCATCCTTTTGGTTTTGTGAGTGTGGAGTTTAGTGGTGTTTTTTTTTTCCCAACAAGGCAATTTTTGGTATCTTAAGTGCTAGAAGCCTTGCTGCTGTTTTTGCAGAGACACTAGTATTGCATAAGTATTGCCTTGGATCCTCTAGTATGTAATGAAAATTCTGTTCTCAGGCAACTGTTGACTGTCAAGAAGTGCAGGTCATGTGAACTGTTCAATGTTGTGCCTTGTAGCGGGCATCACTTCATACCTGTCATCTCCACAGAGATAGTGCATGGTTAAGGACAGAAGAAGTTGAATTACCCTTTTGTTTGAGAGCTGCAGCCACTGGAGGGTAGAGTGTTGCGCTCGTTATGTGCTTGACACTAACTTATCCGTTCTACCAAAATATCTGTGCCTCTTGCTCCACTCTGTAGACTTATGTTTGAAACTCTGGCTGAAATCGTGGTTTAAACGTCATTTCTGACCTCAGTTTCTGACAAGTAAGAAAAAGCAGCACACTCATTCTGTCTTTCTGTTTTAGTCTGTGGATGAGCAGATCCTGGAGAAACCAGTTGATAAGCAAGATGCGTATAGGATGCTGTCAAGGTCTGTAGTTTTAAGTAAGATTCCAAATGTGTACATTAAGCTGTTTTAAAAGGAGCTGTACAGATGCCTTAATGTGTATGAAGAACTCCGTGGACAGAAATTTTTAAATCATTTTTAAATAGTGTAAGCTAGTTCTGCCACTGAAAAAATTAGACCTGTTTTTATGTTACCAACAGTTGTTTGCTCTTGTCTCTTCACCTTAGGAAGCTGATCAGGGACATAATGAACCATTTTGTTTTCACTTGGATTAATTTTCAGTGTCACTTATCACAAGACTGTATGTATGCTTCAGCTGGTACAGGAAGGGGAGATACTGAGAGAAATCATGATGGGAAAGAGAAAAGAACCATCATAGGAATGATTTGAGGCTTGACATTTAATGGAGTAATATTGCATGTAGAAGAAAGTACATGGTGATATGTATTCATGGATGGTTGCTTTGAATTCTGTAGTTTAACTGACAAAGAAAAATCTACTTCCCTCAGTATTCTTCATGGATGGTAGGCTGGTGTATTTTGAGGCTTCTGCTTTTTCCCTAAGGGATACTTTTCCCTATGAGCTTAATGTTATCTTGTAGCACTTTTTTTTTTTTTTTTTAAGAAATACCAAGTAAATAACTATAGTCACCTCCTTTCTGAGGGATGAGATGTGATGAATCCACTAGTCATGTTTCCGTTTTATGGGAGGAATACAGAACTGCACTGCTTGTTTCACCAGTTTACATTCTAACTCAGGCGTCTCCTATAGAGAGAATACAAGTGGCTTGGTAGTTTTGTTCTGTAAGTCTATTTTAGATATTTTTTTTCACTGATGACTTATGCCGAATTTTTGGTATGTTGTGGCATGTTACTAACTTAAAAGTAGTAGTCTTAAAAAAAAAAAAAAAAAAAAAAAAAAGTGACAGCAGCGTATGTTATTAGTAGGAGAGTCCCAAAGGAGTTTGTCTGGCAAGAGATTCCTCGCAACTGTTTTGGCCTGAAATCATACCAAGTTTGATTAGTTCAAAAATAGTACTTTTTTACTGTCTTAATTACTAGCTTAATCTACTTCTAACACATGCAAATGTAATCATGGATATGAAATGCACTTAAAATTTAGTCTTTTCACCTGGAGTACTGCGTCCAGTTCTGGAGTCCCCATCATAAGAAGGACATGGACCAGTTGGAGAGGGTCCAGAGGAGGGCCATGAAGATGATAAGAGGGCTGGAGCACCTTTCCTATGAGGACAGGCTGAAAGAGTTGGGGCTGTTCAGCCTGGAGAAGAGGAGGCTCCGGGGTGACCTTATAGCAGTCTTCCAGTACCTCAAGGGGGCCTACAGGAAAGATGGGGAGAGGCTGTTCAGGAGGGCCTGTTGTGATAGGACAAGGGGTAATGGTTTTAAAATAGAGGGAGGTAGGTTCAGATTGGATATTAGGAAAAAATTTTTTACCATGAGAGTTGTAGAACACTGGAGCAGGTTGCCCAGAGAGGTGGTGGATGCTCCATCCCTGGAGACGTTCAAGGCCAGGTTGGACGAGGCCCTGAGCAACCTGATCTAGTTGGAGATATCCCTGTTCCTTGCAGGGGGGTTGGACTAGATGACCTTTGAAGGTCCCTTCCAGCCCTAACCATTCTATGATTTATAACTCCTCTTAATTTTGTTTTGTATGAAGAAGATATAAATGCAGACAAGATAATATATTTGCATATATCCAAGGTGTCAGATTAAGGTTTTCACTCACTGTTTCATTTTGCAATTAATTATATGGAATCTTGGGGATAGTAAGAGTGCAAGATGCTTCTGATCACATCAAATTATAGCCTGGCTAATCTCTGGGAGACTATTCCTTAATTAGCCTCTTCAAAGATTCAAGTTCTCATGCTATTTATTACAATTCTGTTGCTTAAGCATTAGATACAATAAATTTAAAGCCCTCCCAATTAATCGGCCACAGTGTGGCCCTCTGGAGCCACTACAAGAGCGAGCACATGGGTCTGGGGTAAGAGAGAATAGAGGGTCCCTTCCTCTGCACTCTGCATCTGTTACTCTGCTTGCCGTGGGATCCCTGGGGGCCAATCTGGATGAAGTGAGTACATTGGCAACTAGAGCTTATCAGTTGTTTAGTTGAAGTTACATCACGCAGCTGTTTATTGCCAGCTTTCAGTGAGGATGCCTGTAATAGTAGTCTTTATGATGATTGGCCTTTTCTTAAGCGTTTGAAATAGTCACTTCTTCCTGTATACAGTAAATAAGCTGATACTATGAACTACTTTTCCCAACTGTGGACATTGGTACAACTGAGATTTTGGAGACTTGAAACGACTGAATCTCTTGATAGCATTTTTGTTTTGTCAATGTCTTTTCACCTATATTGAAATATAAAAATAAACCAGCATGTATTTATTTAGGATACATATCAGAGCCATCAAGTGATGTATTAATATAATGGTCTGTTTCTCAGGCTGTAGTAACATAATATGTAGAACATTTTTGCACATGACAGATTTCATAAAACTGTTGCTTAATGCATATGTTTTTCCTTGGCAGGTTGAATGGGAAAGAGCACAGTGTGTTTACAGGAGTGGCTATTATACATTGCAGCAGTAAAGGTACACGTATCATTTTATTAAAACTCATTATTTTCATTAAAAATTATTCTCATAAGGACTTGTACAAATGAAGAAACAGGATGGAAATTTTTCATATACATTCGGAATTGGCTTCCTACTCAAGATGAGAATTACCTTATCAATATATAAATTAAAAACTCCCCAAAAAATCCAACCTTCTTACTGCATTTAGTTTTCACACAGGAAGGAGGATGACAAAACACAATGGACTTCAGAAATACTGTCTCTGAAAGCCATGGGACTACTTAAAAGACCAGTGTAAATTGTGGCAATATTCTAAATGAAATTAGAATCATAGAATGGTTAGGGTTGGAAGGGACCTCGAAGATCATCTAGTTCCAGCCCTCCTGCCTTGGGCAGGGACAGCTTCCACTACACCAGGTTGCTCAAGTAAGTAAATTCAAGTAAGACACTACAGACTGTGGGAGCGAGTGGAATCTGATCCATAGTAACTTTATTCCTGTGTTTGGTTTACAGTAGCAGATGAATACAAACGGTTGCTGTATCTGTAGTTACTTTGTTTTTCAGTAAATAAGGGAAGCTTTAGCGCTCATTCTGAGGGGCTGGGTGAAGCGAGGGCTTAATGCCTCATATTGTTAATGAACTGTAGAGACCAATACATCAATGTTTTTGAGATAATTTATATAGTCAGCAAGTGGTTTTTATGAGACTGTACCATTAGTATAATTTGAGGAGTGTTTGGTTTGAGAGACTTCCTCTGATAATTATGCCAATATTCTTTTAGTGCAAGTTTTGCAAGAATCGTTTCTCTGAAATTTCACTGGACATAGTCTTTCTGTAGACAAATTATTTACAGCTTTTAATCTTTACTGGAATGATTGCTTTTAACTCTTGTAACAGGAAGTCAGTGATCCAGTACCTTTACTAATATGCTAGTACAGTAGAAAGAGAGCTGCTGCAAAAGAAATAAAAAGTGCTATCAAGGGGTTCCTGTGAGCAATCCAGCAAGAATAATAATGCCTTTCATTGTTTACTCTAGGAGGAAAGTAAAAGTGCACACAAGTGCAGTACTGATGCTGTGACAGCATGTCTCATTTGAAGTTCACAAATTTAAGCCACATCATATTCAGATGAATAAAAATGCCATGTCTGCCTGGTCCTCAACTGATGCAGTCAATGAAAGAGTTTTATAGAATACCTTTTTAGTTTTAGTTCATAATTACAATGCTGTTATTAAGTACCACATGTATGTTACAGGTGGAATTTTCATCTTGAGCTGATTGGGTTTTTTAGCAATACTGAAAGACGTAGTAATCTGTCTTCATATGCAACAACTTTTTTTTATTTCAGGGTCATTAAATGTTTTTTCGACACACCATTAGCAGGTTGTTACTGTTCTTCTCTCTGTCTGTACTGTGGATCTTTCTTTCTTCTCAAGAACTTCCACTGCTATCAGAACAGCAGTAACAGGAGATGCTGACCTTGATTTTTATAGGAAAGAGTAGAGGGAACTAATAATCTGTAATGTGCACGCTCATTTGTGCAAGACTTTCCTTTTGAACATGTTTTGAAAAAGCCTCCATCTGCAGTGATACCAGATTCACGGTATCAGATACCACGTGCAACAGGGTCTGCGCCCAGGTGTTATTGCCTCTGGCCTTCTCTCAACCACTCCTGGATACAGAAGTCTGAAGTAATCTTGTTATTTCTTGGGAGATGATATGAAAACAATACTAGTGGTTACTGATGGGACTGCTGGATACCTGAGTCTGCAGTACAGATGCAGCTGCACGTTCACATTCAGGCATTTGTAACAGCTGCGTGTTTAACTATGAGGTGGTGTTACGAGTTCTTTGACAGCAGTCATAAAGCTGAAGGGTGTTTGTAGCCACCTTTGTGCTCCGTGCTGGATGTGTATGCTAGCAGTCCACAAAGAGCTCTGCATAAGCATTGTTGACAGTGCATCCCACACAGGGAGAGCAACCTCTTAGCCCCAGGAGGTTGAAAGAGGTTGAAAATGGGAGCTTTTACTTTTTTGGGGAAGTTGAGTCCACTGTCTCTAAAGGGCATTATTAGTCATTTCATACATCTGTGTAGTGTCTTTAATTTTTCCCAAGCGAAAACATCAAATGAATACAAACTGAAATAAAACTGAGACATTACGCTCTCTAAATTACAGTTTCTGCTTCTAATAAGATCTCTTTCTTTCTGTAGATAATCAGCTAGAGACAGAAGTAACTGATTTCTATGAAGAGACTAAAGTAAAATTTTCTGACCTGTCTGAAGAGCTCTTATGGGAATACATTCATAGTGGGGAGCCAATGTAAGTAACACCCTGAAGTTATCACACAGTACTTGAAAATATGCCTTGGGTTACATTATTAGCCACCAGCATAGAACATTTTGTCCAGTGTGCTGTGAAATTTTGCTGTGTATATGTGATAAATGGTAGCATGGGTGATGCAAGGTGGGTATACTGTTCTTCTTGTCTTCCCCTCTGGGGAAAGCAAGGTACATTTTTAGTGCCTTAACAGATTTGAAAAGTGAAGACTGTTGAAATACTCTGGATTAGAGCAATCACTCATTCAATATACAATTACCTCTGTTAACAAAGGCATTCGGGGAGCTTGTATACCTGAGACAATGGATAGTTCTCATTATAAAACAGATGAGTAGAGTGAGTATTGGATAATCAGGATATTAGAGAACTTTAATGAAAGAAGCTAGAACTTGGTTTGTTTAATTTATCAAAATTGCACTGCTCTGATGCAAGGAACACAAAATTAATTTTCACTTACCGTTGGGGCCAGCTTATACGTTTTCTTATGCCACAGTTGCCTCAGCTTATGTGTTTCCTTTACTCTTGCAATGTACTAGTTACTTACAGACAACATTGATTCCACAGAAGAAATAGGATGAAAACAGAATGCTTAACTACTCCTAAGATGAAGTTGACTAGATTGTTTAAAACAAAAAAAAAGGAAAAGTACTTATTTGGAGACAACAAGGGAATATTTGTGACTTTACGGAATTTGCCTTTGTTTTCTGTTAGCTGAAGGCAAGTCAGGCAATAGTTAGCACTATGGACTGCTTACCTGGTGATCTGAGGTGAACTTTTGGTTCTCTAACTTCAATTCTGACTGTGTAAGAATATCAATCGTGGTGCATTTTACATTCGTTCATGCTATAAAACAATACAGTTGTGTTTTACTGGGGAAAGAGAAACCAGTGTAGACTTTGGATTTATTTAAGTGCTTATGTGTAAACGAGGCATACTTTCTGAACATGTAAGGCTCCCAGCTTATTTGAGACTGAAGCTGAAGTGGATTATGCAGAAAAAAATCTTTTGGCAATAATAGAGTTTGTAACAGAAATTCTTAGTTGGTTTTTGGAAGGTCATCTTTAATGTGCAGCTTATGAGAAAGTTGCAGTTTGAAGGAGTGTCGTGGTTTTAGGCTGATCCAGCAACTAAAACTCACACAGTCTCTCCTTCTCCAATAAAGTAGAGAGGAGAGAAAAAAAAAAAAAACAAAAGGACTGAGGGTTGAGGCAAGAACAGAGGGAGCACCCACCAACCATGGTCCTGGGCAAAACAGGCAGCGCTTTTCTCAAAGCAAAACAGTTTATTAATGATTACTTAGAAGGACAAAGGGAAATAAAAACCGATTACTTGAGAGGACAGAAAGAAACAAAACCAGATCTTAAAACCGACACCTTCCCCCCCCCCCGCACCTTCCTTTTCCTCCCGGCTCTACCTCCTCCCCCCAGCAGCACAGGGGGCAGGGACTGGGGGAGTGCAGGTCAGTTCATTCCGTGCTGTTACTGCTGCTTCTTTCTTAAAGGAGAAGGAGTCCTTACACCCTTTTCCCCTGCTCCAATGGATCCCCTACCCACGAGGAAAAATCCACAAATTTCTCCAACGTGAGTCCAGCCCACTGGAAACAATCCTTCCCCACAGATTGCTCCGGTGTGGGCTATACCACAGTCTCGGGTACTTAGGGAGCTGTAGCCACTCGCTCCGGCGTGGGTCGTCACGAAGACTCCAGATGCCTTTCTGCCTTGCCGTGCCCCCAACACGACCATCCTCGGGCTCAGGCATCTTCTCCCCACGGGCTGCGAGTGGGTCGCTGCTCCACCGAGGCCGTCCTGGTTGCAGGGGGGCAGCCTGCTATCTCACCATCAGCCGCAGGGGAAACTCGGCTCCGGCACACCTCCTCCCGCTCCATCCTCACTGACCTGCTGTCGATGCGGCTGTTTCTCTCAGATCTCAGTCCTCTCCAGGTGAACTCAGCCCAGTGGGCACCCTGGGAGTGGGGTGCCCCCGAGTTCCCCAGCTGGCTCTGCCGCCGCCATTCTCCGTGGGCGGCGCCGGCCCGACGCAGGCAGCCGCCCGGCCGGGAGCCAGGGAGCAGGGGCAGTGCCCTCCTCCCTTCTCTGGTCGATCCTGGGCGAAGCACCTTTTCCGGTTCCCTTGTCCTGACTTAAATAGGGCAATTCGCAGAGGCGCCCTATTGGCTCAACCCCGAGGGGGATGGCAGTCTGATCCGGTGGCCAGAACTAAGCCTAACCCGGATCCAAAACCGGGGAGGTCGCAGGGAGCAAAATCCCTCTCCTGCCACCAGAACCACCCCCCCCTCCACATCAAACCATGACAAGGAGAAATGACCATGGATTTTTAGGAAGAATGTCAGATTGAAAAGTATTTTGGAATATTCTGGTTATTTCTACTGGGAGAAAATACACTTTAGGTGTCTGTGCTGCAACAAAATGGCTTATGAGCAGCACTGGGTAATTCTGTTCATTCTGATAAACAGTGTGTGACAGCAACAGTTTCTTAGGGACCAAAGAGAATATATTTCATAACTCTCTGGAGCAGAAGCCAATCAATCTTCGTTTGTGTAATCAACAGAATAGGAAGCATTTGCTCTGGCTGTGGGAAGGAACTGCTAAGTACAGTGTCTTATAAATTTTGCAGAACAGTAAGGAGAAGTCTCTTACAGTGTTTTTTTTTTGTTGATTAGCTTTTTGTCCCCTCCTCCATGGCCACCCGTATTGGATACACATTTATGTGCATACAGGTTTTTCTAAACATTATTGGAGTTCAAGTGACTATTTGTTTATTTTTTTTTAATGGCGACTTAATTTTATGAAATCATACGACACTTAATCATTGCATGAAAAATTAAAAGAAAATTGACTCTTATGCTGGTGAGGATTGGATTGAGTTCTTTTTATAGCAAGGACAAAATTGGCATATAGTATTTTAAAAATCAGTCACTGGTGACACAGAAACGAATTCTAAAAGTATGTAGCTGATTTAAAGGATGAATACGGGAGGAGGGAAAAGCACTGCCTTAAGGTATACTGTGATGATGCTATAAAAACCCTCAAAAATTTTGGCTACCGAAAGATGGCCTTTCCCTTTCTGTTTTGTTCCTATTCCTCTTTCCAACCAAGGGTATTCTGCCTGTTGGCAGGGTCTCTTCTTTTCTGGCTCTCTGTAGAAAGAGGGCTGGACCATAATAATCCTAACTGTTTTGAGCTTGTGTAATGAGTAGACTAGTTTCTGTCAGACTCTTTGACCCAGCTTTTTATTTTGTAATCTTTCCCTTGTAACAACTTCCCCTGTCCCTGATGGCAACTTCCAGTCTGAAGATCCTGTGTGGTTTTTGGTAGCTGTGCTCTGAATGGTGGCAATGAAACCAAAGGGCTCTATTGCACTCTAGGAAAGAGGTGATTACAGAGGCTGGAGCTCTACAGTTTCAGACTTAACTATGAAGTAATAAAATATAGACTGTAAATGTCTAAATTTCTTCCCTTGTATGATTTCTCTTAAGAGTTATTTCCTTCAAAGCTAGAGCAAATGTATCTTTTATATTTTGCAAATAATTACAGTCTCGCGGCACAAATAAGCTCGTGGATAGCTTGAGGTTATCAGCTCTTACAGCACAAGAGCAAAAATCTTCCAGATTCAGAATTACAGAAGGGGAGCTGTACTGTTCTTATACTAGAATTAACTTGGAATCTTGTTTTTAATCTATCATATTGCTACAGTTGACTCCTCTGTATGAAATAACGGTTCTACATTCACCAGAACTCACTGGCAGATCTTCTTCTTGTATCTCCCTCTCTCTGCTCCTTTGCAAGTTCCTTTGCAAATGGAAACGCATCTCTGACTGGTTCTATGATGCGTGTTTGCTGACTGGGCGTCTAGCTGTTGCCTCTCCCAAGAGACAGGCAACCAAATTCTGCTTCTTCTTGCCTCTGTCATGCCAGTCTCTCTGCTCTCTCACTAACTTTGTATTTAAAGGAACTAAAGGTGGGACTTGTCTGATTTTTAGATTTGTGAAGTAAAGATAACTAAGCTCGGGTATCCAATCAACTAACTAATAGTTGACAGAGATGCAAGAAATTAGTGTACAGCTTCTAATGTATTTTAAATGTTTGCTTCAGTAAAGATGAATTTTGTCAGTGAATTTGTTCACTATTAGTGAAGCCCAGTCACTAGCTCGGATGAACTGTCTAATGTGGCTTAAATTTTTCTGTATTTTTGCTAATGCGATTGTATGGGTCAGGACACACTGTCATACCTGTGTTCTTGCCTTTGGAAACCCAGCTAAAACCCAAGCAAGCGCCTCCTTTGATCTGTAGGAGCTGTAATACTTGCTAGTGCAGCAGTTATTTATTTGATCCTTGGCTCTGTGTTGGACTGTTCAGATACTGTGTACAGGGATATACTGTTTTGTGTCATGACTGAAGTTAAAGTTCCACAGCTTGTAGAGGAAATGTGCTTTAATGTTGCATTTTCAAGAGTTACCTCTATTTTACCTCTTTCTTAATGTTTTTTTTCCCCCTGTTGTATTGTGTATGGGTTTGATTGTGTGTGATTTTTTTGTAAAAAAAACACCACTACCACCAAACAGTAGATGTTGCACATCTTCCCGATGTATTATCTGTGGGTTTGTTGGTTGTGGGTTTTTGGTTGTTTATTTGTTTTCTTTAAATCAGTGGATGTTAGACACATTCCTGCTGAAATTATGTATCCCCTACAAAAGTCGGTTGCTGAAAACTGTTTTGGTTGCAGCAGTGCTCTCACTGTTTGTCAAAAGGTCCTTAAAGTGAGCTGTGGAGGTTTTTTGTTGAAATGCAAATTAACTGATGCTGTGCTTAGTGTTATAAACCAAGCCTTAAAGTTAGTGCTATGCGAATAAAAGTATCCAGTTACAAAAGCCAGTCAGGTTAGCCAGACCTCGGTATGAGCTGTGTAAATACTGATGTATTCTGGGTTTTAGCATGGAAGACATTTGTTGAGAAATCAATGGAACTGCTACTAACTACATAGCCTTATGCTTTTGGACTAGAAGCCATAGCTGTAGTAGAGAATCCTACTCAAGATCCAATGCTAAAATGTAAATTATGTATAAAAATAAACAAGATGTGGCCAGTTGTGTTAATGTCTTTGCTGGCAGTACGATACCACTACTTTTGATGGTCACAATGTTCTTTGCCTTCCTGTCAGCATATACCAGAATGATTTCATCCTACTGGACTGCTATTTCATTTAAAAATGAAAAGACTTTTTAGTCATTAGAATAATCCTAATTTATATGATGTAAGTCTTAAGTATGTTATAAAAAAAGAAATAATTTAAACAATGACAAAGCTATACAGTCGTGCTTAAAATGCAAGGTTAAAGGAAAAGCCCAGTTCCCTAGTTTATAGCAATTCAAAAATCCCATTTGCTGGGATACCGATTTCTCTGCTTGTCGTAGGAGACTGTTGGAAAAAGAATCCAGAAGGAAGTTCTAAAAATGTAAAAAGCTGGTTCTGATCAAATCAGATGAAAAATCTACGATCTTATTTGTGCAGTAACCTTCTTTCACAAGTAGTTTGCACAGTTCCATAGTATCTGAAGTTAATGGATCTGAGACTGACTGACCTTTGGTTTCAAAGGTTGCTGATTTAGGCTTTCAGATTCTGGTGTTATCATGTAGTAAACATACTTTTAACTGCTTTGTTCCTTAAATGTGAACAGTAAAATTGTTGGGCCTATTGCAGCTTATCTGCTTGTAAGCCTTTCCATTCCAAACAGTGGAATTTGCATAATTACACCTAAAGACAAATCAGATTTCCAAGGTAACTTTCTGTGAAAACATATTCCTGTGCCAAATTACTAGTATTACCATGACATCAAAGAGTACAGTGTTGTGAAACACAACTCTACTTATATCTCAGAGGGTTACACAAGAATTGGATAGGGCTGAGTGGGATAGAGTGGATTTTGTATTTGATTAGGTTGCTCCTCCTCAGGAAAGTCCTATCTTCCTGATCCTCATTTTAGATATTCCTGTGACTGAGATCCACAAGACATACGCTACAATCGTTTTGAGTTCTAAGATGTCTTCTTCAGTGTGAGATCCTTTTGGAGCTACCGTGTTCCTAAAGGCCCTTCAGCCCATTGTCAAGTAGAACTAGGGCCAGTATGCAGCTGGGTGACCCAGTGCCAATGCTGGTCTCAGCAATGCTTCTTGCTGTTACCTTTTTGGTAGCCAGGACTTGGAGAATGCTGGGTACCCTGTGGCAACACAATCTGACTGCAGTCAGCTGATGTACCTCCTGCCTAGGTGACTGTGGCACTTGGATCGTCTGAAGCATAAGACCTTAGGCTGCTCATCCTTAGTAGAGATACTGATCCTTGTATTTATCTTGTGATTTATAAATTGAAGTGCTGAGCCGAACTAGCAGGTTTAATCCACCTGTAGCGTGAGTACGCTAGTCTTTATTCCAGGCTGCAGTACTGGTGGATTATTTGGGTTCTGTGCTACCTTTACTCTTAACCTTAATTAAATATACTTTTGTTTTGCTTTCTCTCTCCAGGGACAAGGCTGGTGGATATGGAATCCAGGCCCTCGGTGGAATGTTAGTTGAGTATGTCCATGGAGACTTCTTGAATGTGATGGGATTTCCTCTGAATCACTTCTGCAAAAAGCTAGCAGAATTGTACTATCCACCCCCTAAACATAATGTACAACATAAAAAATATGACTCTATCCCTTCTGTGGACACTTTTGAGAACCTAAGTGATGGAGAAAGTGAATCTTCAAATTTCACAGAGCATAAAGGTGCTAGTAAGTTGGACAGCAGTGAGATGTGTTCCTCAGGAGCTATTTACAATTCCAAAAACAGTTCTAGTGCCAGAACTGGTTTTATGGTACCTTTGGAAAATCAGAATGGAGTGTCGGAAAGTGCAGCAAAACTTCCATCTAAAATTCTAGAGCTGATGGATGGTTTTAGAGCTTCAAAGGTAAGGGGAAAAATAAAACTACTCATTACATTGCTGACTGATATGATTGTTTCATTGGACTTCAGTATATAGCAGGTAATGAGAAATACTTGAGACGGGGTAAGAATGTATTAATAGTTAGTATAAAGGACCACTGAAGTACCAGAGAATCTAAGCTAGCTGAAACTTTGGATGCAGTCCAAACACTGTTTTTTTGGTATTTACTTTTTTCTGTTCTTCAAAATTTCTGTTAGCTGTCTGATGAAAATTTGTCTCATGAGTTGAGAGGAAAAAAGTCCTCAGAATTCTTTTGTCCTTGCATGACTGACCTTGGGTATGAACAGTGCAACTGTGATACCAGGTTGTCTGGAAAGAGTACACTTTTTTCACCCATATATGCCTTTGTCATCTTGTCTATTTAAATGCAGTTTATGCAAGATAGTTCCGTTAGCTACATCAGTGGTTCAGGCTCTGGTGTGATTAGGAGACTTCAGAATAACAGTAATTTCAGAAGTGGAACATTTACTCCACAAGTAAATTGGAATGTTACAGGGAAACTTCAGAATGCTTTTAAGAAATTTCTCACTAACTATTGAGTTTGGTTGGGATTTTTATTTGGTTGTTTTTTTTTTCCACTGATCACAAGAGCACAATCAAGCAGGAAGTTACCTTTATATACTCTGCAAAGAAAGCATTTAATGTGGTTAATTTGTCTGACTTAAAACTGTGACAAGAATTGTATCTATTATATTTCCTTCCTGACTTTTAATGCTTAGCATTAGAATTCTGTGGAAGATCTTAATTTTTTTATTCCCTGTTAAGGAGATTATTTTTTTTTATATCCTGTTTAAAGTTCCAGGTGTGTTTAGCAGATAAAATCTCCATGCAGTATTTGATGGAGACATACACATAGCAGCTTACAAACAGAAGTCACATGCTCTGTGCAGCCAAGCGTGATGAGAAATGAGTAGCTGGACATTTTAAGTGCTGCCAAGTTTTGTACTCACAGTTCCAGTGTAGTGAAGACAATAGTGAAGAAGGTGAAGGAGAAACAAACACCAATCATTCTAGTAGATCACTGATCTCCATCAAGTCATTCATGTTTTAGGAAGAGGTGATAAAACTGCTAAGGCGGCAGTGAAACTACAAACCTGGAACTGAAAATATAACAAATTTGACGGAGGTAGAGGGAAACAAGCAGGACAGTGGACAACAGTTTTGCTGAAACAGCGGAAAGTTGTACTTGGATCTGAAGAAAAACTATAGTGTGGTCACCGTACATCTGTGGGTGTGCTGCTTGCAGGCGTGTCAAGCAGTGTTCAAAGATTTGGAATAAAGCAGCCTTGAGACTGCTGCGTTTGTGAACTTCCTTGTGTATCCATACGGAGTGAGCTTTGATGTACTTGAATGGGTGAGATGATGCTTAGCATTTGAAATTAAAAAAAATAAATTATGGAGACTCATCAGCATTTTGTTGCACATTATGAACACTGTTTACAGTGATGTGATGCCAAATTTGGTTTTGTGCAGTGAAAGGTGGTGGAGGCTGTAAATAGAAACAGCAGCTTTCCCACTAATCCAGTGTAAAGTCATAGTATAAAGAGCTGAGTTTCATGTTGAACCAGTGGGAATTTTTTTCTCTCAGGGTTTGAATCTTTATAAAATTAATTAACGAGTTGCAATGAATGCTTTCTGTGATCTGACAAAACTCATCATCTCTCTACTTGTAGAATAGGCATAAGAGCACAGAAGTATTTAGTTTCACAAAAGCTCTCAAGTTCTATTTCATTTTTGATCCTTGGGTGTTGTTTCAAGGACCTCATAAAGCAGAGTGAAATCTCCTGCAGGCAAATATTTTACTCTGAACAGCTTCTGAACAGCTACTGTTGTAGAAAAGGAGGAGATCAGGGTTCAATCATACTTTCTCATACTTAGTATGTTCTGAATTTGTGTGGTCTGATCTGTACTCAGACCTTTGGGGTTTTTTCTTTGATATTTTCTTTTTTCTTCCTTGAACTGAGAATTACAGAATGCTAGAAAAAGTGATTTGGATCAGTCAGGCTTTTGACCCTATCTTCTTACCTTCTCTTTCGTATAGTTTCCAGGTGGTATCAGTCGAAAGACTGGGCAGGTCTTGGAAGCCAAATGGTTGTAGATTAGATGCAGTTGGCTCAGTATCATGAAAGCCTGGATTATAATAAATCCCAATTATACATTTTTACTAGAATAACAGAGGAAACTGTAAAAAGAGGATGAAGATGATAAAATATATAGCAGTAGCTATACACAGTAGCAGACCTTCCTCAAAGTTAATCTCTTTTTTTCCATTTGGTTTCTATTAAACAGAACGTTAATATATTTATTTTTTTTTCCTTGACCGCCTTTAATTTATAGAATAGAATAGACTATTTCAGTTGGAAGGGACCTGCAATGATAATCTAGTCCAACTGCCTGAGTTGTTGCAGTTGCAAATAAATGGATTCTGTGATTGCTATGTGTGCTTCCACTCTTGTGCTCTACATAAGTTCCTTGGGTTTAGGTGTTTTGACTGTTTCAGAATGCTGAAACTGCAGAATTGCGAATTAATTTCAAATGGAGAGGTATGAATCATCACCTATCATTAAGTTTCCTCTCTGGTTTGGTTAATGTATCTCTACATGTTCAGTTAAGTTTTTCACCTTACACAGCTGCATTGCCCATGTGTTTTTCTTCACCGTCAGGCACTAGCTGTTCTCTCTTACTCATTCCACATGTACATGTCCTGTCAAGGTGTGCATGTAGTACAGTTGTGCTCTGAAGCTTTATTCTTTCTTTGCTTAGTTTTTATTAAACAAAGACCAATACTATAGCAACTGAAGCTGTTACACTGCCTTAGTGGAGCTTTCCAGTTCCTTACCTTTTGGGTGAATCAAATTTAATTTGATCTTTTGACATTAGTTCAGATGCTTAAGAAAGTTTGACCTACAGAAAAAGCTTCTAGATAGGGATATACTAAATATCTGAGTAAAGACGTGACCTTTATACAAAATCTGTAGGCTGTGTTCCAGAGTATTTTGAGGTCTCTTCTCTCCCAAAGACCTCTGCTCAAATTATGTTACTTGGCTAAGATGATGAAACTCTCAGAGGGAAGGAAATGTATCATAGCAATTTTTAAGAGTTTTGTTAAATTGTGTCACACTTCTTAGAATCATAGAATCTTTTAGGTTGGAAAAGACCTTTAAGATCATCAAGTCTAATCATTAAATTACTGTTCTTTAAGAACAGCAGTTGTGTAGAGTAATTCTAGGCAAAAGATATAGTTTTGTTGTTTCTTGATTGCAGTCTTTTAAACACAGCATGCTAACAATTTTGTTTTCCGACATGTAGGCTCTGTTTGTAGCCTCTAAGCTGAAGATATTTGATCATCTGAAAGGTAAAGGTCCACTGAAGGCTGTGGATATTGCAAATGAGATTGGAACCTCTGTGTGTGGAACAGAAAGACTCCTTGATGCATGTGCTGCTCTTGAATTACTGGAGAAAACACCACAAGGTGACTAATTTCTCCTTTCCCCAAAGTGCATATAGTACTGAAAGACATGCAGGACTGGAAGAGATGCTTTCAAAGTCACAAGGTCTTACTCGATACTGTATGTGACTTGGATTTGAGGGAAAGGGGAATGGATTGTTACTTCTTTGCTTTCGTTATTAGTAACTGGAATTGTTTCATTTAGGGGCAGGCTTTATCTAATGAACATACTCAGATGCTCTTCGAGGAATCCTCAGGTTGCTTTTGCTCTCTGGACATAGTACTGACCAAATTTCTAAGAAAAAGTTACATGAGTAGTCCCAGGGAGCAGCGTAATAGCTTAGATATGTCATCTGCACTGAGGTCACAACAGCCTCATGCAACGCTACAGGCTTAGGGAATAGTGGCTGGAAAGCTGCCCAGCAGAAAAGGCTCTGGGGGTGTTCGTCGGCAGCCAGCTGAGCATGAGCCAGTGGTGTGCCCAGGTGCCCAAGAAGGCCAACAGCATCCTGGCTGGTGTCTGAAATAGAGTGGCAGCAGAACTGGGGAAGTGATTGTCCCTCTGTACATGGCACTGGTGAGGCCACACCTCGAATACTGTGTTCAGTTTTGGGCCCCTCACTACAAGAGAGACATTGAGGTGCTGGAATGTGTCCAAGGAAGGGCAATGAAGCTGGTGAAGGGTCTAGAGCCCAAGTCTTAAGAGGAGCAGCTGAGGGAACTGGGATTGTTCAGCCTGAAGAAAAGGAGGCTGAGGAGAGACCTTATTGCTCTCTACAACTACCTGAAAGAATGTTGTAGTGAGGTGAGTGTCAGTCTCTTTTCCTGAGTAACAAATGATAGGATGAGAGGAAATGGCCTCGAGTTGCACCAGGAGAGGTTTAGATTAGGTATTAGGAAAAAGTTCTTCACCGAAAATGTTGTCAAGCATTAGAACAGACTGCCCAGGGAAGTGGTGGAGTCACCATCCCTGGAGGTATTTAAATGACAGGTAGATGTGGTGATTAGAGACATGGTTTAGTGGTGGACTTGGTAGTGTAAGGCTAAAGGTTGGACTCGATCTTAAAAGTCTTTTCCAACCTAAATAATTCTGTGATTCTGTCTAAAATAAGGACCAAATTCCATTCTCTGCTGCAGCGATGCAGAGTCACAAACTTCAGCAGACAGTCAGGGTTTTGATGAGGAGAGCTCTGGAATGTGTCCCTCTTCATGGACAACAACTTTAATTTTAGTGCCCCTGACTGGAACAGCGCTTGAAGGTGTAGGTAGATGAGAGAGTCAGTGTTATGATTCACTTTTTCAGTCTGCACTATGTAGTTATAAGTTTCCATATGCATCATTTGTCTAGTAAGACTTGAAATGATCAAGTGCCAAGAAGAGGAAATAAAGGAGACTTTCAGCTCTGTTAGAGGACAAGACCAAGGAGAAAGCCCTAAAGGCAAAACACACTGGAGAAAGTTTGCATTTAAGGGAGGGAGAAGCCATAATCTAATAAAAAATGCAGTCAAGAATAAAGAACTTCTAATACCCTCCCTTGAAAATCAGGTGCATAACTGAGGTACTTACTCTGGTTTAAAAAAAAAATAAAAATAAAAAAAATCAGTGCTTATCATTTGGCTTGTAAATTCCTTTTATAAACAAAGTACCTGCTCCTTTAAGAATGAGAAGACCTTTGGAAATATTTCATAGAAATCTTTGCACAAAAAAGAGTATGATCCTAAGATCAGGATGTGCTAGCTATTTAACAGCTAGGCAGGAATACGTGCCTTCTGATTTTAAATAACAGTTGTGAAGTACTGAAACAAAGCTGGTTGCCATTGTTTTCTTCCTATAAGGTTACAGTAATACAGATTCAGCAAATATCTACCTGACCTCAGATGGTGAATACTCACTTCATGGCTACATTATCCACTCTAATGACCATCTTTGGCCTCTCTTCACAAACTTGGAATCTGCTGTGAAAGAAGGCAGTAGGCAGAACCATCGAGCCTTTGGAAAGAAAGCAGAGGATTTATTTAAGGTAATGTAAACTCTTATTAATATCAAAACTCTCTGAGGAATCCAGAACAGATCTAGGAGCACGTGGAGACTGAGCTGTCTGAGAAAGTTGGTCAGTCTCAGAAATAGTAGAAACACAATGCAACTTGGTAGTCTCAGGCTTCTGTTCAACTTTAGGCTGTAAAGTGCTGGAGCAATCAGAGAATATACTGGGAAATTCAAATGCTGACAAAAATTCTCTGGCGAAAGTGTTGTCCATCCAGCTAACACACACCTCTGGGCCTGTTTAATTTACAATTATGTGGCCTTTTAATAACACCAGGTAGGACCTAATCATACATGCATGCCTTCCATATTGGATGCCAATCACTTGGTACTGATGTGCATCCAGTTAATTTGTGCTGACTCTAATCAAAGCTGTTTTCAAAGTTCCGTTGTGTTGATGCAGTGGAGAAGAGATCCAGTCTCGTTTATGAAGGTTTGTCGTTTGTATATGGTTCAAACTGGTGTATGTTGCTGATAAGAACTGTAATCTTTTCTTCCATCTCTGTAGCATTCCTTTTCCAGTGCTAGCCCAGGTGGATGTGTTCAGACTGGAGAATCATTTAGGGTTATAACTAGCCTAACTTGTCAATCATCCATGTGGTGAAGCAGTTTGAGGGCATAAATATTTGTGCCTGTTTAAGGAGAGTGCTAGTAGAGTGAGCAGGAGAATATGTCAGGACTTCATCTCTGACAGCAGTGCTGGCTTAAAGTGTACTTCAGACTGCATGCTGAGGTTCTCAATTTGTGCTTAACTTCTAGATGCTGATGAAGCCAAGACTGCTAAAGGAGATGCCTACATCCCTCATTGATGGAAGGCAGTAAGGGTTTTTGGAGACTTAAGAAGGTCCTGTTAGTCTAATGTTAGTACCTAGATTACTGGTGGAAAGAACCTCCTTTAGAAATCCTTCAAAGGCTATTTTAAAGGGAGTTTAGTTACTTTGCTTTAGGATAGTTGCTGCAGTAGATGCTTAAATTTATGTGCGATTTATGTGTTTTAATGTAGGTGGACTGGGTCTCATCCTTTGTTAAATATCTGGATTACCAACTTGAATTTGCTTCAGTGATGTAGGAATCACTAAATGTTCAGGCCTGGGCTCCATATGTGTACAGGATATTATGTCCAAGCAGAATATATGGGCTGCCTATAGCACTACGTGTGCCAGAGCCTGGAGATACTTCTACTTCATGATAACTGTAAAACCAGACACAATTGGTGAAATATGTATGAAAGTGAGACATAAAGGGATTCATGCTTTTGTATAATTTCAAAGGTAAAAGCATGAGATTCTGATACTGAATACTTCCTTCTCACCTAATAAAAAAACCCAGTATGAGCTTTAATGTTTCTGGTTTAAGTTATGGTCCAATCCATCTAGTTGTTTTCCCATCATGGGAGAATAAATGTCAGAATTAAATGAAAACAATTTGTGAGTATATCAAGAAGAAGGAACACTTTAGGAGACGGAAAGAAAAAACTCAATCTGTCCTTTCAAACAATTTAAAATCTGGAGACCTCTTGCCAATAGAGCAAATGTGTTAGTAAATGTATATCAAAGGCACGGTATTTCATTAAAAAGCATTTTTCAGATTGTCCCTTCTTCCTGCTATGCTGCCCAAGCTTCAGTGGGCAGAAGTATTAAGTTTAACAGTCCTTAGGACATTGCCAAGACCAGGTTCAAACCAGCCAAGTGTATGTCCTTTGAGATGCACTACAAAAGATGTCTGTGTGATCAGAATTTTGGAGAGGATGCACAAATCTGCTTATTACTATGGTGTAACAGCAAAGGATTTGGATGAGCAACTAGTCAATGGCACTTTTAACTGATCTTTTAATTTCAGAATTCTAATGCTAATGGTTTGCACCTACTGCCTTGGCTGTGTATAGTTAAGTAATGAAAATAAATATCAGTTACTGTGCTGTTTTCCCTTCTTAGGACTATTATCACAGCCAGGAGGTGAAGCAACGTTTTATGGCTGCCATGCACAGCATTGCCCACCTGACAGCAAGAGACGTGGCTACGGCATTTGATCTTTCACAGTTCAAATCTGCCTGTGATTTAGGAGGTATTGCCTGGAATTGAACTGGTATACATACTGAAAGGAAAAGTGTGGTTTCAGCTCCAGATTTTATTACTTATGTTAATTTTTTGACTCAAACTGCAGTAATGCTGTAATATAATATGATAATATAATTATATAATAATTACTTTTCTGATACTGTAATGTCAGAGTAAAAGGACTGAGTGGAGTTAACTGAAAGCAGCGCTACTTAATGGTATTTGGGTAGTTTGAAATAAGTGATTGTCATAATCATTAACATACAGACACGTAGCTCAACACAGCAAACAGGATGTTTGGGGGCTCAGCTGATAGAATATTGGGCTGGGGGCTCCATTTTCAAATGTGTTCTTATTATTCTTTCGGATGTCCTAGACTTTTCAAAAATAATGAAGGATTTATTTCTGAATCCTTCTATATTGGAGTGTCAAACTTGAAACACTGCACTGCTGGAACAAAAAGTCTGGATTCTTTTAGAATGGATTTGAAGTGTTTTGTATGGTTTTTTCATTATTAATATCTAAGATGATCACCTAAAAGGTGAAGACCAATGATACACCTGGAGAAACTCTTCCTGTTAGTGTCCTTTTTTTACCCTGTGTTAGGATTTACACAGAGGGAGCGTTATGACATAGGGAAAGATCACTGAAGGAAGAATACAATACTTAGTGCCTGGGGAGGTGAACAGCATGTCAGAGGAAGTAACACAGTACTGGTGCAACCTTTGCCATTTGTGCAGACACTTCAAAACTTTACTATCCCTGTCCTTAATATACTGGAGAGTATTTGTCAAAATACCAATGCTTTGTGACTGGTAAATAGTTCCAGTGCTTTTCGTCCACAAATTACAAGTCCTTGCCCTTAATGTTCTTCTGCCTCCCAAAAAAACCCTGAAGTACTGGTATCAAAGGTTGTATTAGCAACTCTGTGACAGGAAGGAATACAGTCTGCATTCCCCAAGCTTTAAAGCATTGCTCTATCCACCAGGAAGTGCTATTGCCAATGTTAATTGTGGAACCGACTGTCTACTTATAATTCTGATTTGAGGTCTCTATCTTAATGTTATATACAGCCTTGTCTTGAAAAATGTAAACGCTGGGAGAAGACAATTGATTTGACTGGTTTTTTTTTAAACTTTCAACAGGTTGCACTGGAGCTCTGGCTCGTGAATTAGTGCAAATATACCCGAATCTCAAGGTCACAGTATTTGACCTTCCAGAAGTCATTGCAAACACCTCTTACTTTCAGCCTTCAGGACAACACACAACTCCAGTGACATTTGTTTCAGGTAAATGTAGCACATGATCTTTTGTCTTCTTTTATCCTGGAGCACAGAGCAGGGCCTTTTGCTGCAGAACATGGTGTGCTGTCCTGCCCCAACCCCAAACATGTATCTTAGTACAACACAATGTGGGTTCACCTGTGCTAAATGGGAACATTGTACTTCTCAAGCCTGTGGGGATAAAAGCAAACTGGCTATGATTGGAGAATGCAGATAAATAAGTATGAATTAGTCATCTTTGGGTACCACTGGGAGTAAAGGCTGCATGTCCTTTTCTCAGGCTTTTCATATCTCGGCAAGATCAACATTTAGAGCAGTCCTGAGAAGAAGGACGTGGGGGTGTTGGTTGATGAGAAGCTCAACGTGAGCTGGCAATGTGCACTTGCAGCCCAGAAAGCCAACCGTATCCTGGGCTGCATCAAAAGGAGCGTGGCCAGCAGGTCAAGGGAGGTGATTCTGCCCCTCTACTCTGCTCTCGTGAGACACCACCTGCAGTACTGCGTTCAGCTCTGGAGTCCCCAACATAAGAAGGACATGGAGCTGGAGCAAGTACAGAGGAGGGCCACGAAGGTGATCGGAGGGCTGGAGCACCTCTCCTATGAAGACAGGTGGAGAGAGTTGGGGCTGCTCAGGCTGGAGAAGGCTCCAGGGAGACCACATTCTAGCAGCCTTCCAGTACTTAAAGGGGCCTACAAGAAAGCCGGAGAGGGACTTTTTACAAGGGCCATGGGAACAGGTTGTCCAGAGAAGTTGTGGATGCCCCATCCCTGGAAGTGTTCAAGGCCAGGTTGGATGGGGCTTTGAGCAACCTGGTGTAGTGGAAGGTGTCCCTGCCCATGGCAGGGGGGTTGGAACTAGATGATCTTTAAGGTCCCTTTCAACTCAAACTGTTCTATGACTCTATGAACATGGTGGCTACAGAGGATGACAACAGCTGCTTCATTGCTTTAGGCTTTCTCTCCATTTTTATATATTACAGGATTCTCCTGTGATCTGCTCTTCTCTTTAACTACACTTTCTTTATCTGCAAATCAGTGCATCCTTATACCTGTTCATTCTTGTTTCTTTCTACTGAAGCTCCTAGTTCCTCTGCAATATTTTCATTTCGTTTTGTAGGAATGTACTTTGTGGTTTCTGGAGGAATGTACTAACTCTGCTTTCCAACAGGTGACTTCTTCAAGGATAATCTTCCAGAAGCAGATCTTTATATCCTTTCACGTATTCTTCATGACTGGCCTGATGAAAAGATACATGTGCTGTTAAGCAAGATATCAGCTGTTTGCAAACGAGGTGAGTTTTTTCATCTTGTGGACCTAAACGTGCATGTTAATGCATAAATGTAATGAATAGTCATATGAAATTCATATTTTAAAAAAGCATATTTTTCTGTCCAGTCATAGTAGTCTTTGCTTGAATGTCTATGCTTGCATTATGGTAATACCTACTAAGAAAAAAAGGAAACAAAGCTGCTAATAAAACTAGGTAAAATAAGCCCTTATTATAGTTTCAGACTTCACATACAACTACGTCATCTCTTGTATCTCTGCCATCTTTCTTACTAAGCCCAGTATCATCAAATAACTAAGTATGTGCTTATTTCTATACATACAAGTAGTCTAACTAAAATTCCTTTAGGTTAATCAAGAAGCAGCAGTTTATTTTGCTATCATTTTGCTATCTCAGTAGTGCCTAGAATATGATAAACTGGAGTTCAGCACTACTTTATGGACAGATTTTGTGAGAAATACGTAGCCTCTTCTGCATTCTCCTACATTTGAGTTGTAGAATTATAGAATACTCAAGTTGGAAGGGACCATAAAGATCAAGTCTAACTCCCTACTCCTTGCAGGACTACCTAAAGCTAAGTCATGTGACTAAAAGCATCATACGAATGCTCCTTGAACTCTGGCAGGCCTGGTGCAGTGACTGCTTCCCTGGGGAGCCTGTTCCAGTGACCAACCACTCTCTCAGTGAAGAACCTTTTCCTAATGTCCAATCTGAAATTCCCCACACACAGCTTCATTCCGTTTCCTCATGTCCTGTTGCTGGTCACCAGAGAGAGGAGATCAGCACCTCCTCTTCCGCCACCCCCCTTGAGGAACTTGTAGACTGCAATGAGGTCACCCCTCAGCCTTCTATTCTCCAGGCTGAACAAACCAGGTGACCTCAGCCACCACTCATAAGTCTTGCCCTTGAGGCTTTTCACCATCTTGGTCACCCTGCTCTGGACACTCTCTAACATTTTGATGTCCTTATATTGAGATGCCCAAAACTGCACATAGTACTTGAGGTGAGCTGCACCAGTGCAGTGTAGAGTGGGATAGTCGCCTCCCTCGACCAGCTAGTGATGCTGTGCTTGATGCACCCCAGGACATGGTTGGCCCTTTTGGCTGCCAGGGCACACTATTAACTCATATTTGGGCAGTATTAAAGATCGAAGGAGAAAACAAAAAGGAGAGAAGCCTGACTGTTAAGATCGACTGGTTCTTTAATCCAATAATTAACTGTAGCTATGAAGTTTGTTTCATAGGAGAGCATTCAAAATTAGATCTAGGCCATAAAGCATAATCCTGTTTACGAAAGAAAATTGTGAGTGACTGTCTTATTGGTCTTACGCAAAGACTGGGATATGACAGATGCTTACAGGAGTTGCTTGGTTCAGATAGAAACAAGATTGAGTTTAAGAGCATAGACAGGAAGTGATGTGAACTTCATTGAAGTTCAGAAGACAGTGCTCTAATCTCCCCCTTCCTTTTAACAATTAATGGTTGCTTCCAGGAAGAGATTACTGAAAGTCAAGTTCAGTCACTGATTTCCACTGAAGACCATTAAAACACTAGTCTGAGAGACCTCTCTAACTGTCTCTGAATAAAACACTAAACTTGAAGCTTGAAATAATTTACTGAACAACTTTTGGTTGTTTTGGAAATGCAGGAAGTGCCTTGCTAGTGGCAGAGATTGTGCTTGACGAGCAGAAGACGCATCCTCCTAGAGCTGTACTACAGTCCCTCAGTATGACTGAAGGCAAGCAGAGAAGTGGCTCAGAATATAAACAGCTACTGGAGAAATACGGATTTGCAAATGTACAAATTAAGATCACAGGAAACTTATTAGATGCTGTTTTGTGCTTCAAGAAGAATCTGTCACCGTAGTATGCCCAGAAGCAAACTGGGATGCTGAGTTTTTACATCACTTGTGCAATATACCCGTCATCAACCAGCACATATTGGCAGTTTAAGATCATTTTGACCCCTTAGCTGAAGCATAGTTGTTACAGGCCTTAAGGCAGGCTGCAGCTTCTGCAGGAGTGAGCTCTATGCATTTAAAAAGTGTCTGGGGCAGGCTGGAACTTCTATATATTAAATATCTTCATGTCCAGTTCTTCGTCTAGTTTGCTGACCGTATTAAGCTTAGACTTGACATAGCTGTATAGCGTGGCAAGTTACAACCACAAGCCTTTATGAGCCACATTAATACCTTAGTTTTCTTGGCCTGGTGGTTAAATGGCCATATATTCTTTCTGTTCATTACCTGAGAGGAGTTTTAGGATTTATGTATAAATTTTCTTATGAAAATTAAAAATAGAAGTTTCTTTGTGTTCCAGTCTTTAATTGGGGAAGTACATACTGTATCCCATCTCTTCAAGTAATTTGTTACTAATGTCACTTCTCCTAATGTTTATTTTCACCTAATACTTCATTGATATTTATTTATTTCTATTTCAAGTGTACTTTGTAGTGGAAGCCTTCCTGGAGATTAAAGTTGCACTTTCAAACTAGCTTCCTTCTCCATCAGTTGTGAGTTTCTTGCCTATCACACTTCTACAGCAATAACCCTAATAAGCCAGGGTGAAAGAGGCCATGCTGATGCTGAATCACCAACCTCGGCAAATTAAAGAGTTGATGCGCAAGGTCAAGAGTTGCATCTGCATGGTAGACTGTCTTGTGTTAATTAGAATTTATTTTGCTCTTTGAGGACTGAGTAAAGTGGAAGTGCCACAGTGATTCAGTTCATCATGAGAAACATGCTTACTACAGAGCATTTCAGCTGCACAAAATCAGGGGAATGCCAGGCTTTTACCAGACTGGAGTTTTTAATTCTTAGCAGGTTTATATGAATGGAAATGTGACTGATCTCATCCGTACAGATATGTAAAGAGATAAGGCAAAATAGTCAACAACTGAATAAATTTTAAATAAGTTTCATTTCCATACTGTCATGAAGCTTACCATTATGCTTAACAGGTTTGTATTTTGAGAGAGACTCATTCCCGCAGTCGGTTGTTTCTCATCTCATAGTAATTCATAAAGTTTATAACGCTGCTCTTTAAGCTGCTATAAGCTGTTTGAGTCAGAAAATTTCAATCCTAAAGTTGGCACACCTGTAACTGGCACAGACTTTAAAACTGTGCCTCTAAGTACTATGTATTTGACTGTAAAATTTGAATAGAATATGCTTGGCTACCACGTAACCTCAACGTACTCTGTGATTAAAGCACAACACTCTGTACAGACTAAGCATTAGTGCCTTGGGCATGGTGTCTGTGCACCGCAGCTTTGTGCTCTCAGGATAATTAGGCATTGGAGCAGGTTGCCCGGAGAGGTTGTAGAATCTCTGTCCTTGGAGGTTTTGAGATCTGAGAACAAAGTCCTGAACGAGCTGAGCTGACTGTAGAGCTGCCCCACTTTGAGCAGGAGGTTGGACTAGAGATCTCCTGTGGTCCATTTCAGCCTAAGCTGTTCTATAATAATGTGACGTATCCCAATCACCTGAGAAATTATAAACTTGTCTTCTCTCATTAATGTCCAAACTAAGTTTGTCAGTTGCTCTAGAGAAAGCTGCTCTCTTTTCCTGACTGGTAAAAGGGGTGGATTTAATAGTGTTACACTGAAAAGACTTCCTAAGCACTAGGCATAACACTGAGGAAAGCTAGTCAAGATATGAAGAACAAGGGGGCCAAGTTTTAAAATCCAAATGAACTTCTGTGAATAAAGCCTGTACATTTTGTGTTTCTCCTTGAAAAGTGACATTCCGTTATGCCTTCTTGATGCTGCTTTTACCCACATTCTGCTTTAAGAACAGTTTAGAAGAAATGTGATGCAGAGAAAATAATTTTTTGACATGGAGAATCACGGGGGTTAACAGAATGATAGATGAATAATAGAAATGAGCTTCAGCACTTGGTTACTGAACACTGAGGTACGAATCCTTGAGGAAGATACGAAGAGAAGTTGGTAAGAAAGAAGAGACAAGACTTATTTGGCTGTCCTAGCTCAGTCATTTTTATATCAATTTTTGACCTTGTTACAGCTATTAACGAGTACTTGTGTGTGGAAAAGTAATGGGACAAAAGCGAAGGGCAGCATGTCGTCTGAGCCACCCAGCACAAAAGTTTAGGAACAGCTGTTTCATGCCCAAGTCCCTTGTGTGAGCTCTCGGTTCAGTTGTGTGTGCGTTAGCTGACTCCTGGATAATGGAAGGATTTAATGTGGGATTTGGGTTTGTTTTTTAAAAAAGCTTTTGGAGGGCTGGCACTTTACTTCCCTCCCCCCCATCTTTTGTCTGGAAATTGTTTCCTTGCTAAAGAATGATAATCTGGATTAAATAACTCTCTAATTCAGAAAAGACTGTTAGGACCGTTAATTTTTATCTCCTATAAAACCAAGGCCAAAATTTCTTGATGAAAATATGCATCCTGAAAAGATTGAAAGTTAGCTCTGTTTCAGTCCCTCTCATGAAGAAATTTCAATTATATTAGTACATCTTCATTAGCTGTAGAGAGAATTATTTGTTTCTTTTTCTCTGTACTAACTCAATTTACTGTGTCTGGTTTTCGAAGGTGTTCTTCCCACATTGGTTGTGCTTTCTGGGGATGTTTTTCCAGATTACCCTGATGTTACTTGGTTATCCTGAATAACTTTCTGTGATAAATTATAATGACCATTCTATTTGTGTCCTCTCTTCAGAGCACACAAAATTTGGACACCATCTTCCAAAGCTGTAATGTAATGGTGACTTAGAAATTGTAGTCCTGCATTATTCTACCTAGGAACGTTTGCTGTGTAAGCAGGAACAGCAATTCCCAGGACCCTCTGTTGAAGGCAAAGGAGAATCACATGGGAAGCAAGGAGAGGGAATAGAAACCACTGAATCACAACAAATGGGCTTCATCAGCCTGACTTTAGATAGCTAAATATTAGGCGTTCAAATCATCTAGTCACCTTGAGTGCTCTAATCAGTAGAAAAACAGGCATTTTCAGAGGGTGATTCGTCTCACCTATCTGTGAAAGGAAATTTCCTGGTTTTCCTAATGAAAGCGCTCATACGTTTAATAGTGGATAGAGCATATTTAAGAGGGCTAGCTGAAATACAGCTATCTAATCCATGGATGACTGATTTAGGGCAGAAGAATCCCACTGGAGAGACAATGTTAGGTTCAGGCTCACCTCAGACATGCTTGGGTAATCTGTGTGAAGCAAACCTGTGTCACTGGTTCATCACAGGGTAAGTGACCTGAATTTGCATTTAGTAAGGTAGCTGATGAGGGGAAGAAAGAGGGAATTTATTAATAAGCTGTCAGAATGATTTTCGTGACTCCTCATAGCAGCGAGGTCTCAGCCAGCAATTTTGTCCACAGCTCTCAGTCTCTTCTTTAAGAAACTGCAGTGTTATGTTTAATTTACTTTATCAATTGTTAAATGTTTGAGGTGTACAGGTAGGAATGGCTCTGGGGAGATTAAGAGTGAGAAAGATGTGAATGTTATGCAGCACTTAGTAGCACTAAAATCACTGTAAAATGCTGCTATTTAGATCTGAGTTGGTGGCCTCCTACCCCTACTGTGCCAAGAGAAACCACCACATCAGATGCAAGGCCAAAAGACAATGAGTAAAACAGTGCTTGTTTTGTCAGTAGCTCACTCTTGTCTTCTCTGTCCCCTCATGGTCTGAACATGGAGGAAGAGACTGTGTGTAAACAAGACCATTTAATTTCTGCTGGCATCCTTAGGTCAGTCCTACCACAAAGACCCACTTCCTACAGAAATAATGTACACCATTGACTTCTCTGCTTCTATAATGCTCACTATCCAACATTTTGTCTGCTTGGCACCATTTCAATATGAATGTGAAGCAGCAATATATACCAAAGAGATGTAACCACTCTTCTTGTCTTCCTGTTTTCCACAACCTTCATGCCAAGTCTACAGATCCCCTCTTCTCCTGAAAACAGAGATGTGACTTCACTTGTGTTTGATCCCTCCATAGTGTGGAAAGGAATTTCCTAGGTTTTGTGAGAGGAGTGGATTATGCATTTAATAGTGGATTAATCATTTAATGAGCAAATCCATAAATGATAAATGAAATCAGCAGTGTCTTGTAGTTTGCACTTATACATGGTAGCAGAAATTCTCTTGCCTGATAATGGATTAGAACTGTTGCATGCATTTGTTTTTAAATTAGGCTGTGGGATTTTGCTGGCTGAAATGGTATTGGATGATGAGAAGAACAACAGGAGCACAGCTCTGCTGCAATCTTTGAACATGCTTGTGCAGACAGAGGGAAAGGAGAGAAGTGGCTCTGAATATCGAGGCTTACTGGAACAACATGGATTCACAAATGTCAAAATCAGATTGACAGGAAATTTGTTAGATGTCATTCTGTGCGTTAAGACCTAGAAAACATGGATTTAATAGTAAAATCTGGATGTCTCTAGTCATGTTTGATGTTTTGTAATTATGCAAATACATTCTCAGTTTCCCATCAATACCATAAACAAGAAATGTTATGTCAGCTTTCTGAAGTTACTTTTTAAAAGAGGGAGAGATTGACTGCATTTATTTTGAACTTGAGTAAAACAATGCCAGAATCTTCTGGCATCATTTGATGGCAGTGATACTGTGGCTGCACACCACTTGTAGTACCCTCAGAAACAAGTCTCCAACCACAAATGGCGTCAGCAGCCCTACAGCAGTATTCACCTTGCTGAGAAATCAGTTTCTTAGTACTTGGTGCAATGAAAATAGTCCAGTTTTTAGACCAGCACACATTGCTTTGCCCCTGTTTCAGGAGGTTAAAGCAGGCATCATTTCAACACGCCATCGCCATCCATTTTAATGTAATTTTATGTTACATGCTCTATTGTAAATAAAGAAACATTGTCTAATGAAGTCTGGAAACTGCTACTGCAATGGCATAGTCAAGATTAGAAACAAACTGGAGCAGCAGCATCTCAAGAGTCAAGACAGACTCCTCTGCTTTCTGTGAGGCTTCTGGAAAAAAGGCAGTTGCATAAAAGCGTAAGTTTCATCTGGGATTATAACTGGAGATGGAATGTGGGGGCACCGCATTTAGTTCAAGAACCTCCTCCTTTTTAGCCCTGCTTAATTTGTGAGCTCTTAAGAAAGTGGATAGCAGAATATGAGATTAGATAAAGGACAGAAAAGGAAAAAAAAAAAGTGCAGAAGCAGAAGGAAAAGCATGGTGGTAAAGTGAAAAGGATTTCCCCCAGTCAGATGCGTCTGAGCTCCCAAGGTGAACAACTATTGACTGAATAGTTTCATATCTCAAAAGTTACATATGTTTTACCTTCATTTCTCAAACTGACACATCAGAGTCTGAGAGTATGAAATTCTTTGATAGAAAATTTGATGGGGAAAAAAATCCCAGCCTTGCACACATTGTGTTGTGCTATGAGAGTATTAACATTGTTAAGAGCTTTTTTTAAAAGAAAACTACCACACTAAGCTGCGTGTGCCTGCTTGAAAATATGCATCACAGCCTTTCACTAATTACATCCAAAACATGGCTGTGTGTGCCTAACCCTATGTGGGCACAGGAGTCACTTCACTGTATTATGATTTAGAATATAAAATAGCACACATTTTACTTTGTATCTTTTGATGTGAAAAAAAAATATAGTGACATGTAATACATAGTCTATTGTACTACAACAGGGACAAAGGCTATGCCTGGCACATCCTGTTCTCATAACACGCCCTCTGAGATCCTCTCATTTTCTCATTTTGAAATCTTGCCAAGTACACACATGTGTAACCAGTGGTTTCAGACACCTCAGCTACTGCAACTTTGTGGTTCACCAGTCATCTATTAAAAAAAAAAAAAGTCTGGCTTTATTTACTTTTGTAAGAAACCTCCATTAAAAGTGAAAGAAGTAACCAAAGGTGTGCGTTAATTAACACCCTCCAGCTAGAACAATTTCAAGACTGACTTTAGAAAGAACAGGTATCATTTCAGACAGAGGTTTAGCCTTAGGAGTAAAATTTCTCTTCAGCGTGCAATAAAATTAGTAAAAATTACAGACACCAGGCCTCTTTGTAGAAGCAGACGCCCTGCCATGAGTCCGTCCTTGGGCAACCCGCAGAAGAGCTTCTCACAGGATCTAACTTTGAGCGCCCAAACAAGCAGCTGGGAGCACGCTTCCCCATCGCCCCTCCAGGAAACCGCAGCCGAGTTCCTTGGCGTTTCATTGTCTCGAGTCAGCTCAGTGACTGAGAGGGAAAAGCCTGGTGATGCGACGCTTGGCACCGCAACGGTGAGGAGGGGCAGGTGGGAACAGAACCTGGAAACAAGGAGATGCCTTCGATCAGCATTACCCTGACGGTGGTGAGCAGAGAGCAAAACCCCCTGACAGCGCCCCAGACCCGCTCCCCTCCACCGAACGGCCGCTGCTGCCAGCCAGGGCCCCGCGCGGGGAGCGGTGCCCCCGTCCGACACTGCCTCCCGACAGCGGCCTCCAAAGGAGCCTCCCCGTTCGCCCGTTCCCTCCGGGCGTGCCGCTCGCTGCCGGGCCGGGATGACAGACCTGCGCCCCGCGCGTGGTGCCCCGCCAGACGTGACCCGTCAGATTGTGCGGGTTCCTGCGTGCCCCACCGAGAACGGCACAAAGCCAATCGCAGAAAACGCTTCAGAAAGCGACGGGCGTGGAAAAAATCCCGTGAGCCATGGTGAGCCGCACGCTTGTGCTGCCGCCCGGCTGAAGCCGGGCCGCGCCGGGACAGCAAGCCCCCGCTGCGGTGACGGGTCTGCCGCGCCGCCCCGCCCCGCGGGGGCCGGGCTCGGGCAGAGGCGAGGCCTCTCGCCCGCCCGTCAGAGGCGGCGGCCGCGGGCGGAGGGAGCCGGCAGCCCCGGGGCGGCCCGGGCGACGCGGCGCTGCGCCACTGGCGCCGCAGGGGCGGGGGATGTGCGGAGGGAGGGGCGGGGAGCGAACCGCACCGCACCCCGCCGTACCCACCGCCCTGAGGCGACCCGGCCCCGCCCGCCCCCGGCGGCGAGGCCCCGCCCCCGAGGCGGTGCGGCCAATGGGGCGCCGGGGGCGGTCCCGCCCCCCGGCGCCCCATTGGCCGCACCGCCTCGGGGGCGGTGCCGGCGGGGCCCGGCATTTAGCTCATGCGCGGCGGCGGGCCCGCCTTTTCGGCCTGAGCGGCAGCGGTCTGTCTTCCCCGGCGGCTCCGGCACGGTGCGAATATGGCGGACCAGGCCATCTCCTTCCTCAAGGACTTTCTGGCGGGCGGTGTCGCCGCCGCCATCAGCAAGACCGCGGTGGCGCCGATCGAGCGGGTCAAGCTCTTGCTTCAGGTCAGCGGCGCGGCCGAGCCCGGCGGGGGTTGCCCGTCACTTCATCCCGCCGAGGCCCGCGTGGGCCGGGATGGGCGAGGGGGGAAGAGGGAAGGAAGGAGGGCGCGCGCGTTGTCCGCGCGGGACAAAGAGCGCGCGCGCGAGGCTGCGGCCTTGGCGGCGGCGGTGCTGACAGGAAGGTCATGTGGGCCGTGGGCGCCCGCGGGGAAGCCGGTTCCGCTATGCGGGGCGCGCCGTTGCGGCGGGGGGCGGGTGGGGAGGGGCGAGTGGGCGGCTCCCGGTGTCACTTCCTGCCGTCCCGCTCCTGGCGCCGAGCGCGCAGAGGGCGAGGTTGGGAGGGCCGTCGCGCGCGCTGCCATCTTGGTGACCTTCACGTGACGGTGCGGCCCGGTCAGCGCATTGGCCCGCCGGCGGGGTGGGGCGGGGCCGGGCCCGCGACCGGCGCGCGGGGCCTCGCGTGACCCCGGCGCGTGGGGCGGGGCGCGGGGCGCCCCAAGGTGACTCGCGTGACCTTCGCCGTTGCCGGCGGCGGGAGCGCTGACGGGCGCTGGGGGGGCCGCGGGGCTGGCGGCCTCCCTTCCCTTCCGGTCTCCCTTGCCTTCCGGCCTCCCCCCTGCCACCGGCTGGAAGTCCCCTCGGCGTCATGGCGCTCGCTCAGGCGCCCCCTCCGCCTGCAGGCCCGTCTCTGTCCCTAAAGGGCTCTCGGTAGTCTCAGGCTTCACGTACTTGTCTTGTGCTTGCCGTTGTTCCTCGTGGCCGGCCCGCCCTATTCTGGCAAGTCCTGAGCTCTGAAGAAGCTGGGAGGCGATTTTTTAAGCCTTTTTCTGGTGCTTTGGATTGTACAAGACCTTCTGTATCTATGGTTCTTCATTCACGTACGGTTTCTGGTTTTGTATGTGCGTAAAAACCTAGGATTTCAGTTTTTGAGAATTAATTTGAGTTAATCCTTGAGTTCTTTGGTCTTCACTAAAATACGAATAAATGACTGTTCTTTGTAGTCTTACGATTCGGACTAACCCAGGAGCTTTCGCTTGGAAGTTTGCTGTTACAGCTGGTTTACCATGGTTAACAGAGGCTTAATCTCTGTGCACCACTGCCGTCAGGCATTCAGGCTTAACAGCTTTTTGTTTCATGTAAGCAGACTTAAGCCCAGCTGTAGTGCAGGCCTGCTAAGGCATACAGTCAAAATACATGTTTTTATTTGCAGGTACAACACGCAAGTAAACAAATTGCTGCTGATAAGCAGTACAAGGGTATCATCGACTGTGTAGTTCGTATTCCAAAGGAGCAAGGAGTGCTGTCTTTCTGGCGAGGAAACTTGGCAAATGTCATCAGATACTTCCCAACTCAAGCTCTCAACTTTGCCTTCAAGGATAAGTATAAGCAGGTGTTCTTGGGAGGTGTAGACAAGCACACTCAATTCTGGAGGTATTTTGCTGGTAACCTGGCGTCTGGTGGTGCAGCTGGAGCCACTTCCCTCTGCTTTGTCTACCCCTTGGATTTTGCAAGAACCCGTTTGGCTGCTGATGTTGGAAAAGCTGGTGCAGACAGAGAATTCTCTGGTCTAGGGGACTGCCTAGTCAAAATTACCAAGTCTGATGGTCTCCGTGGCTTGTATCAAGGGTTCAATGTCTCTGTCCAAGGCATCATCATCTATAGAGCTGCCTACTTTGGGATCTATGATACAGCGAAAGGTAAAATTTCAGATGGGATCTAATAAACCTATTTTCAGAATTGTACTGTTTCTTTATGTCTGTTCTTGGATGTTACTGTGTGTCTGTCTATAGTAACTGTTGTTTATGTGAGCGTGGAGGTGGAAGGGGATATCGGTGCCAAAATCAGCGACACTGCAGTGTTCACGGTGAAACTCAGGCACGTATTGATGGCCACAGGCTACTTTCAAGTGCTCCTGGTTTTGTACTTGTCCTTGGAGTTTTTCCTAATGCCGTCAAAGCATGTTGGTAACCATACACAATTGCAAGTCCTCTTTTGTTCAGTGCATTACTGTGGTTATATTAGACCACTTAAAGTGAGAATAGTGCTTTTACAAAGCACTTGTTTGTTAAGCTTGACATTTGAGCGTAGCGGTTGTTGATGCTAGCTTACAGTTTCATGTAATTCACAGGGACAGTGACTTAGTTTAGTGACATTTATTTCTAAAAAGAGTAGGGAGTATTTGGATCTCTTCTCATGCCAGTCTGAAAAGAACCCTGGTGCTTAAATGTGTTACCTGTTTTACTGAGAAGAAAATCCTCTGAATTTACTTCTATTATTTTTTTGTACTGCTTCAGCATGTTTAAAGCTTATCAGGTGTCTCTTTGCAACTTCAAAGATGGCTTTACAATGTTTCGTAATACTTATAGTAAAGTAGTTGTCATGCAGTGAGTGAACTGGAGGAGGATGAACAAGATAAAAAGCTAATTACTTATTTTTTTTTACTGCAGGCATGCTTCCAGATCCCAGAAATACTCATATTGTTATCAGTTGGATGATTGCCCAGACGGTGACTGCTGTGGCTGGAGTGGTCTCCTATCCTTTTGATACAGTGCGGCGTAGAATGATGATGCAGTCAGGACGCAAAGGAGGTAGGCTGTTAATCTCTGCAGTTCTTCAGGCAGCATTAGCCAAGATAGAGTTCCTTTTTCCAAACAGTCATCCCTCAGCACTTACAGTTCCTTGTTCCATAAATGTGATGTAAGTTATATTACGTTGAAAGAATGAGGAAATCCAGTAGGGCTCATACCTTGTGGTGTTTGTCAGGAATTATGCTGAGGACTTTTCTTTACAGAATATGAAATGGGCAAATGGACTGCCTGCTTGCAGTGACAAATTAAATGAAGACAATTAGGGGACAGTATAATTGCCAAAAAGAAGGCTTAACGCTTTTGCTTTGTGGCTTAGCTTTTAATAACTAGGCAAGTGTATAGGAAGCTGTTCTATGGCCTGAACTCAGTATTGTGTTACAGTCTTAAAATGTGTTTGGAACACCACAAAGCAGCTGGAGACGTGAAACAGGGCAGTTGTTAAAAACATCTTAGATACAATTATAGGAGGTAAAAATGACTCTTTGCTCTTTTTCTACAGCTGATATCATGTACTCTGGAACAATTGACTGCTGGCGGAAGATTGCAAGGGATGAGGGAGGAAAGGCCTTCTTCAAGGGTGCATGGTCCAATGTTCTCAGAGGCATGGGGGGTGCTTTTGTGCTTGTGCTGTATGATGAATTCAAGAAAGTAATTTAAACAGCCTAACTAAAATTGGAAATCAAGTTGAGCAGATCATGTAGAATAACTACCATTATGGACCATTGACCTTCAAGAAATTCCTGTGAGTCTTATTTATCGGAGCCAGATGATATTTGTAGATGGGGCTAGAAACTGGCATAGAGGACTGATCCATTTCTCCGTAACATGCATGAAGACACTGAATCTGGCAATTCGGTGTGGTGACTTTTTTTTTTTCAGCAATGAAGAATCAGTGGCGTTGGTTCTGGGTCCAAAGAGACTGGGTCCAATTTAGGCAGGAAAAAGTTGCGTGCCTGTGGATCAGTCCCTGGTTTCAAGTCCTATCTTCTAGGACCATAAAATTGTATTTGAAAGTACTTGCTAACAAATCATGTTCTTTTCCACTTGTACTGAAGCACTATGTACCATTTTGCACAGCTGAACATCTAGCAATTTTGTTCTTAAATTGGGGCATTCTGCTGTAAAACAATAAAAATACTTACTCTGTCCGTGTTGAAATTATTACATAAAAGCTTTGGGAAAGCCTCTTTTGTTTGAAAACTTGTTTAGGGTAATGGTTCCTCTGATACACTTACACTGCACTCTGTAACAGAATAAGCTTGATTTTATTTTTTTTTTTTAATTTTTTTTTAAATAGTTGAATGTGAGAACTTTGCGGGGGGGAAGCATGGGTTATATTAATAGAAACCACTCCCATTCTTTGTGCCTGATAGTGTATGATGGGCTGCTGCAAGTGGCTTTTTGCATGATTTCTAGGAATTGATTTGTAATTTTTCATTTTATTTGAAATGGGGGGTTTTCTGCTGTAGTGCTAGGAGAACCTGAAGTCCCAAGGACAGTCAAAAAGTAATACTCTTGCACTTGGTAAAACAGCTCAAAATGAATTTTAAAAAAAATAATAAATCAGTATAGAAAGCAACACGGCATTCATGCAAAAACCCAAGAACCTAGTAAATGCCTTCAACGTCCGAGTAGCCTACGCATTGTATTGTTGCTGCTATTTGGAGATACTGATCATGCCATTCAGGTTGCTGTTTTGGCCTGATCTGTAGCAGTGGTCAGTACCTCTGTGGAAGGTAACCTTAATCTGAAATGAGATTCATTCTAAATGAGGCGAAGTTGATGGGGTGTGTGCGAGGGAGTATGTATGCTTCTGTGTAGCTGTAAAATACAGATGAAGGTCGATCAGCCTTCCATATTAACTGATGGATGCCTAGTTCTGAGGATTGTCAGAAGACCAAAATCAGATTGAATAATTTCTCGTACTGCGATTTGAGAAAATGTAATACCTATGTGCCGTTCTTCATCTGTATATAACTTACTTTTATACTTTGTAATCTGCAAAGACATGGTAGGGGGACCAGTAAAGGAAAACAAGGTGTTCATCTTCCAGTCATGTTTAAGAACTTTCCCTGTATCTCGAGAAGGAAACTGTCATTGTATGAGTCACTGAAGGCTGGCTGAGCTGTCTTGTTCTTCTGTGTGCCTTTAGAGGTTGCTCTTCAAGATGAAGTGTTTAACTTAACTACTTGGCTTTGGCTGGTTATTGCCTTTCCCTCAAACGTAATTACCTTTTTCCTTTCACTGTTGCAGAAGCACTGCTTTTGACATCTGTGTTTGAATGTAAGTACACTGCACAGCTGCTTTGTACTCAAACTAGTGGCAAGCTTCATGAACCTAATGCAAGTGGTTTTATCCTGTTTGGTAACAATAGCTCTCTCGTGGTGCAGGCAGGTCGTTTGATGTTGGCCTTGCCAATCAACCTGCTGTTTCATTTGTAATTATGTTGATTTTTTGGAGGCAGGGGAAGAGGTTTTGTCTACATTAATATGTTGGTTAGGTTTATTTTCTATATCAGTAGCTCAAAAGGTAGAGGTGATGATAGGATACCTCACATAACCTGACTTGGTGAGGAAGAACCAAACGTGACAATTACTTGAGCAACTCCCCTCCTCTCCAGAATTAGGTTTTAACCAGAAGAAATAGGAAAAGAAACCAATGTAAGTGTGGATGTTTCTTTAAGTGGAACTGCAATTTACCTATGCTGTGCTTTCAGCATGTACTACTCGGTGTTTGGTTTTTTTAGCATATGGCTTCCCTTAGTCATGCAGCAGCAATTTTCAGTGTGTGATTATGCAGTGTGGGAACATAAGAGGCAAACAATAAATGAGACTTTTAAAAAAAGCATTTGTTTTCTGCCTTATTGAAATGTTTGCTGAAATGTATTTATTTTGAAAAAATATTTTAACAGGAAAATACTTCGAATTTGTAAGAGAAAACGCTGGCTTCTAAAATCTGTATTACTTTTAAAAGGCATTGGAAGTAGAGCTTGTACACTTCGAAGGGAATAAATAAAAGGCATTGGTGTGAGGAAATGTTTACATTTAAAATCCAGTTATTAAATCTTATTACAGATTTTATTCCGATTCTCAGAACTGTTACACTGGATTTTTTTTTTTAAGACTTACATACTGTTTGATTTAAGTCCATATTAATATTGCAAAATATTAACATTTGCCTTGGATGTACTGAGCTCATGAAATGGCTGACTGGCAGCTCACATACTTTTTGGCAAGTGTCCATTTTATTTCTCATTTTCTGTTTTGCATAAAGTTTGAATATACTGTGACAGTTTGCTGTTTGCAAGGTTGAAGGGCAATTTTAAATGCATTTTGAATAGCTAGCTTCCCCTTCAAAAAATACTCTAAGTAAATAAAAATAAGCTGGGAAAACTAACTACTGTGGTGTTCTAGAGCAGTCCCGTCATTCTATAGGAAATAATTATATTGAGAGGAAAGAAGCATCATAGCAGTGAAGATGGGAAATAAAACCAAATTTCTTCTGTCTTGTGGATGAGAGGCCTTGTTGTGAAGAAAATCTCAGCGAGGTTTAAGCAAACGTTCTCACCAAGTGTTTGCAGAAAAGCTTAGCTGCCAGGCGTTGTGGTTTTGAACAAAGGGAAAAGGATAAATTTTACTGGTTTTCTCTACTCTTTTCCCTTGCTCCATTTTAGGTGGGATAAATAGTTTTATAGGTGATACTAATTTCTAATCTGTGCTCTGAAGTACTCCTTAGTTGTCAGGAGGATGATCCATGGCTTTCTTTCATGTTGGAGAATCCCAAGTGTGTTTTCTTTTGGGGAAGTTAGGTCATCTCTTCAACCATAGTTATTTCCTCTGTACAACTGTTTTTTGGTAGGTTTACATATCTAGTCTAAAGAGAAGGAAAATTCGTTACCCTGTAACATGCAATGAGCTACAGAGTCACTGTTGATGTTCAGAGAAGACGTTTCTAAATATTGGATACACCAGTACCAAAAGCACCTCGTCTTGCCATTTTAAGAGATGAGAAATGCTTGTAGGAAACAAACATAGTTTAAGGGCTGTTAAGGATTGCTTGACCTTTAACATATGATCACTGATAACTGTTTGTCAGCTGAAGGGAAAGGAATAAAGGTTAGTTTAAATACTGGACATCCTTACTGGGACAGTGGAAGAAACTTATTCAGTGAGTATTGCCTGAGTTTTCCATATGTAGGGATTAACTAGACTATGCACAAAATGTTTCGGTTGCTCTTACATATGTTTATGTTGGTTAATGTGCGGGTTCTGCAAGAGTGGAAGTTGTTGGGTGAGAGCATAGTACTGATACAGGGCTTGGGGCTTAAAATATTGAGGGCAGGTAAATTTGATTTGAAAAAAAAAATGTGGGAGGGATAGTACTGGGTGGGGTAAGGAGGGGAAAAAAAGGAAGAAAGACTTGCTATTGTATTGAGGGTATGTTACAGAACATCAAACAAGGCTGTCTTGGTGAGGATTTGTCTAGGAAATCTCTGGGATTGGTAAATGCTGCAGGGCTTGATTGTCATAGCCTTTTCTGCTACTCAGCCAT